>NC_047143.1:19779235-20449652 GCF_009829125.3 Periophthalmus magnuspinnatus
CAACATTTTATAAATGCATTCTTGTGCTTTATTTATTTATTCATTTATTCATTCATTCATTCATTTCCAAATAGTAGAAACCACAGTCTATAACTTCCAAAGCACAAAGGCTGTCATATTTTCAGATGAGTTTTCATGCCTGATATAAAGCAGAATAGTTTACATAAGTGTACATATAAATACATTTAATGGTTGTCTCAGTGCTGTAACCAGAGCTGGGGGTCACATGATCTGAACACAGGGAATCATGGGAAGGGGGAAGGGGGTGTGAGTGCCCAAAAGCATTCTGGGATTTTTCTGTCATTACAGCTGTAGTTAATGAGGACCTAAAGCAACATACAACATACCAGTGGGTTTTAAATTAGTCAACAAAAGAGATCTTTATGGATAGGGGGTCTGCTACCTACTTGTCTCCATGGAGATTTCATAATTTTGCCTCAAATGTTCCACAGCATGGCATTACACTAAAAAAAAAAAAAAAAATCCTCAACAATACCTTGAAAAAATGTATTCTTACTATGAGTGGGGTTACTTCTGCCCAGATCTGACCTCTAACTTAGTCAGATGCTTGTCTCCATGGACATAGATACTGTAAGTTTAATGCCATAGAGCGGAACATTTCATGGAGACAAGCGGCTGAACTTTCCATCAGAAAAGTTACACAGTGTGCCTTTAAGCATAAGGCATGATTCAGCTATTTAAATGACCTGAGGTGAACAGAAACATGTCCCCCCATAATTCTATCCTTTTGATATTCAGTACAACAATAAAAGCAGAGGGCAAATACACTCCATCACATTTCAGATGAATGACCTGTCCACTGTAGTTGTTAAAGTGTGAAATGAGATTAGACAAGAATAGATTTGATTCCTCAGCACCCAAGGGTCCTGCGTCACCTGCACACCTCGCACATCAGGTTGGCAGGATCAGAATATGACTTTAGAACAGTTCAGAACTTCAATCACCATCATTCTTCTGGAGACTTTTACATCTCCAGGGAGCAAGTGAAATCAGTGAAATAAGTGTTTTAAAGCAACTAACTGTTGCAGAGTTGTATTATTATTATTAAGAGAAGACTGAAAAATGACTCACATTTACAAATACAAATATTTTCTTTTCATGCCCTATTTTTTTTTTTTTTTTTTTTTTAATCAAACCTCTTTTGTCAGCAAATTGTCTGCTTATTGGCCTGATAAAGATTAGTTGTTAATAATTTCACTAAACAGATTTGGAAAGAGAATAATTTAATGTCAAGTCAGATGTGCATATTGTTGGGAAGGGCATCCAGTGTAAAAAAAAGAAGATTAATCACAAAATCAGAAAGCAACCTGTAGCACAGTAAGAGAAAAGAAGAGGCTATATCTATGAGTTTGAGAATGATGAAAATTTGGTAGTGTTGCTATAGCAGATGGCATTTCAAGTTGAATTTAAACCCAAATATTATATCTTTTGAAGTGTAAAATGAGGAAGCCTAAACCTCTGAATAATACAATGGGGTGAAAATGACTATCCTCAATGAAAGACCTTGCCAACTATCCATGGGTTCAAAATTATGAAAAATTAAGACTGTTACCATAGCAATAAATAATCCACAATAAAACATTATATCTTTTGAATAACAGGAAACTGAAATCCTTGAAAAGATGTGCAATATAAACAGCTTCTGCCAAGTATTCACTCGTCGATACCACTGCAGCCACTATATCAATTTAATTTGTCAAGACTAAATTTCAGTAGCATAAGATTAACCTTGATCTCTTAAGCTAACGGTATGAATAATTGTGTGTAATGGATAAATATAGTTTAGTAGCATATGCAGCCGTAAGCAGAGTCACTCAGTCACTTAGCAGCTGAACCTTCAAACTATGTGAAAGCTAAGAGGACTGTAGTTAGACTTAGACTTTACCTCATGCAAAATAGAAAACCAAAAAGGTAGCAAAGCTAATTATCACCCTCTTAATAGTGTGGAAATGATTTTGGAAGAACATTTTGGGGGTTGTTCCTACATCGGATGCCCTCCCTCTTGCAAGGACCCGGAGTAGGCAGTGGAGTGAAGTGTCTTGCTCAAGGACACAACAGTAGTAAGTTCTCAGGCAAAGGTTAAAACAGTGGTTAGTGTAGGCTTAACACACTGCATCACTGTCACTGAAAATTCTCACAGATTTATGCACTAATTTATCAACCTGGCCAAAGCAATTAACAAACAAACTAACAGCACTTCTCAACAAGATATAAAGCCACCCTTTTTGTCCATATAGTTTAACCCCAGTACAGATATATTGTAAAGGCAGCACTTAGGGTCAAAATGAGACTGCTGCGTGCTGTCTGCATTTAATTGTAAAGCATTTTTATCATTTGAGAACCAGAAAGTGCGCTGTTAGCATTGTTATTGTTAGCTTTACTGTAACGGCAGCAAAACTCTGCTCTGGCCTCTGACAGTTGTGAAAAGCCCTTATAAACCCATCACTGTTAATAATTTGAATAACTTTGGACTACTGCACATTGTTTAAAATGAACTAGTTCTGTTTTTCAGGTTTTGCAAGATCACGTCGGCCAACAGGGCCTTTAATCTGACCCCAGAGATTGTATTTTCATTTCACCACCTCGCATTCGATGACAGACATCCTTTGCTGTTCGCCAGTTTATATTAAAATTAGGCATGAGTCACTATTGAGCAGCTCAGAACTGAGAAATACGAGCTTCAGCTAAAGACATGAAGGCACCCAAAGAACTATGTCATCGCAGATTTGGACCAGTGTGTTGACAAACATTTTACCAACACTACTCAATGTCCGAAATTGACTGGAAAAATAAACCTAAGAACAGAATAAGAACAGGTGGTACAGAGATTTCCCTTTCATATTAATTACACTGCCAAATGATGCTCTGCTATATTTATGAACTGATATCAGCTCCTTAAGCTCGATTCAACATGCCTCTAAGACCAGTGGCATAAAGTGTCTGAAGTGCTCCGGAGATGCACAGAAGACAAATACTATACATTGGATTCAGCTTCCTGTTTATTGACGGCATTTTGTGGATTTTTCACCATTCCAAAGATAGAATATTGAGTTTTGAATATGTCACCCTGAAACACCTTGTAAATTGTTTCATTATTGACCCTATTATAGTGGCTCATACAGGACACAGAGATAGAAATTACACATTGGCCAAGCATTACAATTACATTCAAATTATCCATGGGTTTCAGAATGATGAAAATTAGGACTGTTGCCATAGCAATTAACAACATAACATTACATACATTTTGAATGGTGAAAAGTTCTCAAAATGTTACATATAAAACTAAGCTTAAACCCATGAATTGGTCTATAGATTTTTGGTATTTTGTCTGAGAGAACACGGTTGATTCATGATGAAAATATAACTCTAAATGAATGTACTTTTTCAGGTAACTATTCATTTTGAACTAATTCTAAGATATTAATTACTTATGTCTACTTGTTTTGCCTACTTTTACTTTAATTTTGTTTGATTTTTTTTCTGCTTTTTTCAAATTATAGAAAGGTAAGAGTTATAGTAAGCAGTTTGGTGGTTTGTGGCCAGAGCAGAGGACAGTGGAGCAGAGCAATAGTATATTTTTAGGGCGATGTTTATTTGTGGCCGGTGAAACTCTGCCGGGGTGTATATCTACCGTCTTGCCATCCCTCTCATCTGCATCTGTTCAGGTCCCTCAGACTGTCAGGAAGAGCTGCTGCAGAGCCTTGGCTCCACACTGAGACTACAGCACTGCAGATTCATGTCCATGCTGTGGCCTCTTAAACACTGAGCATAAGGAGGTACAGAGAGTGAGAAGCTATGTGGCCCTAAAACAGATCAGTGAAAAGAATATGGGTCCCATCTTTACGTCAGCAGATTTGGCAGCACTCAGATGACCTTCAAACAAATTATCAACTTTACATTAAGCTTAGGGATATGATATGTAGGCTATGATCTAAAAGTCATTTACAATGTAAAGAATCATTTGAGAATGTTTAGGGCTATACTCACAGGCATTATTACTACATGTAATTCAAAGCTGATGCAGCTCAGCAGTAGGCCTACGTCTCTGTATAAGACATATCTACTCGGTGTAGGTTTACAGTTGTTCAACAAATCTGTGCCACACCTCTCCTGTCACATGTGGCTAATTGTTAGCATAGACTGCTAAGTGCCTGCCTGCTGGCACCGATATAAGTGGGACATTTAGATTTGAAATAAATTAAACCATGTATTAAACATACATTATACTTTGAAAAACAAAGTTTAAGTATTTATCTCCATTTATATTTGTCCCTTTTTAGTGTCGGATATTGCAGTTTTTGTTGGTTCATCTGTGACAGTTAATGATGTACACCTGGTACACCAGGTGGTTTCTATGGCAACAGCAGTGCTGGTTTAGCACCTAAAAATAGCAGCTCAGTTTACATCATAGAAATCAGTTTTATTTTTTAACCAAACTTCACATTTGAGACTACACCAAAATATTACTAAAGTTAATTGGCATTACATAGTAATAAATGCAGAAACCCCAATTATGTGCTCAGTTGTATGATATGAATAATGCATTGTGCTGTGAGTTTCAGTTGTTATTTTAACTTTATTTAACTAAAATATATGAATTACAAATGGATCTGGATTTTGATTTAAGTGTAGACTCGCGTGTGGGGAGGGGAGATTATATTTAGACAGCCTTCGCAAGGCAATCAGGGGTAACTGAAAGACAACACTGAGAAAGTTCCACAGCCTAAAATATCTGCCCACACAGCTTCAGCAGGACTGAAGTGCCAGGTGCGGCACAGCTCAGTCCCACAGGACAGTCTGACCAAGGAAACAGTGTTCACATCACACCATGATACTTAAGTTCTGTTGATACAATGGTGGCGAGTGCGCGTTTGTGCGTAATTACGCACACCGGCACAAGGATGAAACGCAAAGTTCCATGCGCTCTGATTCAACCTACCTTCCTCTGCTGTTTCTCCCAGGCTGGGTCTAGCAACAGGTCCCTGTCCCAGTCTTCCTCTTGGGTCATGTACGCATCTTCATGGTGGATAGTGTAGGAGTTGCTGTATGTCATTTGGGTTTCGACAGCTGTCATCGTGCCGCCTCTATCAGGACCGCGAGTGTCCCCCTCAGTTTACACTAAAAAAAAGATTATCAGCAACAAAACCGCCGCGACGCGAGGGGGAGAGTTGGGGACTGCAGAGACCAGACTCCACTGGTACGAGGTGCCTGTGCGGAGGTGGTGCTCCCACTACCAGAAGACCCTGCGGCCGGTGCTCCTTTCCTGGTCAAAAGTGACACACGTGACCGCACCCCAATAAGTATGGGAACCAACTGCGTGGGTATCGGGTTCAAACCCTAAAAAGGTGTAAAAGGCGTGGTCCTTTGACATGTACAGCAGTCTGAAGTCCTGTGAGTGGCTAACACACACATCAATCACGCCCCTTCATACCATAGACGTTTTATGGCCTGTGCCATGCACCTGTCGCTGTTAGTGACCCTCAACTGTAAACCCAGGTTTAATTAAACTAAACCTGAAAATATGAAATTACTTAAACCTCAACAAAAGATATAGGCAGGTGTTATTACTTATTCTAAAATAAAATAAAAGACTACATATTGGGATAAAATACAGAAATCTATTCAACGGCCATTCACTTATTTCACAAATCAAATTCACATGAAATAAAATGCATTACGCCACATAGATGAGAAAAAAATATATAGTTTATTAATGTCTTGCATGCAGAGTCAAATATACCTTAGAAATATACAGATGAAATGCAGTAGGCTATATTATACAATAATTGATTTGTCATTCACAGTAACTAACATATTGTCCGTGAAATTATCCCATTGTTTTGGGACAGACATTCTCCAGACACTTCACATGTGTCTTATCATTTTAATTACACAGCCATTTCAAATACATTTGGCCTGTCCTGATAACCTACATGGAAATCTTAGGCTACTGAAATGAAGGTACCATTTATTTACATTATACGATCACACAATCAGTGTACAGATCAGATACTGAAAAGGTACTGCTGGCTATTGAACAAAGGGGTAGACAAAATGATTTTATGTTAAATAGAAATAAAAACACAAAACTGCAGCATCTATAATGAATGTATCACAAACGCAGGATATATTTATAAATGAGGTATTTTCTAGTGTAAACCCTACTGCTGGTGTCTCTTTGTCAGCAGTCTACTCAAGTTGTGCTAGAAAGAGTTACACCAATCAGGCATAGCATTGTGACCACCTGTCTACTATTGATCATATATTTTACAGTGAAACATTCAAACCTGTTTAACACAACATCAAATCCGTTCATCAAATTTGAGTTACATGGACGTTACAGTTATGAATATATATCTGGATCCAATGTGATTCCAGCCTCATTTACTTTGGCATTTTGGCAGATTTGCGCTTGCTCCTGCTGTTTTGAAATTGTTTGACAAAAACATTAAGTGAATTCTGATTTCTCTATAGATGCTTTTTAGACTTAATTGTGTTTTTTTTTTTACTAGTAAAATCTAGCACAAAAAAATTAAATTCACAATTCTCAAAGTTGCTGGTTAGGCCTGTCATCTATTTGTCTCCATGAAGATGTTATTGCTTTGGCTGGAATATTTCACAGCATGACATTAAACTTATCTATCTCCCTGGAGACAACCCGGTGATGCCAGAACAAGCTTAAAGTCAGATCTGTGGAGAGACTCACTCACTCAGTACACTTTCAAGTCTTTCGGCATATTTCTCAGCAATAAAAATATTTGTAAAGAAATAAATAAGATTTTTCTCCACCAGAAAAATCACCACTAGACAGACAAATGCTATGACATTAGCTTCCATGCTGAAGTGGTACTGTCTAACCATCACACATTAGCTTTACTAAACTCAAATCCTTATGTTAGATGAACCAATATACAAAGGACAAAGTAACATATACCTCTTTGTCTTAATATTCTTCATTCAGTTCATCTGTGAGTGGTCATAATGCCTGACTGGTGTATACTGGCCACACTATTCTAAATGTTATTAAAAACAAGGCAATATGGTCTATGAGTTGTGCTAAAACTGATTGCTCTCCTTCTACATCACAGTTCTCTCTACAGATCCAGCCACGGCAAATCATGACCGTAAAGAAACAAGAGTGTTTTTTGAGCATCTGGACTAGAAACTGCACAATCTTGAGTCAAAGCACAGAGACAAATGGGGAGGGGGGAGTGAGGGGGCCGGGGTGTGCTGTGAATTCAGAACAGGGAGGAGGGAGGGGAGGAGGGAGGGGAGGAGGGAGGGATGCAGACAAGCGTAACTGAGATCACCCCCGTGGCAGAAGACAAGGCTGCAGTGAGGAGGCGATCTGAGCGAAAATTTAGCACCAAGATGTTTGAGCTACGAAGTCTGGATCAAAGATTTACTAACAAAACCATACAAGGAAATGGAACTAGATTGAAATGGAACTATTCCAGTGGAGTGATATTGCTTGTCTCCATGGAGACAAGGTCATACCATGAGGCCAAGTCACAAGTCATCTGTTGAGATCTGAGCCCACTCACAGTGAGAATGCGTGTATCTCAAGGTAAAAATTATCTGTAATTTAATAAATACAAGACAGATACTTTTAATGCCATACAATGGACTATTCAAGGCAATGCATTAACATCTCCATGAAGACCAGTGGCATACTCTCCATCAGAATAGTGAGTTTTTAATAGAGTATGAAATGTCCTACGCCCTATGTTGACTTTTAAATCAGATAATAAAAAGTTTTTACTATTGTAGGCTAGTAATAGCTGATGTGTCCTACTCCTAGTACTACCATCACTGCTGATATGATCTGCCTCTGATAGTTTGGATTCAGGTAACTAGACCTTCACTTCAGTACAGGAACATTTTGTGCCACTGTTAGAAATTCAATCATCACTGGTAGTTTGTGGCTCCCTCAATTTCAAACTTAGGACTCACCTTTTGATGCCAAGACATCCATGGAGTCAGATTCAATACCTGAACAATAGGATCACTGTTCTCAATGAAAACTGACGCATACTTAGTTTCAAAGTTATATGAGCTCTAATATTACCAGAATCTACAGCACTACTTCATATGCTCTTTGTCATGTTGAAGGATTCAGATTGGCACTTGGCTGGCAAAGAACTGTACATTAAAATAAGAAAATTACTTTTGGCTGCAAGGTAAATGTGTGCTTCTGGGCTAGCAAAAGTACAGCCACATACCCAGATCCAAACGGCTGGTCAAAACGGCGGTGACGGCGAAACAACCATAAAGCGCAAAAAAGTAGTAGTGAACGGCGAGCGGCAAAGGGCGCGACAGGGAGGGCGGGGCAGTGAGGCGGGGTCAGAGGTCAAAGGTCGGAGACGGAGGAGGAGAGGGCGGCGAACACGGCGGAGGAGCACAGGAAGTGGACTCCAAACCTGCCAAGCCTCAAACAACAACCAGAAAACAACAACCAACCATGCTCTCTTTATGTGCAGTTGTGTCCATCAATTTACATAAAAGTTTCAGATTTGATTACAGCCATATTTGCATTTCATTTGATTTCACAATCAAAGCACAACGCCAACATGTAAAATCATCCTAATATTTACAGTATGTAACTTTCTGGAAGTGTCACTTCATCTGCATGATTCCATGGAAGTAAAAAGTTAAAACCATACTCTGGAATTCTTCATGAAGATAGATAAGTATCATGCCATACTGTGGACTATTATAGCCAAAGGAACAACATTTCCATAGAAACGAGCAGGAGGAGGCCCTCCTATAGGCCATAAGTCAGGTTTGTGGAGCTGTAAGCCTGGACATATCTTTTTATTTTAATCTTTTTTGTGTTGCTTTCTTGGTGATATGCAAAGTAAGCTTTTTTTGTATTTTTTGTTTAAGTTGCTTCATATAGTACATTGCAATTAATGTGTTAGAACTCATTGTTGGTTATATCTTATTGCAATCTAGGCTTTATTATTTTAAAGTCTTTGTTCAATCAATTTGGAGGTTATATCCACTAAAGGGGTGGTACTCATTGGTTGCTGGTACACAGCTTTTTCACAGTTACAACACAATTTTCACCTAAAATGGATTTTATTCTAATAATTGTGTTAGCTAACAGTATGTGTTCACATACGGAAACTTTTGGACTATTGGACTGTAGAGATAACAACAGCCTCGACAGCTTAGATTTTTTTCTTTACATTTTGCGTGTACTTAAATATGCACTATGTCACTTTTCTGGAGGAGGTCTGGTCTGCCACCAGCGTCTCCATGGAGATGTTATTGATTTACCAGGAATGTTCTGCAGTATTGCAATTAACTTAAAGGCCAGGTTTTCAGGTGAGATAAAGGTGTGCCTGCACACAGTAAGGATGTATGTATATTTTTCAAGATATTTTCCACGTCATAAAACACTTGCAACTGGACAAATGCAAGGCATGTTTAATGCTATACTGTGAAACATTCCAGGCAAAGCAATAACATTTCTATGAAATCAATCAGGTAGACCCTATACCAGAAAAATAACATAGTGCACCTTTAAATAAATGCATTACTGGCCTTTTGTATTGCTATAGTGTGGATGGTATATAGACTGTGGTAGACCAATGCTTAAACTGACAAAACATTAATAAAACTGACTTATCTAGACATTATAAGGCTATTTTATGCTATTAGTTTCACTTATATCTCCTTTAAGGCTTTAAATTTATCTAATCAATTACAGGCTTCTTATTCAGTATTATGTAAACTGATGAACACAACGTGATCACTACACTGCATATTTCCGAGACAACAATCACGTGAGATAGAGGGACTGTTTGCTCCACCAAATACAGGTGGAGAGTTGTGGGCGAGCAGAGCAGGAGCATGTAGGAGAGAAAGAGGGGAGGGAAAGGTGGGTTGGTGATGGAGCAGGAAGGCACAGGTCAAAGGTAAAAAGTCAGCAGGCGAGGGAAGAGGACAGGTAAGTGCTTTTTTTGGTTTTTGGCTGTTTTGTTTTCATTTACCTTGAAGGTCCGAAGACAGAGAGAGAGAGAGACTGTGGATGCGCCGCGCTAAACATCGTCCCCATGGTGGATCACGCTTCCGGAAGGTGGAACCTATTTCAGTTGAGATAGTTAGTCATATCTGGACTGTTTTTGTTTCACTTTTTGGATTTTTCTTTTGAGCAAAAGAGTTACATAGAATATCACGCATGCATTTAGGTTTAAGAGTAGAGAATAGACACAAGGACACACGGAAAAGGGGAGAATTTGGTGCAGAAGGGAGACCAGACCAAACCAGACCAGACCAGACAACCCAGAGGAAAGCCCCGTGACAGAAAAAGCACTGCTCCACAGATCAAAATGTAGCCATTCTATCTGTGCGCCTCTCACCAGCTCTCAACGTGAACTCAGTGTGTTGTTTACGCTCCCAAATATTTGAAAATTGACACAAATGTGATTGAGCTCAGAGTTATGGAGGCTGGAGAGAGAGATGGGAGCACCGACCCGCACTTGTCCCGACCGAAGAGGGCAAAGCTGGGGCAGCATCTACACCTATGTCCCCCTGGATCCCCAGTCAAAAGGGTCTGGTAGTCATTTTACTGAGGAGAAACAGACAGTGCAGAAAGACAAAGAGGAAAAAGGGGAAATGTCCAAACCCTTGCTTTCTTTTACCACAGTAGTCAGCCAAACATTCTTTATTATCATTAGAATAATGATTATAGGATACATATCTCAGTAAAAAGCATGCCGGATTTTGTTCTTTTCCTAAAAAAGAAAAATTAAATACTTTTCTAAAAATACGGTCTTCAACATGGCAAACAAGACATTTCGCAAACCACATATTTCTACAAAGGATGCAACTGGTATGTGTTTGTATATAGGACACACAAAGATTACACTGTGAGATGCAAAAGTCACTTAGCCACTAAAAACCACAAGGGGAGGGAAGGGGTACGTCCATGTGCCCAGACTGCTGTCAAAGAGTCTTGCAAAAAATATTTCTCCATTTTAAAGAAAAACATTTCATGGAGAACAAGACAAGTGAGATATGCCCTCAAGAAAATGAATGAATAAGTAAGGTTTTCAAAGAAACATAACTCATTTGTCTGATTTTTTTGCAACTACAATTTGAAGCATGTCTGATGAAGGAGAATACTACTAAAAGACACTGCCCCATATCTCATGTCATTGGTGCTATCACTATTGTTCGCTCATATGAACCTTTAAGGCTCAAGTTGTGGCTTTTAAAACCTATTACATGAAAGTTAAACAAGTGCAAGTACTTAGGAAATGCTCCCGTACCCTCTTTTGAAATGATTAGTAAAGTAAAAAGCACTTAAAATGGGAGATCCCTCCACTTAATGCACTTCACTCAAAGCTTATAGGCACATAGTTGTCATCACATAAGTCTATAGAGGATGCAGTGTAAAGATCCTTTGTAAACAGCTCATTCAGTAGTCACACAGGGGCCTTTGTACAATTACTGCGCCCCACACTGACTTGTAAACTACATTAAAAACAAAGAACACATTATTATTATCAGGTACTAATTTTAAAAAGGCATCTCAATATGTAGGACATCCATAATATGTACAGTCATTGTCCTCCCAAACTAAAGCGCTGACTCTGCGGCTTTGGAGCAGAGCTGCTGACTGGGTAAAAGTGAACAGAACAGACACTGAAGGGGGAGTGTCGGAGGTAGGCAGCTGTAATGAGAGCTGAAGCAGTGTCTTTCAGAGGAGAGGGTGGAGGAAAGGAGCGCTCATACATTACAGTACGTTTAACATGTGCTTCACTATTGTCTGCAAGCCGCCACTGTAGCTGCTGCGCTTGTGCACTGCAAAGTCAGGAGCCCAAACATCCAGCTCATTCAGTCAGACTAACTTTACATTCAACACAGACACCTCCAAAGAAACAGCCTGGTTCTGCTGGCCCCTGCACAGTGCAGCCAGTGCACCGCTCACAACTCCCTCTGGTACATGAAAAATACAGTAAAACCACTCAACATAAGGCAAAAGGCTGCAACGTAGCTGCCCTAACTGATTATCTAGGCCTAAAGAGAATGGCTGAAAGATTGTTTTGAATTTTGGCCCTAGAAAATCATAACTGGGTTGCAGAAAAAAGGCAATGAATTGTCAATACTGGCACTATTGTGAGACTGGCACTGTAAAGTAAATCAAAGAATGCCCATAAACAGAGGAAATGTGTACTGAGGCTGCACTGTGAGTGTGCAATCAGAACCAGCTCTAGCCCTCTTAAAGCAGGTTAATACAACCAAAGCCCCAGGTCTGACCGCCGCACTGGAGCCCACACACACACACACATTCACACTACAGCTGCTGAGGAGGTGAGGGCGGGTTTGGGAGGGGAGGGGGGGCAGTGCGACTATCGGAAGGGGGGCTCAGGCGTGTGAAGGGAGAGTTCGGGGCGGCGGAGGATGGCCTCCTTGCGCGTGGGCGGCGGCAACGGCGGCTCATACACCCTGGGCGCGGCCATGGCAGCAGCCACTGCCGCGGCGGTGGGGACCACTGGCCTGAGGGCGTCCAGCGCAGCCACGGGCCTCAGAGCATCCAGCGCCGCCACAGGCTGAGCAGGCATCGCAGGGACAGCGGGCACCGCAGGCACAGTCACTCCAGGCATCCCAGAAAGAGCCATGGCACCGGGAGGAGGGTAGTATTGGAACTGAGGGTACTGCTGCAGCTGCTGGTAATACTCCGCATAGTACCTGAGAGATATGAGGGAAGAGTTTACACAGTCCTACACAGGAACAAGCACTCAAGTTACTGGAAAAATAGAAACAGTAATTTATAATAATGAAAAATAATTGTGAGTTAGATGGTCACGGGGCTAATGTTGTTGTACCTGGCCATGGGGTCCTCTGCCGCCTCCACTGCCTCCTCTGCAGCACGCCCTGCTGGTGTGGGCAGGAGTGGTCGCCGAGGCTTTGCCCTCTGGTACATGAAGGGTTTGATCACGGGATCTGGGAGCAGAGGGGCTGACCTCCTCAGGGGGCTGCGGTCCCTCTCCCCCGACTTGGCCACTGCCGCTGCAGCTGCCGCCACCACTGCATTCTGTTGTTCAGCCACAACCTGCTGGCCCTGGGCGAAGTAGTGTGCCTGCCGTGCCGCTTCGAATAAGGCCGCAGTGGGGTCTGCACCCATGGCGCTGAGGTGGGCATAGGCCGGGGCAGCGGCGCTGTAAATGGCAGGAGCCATAGTATAGGCAGGGTTGAGAGCAGCAGCTGCCGTCTGCATGTCAAGGCCTGGGGCGGCTGCCAGGTAGACGGGCCCATTAGCCATGGTCGGGGTGTAAACGGGAGTGGAGTAGGCAGCAGCGGCTGCAGCAGCTGCAGCAGCAGCAGGAGTAGCAGCCACCTGCCCATAGATATTAGGGGCCACTGAGCTGTACACCTGGGTAGCACCGGACGTCAGCCCTGTCTGGTTGGCAACTGTACCATAAAGTTGACTGGCAACATTAGCACCGTACACCTGGCTGGCCAGGGCCCCATACACGGCCGGGTTCACTGGGTTCCCATCAGTACGGGTGCCGGTGGTGATTCCGGTGAGCGCTGCGTACGTGGGGTCGAACGTGGAGGTGTTGTAGACAGAGTTGTGCACACTTTGCTGGACCTGGAGGGGCAGGCCCGCAGCAGCAGCAGCTGCAGCAGCCAGGACTGCAGCCTGGCTCTGGTATTGTTCCAGAGAGGGTTTCCCCACGGGGCACTCTCCAGCGTAATGCCCCTGTTTACCACAGTTCACACATGGGATCTTCCCTGTGGGGGTCTGTTTGCTGGGCTGAACCTTGGACAGCTCCACAGACAGGGGGCGCCCTTTGAATGAGGTGCCATGAAGGGCTTCTATAGCCTGCAGTGCGTCCTCCTTATTTTCCATGTGAACAAAGGCATAGCCTGAGAAAAGAGACAGACAGTGACAGAGAGGATCTCATTGTATTTACAAGTAACATATAGAAAGGCTATCGAAAAAAGACAATATAGTTCTCACACTGAGGTGAAATGCTACTCATTCAATTAAACACATACACATGTTATTTTACCTTTAACTTTGTCACATTCCAGCACCTTCCCAAAGGTCTGAAAGAGCTGCTGCAGGTCCTCGGTGGTGCACATGCCGCTCAGATTACCCACAAACACTTTGGTGGAGTGAAGCGGCCGTCCCCTTGACTCCTCCACCACCAGGTTCCTGCCCCGAAACTCGCGCCCATTCAACTCTCTGATGGCGCGTTCGGCCGCTCCCTCGCCCTGTAAATGCACGAAGGCAAACTGCCGCAAAACGCTACAGCTGACGACCTGGCCGTAAGGTTCAAAGATGGCCGACAGCTCTTCTTGGGTCGTGTCTAGCGCCAAGTTGCCCACAAAGAGCTTCACTGTGTGGCTCTTGTCCATGGCGCTGCAAAGAAACCAAGACATGTTGTCAAGATAAGACAGTTGAGTAAGTACAGGCTATATCAAATGTTAACAACCACTTAGTAACCACTCCTCTTTGAGTATGTGGTGGTATGTCAAAAGATGTCGAGCAACTGACTGTACAACATGCAGTGGCGTTTGTTGTTGGACTTTACCTGTTCTGATAAACGTTTTCATGGATTGCTTGCTTACGTTCTGTATTGGTTTATTTCACCCAATCATTCTGGTCTCAACTGATAACATAAGGACTTTGAACATTCTTAAAATAACTCACACGGGTGGCTATACTACCCATGCTTAAACATTCAATAAAACAGCAGAGTCTTGCAGGATACACAGGGCACAGCTGGATTTTGTGAACTTGGATTGTGGGTACATAGTGTTCTGTATTCACACATTTAGAATCTAGAATAGATAATAGGAGAAATTCTAACCTAGATCTTAATATTTTATGATGGCTCAGATTAAGCAACACCTTGTCTTCTGAACAGTCTTTATGACAGCTGTAAATCAAAGGGGGCAAAGAGGAACTTGACACCGCAGATCTAGGCTATTTTTTGGTTTCAAGCTCCAAGCAGCTGCACCAATGCACGCCCGTTACATGCAGAGTGGCCCATACTGTACAACCTCAAAACCTGTCCTCTGCACCCCTTTTATTGAGTGGGCTATTACATATGGCTGCGAATTCTGGTTCATTTCAGGCATAACCAAACTGATGACGCAGCACTACGTTACTTGAGTCCACTCATTTTTGCCCCTGTAGCATTTTTGAGACGCAAAATCATTGTTAGTACGTTTATTACGGGGAATCCTAGTTCAATGGGGTATTGTCCACGTTTCTGCATAATGTGAATAGCGCGAAAGAGAGATAGAGAGAGAGACGGGGGATGCTTAACGAAAACAAAACAAACCCTAAAGCGCGCAATAATATGTAAACTAAACAAACAGAACCATAATGTCAGTGTAAAACGCGTAATGGATATTTAAGTTCACGTTACATTACGAGCAACAAGCCAACAATAGCGGATCGATACAGTGCACGAGAAGACAATCACATTTTTGCACAGTGGATACAGTGTGGCACCGACAGACTACTGGAGAAGTCCACGGACAAAGCGAAAACGCCTCCAAAACAATTACGCACGGCAACGGCTCTGCATACAAGGCTTCAGTGTCATTTACGATAACATTACAAGCAAGGTGCCAAAGATTAAATACCAAAAATCTACCATCTTACCTAGGCGTTGCTGTATTTCAAAATGGTAGCGCCTGCTTCCGTTTGGTCGTCGGGCATTCTGTTGGAGAGGGAGAGGGGAGAGTGGAGAGGGGGGGAGGGCTGCTCGCTGGCTGGAGGATGCTGCTGCTGCTGTTTGTACCCTCACAAAATTACACATGAAATCCCTCTCGAGCTCACCACGCACCGCAGGCACGAAGGCACGTATTATACAGTGATCTGCATAACAATGAAACAGCCACGAGGTTTTGTAGAACTGGCAACAAGTGGATTAGGTGGGTTTAAAATCATACTGTTAACAATTGAGCAGTGAATCTAAACTGCACAGGCCATAATATATAGGGGATATATGTGGAAGTCACTTTTCATGTTTTAAGTACGTTATGTGTTTCCTCATCATAGCCCTGCTTTGATTGATTCGTGTATGTTTGACTAATCCTATATTGGCCTGCTTTTGAGGGCTCAGAAAATTGCTGTTTTCACCTACCCCCTATCCCCACCCACAGCTCTGTACTTAATAAAATGATAAAAAATAAATAAATAAATAAATAAATAAATAAATAAATACTCCTACTCCTACTCCTACTCCTACTCCTACTCCTACTACTACTACTACTACTACTACTACTACTACTACTACTACTACTACTACTACTACTACTACTAATAATAATAATAATAATAATAATAATGATTTAAACATTTTCCAAATCCACAAAACACATGTGGACTGGTTGGGCATACTCCCATGAGAAGGCATTCGACCGTGTCCCTCGTGGTGTCCTTTGGGGGGTGCTCCGGGAGTATGGGGACCGGGGCCCTTTGCTAAGGGCTGTCCAGTCCCTTTATGACCGGAGCAGGAGCTGTGTTCGCATTGCCGGCAGTAAGTCAGACCTGTTCCCGGTGCATGTTGGACTCCGCCAGGGCTGCCCTTTGTCACCGGTTCTGTTCATTGTATTTATGGACAGAATTTCTAGGCGCAGCCAGGGGCTGGAGGGGGTCTGGTTCGGGAACCACAGGATTTCATCTCTGCTGTTTGCGGATGATGTTGTCCTGATGGCTTCATCGAGCCAGGACCTGCAGCAGGCACTGGGGCGGTTTGCAGCCGAGTGTGAAGTGGCTGGGATGAGAATCAGCTCCTTCAAATCCGAGGCCATGGTTCTCGACCGGAAAAAGGTGGTTTGCCCTCTCTGGGTGGGTGGGGAGTTTCTGCCCCAAGTGGAGGAGTTCAAGTATCTCAGGGTCTTGTTCACGAGTGAGTTCCCACTCGTGAACAAGACTGAAGAATGGAGCGGAGGTCGCAGATACAAGCGGCCATTGGGTTTCCTCCGCAGAGTGACTGGGCGCACCCTTAGGGATAGGGTGAGGAGCTCAGTCACACGGGAGGAGCTCGGAGTAGAGCCGCTGCTCCTACACGTTGAGAGGAGCCAGCTGAGGTGGCTCGGGCATCTGCTCAGGATGCCTCCTGGACGCCTTCCTAGGGAGGTGTTCTGGGCATGTCCCAACGGGAGGAGGCCCCGGGGAAGACCCAGGACACGCTGGAGGGACTATGTCTCTCGGCTGGCCTGGGAACGCCTTGGGATCCCACCGGAGGAGCTGGAGGACGTGTCTGGGGTGAGGGAAGTTTGGGAGTCCCTGCTTAGACTGCTGCCCCCGCGACCCGGCTCCAGATAAGCGGAAGAAAATGGATGGATGGATGGATTTAAACATTGAAAGGTATTTGAATATAAAATATGGAAAATATTGAGGTTTTTTTTTTTCTTCTTTATCTTGCATCATATATTTGATGCTTTTTTATGTGTCTAAAATGTAGATAGTAGTAAACATAAAGAAAAAAGACAATGAATGTCAAGGCGAGTCCAAACTTTTGACTGGACATATAAATAAAAATCCATTGCTTGTTACAGTGAAAATATTAAGCCATTTTAGATCAATATTGCAGTTTACGATGAACAAAATTATAAACTACCTATGTTATAGTTTAGACATGGGAAAACTATGGCCTGGGAGCCACACACGGCCCTTAGGGTTTATTAATCCAGCCCACCGCACGTGACCAAATTAAAATGGCTAAGGGTAAACCTTGTTCAAAGTTTTTCTGCTGTGTTTATTTAACTGAAATTTAATAAATTAATTATTAATTTAATTAATGCATTTGGAAAAGAATTTGGACAATGAGCCTTGCATATTCATGCTTTGCTACATGTTACAAGCCAAATCTAATGTAATATATACATATATATATTCTGGCTTGGCCCCTCTGTCAAATTTTAGAACCCATTGTGTCTGTGTGTCAAAAAGTTTGCCCGTCCCTGTTATAGTTTAATACTAAACAGTATTTTTTTCTTAAAAGTCGAAATCGAATCGCATCTATGAGAGAACAGCATCCATAATACAGTTGTTGGACACTGGTCATTCACTGGTGTTATAGGCCTAGGTGTATGCTGTAATAGCCCACAGCATCTTCAAAAGAATTAGGTACAAGTGAGGTACAAGTCAAGGCAGGTCCTCTGAGGAAAAGAATGAATACGACGTGGTCTTACATACTGACAGCTTTTAACACAACTCTCAGAAAGTAAGAGAAAAATCTTGCACATAAGGTCTATGCAATTGGTCTATGGTATTCTCCGTAGCCAATTTGAAGGGCTGACTCATTTTGGTTTTATAATAATGGTGATAATGCACAATGAACTCCACACTTAATTTCAGGCATTAAAAAACTGACTTAAGCAGGACTTGATTTCACATTAATATATTATAATGCACTAGTATTTTGTATGCATAGATTTTGTGTTTGTAACATTTAGCTATACTGAAGGTTTATCATTCGGAATTCAATAATGAGTCTATATTTGGTCAAAGTAAAAAAAAGGAATAGTTATTTAATGTAGTTAAGTATCTCGTATACTGTAACAAAAATGTAAAATGGAGTTATTGTTAAAATAAATAAATAAAGGCATACACTGATCATTAATTACACTTATTTTAATGAATGGAATGGAACGGAATGATTTAAGTGCAAATATTATTGTCAAGGCAGTTGGCATATAAATACAAATTCCAGTGGAGCTAATATTTGTGTAATAACAACAAAATACTGTATACCCTTTAGTGAATCAGGCTGAACTCATTTAAAGTAATAAGTGGAGTTTTCAGAGGTGTTTTCAGATCATAGAATGGCAAAGATGAAATATCCAAAACCAATTTCACAAATATTAAACCAGATCTTATAGTTATCAGACTATACCAAACCAAAAAGATACACAGATATTTCCTGTCAATCATCGAGTATTAAAAAATGGCGCTCTGATATTAAAACAAGTATGAAAACTAGGTATTAGTTTAAGCAGGTAAAAACACATCAATTGGACAAACCTTTCCTGAATAGTTTCATAATGGTCTTGGACTGTTTCGGGATTAGTATAGATTAGAACCATATCTTAGTAATATTATAGAAACTACTGTTATTTGCCAGTTTATACTATAATACTACATTTAAAATAAAAACATTACAAAAGCAAACTGGTAATTGGGTTTTAGTATCAAAATAGAGTTTTTAAGTGTTGTAACAAGACTACAATCACCACAGTTCAAGCACACAGACTGTAGAATGGTGCAATGTCACACAGGTCTGCAGCTTGAGCACCTTGAGGTTGTACATACAGTAGTGCTACACTGTGAACTGTATATTGAAGCTCCATGTTGAAAGAGCAGCCAGCCCCTCTCACTTACACTGACCCCTGATGCTTTCACTCCACAGGGAACATGACTCTGCCTCCCCTCATTCCTGTCCTCCCTCTGCTACTCAGGTCACTCACTCCATCTTTTGGTTTCATATAGAATGAGCTCAGGTAGGGCTGGGTGATATGGCAAAAAAGCAAGCAAATTTTTTTTCTTATATTGATACTTTAGTGAAAGAAAAATTCAAACCTGTCAACTGGACAAAAAGTTGTAGGAGTGAAGACATTTCGCTGCTCCTCCAAGCTGCTTCTTCAGTTTTAGTTAGATTACTGGTGGACACTGCCTTATATCTGTCTGAAGGGAGGAGCTAACTAAACTTAAACTAACACACCTAATGTTTAGTTTCTGCTTGTACACTAAGTGTAAACTGTGCCTGAGTCATCGTTAGCATAATCATTCAGGCCCCTAAAGTGTGCTCTCACACCTATTAGCATACTGACTAGCTCCATTGTGGGCTAGACAGTATACTTCACTCCTACAACTTTTTGTTCAGTTGACAGATTTTAATTTTTCTTTTACTATAAAACATATTTGGACAACTGAGGGATTACACAGACACTTTTTCAATTAAAATAGTTATTTTCTAAATAAAATGGCTTTCAACATGATACTTTTAATCATTGCAATGTAAAAGCCAAATTTATTCCCACAAAGTGTGAACTCCGCTCCAAACCACATGCTTTCACTAACAGAGGCATGGCAGTAGACCTCTCCATTAAAGACTCAAGCTGGTCATTGACCATTAGACATCACTGAATCCATTCAACTGTTTAGTCTATTAGGACCATGTGTAAACACATTGATCTCAAAATAAGAGATGCTTTACACCAGATTTAGCTAAATCTAGTTTCCATCTGCAGTCCCCCCAAATTTGATCGATTGCCAAGCCCTCAAACACGATTTTGATACTTAGGATTAAGCGCGATGCTCTACTCCAGCGAAAACAATCAACCTTTTACGTGTAAAAGTCTATGCTGTGCTATAGTACAAATGAAAATCAGGTTTCAATTCAACATTAAAGTCGCAAGCGGCGATGATGGCCTTCGTCACCCTGCGCATCCACCTCTGAATCACAACTGCGACCATGTGTATCTATTAATGCTTTTTTGATAGCGAATAAGAATAATTTGGAAAGGCAGTTTAGTGCCACTTTGGCTTGGTGGCTTAAAATTGACAATAACAAAAAAATTAAGGCCTTATATATTATGTACAGGTATTTAACTAATTTCCCGTAAGTTTGACATAATGTTTGTACTACAAACCTTTTATGTATATTTTGATTAAAAAAAACACCCAGGGCACATCATTAAACATTCCTTTTTGAAATGTAGCCAATACATAGAATAACATTTCTAATTCCATGGAACTTAAGAATCACATACCATTGGCAAGTAATTTGTGTCATACAAAAGCAAATACATAGCTTAGATCCAACGTAATATTTAACCAAAACTATACACTAAGAATTATTCAATAGTGTCAAATTACCACAATGAAAAGCAATTACAGGAGAATCCATAACAGCCAGCCATAATGCTCCTGTCTGCTACTTCAAACTACAATGATACAAGCGCACATAACTAAAGATTAAAAGCCTGTTAAAGACATAGACTGTATAAAGAAGTGGACTAAGAGAGTCTGACATCACCCATAGCATTCGGCCCCAATCAACTGAAGCTTGTCGAGGCAAGCAGTTATAGGAGTGAATTTGGGGAAAGAATGTTAACATCTTGATTTATGGACACAATAGCAAAATAAAAATAGGATCATATAGAGCAGGTCAATAAGAACATTTAAAGACCAAAATGACCCTGAAAGACAGCAGCAGAAGGGCTAGCTGCTTCACCAAGTCAACTTATTTATACAGTCTATGGCTAAAGATTGTTGTTCGCACAGCACGTATTCTGATGATGAAAGACTGAGTGTAGCAAATTAAATTAACTTCTAAACCATGTACTGCTGCCTAGTCTTTTATAAATTAGACTGCAGACTGATTTTCTCTTTAAGTGCTGTTAAGCAGAGGTGGACAATACATTGTCTACATAACTGAAATAATTGTTTTGAAGAAATGAATGAATGAAGCGCGACTTGATTTCTGCAGGACATTCACAGGCACGTTATAGCACATTTCTGATATCCTGATATTATTTGATTGTCTTTACTAAACAATTAACTTTTTTTGCTGTTAACATCACAATTAGTTTTCTTCAAATGACACTTGGGAAAAAAAAAAAAGATCTTTGCTGGTTCACTGGTAATCTGCTAACATGTACCTTTGGCTGTATTCACACTTGTCCTGTCCTGGTTCAGTCTGGTTTAGTCCTGATGTAGACTTGGGATGGTCCTGTTGTAGACATGGTTTAGTCATGGTCTAGTCCAGGTTTAGTTCAAGGTTTTGTCCTGTTTTGATGTGGTGTGTATAAGTGTGAATTCAGTCTCTCCGTCACCTGCTGTGGTGCACAAAGCTCCTCTTTGATAACTTGTCTTTTCATTTTGTTGGTGATCCTTCAGGTGTAAAGTTCACAGGTACAAAGGTCACAGGTGAGCAGCCGGTGTGTCCATGTTGGCCTTGTTTCGACCTTTTCCTGCAATGGGCCTGTCTCTCTCCTCCCACAGTGTCACTCCATCGCACGCACAAATCCGCTTGGGGTTTTCAAAGAGACCCGCTGACCGAGCAATGATGCCACAGGCCAGTCTTTTAAAAATGGAAAAGTAAATACAAAATGTTCATTTAGTTTTGATCAAGTGTTGGCAGGCAAAAGAATTTAGCTAACGCAATTAAGGCTGTAGCAACTATAGCCTTTCAAAATTACCTGATTTTTGTATAATTCCCTGAAAATTTGAATTAAAAAAGTTAAAACTATACTTAGGAACATTCTCCTTGGAGACAGATGCGTTTTATGCCATATTCTGATATCATAGCCATTATTATATTATGGGTCTCCTCCAGGCCAATTACGAGTTAGGCTTGTGGAGATGCAAGCCCCCTCACAGTAAGGATGCTTGTTTTTCTAGTGCCATAAAAGACATCCCAAATAAAAAAAACAGGCTTTTATTTTAGTTTATTTTTTTTAAAAAGTTAAACTGCTAGCTAACAGCGAAATGTTTCCAAATAAAAAATAAGCTCATGCCTACAGCGATAACAATCTTCCATTTATACAGAATTCCCACCTTTCTCCTGAGTTTCCTGTCAGTTTAGACAGAGGATGAGAACCCCGCCCCAAATCATCTTCTCCTGCATCCACGACCAAAGACCGGCCAATCACATCCCACACCTACACAGGATGAGAAAATGTAAACACAAGACTTCATTTATTTATGATTTTGACAGCACAAGATTATGCTGGGTGCTCTTCCTCATGCTTCCCTCTTTTAATTATCCAAGGCAAGACTGGCAAAAAAAGCATGCTGATGACTAAAATTAAGTAAACTATAGAAATGGATTGGATTTATATAATGCATTTTTACACTGCAAAACCCAGTAACTCCAAAATACTGTCTGTCATTCTGTGCCAATGGCCTCTGCGACCACTACAAAAAATTGGATATATTCATATAGGAAAGGCAGGTGAAGTTTCTTGACTAAGGACAAAACATATATGCAATGCCAGTAAGAAGAGGATCAAACCACCAACCTACAGCTAAATGGGTGCCAGCTTCTACCCAAAGAGTCTTTCATAGTGAATGGTCCATCACCCTTTCTCTGTGGATATGTTATTGCTTTGCCTTGAATGTTCCACATACGGCATTAATGCATATCGATCAAATGGAGACAACCAGCAGGAAACGGCATCAGGCCAAGTTACAGGTGAGATTGGTGGAGAGGTGACACCACCAAAGTATGAATGCATGCTTTTCAAGGCATTTTTGAACAGTAGCACCATTTGTAATTAAATAAATGCAACACAGATTCATTACATTCAATGCCATACTGGGAAACATCTTAAGCAAATCCACAACATCTCCAGGGAGGCAGACAGGTTGTGGAACCACCAGAAAAGCTACATTGTGCACCTTTAAATTATTTACCTTGAGTTGATCATCTTCTAGCCTAAACGAAGCTTTTCCATCTTCACTGGCAACAATATTTCCTAGATCTCCGACGTGCTGCAGTCGACATTAAACATGAATTATTAAACCTGTCTGCTCTTTGGGAATAAAGAAAACTAAATTTACAATGGCACTTCTTACAAACTTTATTACAAAGACAGCACCTGCAGCTTGCAGCTATTTAACATGCCACCAATAGGGAAAGAGTAGACATACTTTATGACTGCTCTGAGGGCATTCTACTCAGATTTACAATGATAGTCTCCATCACTGACTGTATTATGTAGAGATGTTTTATTACCCGCACACAGACCTTCCACAAATTATAACTGAATTATTATTAGACAAGATCTTAAAAGAGTTTCAAAAGTAGACCGTACCCTTTCAGAGTCCCCTGGTCCACCATGCTGCTGTCCAAATGGATTATAATGCTCTCCACAACTGTGAAAAGTACAAATATTATTACCACAATTAAAAAGATTTTATAGATTATATTATTTTATTATTAAAGACATTTTATTTTAATGTTGTTGTCAAAACACTTTAACAAGTTTCTAAATGTGGACCATGCAACTTTTCTGGTGGAAGGCTATGGAACAGGTCAGGTCCACATGGCCATGGAACAGGTCAGGTCTGTGGAGAGTCTACCCCTTCACAGTAATTTTGAGCATTAAAAACACACATACAGGTAATTAAAATAAATGCTTGCCAAGCCTGGAATGTGCCATGTTATGGAACATTCCAGGCAAAGCAATGAAATTTCCATGGAAACAAGCATATGACATACATAGTTAATTTATAGAGTGCACTCCCTGAATGCTGTAGGTCTTTAGTAGTTCAGTAGTGTAGTCAGCTACACCCCCAGTGTCCTCTGTGTGGTGAGCACCTGTACCTGAGGCAGTCCAATGTGAGGTCCCCCAGAGCGTGGACGTGGAGGCCGTGGGCTCCAGGCTGCAGCCCGTCGATGGAGCCATCAATGAGGCAGCGCTCTGGAGACAGCTGCAGGAAACGCACCACACCCTGCACTCCTGAGCCAAACAGCATGGCCACAGCTGCCCCCAGGTCTAACGGGACAGGGAGAAAGGTTTGATTTGAATGAACAATGAACTGAGAAACTCTTACATAAATGTACTGCAACCAATTAAATCTAAATAGTAGTCATATCTGTTACTTCTGAGTTGACTGCATAGTGTTCACATACAAAAACTCGGAATTACAAATCATTACATTACAAATCCTCATAGGTTCTCACTGGTGAACATAGGTCAGGGACTGAATGCACAGCAGCAGTATCCAACAGGCTTTGAAACAAGAGCTCAAATCTGTAAGAGTCTGACCTGGCAACAGCCTCAAGGATGAATCTCTGATCAAACACATATCAGATCACAAACAGTATGTGCAGATGATTTATATTTAGAGGACATTCATACATTGTTCATATAAATAGAAGTAATGTAAATACGAAAATAAATATCACTGCCATCACGTTTGCAGATCTTCAGTACAAATGAATTCCTAAACGTGTGAGAGGTAGTTAACATCAGGGCTTTGCTACAAATCTCACCTAATTGGAATGTTGTGTATCAATGACATTGATAAAGGGATTCCTTTGTAGAACACTGTGCTATTTCCTGTCATTTTCAACTTTGCCACTGGACTCATATAAAACCCATCAAACTAACTAATCATTTGAAAGCCATCATATGCACTCTAAACATACAACAACACTTAACTTACTAATATATGATCATGGTTAATTTGCATGCTCATTACAATTCAAATGTAACATTTCACAACTTTCTGTAGGTTATATGATAATAAGCCTACTTAAACATCCATGGTACATACATACTACACTGCCTGGCCAGAAAAAAAAAAAAAAAAAAGTCGCCACCTGGATTTCACTAAGCCAAAATGTGCAAGCCTCCTCCAGTTGGTCAGCAACAGTATGTGCTCAAAGAATGAGGTCAGCTGACACCTGAATATACTGAAAAATCCGTTATTCCATCAATGGATTTTTTCTTCCCTGACGGTAGGGGCATATTCCTAGATGACAATGCCAGGATTCATTGGGATCTAATTGTGAAAGAGTGGTTCAGGGAGCATGAGACATAATTTTCACACAAGAATTGGCCACCACAGAGTCCAGACCTTAACCCCATTGAGAATCTTTGGGATGTGCTGGAGAAGGCTTTGTGCAGCGGTCAGACTCTACCATCATCAATGCAACATCTTGGTGAAAAATTAATGCAACACTGGATGGAAATAAATCTTGTGACATTGCAGAAGCTTATTGAAACAATGCCACAGCGAATGCGTGCTGTAATCTATGCTAAAGATGGTCCAATGACATAGTGTGGGACCTTTTTTTTGGTGATGACTTTTTTTTTTTTTGGCCAGGTAGTGTATATATACTATATAGTATACTTAATAATGGCAACAATGAGGGTCAGTCTGAGTAATATAAACTGCATTCTGGGTATATATTATAGGGGGATAAAATATAGATTTCCATTTGGCAACAGTTAATCACTGTTCTATATCACTAAGCTGTGAGCATCACCATAGCAATGGGTAAAGAAATTAAGTACTGTTAGGAGGAACTAGCTTCAACTTGGCCTTGAACATCCATGGACAGCCAAAAGGCTGTCAGACTTCAAAGTGAACTATTTTCAGTTGGTGGGATCATGGTGTAAGTAAATTAAGCAACTCAGAGCAGTGAGTTACAGTTTTAATTCCACTGCGTGTTGTGGTCTTCTACACTTTGTGTCAGTGCGTTGAAACAGTGTAATGCACTCCTCATTGTTTAATTGTTACAAAATTATTATTAACAAAACCAAAGGTGTCAATTCTTTGATTATGGGTGATATATAATGAAATGATTAACTCAGAGATGGATAAATAGCATAGCATTACAAAGTAATGACATCACATAAAAATCCATAGGTTTCAAGACTGATGAAAAATTAGGACCATTGCCATAGCGAGTAGTAATTTAAAATGACACATTACATCTTTTGAATGATCCTCACAATTCTGTATATAATGGGTAACTGAAACTCAAGAATAGGTATGACAGTAAGAAAATGATTAAGTAAGAGCATCATCAAAAGTTGTTTGCAGTTGTGGTACCTTGCTGTGACCCTCCAATGCCCTTCAGTACAGCTCTGCGGCCGGTGCTCTCAATAAGCGCCTGGACCTCTGCACTGGTCAGCACAGTCTCCACCAGAACAGCCTCAGACTGCACATCCACATGGACCGACTTCACACCTGGCAACATGACAAAACTCATTCAAATAATTGGTATATTTTCTCATTGTTTATCAAGAACAAAGGGTCCCATTTTCAAATAAGGGCTGCAAAAAACAATTGTAAACTCTCACAAGTTTGCCATTTGATATGTTATATACATTGATGTACATTATGTAACTTCTCTGGTGGGGGGTCTGCTACCTGCTTGTCTCCATGGTCATGCCATGAATTTTTCCCAGTACAGCATTAAACTTACCCATCTGACATTCATTCAACTAGAGGTGTATTTATTGTAAAAATCCTAAATATGTATATTGTTGCTGTGAGAAGTCACCTCTCCACAGATTTACGAACATTCCAGGCAAAGTTGTAACATCTCCATGAAGACAAGCAGTTTATGGACCATGAAGCATAAAAGTGTACATAGTGTACCTTTAAGCAACAATTAACATTTAGGAGAACCCCAAAATATTAATTGCTAAACTCATCTACAAGCTGAACAGGTCTTTTTAATATCGTTTAGACAATGTAAACACCCTACCAACCCAATCCCCTCAACACAATAATATGCTATAATAATATGACAGCTCCTTCACAGATTACATGAGACTGCAAAACAATATTGCTTGGGTAACATATTGAGGTGAATGTTTGTTTTGTTTGCAAAGAAATGTACTAAATCTCTTTAGGATAAAACATTTTGGAGCTGGCTAAAATGTGATATTATATTCTTGATATTGTGAGTTTGTAAAACTGATGAGTCATACCTGGTTTACCCTCCAGTGCACCCCTAACTTTATTTGCGCAGCTTTCACATGTCATCTGCACAGTAAACTCCAACTGCGGAGACAAAGCAGCACAAAATATCATTTACAACTAGAAAGAACTAGTTCTGATCCCAAACCCCGTAAAATATATATGACCGAAGCAGCACTGAAGACAGACAGGCGAAGATGGTAAACAAACATAACAGTTTGCACCTGCAGATGTTGATCGCTTATTTTAATCATTTAGCCATTATACGTTATTTTACCAGCTAAACATAGCTAAATGCTAGACCTTGGCTGTCCTCTCCGAGTCCATTCTGACCACTGTCGCGGCCGCCTGGGTTATGACAATCGAGTTGAGAAAACAACTTCCCACTTTGCGAAAAAATGAGAGGAAGCGGCTATTTCTGACGGGCGCCGCCATGTTGATGACGTCAGAGGGGAAAGGCAAGAATTGTGTTTTTACTGCCGTGTAGCGTCCACAAACCGCAACTGCACTTTGTAAGCGCTATGGTAGACAGGGGTATTTTATTATATATATTCTTAACAAGACATTACATTGTTTTGAGAGACACACTGTTACTATGTTCCTATTCAAATGATGACTTGACAATTTGATATAAAACAACTAAGGACAATGGCAAGAAACATACATTGTTCTCCTCTCCCTCCTCCTCCACCTCCTCCTCCTCCTCACAGAATCGACACATTGAGTCATTCCTAATATTACTATTTTAAGATATTTTCTTGTTGCTATGACTTGGTAAAATATTTTTAATAGAAAAATTATTGAATGAGAATCAGTGGCTGTATATATATATATCCCAAAAGCAAATGGCAACCTTGAAGAGGAAACAACGAAAGCAGCCATGGCCAAATACCTCAGATGAGTAAGGCAAGTCCTAAGGAGTAAGCTCAATGGCAAGAACAGGACCCAGGCAATAAACAGCTACTCCCTGCCAGTAATCAGACACCCAGCAGGAATCATAAGCTGACCAAAGAAGGGGATACAGACCACTGATGTTAAGACCCGAAAGCTCCTGACATGCATGGTGGGTTCCATCCCAAATCCAGCACCCTGAGACTTTGTGCAAGCTGTAAGGAGGGAGGCCGAGGACTAGTCAGTGTGAGAGCCACAGTCCAGGATGAAACATCCAAGATCCATAAGTCCATCAAGGACAAGGCGCCAACAGATGTTGTGCTCAGCGAATGTCTCAGACAGTGGAGTGCAGAGGAAGAGGTGCTGGAGGAACCATCATGGAAGGACACGCCACTGCATGGGATGTACATACATGTGAACATAACTGAAGTGCCTGATGTCAAGAACTCCTACCATTGGCTTGAGAAAGCTAGACTGAAGGAGAGCAAAGAGGCACTCATCCTGGCTGCACAGGAGCAGGCCTTGAGCACTAGAGCAGTAGAGGCCCAGATCTACCACACCAGACAAGACCCAAGGTGTAGACTGTGCGAAGAAGCCCCTGAGACAATCCAGCACATAATTACAGGAGATGCTGGCAGGGAAAGCATATATGAAGTGGCATAGCTAAGTGCAAGGCATAGTGTACAGAAACATATGTGCAGAGTACGGACTGGAAACCCCAAGGTCAAGGTGGGAAATATCTGGAAAGCTAGTGGAGAATGATCGACCCAAGATCCTGTGGGACTTCCAGATACAGACTGACAGAATGGTGATGGCGAACCAACCAGACATTGTGGTGGTGGATAAACAACAGAGCAAAGCCGCTGTGGTGAACATCACGGTACCAAGTGATGGGAACATCAGGAAAAAAGAACATGAAAAACTAGAGAAATACCAGCATCAGTGGTGGCCGTGGTCATCGGAGCACTTGAGGCAGTGAGTTTGTAGTTAGATGCACTGTTATTTATTTTAATGGATGATAACTATTTTAAACATCTTGATTGTGCTATAGGCCTATATACTAATAATTTGTATTGTTTTTTTAATTGTTTTGTTTATATATATATATATATATATATATATATATATATATATATATATATATATATATATATATATATATAAACTGATTTGAGGAGAATCACAGAAGATCATTGATAAATAGGCCTACAACACAATTTTTAAAAATGTGTTCCATAGAAAAGGCTTTCCTTCAATTAATGCACCTACATTAGAGTTTATCCATAGGAGCTAATATGGAACTTGCTTCATGTTACAAAATATATGTCTGAATGAAATATTATCTGATGTTTAAGGCAGCACAGATAGTAAAGATGATGGTGTATGATGCACACAGTTTAATTTCATAATGGATTTGGCTGATACAGATTAACCCGAATATGAGAGTGGCCATGCTAAGCTGGTGATTACATGGCATTTGTTGGCTAAATACATCTGATTTTGGAGACATAAAGTGTATTGGAGCTCTTCTCATTTAATATTCCACTATCCAGTCAAGTCTATGGGTCAAAGAATAGGCTAAATATAGGCTAGCCTACGGCATCCTGTTGCCTGGAATCTCAAGGTTGGTCAATAATTGTCAGTCATTTCAGTTCATTCTCAACTGCAAAAAGCAGACTTAAATGTAAAGTGCTTTGTTATCTGGCTGTGCATGTCATGGCACTGTTAAGGCATTTGATTTTCAACACAAAAAAAGTGAATAAGACTAACTGAAAAACAGTTTGTGACTGTAATATTTGAGACTAAAGTACAAATCAACTCATCTGTTGTAGTTCCAACTTCAGACAGTTCTTTATGAACAGATAATTTTTAAACTAAAGGTAGATAACGATTAATCATGTTATCGCTTCTTCTCACAATGACCATGACACTAAAATGTGATATTGTGACATCCCTAACTGCTACTATTCACTGCCACTAAGAAAATCTGACTGCTGACCTTTTTTCAATCACATCAAGGGTGCAGGTGGTATCAAAAAAGTTACATTACATTACTTTACCTTAAATACACTATTGGTTCATAGCATCCTTATTCTTAAATCCAAATTGAATTGAACTAAAATGTACTCAAATTTCCTGATTGGTCCTACAATAAATCAGGTTAGATTAAATACAATGTTAATAAATAAAATAAAAAGTTGTCAAGAAATGGTGTATGTGCAAAGTAGTGATCCACCTGTTTTTAAAAATCTCTTTTGAGTTATTTTGATTGCATTTTTGTTTACTACATTCCATACGTGTTCTGCCCTCAGAGAGAATCTACAATGTAAATAATCATAAAAATAAAGAAAAAACTGGTATAACATGAAGGATAAGTAATAGTTGGAAACTGAGGGTAAAATGTAAGTGTGAAAAGCAGTATGACATTCCAACAGACACATCCGGTAAATCCTGATGCAACTATACTTTTCTGTTATGGCCACTGAGAGACACTGTGGAGTCATCCATGACATTATGACAAGCACACCTATAGGCTCATGACTTCTCAGGTTAAAAAGCAGGGTCCAATCATACCTGTGGCAGCGCACAAAGAGTTTAGTGACAGGTGAAGAAGACAAGGAAATATGTTCACTTTTTAAACGAAACCAGTTTTAACCTGAGTATATTGCTGCAGGTTAAACATTTTTGAAATCGTATGGTGTCAGTAAACAGGTGAATATTATATTGCTATGGTTCAAACATTGTTGAAATTTTTATGGCATTTTACCGGTAAGTTTAACAATTCATGTATTCTTTTATCATATTGTTGTTATATTTTTTATTATTTAAAAGTGCACTTTGTGACTTTACTGGTGGAACGTCCACTATGCCTGTACATCTCCATGCAGATGTATTGCTTTGCCCAGATTGTTCCACAGTATGGCATTATATATATATATATATATATATATATATATATATATATATATATATATATATATCTGTCTTGCATTTATCTAAATACAGGTGTTTATGGCTCAAGAACTTGAAAAAGTTGTATTCTTACTGTGAGAAGGATCTGACGTGTAACTTGGCCTAGTAGAGTCACTTGCTTATTCTCATTTAGATACATTTAATGCCACGATGTGCAACATTTCACATCATCATCATTTCACTTGAAAAATCCTGAGTGAGTGGCACTGAGGCAAAACTATTGGTAGTAAAACAGACGAATGTGTTTCTTTGCTTGTTTGGCCTAATTTTTGTCCATTGAGTTATTTTCTACTATGATTAAGGAACAATCACATCAAGGGTGCATATACTTTTCCTGGTTTGGTCCTGATTTGAGCTCAATTTTGTCCTGGTGAAGACTTGGTTTGATCCAGTACTAGTCCTGGTTTAACATTAATCAATCTATTAGATTTTATTTATAGAGCACATTACAACAACACAAGGAAGAACAAAGTAAGACAGGAACACAGTGGAAAAATACACAAAGGAACAATGAAGGAATAAAACCCAAAAACCCAAAAGTAGTGCAGTGCTGGGTATTAAAAGCCAGTTGGTTTAACTTTAAACCAACTTAACCAGGGACAGGTCAGAGGTCACCTGAGGGGCAGGCTGTTTCACAATTTACGAGCAGCAATAGCTAAGGAACAATCACCCCTATTTGCACCAAGACCTGGACACGTCCAAAACCATCTGGTTGGAAGAGTGCAGGGTTCTGCTGGGAAGATGGAGGGATAAAATGTCCAAATGATACTGAGGAATAAGACCATGTTTCAAAAATAAACAGTACAATTTTAAAATCAATTCGAAAATGTACAGGGAGCCAGTGGAAGGAGGAGAGGATAGTAGTGATGTGGGTATTCTGGGATAGCCATTGCTTAATATCAGAGAGTGTGGAGAATCTAGGGCCAAGACAGCCTTGAGGAGTACAGGGAAATGGAGCTGTCATCTGCATACAGGTAAAAAGACAGACTGTATTTTTCATTGATGGATCCCAGCGACGGCATGTATAGTGAAAAAAGAACAGAACTGAGAATGGACCCCTGTGGCACCCTTAAGGACAGTGGGGAAGCAGAGAGGTAATAAACATCAACCATAACAGCAAAGGTCCGGTCTGTCAGAGAGGAGCTGATCCATTTCAGGACAACACCTTGGAGACCAACATTCAGAGCCAGATGGGAGAGGAAGAGAGTGTGGTCCTTGGTGTTAAAGCGGTTTTAGCATCCAAAGCTAAAAGAATGTCGTTATGCACCTTCAGCAAAGCACACTCACTGCTGTGACCTGCTCTAACACCCGATTAAAAAAAACATCTAGAAATGTACTAAACTTAGCTAGCAAAAGAGAAAAATATCCCAAAGAAACAATGACTTGATTACCCAGTTAGCTATGCCTGCTTTAAAGGTACACTGCATAACTTTTCTAGTGGTGGATTCTAGGGACATTACAGGCAACGCACCAACATCCTCCATGAAATAAGCTCCATGAAAACATGCAGGTGGTATCAAAAAAGTTACATTACATTACTTTACCTTAAATACACTATTGGTTCATAGCATCCTTATTCTTAAATCCAAATTGAATTGAACTAAAATGTACTCAAATTTGCTGATTGGTCCTACAATAAATCAGGTTAGATTAAATACAATGTTAATAAATAAAATAAAAAGTTGTCAAGAAATGGTGTATGTGCAAAGTAGTGATCCACCTGTTTTTAAAAATCTCTTTTGAGTTATTTTGATTGCATTTTTGTTTACTACATTCCATACGTGTTCTGCCCTCAGAAAGAATCTACAATGTAAATAATCATAAAAATAAAGAAAAAACTGGTATAACATGAAGGATAAGTAATAGTTGGAAACTGAGGGTAAAATGTAAGTGTGAAAAGCAGTATGACATTCCAACAGACACATCCGGTAAATCCTGATGCAACTATACTTTTCTGTTATGGCCACTGAGAGACACTGTGGAGTCATCCATGACATTATGACAAGCACACCTATAGGCTCATGACTTCTCAGGTTAAAAAGCAGGGTCCAATCATACCTGTGGCAGCGCACAAAGAGTTTAGTGACAGGTGAAGAAGACAAGGAAATATGTTCACTTTTTCAACGAAACCAGTTTTAAACCTGAGTATATTGCTGCAGGTTAAACATTTTTGAAATCGTATGGTGTCAGCAAACAGGTGAATATTGTATTGCTATGGTTCAAACATTGTTGAAATTTTTATGGCATTTTACCGGTAAGTTTAACAATTCATGTATTCTTTTATCATATTGTTGTTATATTTTTTATTATTTAAAAGTGCACTTTGTGACTTTACTGGTGGAACGTCCACTATGCCTGTACATCTCCATGCAGATGTATTGCTTTGCCCAGATTGTTCCACAGTATGGCATTATATATATATATATATATATATATATATATATATATATATATATATATATATATATATATATATATATATATATATATATATATATATATATATATATATATATATATATATATATATATATATATGTCTTGCAATACAGGTGTTTATGGCTCAAGAACTTGAAAAAGTTGTATTCTTACTGTGAGAAGGATCTGACGTGTAACTTGGCCTAGTAGAGTCACTTGCTTATTCTCATTTAGATACATTTAATGCCACGATGTGCAACATTTCACATCATCATCATTTCACTTGAAAAATCCTGAGTGAGTGGCACTGAGGCAAAACTATGGGTAGTAAAACAGACAAATGTGTTTCTTTGCTTGTTTGGCCTCATTTTTGTCCATTGAGTTATTTTCCTTCGCTCAAATTTAATGGCTCATACCCCACAACAACGAATCTGCTCAACACGCGGACTCAGAAACATGTTATTTAAGAAGGGTAAGGTTCACTTCAGCTGTGCCTGATCCCAAGTCTGTATCAGTAGTTGCGTTTCACCCATCTTGTTTTTAAAATGCATTTTGAAGCTTTGCATAAGTAACGATGGGTAGAAACGCATAAGAGTATTATATAAAGTATTCGCTCGCTTCAGGCGGATTTTGATTTAAGTGCATAACAGTTAGCGCTCATTTTGGAAGATGCAAACGCATTTAGCCGCATTAAATCACTAGGTGAATATATATATATATATATATATATATATATATATATATATATATATATATATATATATATATATATATATATATATATATATATATATATATATATATATATATATATATATATAAACACGTGACCTTCGGACTGCCTGCACTGGAGAGGAGTGGACACAGGTGATGGACAAACCAGAATAATCCCGTCATGCGAGTTGATGTTGGCTCAAATCCCTCCAGAGGCGCACAGTTAAACATTGCAAAACCTTTAAGGTTCGAGCTAAAAACAAAAGACTGTCCAACTAATGACTTGCCCAGAGACGCACGCGCGCTTCATTAGCGCGTAACACGTGCTCTGATCTTCATTACTGAGTTACTCGGCGAAATGTGTGATGGTCCAGCGTTGGGCACATCAGTTGCGGGACATCAGCGGTCGTTCTTTTTCATCTTAGGTGCAGTAGTTTCTTTCTTTCTGTGATAGATTATGGAGATGTGGTGACCATGCAGACTTCGGCCTCTGGTGTTTGTGTAAACAAACTTTTAAAGGCCCACACACCTGCACCTGTTTTTATTGGTTTATATGGACTTTGGACTATGGAAATTTTGGCAAAGAGTGAGACAGCAGCCTTTAGCTTTGTGGACATATCTATAGCATTGTTACAATGTAAAGAATCCGATAACTTGCCCTATAGGATTAGGGTTGTGATAACACAGAAAACAGGTAATCAACACCCAGTTATGCGCTTTGATGGAAACGGAGATAAAGTGTTTTGTGTGCGACACTCATACAATGTTGCATCACCTCTATAACCAAGCAGGAAGCGGACCTTCCACTGGAAAAGTTATATAGCGCACATTTAAAGTGCATATGACAGGTTAATTATATTCAGGATTTTACTAAAAATCTTATTCTTGTAAAGTTTACCAACCTGCCATGTAATAAAAAGTAGATGACAAAACCTTTATTTTGTTAAATAAAGGTTTAAACTGCCTTCCTTGTGCATTAATTGTGTCTGCATTTTGAATGGAATTTTGGTGTGTACAAAAGCTGTAATATGCATTTTAAAGCAGAACTAAGTAACATTATATATATATATATATATATATATATATATATATATATATATATATATATATATATATATATATATATATATATATATATATATATATATATATATATATATTGTGTGTGTATTTTCAGAAGGGAGCTGCAGGGGGAGCTCTGTCTCTGACAGTTACTTCGACTTTGAATAACACATTTTAAGACAATATTATTTGATTATCCAGCAGATCTAAGTCTTTCTTTATTTTTTATCTTTTTAGTCCATAAAGGATGATGAAAAAAAGGCTGTTTTTTCTCTGCCCTCTTATCTGCATTGTCAGTACTGGTATGTACCACTATGGCTACTGGAACTGGTGAGTAACATAAATTGCCTTTTTTTAGTCACATCATCTATTAATTGTGCACTATGTCACTTTTCTGGTGGGGATCTGCTACCTGTTTGTTTTCAACAGGAGATGTTCTTGTTTTGTCTAGAATATTCCAAAGAACAGCATTCAACTTGGCTATATTATTCAATCACAGGTGTTTTTGTTGCAAAAAATGCCTTGAAAAACATGTATTCCTTCTGTGACCAAGAACATCCCAGACATTACACATATGACTTGTAACTTCGCCTGGTGAGACAGATATGTTTAATGACATCTGGAGCAAAGCAATAACATCTCCATTGAGACAAACAGGTGGCAAACCCCCCGCCTACACATAGATTACATAGTTACCTTTAAAGCCGTGCTGCCTAATTTTCAAATCATTGAGGGAGGAGATACTCTTCTACAAATTGTGAAGTTAACCCCAGCTTCAAATATGTATAAAAGCCCCACTGTGAAACATTTGAGCCCATAAACTGACAAAATTTTTTTAGTTAAATATGATTTTAGGTCAAGTTTCAGGCCAACAGCACACAAAACAATTGGTAAATAGTCACATTTATATATTGCTTTTCTACCTAAGGCACTCAAAGCATTTTACCACTCACCCATTCACACACCAGTGGGTCAGTGGATTTTTATGTCGAGAGCAGGATTTGAACCCACAACCTTTGGATCAGTGGACAAGCACTCTACCAACTGATCTACTGTCACCCAATTGACAATAAATCAACGTTAATAACCAAAATATAATTGTAAATAAAATTCTATTTCACATTGATGGATTTGACTGCAACACGTAGTTACAGCAGGAATTTTTAGCTCTGTGATTAAAATGTTGTATGCTTTCCAAGGCATTTTTGATGATTGATAATTCATGTACTACAATAAAAGCCTTTTATTTGATTCATTCATTGATGTTGAATGTTATATTACATTGCATTTTGTGATCAGTTTATAAGTTGTGTGTAACATGGTGTTTGTATCTTCTTCTGTAGGACTAAGGATCTCATTGAAGACCAGACCTGCTTTTTGAAACCTAACAGAGATTTAAGGCCAAAGCACACTAATGTGGTTTTCCTCAAGACTCACAAAACTGCCAGCTCCACAATGCAGAACATGCTATTCCGCTTTGCTGAACGCCATAACCTCACAGTGGCTATACCAAAAGCCGATTTCCAGTTTTCTTACCCAAACCGATTTCAGGCCTCTTCAGTTCATCCGTACACTTTACCACCCAATATCATCACAAACCATATGAGGTTCAACAAGAAAGAATTGAAGAAATTAATGCCTCCGGATTCAGTTTACATCACCACCATGAGGGAAACTAGTGCAATGTTTGAATCCTTGTTCGTCTACTGCTATGTATCCTCGCAAAGTATCCGTAGGGTTCCTAATAGATCACTAGAAGTCTTTTTGGAAAATCCATTCAAGTACTACCACCCGACTGAAAACGATTCCATGTACGCACGAAATTGTTTGACTTTTGACCTGGGGGGAGACAAGGATAGTACCGACATAGACTACGCTCGGGAGTTAGCAGCCGAAGTAGAGAAGACATTTTCACTGGTCATGATTTCCGATTATTTTGACGAATCGCTCATATTGTTACGCCACCTCCTAAATTGGGATTTTGAGGATATTGTCTATTTTAAAGCCAATATGAGATCCGAAAAAGCGAAGAAGAGGATTACTCCTGAGCTTTCTGCCAAGATCCGTGCCTGGAACTCAATTGATGCCTATCTTTTTGACCACTTCAATGCCTCATTATGGCGGAAGCTCAATGCAATAGGCTTGAAGTGCGTCGCCAGAGAGATACAGTTGTTACAGCAAGCTCAGCAAAACCTGGCAAAGATCTGTTTTGGTGAAGAAGCACCTAGACTTAAGTCTGCCTCTAAGATTAAAAACACTAATTTGAAACCATGGCAACCAGGAGATGTGGAGGTAGTGGGTTATGAACTCGTCTCCAACTTGACTCTGGATACCCGTAGACTTTGTACTAAGCTCACGATGCCAGAGCTGCAGTACACAAGCGCAATACAGGAAGCCCAGTCGAAAAGATACTTGAGGAAACAATCTTAAGACCCAAGTTTGCAACGTGAATGATGTGGTTGCTTTGCTTGCAGTGTGGCATTAAACTTTTCTATCTCCAAGGTGACACGCAGGTGTGCACTGCCAGAGACCCTGTTCACACAAAGAATGCAAGTTTTTCAAGGTATTTTTCCATCAATAAAATCTCTGTAAAAAACTGCAATTGAACTCATAAAAAGTAGATAATGCCAGGCAAAGCAATTATAATTCCATGATGCCAAGTAGGAGGCGGAAAAGTTACATAGTGCACCTTTAGTCAAAGTCATTTGACTAAAGGTGTTCTTTGGGTTGCCATATCAAACCAGATAAAACCAAAATGACTCTCTATTGTGATATGATGTGTCTGAATGTTATCACAGCTAAAGGCTCATGTATCTGCCCTCTCTCTCCGCAATCACAATTACCAGACCTGACACTTAAATAAACACTGTGTAACTTCCTGGAGGAACAAGGAACATTCTTTGTAGGCTGACAGTGGCTCAGTGGTTAGAGCACTGGTTCAGTCCAAGTTCTGTTGGTGTGTTCTTAGGCAAGACACTTCACTCACATTGCCTAGAATGAATGCCGGGTGTGTGCGAGTGTCTGTGTAATCCCTCAGTCGTCCAGGTCTGATCCATAGCAAACAACGAAATTAAATCTGTCACCTGGACATATCATTGCAGGAGTGAAGACACTTCTTCAGTTCTAATCAGATTGCTGGTGGCCACTACTTTGTATCTATCTGAAGGGAGGGGTTAACTACACTGAAAGTGTAAACAGCTATTGTCTCTAGTTTCAGATTAAACAACCCTATTCAACCTTTAACGACCCTGCTATTGTTTTCTTTATTTTGGGTCTGAGGATAGAGTTGTAGATTGGTGAGAGATTATGTATCAGGCCCCCATTTCTGTTTAAGGAAGGATTCTCTTTCCTAACAGAAATAGCTTCTTTAACTCCCCTCTCAAAGCATTTCTTTTCTCTGGCTAAGATCCTAACTTCACTATCTTCAAAGTAGTGGTTAGTGCCTTTTAGATGGAGACGTACAGCGGACTGGGGTCCAGAGGAACTCTTGTGCCAGTGTTGGTACATTCTCTTAAGGAGTAGCTGTTTAGTTTCTCCAATGTAATGCTCACTGCACTCTTCACTACACTGAATGGAGCAGACTACATTGCTTTGTTTATGACTCGGGGTTTTGTCCTTTTGGTGAACCAGTTTCTGTCTTACAGTGTTTGTAGGTTTGAAATAGACAGGAATCTCATACCGTCTGAAAATTCTCTGAGGTTTTTCTGACACACATGCTGTGTATGAAATAGTTGCACCTTTCCTTCTAGGTTCAGATTCCTGTTCTGTTTTTTTTTAGCTCCCTTAGACATATTGAAGGCCCATTTTGGATATCCACATGCAGAGAGGACTTTCTCCATGTGTTGTTCCTCCTTCACTTTTCCCTCTGTGTTCGTGGGCACCACTTGAGCTCTGTGTTGTAGAGTACGGATAACTCCAACTGTTTACAGTTTCAGTGTAGTTAGCCCCTACCTTCAGATAGATATAAGGCAGTGGCCACCAGCAATCTGATCAGAAATGAAGAAGCGGCTTGGATGAGCAGCAAAACGTCTTGAATAATTTGTTGAGTTGACAGATTTAATTTTGTCTTTTGCAATACAAGTGTATGGGATTATTATTATTATTATTATTATTATTAGTAGTAGTAGTAGTAGTAGTAGTAGTAGTAGTAGTAGTAGTAGTAGTAGTAGTTAGTAGTAGTAGTAGTAGTAGTAGTAGTAGTAGTAGTAGTAGTAGTAGTAGTAGTAGTAGTAGTAGTAGTAGTAGTATTACATTTACATTTTATGCTAGGAGTCAGTTTTGTGAAGTTTCAAGCCTGCTCAGAGTAAGGACATGTTTTTCAATAAAAACATCCATAATGGAAAAAAAAACATACTTTTGTTGTATTCTATTTTTTGCCTTGTTTTGGCTTCCTCCCTGCATACAAATAAAAAGAAAATGAAATTAACATAAGAATTGGCACCAACTGAGCCAAAAAGAATATTCTGCAGGGACTGGTGTGGTTGGGATAGATAGTTTGGGTTAGAAGGGTTAAAAGTTAAATGGTAGGTTTTCATTATTTTCTGATTATTATTTGGTTTGGTGGAAATGGGATAGTACCTGTGCTAAATATTTATCCTACTTTTACATTAGTCACTGCAGTTTGTGGGGGGGGGAAGTAGAAAAGAAAAATACAAAAATACAGGAAGGATCACTGGATTCTAACTAATTCTGCCATGCAAGGAAGGCATTTTTCTGTCAGTTTAAACCTTCATATAGCAAAATAAAAGTGTTGTCATTTATTTTTATTAGTCTTATCATAACTATTGTACAGTTTATACAAGTATAGGTTTACAGTATGGTTGCTATAGTTAACAGTTATGCCAATCAGGCAATCAGGTCTTTTTTTTTCAGTGACAAATGAAATGAAGAAGCTCATTGATCACCTATGATTTGGAAATAAAAATAAAATCTCACCTCAGACTGACAGAGTTTAATGCAATCTTTCAAGAATGTTGTCCCATCACTTATCATTTAGGTGTAAAAAATGGAAGAAAAAAGATGATTATGATATGCCAAGTAAATTGCTCCTGAGAGAAAAAAAAAATGCTCCAAAACTTAGTGGCGCCTCTGGAAAATTAAAATACATTACAATATAGGAAGGAGTGGAGCCTATTTTTTCTTTGTAGGCACATAAAACTTGGCAGGTACATAGAGCATCATGAGATAGACAAAAAAGTATATTAGGCCCCACCTTAAACCACACAGGACGTCTGCCATATTGGCTTAAACACTTGTCCCAGGGTTTTTATCCAACAGACTCCAAACTGAAGAAGCATCATCAAAAATCTGGAATTAAAATGTACATAAGTCTCAGGGCCTGGTCATAATGAACTCTTAATGAAGTGGCCATTTTAAAGTTATAATAATTCCTGTAACTTTTGCAAACACCCTCAGATACAGATGAACCAAATGTAGTGTTTGTGCATTTTGGTGACCTGGATAAAATAATGTGTGAATTAAAATTCTATTTTTAAAAATGGCTCTCCAGCCTCCCCTGCAACATTAAAATTGGTCGGAAATATTTGAAATGACATGTCAAGCCAGTGTTGACAGGCATCCCTAACACTGAAGTGTGTCCTTCTGCAGCCATGAGTGTGGCAAGGGCCCTTTGCTGCACTGCTTGCAGTTTTAATTTTCCTTTCTTTTTTCAGATACAGACGGACCATGTGTGTCCCTGATTGCCTAATCCACTAGTGATTCACCGGTGACCAGACTTAGTGTGTATTCTGGATCCCAGGCAAGCCAGCCCACTCAGAGTAAGGATACAAGTCATTACATTTAGTCATTTACTGCAATTAACTGAATGCTTTTTTTTTTTTTTTCATTTGTGTTTGAATTCTTGCGCGATGTCACTTTATTAGGCGACCCCTAACACTTCTATCAATGCCTATGACACAGTTAGTTGCCCTTCTGTTGTCTCAATTTGGATCCTGGCCAGTTGGGGCTCAATCCTCGCCCCCCTCAGCCTGCAGATCCGCCCCTGGTCACATCACAAGCGCAGACCCACACTGTTAGTGGCTGCGGGGGTGAATAGAGAGCGCGCGGGGGGAGGGAGGGGGAGAGAGGGAGACTCTACACCGCTCGACCGTTTTGTTGCACGAGGAGTCGCGAAGGACCCTCTGATGACAAACGAACAGCAAACCCTCACGAGAGCAGCATCATTCACGCATTCTGTGGAGAAGAGGAACCAATAAAGGAACCAAGCTGCCTACAAGACAAAAACGCCGGTACAACACACGGGACAGCGCGGTGCGAGGAGAGGCAACCGGGGATAGGGACACTGGAGAGGGACAGACCAGCTCTGGTACGGCCGTCACATCACGCTCCCAGCTCGGATTTGAAATGACTACGGTGCGTATAAGGATGCCTGCGCTCCCATTGTGTTGTAACGTCTAGCTTGTCCTATGTGCCCAATACACCAAATTGGAGATTTACAGGCAACGTGCGTGATACAATAAGGTAACATAATGTCGTTAATATTTCCAAAAGGACAGGTCATTTTACGTGTTTGTCCATTTTTGCGTAGCCTAGAATTATTAGGCGTTTTTTTATTAAGATTCAGGCCACTTTGTTGGAACCGCAATACATTTGGCGTGTGGCATTTCTCCTAAAATTTCATGTGAGTTGGTCCGTGTCTCTCTCTGTAGACTAAGGCGTGTTTTAGGGGGTGCACTGTTGTTGTTTATACCGGGTGACGATGAGGGCAGCCAGGGGGACGTGCGCTGTTCTGTGCGTATTCTCCAGTCCTGTGATTGATTTCGCCTTTTCGGTCAGATAACGTGCGTAAAACACCTATGCTCATTGCTCCGGTACCGGATAGAGTGCAGCCAGTCACTCTTTAGTAAAAAATGCATGCTTTTTACGCGTTTATAAGCAATCCACACAGTATAAAACGCGCAAATACATGGATTTCTTATTGAATGTATCTGAGCTGATTGACTAGGCGTGTCAATATTGTGTAGGCTTTATTGTAAATTAATTATGAATAGTGGAAATTAAGTTTATCAACTACTCTGTTCAACGTGGAAGATTTAAAAAAAAAAAAAAAAGGCTATAAATTAAGTTTGTAGGTCAGAGTGGGTTCAAAAATAGAACTTTATTACAAAAGTGCATCATGCGCCTAAACACATTGCCCTGGTTTCAAAAAGGACAGAAAATCGTTTTAGGCTAATGTCAACTCTCTCAGGCATATCTTAATCAAGTTGTGCGTATTTGTCTAAAACTCTTTTGTTTATGGTGGTTAGTTCTTAGTAGTTGTAATGTTAAAGTTACGAACACTATTGATCCCTGTGGGGAAATCAGTCCTCTGCATTTGACCCATCTTTCAATGTTGCTGCATGGGGCAACCTGTCAGGAGCAGTGGGTGTCAACATTGCAGCACCCATGGGACCCAAATTTCCAGATCATGCATCAGGATTGGTCATGACTGCTTTAGCTGGAGGATTTTACCCGATTGTGCCTGTTTCGGTTTGATGAAGGCTTGTATTCATTACTAGATCACACATTTAAGTAAAAATGAATACTGTCCATGCTGGTGTTTTTTTCTCTGAGGCAAGGTACAATGTATTTGAGAAAAATGTGTCTTGCTCAGAACAGATACAAGCATCTCTTTACGTCTGCATCCTGTCCTGTCTGCATCTAAAGAGTTTTATTGTCCGAGAATCAGGAAAGGGTTGCTTAACATGCTAGTTTTTGTTATCATTTCCGTGACGGCAAACTTTGCTGTGTCTTCTGAAAGTTGTGAAAAGCGCTCATAAACTCATTGCTGTGAATATTTAGGATGCTCGGATTGTGTAATAACTGGGCCACTGCAAACTGTTTAAAATGAATTAGTTCTGTTTTTCACGTTTTAAGATGCTTTTAACCTATATAGTATTTTGAGTCTGCTCTCTGTGTCCACTCACCACTGTCAGTGTCTTTAGCTCTAGTCCTCTAAATTAATTGAACTGCACACTGGGATTAACCAGATTAGATTACGCGTGTGAACCTTTGCTGCCTGAGGAGAGGTGCAACGATTAATGACAAACTATTTTTATCTGCTGTTTCATTGGTTGGGCATGTAACCCTAATTGTTGCAAGTTCATTCAATATTTTCAATACACTTTGGTTTCATTCCAAGTTGTAAGGGCAGCTCATTCCAATATAGTTATTATGTATTAGAATATTATCTAGTCTTTTAACTTTTGAAAAATCAGTGAGGATGCAAACCTTAAACTCATCTGCTGCTTTGATAAATCACTTTAACTTTAATACGTCTATGTGAATTGTCATCTCATTGTTATATTTCCTAAAAGTATCTGTCCAAATCAAGAACATAATCTATGGACAACTATAGGTCAAATACCATACTTTACACAATTTGAATGGTAAAGCTGTATTCATATAGAGACAAGCAGGTACAAGAAACATCCTCAGCAATCTCATCTCCAAAGTGGACAGGCTGCAGTTTGCAGATGCCTCAGATCAATTTTGGCAAAATATCCCATTTCAATTTTTCTGACAAGCATTGCAACTGAGATTAGATCGGCAAGTTATGTTTTAATCGTTGGAATCTGTTCACAAGTTCATGTTTCAAACACATTTGAGAGAAAACAAAAATTTGAACTGCAAAACCATTACAAGAACCACATGCATTTCAGAACATGTTTGTGAGGGTCTAAACTACAGGATTAGTAGGTTTTAGACACAAAGAGGAAATATGGTACTTAACTGCAGTCTTTGCAATTTGTCTGATGTAATTTATGTACACTGACAAAGGAGGCATTGAGCTTCAAGTTAGTCGTTTTTGTCATGTGGATAGCCTCTCTTTTTACATAGATATTAACCATAAACCAGGTCAACACACCTGCAGTCTGATAGTTAAACATCAAAATTTCACTATAGAATTGGAACCTGCACCCATCTCCGGCTCAATTTGAAACTATAAGAACCCCGAGATGTTGTGACATCTCATGAACGCAGCCTGTAGCGTATATCTTTTCACAAAACTTTTCAACCTCATTCCACAGCTAGCGGTCTAGCCTTGTCCATTCCAGCTTCTCACTGTGCCCCCTGAGTCCCGTGTAAGTAGGTTAGCCAAAGAGATAGGGAGGGAGGTGACTTAATAATACCCCCTTTTGCGAGATGTCATTTACAACAAGTATGCAAGGCTGAGAAAAGCTCCATGTCCACTAGGAAGACAGACAGAAAGAAAGAGAGCCATTCGTCGTAATGAATGAATGTGCCTACTGTTTGGGGAATAGCATGCGCGGTATAACAAAGGAGCGAGCCAAAAGGGGGGGTAGGGTGGGGCTACAGAGGGGTACACCTAGCACACACAAAAGCCTTCTTCAAGAAGTGAGTAAATGTGTTGTGCTGCTGACTAATAGGGCTGCAAGGTTAATCTAACTTAATCTTGAAGTACCATAATATCTTCTACAAACAACAAAGTATCCCCTGAACACAATCCCATTATGCAAATCTAAGCTAGTCTAATAATCTAATGGTAGTCAGAAAAACCACAATTAAAGATATTTTTTCCAAATTCATTCCGTGTGTTTAGAGTCTGTATAGTCCACTTAACAATTATTACTATGATTATCAAAATAATTTCTTTGAACATGTTTAAATTTTTAAAAGAGCCATTATTAGAACAAAATAGTAATCGCAACGTTTGTCAGAAAAATGGCAGATATTTTTCACAAAATAGACCTACCGACTAAGATTTACCATCATATGAGCAGACTTGGGCCACCCTCATAAGGCTAGTCCACTTAGAATAGGGTTTATTTATACTAACAATGATATACAGTCAGCAATGCGGGTCAGCAAGAAGAAGGGCTTATTCTAGAGACTAAGACAAAAATGCTATTTGGGCTCTAAGGATGTGAAAAGTATCAAAAATCTGATACTAATCGATACTGCAACTAATATCAAAACTAGATTCGCATTTAAGGAAGTATCAATACTTAAAAATAAATCACACAACAGGATAAAATTGTGTCTTTCCTGAACAGTTTCATCTTGAGTTTTATCAGAACTACTGCAAGACCGTACATATAGTATAATATACAAATACTATAATTTTGTGTTGAAAATAACAATGAAAAAAGTTCATTTGGGCATCATTTGGGTATCAATATCAAATAAGTAAGTCTATTTTTTAGTATCAAAATAGAGTTTGAAATCTTAGTATCGTAACTGTCACACAAGTAGTAACTGGACTCACGTGCAACACAAAGAACACAGTCAAGGTTTATTTGCAATACAGACCCTGCGTGTTTTCTAGATAGAAACAAATGAAATTAACAAAAGACAATCCAGCAACCCAAACTGAACACAGGGAGAACATATAGGCTACACCCCTGATTAGAAATGAATGTCAGGTGCGGGGAAAACAGGGAGGCAGCAAACAGAGGACTGGAACAGGCTGGGAAATGAAGCTGCACTGGGGATAAACAAGGAAACCGGCAGAACTGTGACAGTAACAACACTAGTGGGCTCTGTTTCATTAACTGCATAATCGTATGTATTTTTAACATATTCTAGTTACTTATACCAATTTTGGACACTCAAAGACACTTTACATTGCATCATTAGGAGGTTTATATAGTTGACAGGCCAAGTCGGTGAGAATTAGTAGACAGCCTGTTTAACGTTGCCCTGCAGTCTGCTGTTTTGCTGCTAGACTGTTGAGTAACTTTCCATACCAACTGCTCGTTTGTTTGTCTAGTTTGTTGGTTTACACAGCATTTTTTTATGTGAAGTATCTTAAACTCAAGAACATAAAAGTAATAATGTGATCAGATAAGTTATAAGAAAGTGATACAGGGGTTTGATCGCAGAGACAATGAAGTGTTTTGTTCACAGTAGGAGGTCAAGACCGTGATAATATAACTGCCAGAGACACAGCTTCCATTATATGTTCAAAATGTCCAATGGTGATGACAAGGACGGATGCTTTTTATGTTCAGCTTAAGTCAATGTCTGTCATCATTGGGGTCAAATTTGAAACCGTTTGCAGGTCTAGTTAGACAAAACTCTTAATATGTGTGTGGTTGTGGTGTCAGGACAGGTAGACGGTGTAGGCTTTGAATTATTTATCTCTGTGTAGTAGGGTTGTCAAAAGTATAGAAAATCAGATACTAATCGATACTAAAATTACTATCAAAACTCGATACACGTTTGAGCAAGGTATTGATACTAAAAAAAGTCACATTCACAGAACAGAAATGAACCTTTTCTGACACAAAGAATGGTATACTCCCATTGACCACTATGGAACCACACAGATATAAGGCCACATGGTAATACAAAAGAATTTACAATTTAATGTTGAAAATGACATTCTATTATCTAAGAGTGTTTTTAACTGACCATAAAGTCTATTCCTTAGTATCGAAATCATGTTTGAAATTTTAGTACAAGTTACAACACCATCGTGTAGACAAGCTGGTGTCGTGCCAACCTGGCTGAGTTACACATTTTGAAGCATGACAGAGGACAGAGAAATATTGCGATAAACGGTAATATTGGAACTAATGCCACTGATACAACACTAAAGCTGGATAATCCTTGTAAACCATTTTAAACAGACAGTATCATTAAAAGACTGCAACACATAAATATAACTGAACCAATAATTAGCCATAGGAGTTATTTATTCTACCCTCTACAGCTCAAATCTTATTACATAAAAATGACAAAAATCTCCCCATTATTGCAAAGAAATTGTACACACGATAAATAGTTAGCCCCAAAATATATTATTCCAGCTTTTATATGTTGAACGATAAACCCCAGAATGATGATCACCCCGGGAGAAAAAGACTGTAACAAGACGTATAGTAAGGAGGAAAATTACGATCGCTGTTAATTCATATAATTAGACAAAAATACATCACAGATTCTGGGACCAATCATAAAAAAAACAGTGGAACTGACAGGCTAATCACTTACAGAGGCTCGTAATGTAAAGATGCTCATATTTACATGTTTTTCTCATGTAATACCCTAGTGGCTTTCACAGTCATGTATTACCTTGATCTGCATCTTTATATCTCGAACAGCGGTTATAAAATTTTCATAACTCTGTGGTTAGTTTGCCTGTTCGTATCATGCACCTGTCTTGTCCCCGAAGTAACTTTCTCCTGTTCTGACACCTTGTCAGCTGCCTCCCATGGCTCAGTGTGGAGCGAAAATGTCCTATATATTAAATCCAAATGCGAAAACTCGCTAAATGAATACAAACTAGTTTTATGCCATATTGTGGAACAATTCAAGCAAAGCAGCATCTCCATGGTGACAAGCATTTGGCAAACTTACAAAGTTACATAGTGCATTTTGAAATTATTTTACAGGTATGTCTGTTCTGTTTATTATTTTGATACTTGCTTGACGTGTGTGTACCTCTGCGGTTCCAACAGGTGATTAAGTGCCCATTAACATTAACTCCGCCCAGACCTGTCCTGTCCGGACACAAGGCACAAACCACAAAGTCCAGACATAAACCAGGCTCTGCTTTACGTTGAAGGTGCATTCTGTCTGCTAATGGACTGCACTGCCAACCAGTCACTTATACCAGCTGTGCTTCTGAGAATTTGGTAAGATTTTCTTTGTACATATGCAAATTGCTTTCTTACTATTGTGATATGTTCCAGTGAGGTTTTATTATATATTGGTGCATTAGTGCAAAATTTTCCAAAAATGTTTTTTGCCTGACAAGCAAACATCGCTTGCTACAGATTTAGATGCCAAAATATAAAAGTGGGCAGATTCAAATATCACTGAGATTGTGGATGTTGTTTTGACAATATGCAAACTTTGAATACTGAATATTTTGTTTATAATAGAAATTGATCCATTTGCTTTTGGATTCTCCAAAAAATATAAAATATTACTTTTGGGCAATATTGTCAACCACTACCACAAAAAGTATTATAAAACACTTTAGACTATTTAAGTAAACCTCCTGCATAATATACACATCTAATTGTAGTTTCATTAAAATGTCGTTATATAATAGTTTAAGATAACATATCTTTTATTCCCACAATGGGGAAATTCCAATATTGCAGCAAGACAATAGAATTAGGCACTCAAAAATCAAGATAAATAGCTATAGAAAGTAGATTTCAATTTGAATTTGAACAGTGTGCAAGTATAATCAAATATCAAATATGAGATGAACACTATCAAATATTAGATGGAGTTTTATCTAAAACTATCCGGGAATTATCATCCTATTTTTTCAGTATCGATTAAACCAAATTATGTAGTTTCCATACTAATTTCAGTATCAATTTGACATCTTTTTTTTCTTTTTTACATTTTCTATGATGGTTCTTTTTAAAATACATAAACATTCCTTGTTTTGATGATTTTCTCTGCTCATCGAATTTTGGCACATTACTGCACAAGATCCTGGAAGTCAATACAACATGTGCACTTCACCCATAATGTAGACTTGATAAAAGAGTAATATTAGGTCTTACTGTACAAACATGTGGGCTGTGGTGTGAACTGTACCAGATGTGGACAGATGGGGTTTATTGGGGTTTGGGACTGGGGCCAGGGAGCTGTCCTTGGTGGGAACGTTTTAATTTCCTACCAGGATTAAGAGTCTGAAATGGGAAGATTACTGCGGCCATGTTTATGGATGGTCCTGATGCTCTGCCTTACAACACAGAACATAGTTTACACATTTTATTTTGTTGGTAGATTTTTTCTCTTTATCTCTCTCCCTCTCTCTCTCTCTCTCTCTCTCTCTCTGTGTATATATGCATATATAAAATAAATAATATATTCTATATATCAATATCTATATGTAATGATTCTAATATATAGATAAGTTTAATGCAATACTACAGAACATTCCTGACAAAGTATTGACATCTCTCCACCAGAAAAGTTATATAGTATATAAGTTATATAGTGCGCCAACATAATGCTGCTTTTGTATATTGAAGAGAGCTTGACACAGGAGGTCTCATAGAGGCTCCACTTGCACTCTGGAGAAGGACAAGTGCAGTGTGAACGCGGCCGACCTCAGGTCGATCTACGCAGTTCGCTATGATGGTAAAAGTACCTGGAATTGGGCAAAAAAGCCCCAGGTCATGTATATTTGTATAAATGTGCGCTCCAGAGCTGCTGTTTGACACGGTCATCTGACGAGGCAATTTGGATCAGCTTAACAACAACAGTCTCCTCCTGTGTCTGTCTGCGCAGGTGAGCCTGGATCTGTCTGTGTGTCAGTCAAACAGCTTTTTCTCTTCTGCCACCAGCACATGCAGTCCTCATGTATTTAGCCACAGGTGAACGAAGAGAAGAAGAAGCGAGCGTGTGCACATGTGTTCACGGAGCTCTGTCTGCTTTAAGCGTGTTGTCATAGAAATAAGTTTCAATAAGCTGATGGACTCTCACATGGCTCACGGTGCGTGTTTGGGGTAAATGATGAACAAGGCTGATCAAAAAGCAAAGTAAACAGAACTAAATCTAGTGTGAACTGGGGTTACTCCACAGAGCCAGTAACATGTAAAAACGACCTTAGAATCCTGCTGATGTTGTACAGTTCCAGGCATTCAGTGATGCATGCGTGTGGCATTGAGTTGTAGTCTTTCTTGTAATCAGTTCAGCCAATGAGCGTACACTTTTGCAGGTTGTGTTGCGAACCACCGGTTTATTCATCTGGCTTCATTATCTTGCATGTACCTCTTTAGGCAGCTGGCCAAGACTTGGATCCTTTGTTTGGCAGTTTCCAGTGCTTCAGGTATGGGCATCTGGCTGTACCTCTTGGGTACTTGTTTTTTTTGCACCTTCATAGACAGTTGGCTCACTTATCTGCCTTGATTTCAGCCTCTGTTATTTCCTGGTGGGTATTGTTTCTCTTGGCTTCCATGGTCGGTCTTATAGCCAAGTATCTATAGAATCACTGCTGCTGAAGTGTATATCAGCTCATTGGTTTCAGTGATGGATAAGGTAGGGATGTCTTTTCGGACGTTTGGACTAATACATATATATATATATATATATATAAATAAATATATATGTATATATATATATATATATATGTACACACACTCACCTGAAGGATTAGTAGGAACACCATACTAATACGGTGTTTGACCCCCTTTCGCCTTCAGAACGGCCTTAATTCTACGTGGCATTGATTCAACAAGGTGCTGAAAGCATTCTTTAGAAATGTTGGCCCATATTGATAGGAGCATCTTGCAGTTGATGGAGATTTGTGGGATGCACATCCAGGGCACGAAGCTCCCGTTCCACCACATCCCAAAGATGCTCTATTGGGTTGAGATCTGGTGACTGTGGGGGCCATTGTAGTACAGTGAACTCATTGTCATGTTCAAGAAACCAATTTGAAATGATTTGAGCTTTATGACACTTTATGCATTATCCTTCTGGAAGTAGCCATCAGAGGATGGGTACATGGTGGTCATGAAGGGATGGACATGGTCAGAAACAATGTTCAGGTAGCCCGTGGCATTTAAACGATGCCCAATTGGCACTAAGGGACCTAAAGTGTGCCAAGAAAACATCCCCCACACCATTACACCACCACCACCAGCCTGCACAGTGGTAACAAGGCATGTTGGATCCATGCACTCATTCTGTTTACGCCAAATTCTGACTCTACCATTTGAATGTCTCAACAGAAATCGAGACTCATCAGACCAGGCAACATTTTTCCAGTTTTCAACTGTCCAATTTTAGTGAGCTCGTGCAAATTGTAGCCTCTTTATCCTATTTGTAGTGGAGATGAGTGGTACCCGGTGGGGTCTTCTGCTGTTGTACCCCATCCGCCTCAAGGTTGTGCGTGTTGTGGCTTCACAAATGCTTTGCTGCATTCCTCGGTTGTAACGAGTGGTTATTTCAGTCAACGTTGCTCTTCTATCAGCTTGAATCACTCGGCCCATTCTCCTCTGACCTCTAGCATCAACAAGGCATTTTCGCCCACAGGACTGCCGCATACTGGATGTTTTTCCCTTTTCACACCATTCTTTGTAAACCCTAGAAATGGTTGTGCATGAAAATCCCAGTAACTGAGCAGATTGTGAAATACTCAGACCGGCCCAACTGGCAACAACAACCATGCCACGCTCAAAATTGATTAAATAACCTTTCTTTCCCATTCTGACATTCAGTTTGGAGTTCAGGAGATTGTCTTGACCAGGACCACACCCCTAAATGCATTGAAGCAACTGCCATGTGATTGGTTGATTAGATAATTGCATTAAAGAGAAATTGAACAGTTGTTCCTAATAATCCTTTAGGTGAGTGGGTGTGTGTGTGTGTGTGTGTGTGTGTGTGTGTGTGGGTGTGTGTGGGGGTGGGGGTGTGTGTGTGTGTGTGTGGGGGGTGTGTGTGTGTGTGTGTGTGTGTGTGTGTGTGTGTGTGTGTGTATATATATATATATATATATATATATATATATATATATATATATATATAATTTTATAGATCATATTAAAAACAAATTTGCTTTGAATCCCATCTTTTTACTGATAAGCTGTTTTTCCTGTCCTCCAGAGTTGTGCTTTTCTGACCCCTGCCTCCTCTGACACACCCTGAGACGGTTGTACCTAAGGCCTCACCACTTCCCCTCAACTGCTCAGAGTACTGCCAAGAGGTAAGAGACATGTTCATGTTGCATTTCATATTTTCACAGAATATTGGAACAGCATAAGATTAAACAGCATTGACCTTATATAAAGAATGAATGAGGTCTAGCACATTGCGGTCTCGTAGGTACACGTATTCAAAGCATTGATACCAGTGGCATTGAAACAGGCACATATGCTGTGAACCCTTTCGTGTGAACAATGTAAAAGCAGCAGAAAATAACAGTGTGAAACTAGTATGTTGTTGTACAATGAACAGTAAACACAAGGGTAGTGTAGGGAAATAAACTTTTGTTAGGTTCCCTAAACACTACTGCATCAATAGACATGAAAATATGAACCTATGCACATTAAAGGTGCACTATGTAACTTTTCTGGTGGAGCACCCACCATCAGCTGGGAGGAGACAAGCAGGTGACTCCACCAGGCCAAGTTACAGATCAGATCTGAAGAGAGATTTTTTTTTGTTTATTTTGTATTTATTTATTCTTTACATTTTGTTGCAATTAAAACATTTCAAATTAAACAAATAAAAAAGCTAAATAAGATAAGTTTAATGTTATATTGCAATTACATCTCCATGGAGACAAGCAGGTAGTGGACCTTCACAAGAAAAGTTAAAAAAGCATCTTTAATGTAAATGAGTACAGCTTTCTAGTATAGATTATGAATGACGACTGATCCATGCAGATATATGCAAGAAACACAATACAATGCTATTTTCCTTTCAACAGACAACAGCCTTTTGATTCATAGTGTTTCATAGGCTTTTGCTATAGCCAGCCTTTGTTGTATTCGCACAGCTTTCCTGTCTCAAACACTGAAAGTCTAAAAATACAACATGAGCGGATGAAATTATGATGTAGCAATATGTTCTCATTTTCAGGGTGAAAGAAATCATTTGGGGTGTTTGTTATGAAGCCTCACTTGCAAATAGATATTTTAAAATAAAGATGGGCATAGGAAGATTACATTGTCCATATTGTATGTTCTGTCCAGTTGTTTTTTCTTACTTAAAGGGCCTGTACCCAATTTTTCCCATGTATTTGAGCAAACTCTTGCCGTCAAAATAAGTCCACTGTGTGCCATCTGCATCTAATTAAAGCAATTTATCAGAAAGTATGTTAGAGTGTTAGTTGTTGTTGGCATTAACGTGATGACAAAAGTCCACACTGGTCTTGGAGAGTTGTGAAAAGTGCTGATAAACTCATCGTGGTGAATAATTAGGATGTTTTGAATGCATAAGGCAAGTGAGGAATAACTTTGGACCACCTTTTAAACTGACCATGTTTTCACGTAGACAGTACAAATCAGGTACATCACCTTTAAATCCTGTCATGTTGATCATGTTCACGCCATTGCCATTAAAACGAGATCATTTGGTTAGCATGAGGTCTAGTTTTCATCACATGCTTAGACACTGTAAGTGCCCTTAAGCTCACTCTGTTTATTTTTCACATTTTATTTGTGTTGCTGTGACAGAGGAAGGGGAAGGATTAAGGGAGCAGAGCTGTTTTGTAAATAGGCAAAATAGTCTTTTAAAGTCTTGTCAAATGAAAAGAAAGATGGGCATTCTCAGTTCAACTAGTAAGATATTTGAAAGGTCAGATCCATCCACATTGATTTTAAGCTTAGTTATTTGCTTTGTCAAATAGAAAATCTCCCACCAGTTAAGGCATCTGGTATAAACTGTATTCCAAGTCATATCACACAAATCATTACACCCAAGGAGGTCATTAAGGGCAGCATTGCTCTAAATAAACACAGCGTAAAGTACAGTTCTGGGTATATTATATTAGTATAGATTCTTTTGCTTATACAATGTATTTATATGTTTTGATATCAAATTTGAACATATCCATGGAACATTAATATTTGAGAGAAAACTGCTAAACTAATACAAGATTACCTGCATGCATGGGGGTGGTGGTATTCTCCCTTGGGTGCGGCTCATCTGGCGCCTTCATTAATCCATTTTGTAGGTGCCACCATCCCGCCAGGTCAAACACAGCAGAGTAAACATACAGGAAGTCTACTTAGGCGCTTCTAATTTACATGGCCAGCAAAGAAAAGTCACATAGATTTAACTAAGAACTCCATGAAAATTTTATCACAACATATTTTGGTACTGTTGCCATAGCAATTAACAATTCAAAACAAAATATTCTATCTTTTGGTGCCTATTCATAGGGTTCAACGTCCTGTTATATGGTCTCATTTTGACGACTTACGAAAGATATAATATATTGTTTTAAATTATTAATTGCTATAGTAATTGCTATGGTAATGGTGTTTTCAACATTCCAGGACACTGAAGCCCATAAATATATTCCCAGGAATGTTAATAAGATAAGATCACAACTTGCCGCTAACAAAATATAACCATGATAGTCTGTGAGCTTGCATTTATCACTACAATTTTATCTTATTTATTCAGAAATGGCATTTTAGAGATGGTTTTGAGCTAAAATCTGATTACTGCCTCATAGTTTGTTTGGATTGCAGGAGGCCCCATCTGGCATTTGCCCCATCTGGCATTTGCCCCATCTGGCATTTGCCCCATCTGGCATTTGCCCCATCTGGCATTTGCCCCATCTGGCATTTGCCCCGCGGGTCTCCTGCCCCCTATGGGTCCATACTTAGCCTCCTGGACACCATAACTGCATATGCTGCTCAAGGGAACTGTTGAATGTTAAATAAGACCTAGAATATGAACCAGAAAGAGCAGACATTTTAGGTCAGTATTTGTTGGAGCAAAAATAGTTGACTTTTGATATTATGGTTCAAATTTTTAACATTATGAGAACTTGAAAAGCATAAGGAGTGCTGCGTGGGTATATATGAATTTAAAATATTTTTAAGACTTTCAAAAACAGGTGCTCAATTGCAGATAGGGGTGGTTCTTTGGGAATATTTAACACACAAAAAAGGCTACACACGCAAAGCAAAGACAAAAATCAAAGGCACTCTGTCGTCAAAGAAAAATGAAAAAGCCTTTATTGCAGAGTAGCTAGTGATCTGTCTGGTATACACAATTAAAACGAACACATCTACAAGTTCATATGAGGTATAGCATTTAAACAAACATTTCATATGAGGTATAGCATTTAAACAAACATTTAACTGCTCTTATGTGTGTCTGTTTTAATTGTGTGTATCAGAGGTGGGGTTTTTCAGGTCCCTCCCTATAAATAGAGGCTCACACACCCTTAACCCGGTTTGCACTCTGAGGAATGCTATGCTGGGCCCAAACACCCTTTTATGTCAATATGCTGTAATAAAGGCTTTTTAGGCATAGTTAAGTAATCATATGGTGCAAATGTGATATTTATAACTCATTGTGTTGCCGTAGGGAGTTCTAGTGCACACTCTAAAATGGGAAAGTAGGCAGGAGTATGATGCAGAGTATAAATATTATATAATGTGATGAGTAAACAACATGACTTTAAAAAAATACAATAAAATAAAACTATTTCATCTTTATTTATGTTGGTATAAAGGTCCACTCTGTAACTTTTCTGGTGATACAAGCGTTTCTATTGCTGTCTGCATCAAATTAGATAGCTTTTTTTTTAACCATTAATCAGGACATGCATGTTAACATCCTACCATCTGATCACTGATGGCTGTGAAAAGTGCTTGTAAACTCATCATCGTGAATAATTAAGATGTTCCAAATGCATAAGGTACGTGAGGGATAACTTTTAAGACGGTAAGAATCAGGTACAGCACCTTTTAAACCTTCAATTTCATATTATACAAGCTAATATTTTGTTAGGACAGTTCTATCTTGTATCTAATGGGCGATACAGATCTATAGTAATTGAGCTAGGTCACCAAAAGTCAATAAGACCTTGTTAAGACAGTTTACTTATAGATTCCAGACTGAAGCATTAAAAGTTAAATGGCATTGCTCTCACTGTGGCTTGACCTCATGATTTTTTCACAGCTCAAGTATCGTAACCCCTGCGCTCTGGGCTATCGCTTCTTTACGTCTCTCGGATCTGCACCAAAGTGTAGCCAGAAGCAGCAGTCAGCCATCTGCTTCTGACATTTTTAGACATTTCAGAGAGAAACTTGGTGAGAACACTGTGCTTATTGTTCCAGTTGTGGTTAATTATTCAGAGAGGATATTATAAAAAGGGGGTCAGTTATCTAGAGGCATCCCTCAATACATACATAGCCCCCTGTATAAGCCCTGTAAAAGGAAAATCCTGACATATTATGCTTTTTAATTACAACTACAAAGCTACTTATTAATAGAAACAGGTCCATTGACTTCCCAGTAGTAGTAGTAGTAATAGTAGTACAATGTAGTGAGCAGCAGATTTTCATTAGCTTGTTTTTATTGTCTAAATTGGTTATGTGACATGATCCAGAGTCTAATATTTATTTATTTTAAAATTGGAAATGGAATGGAAAGTAAGTATGGAAAAATGGGCGGGGATAGGGGGTAGGTGAAAACTGACATTTTCTGAGCTCTCAAATCTTGAATGCAAGACAAAACAGGATTAATCAAACATGGATGAATTAATCAAAAATACTTAGAGTAAGCTAATGATGATGCAATGTTCTTGTGCCATGATAACTTCTTAATCTGCCTGTATCTTTAAAATTGAGGTGAATTCAAGCTGACGATTTTTTGTCCTTGTTTAATATCTCTATACTGGGTCTATCCACATGAAACAAAAACTGTCTCAAACTTCAATGTCTTATCTTGTCGTCACAAATGGCCTAAGGTGAAATCTACCTTTTGTTGCATCCAGATGCGAGAAAAGCACAGAAATCTTCCCTGTCCACAAATACACAAAGCACTTACCTTCTGCATGTTCTTCACAAACAAAATAGTCTGTACTCATGCTGCAATAGGCTAAAGTACGTCTGTTGGCATTGGCATGTTTGTTTTGGTTCTGCTTGGGTGCTTTGTCTTTGCCTTCCACACAAACCTCAGTGCTGCTCAGTGATTGGTTTGCTCACCTGATTAACCTTACAGTCCTTCAAGATGGATTCTTGTGAGTTTGTGAACTCAAACAAATACTTCTGACAAATCTGACAGTTAAACAGTAAAGTCTACCACAGAATTCTGACCTGCTCTGCTTATTGGTGCAATCACACATGTCAGGCCTATGTAACTCTGTGGATTAACAAGACACAGGCAACATACCAAATATGACACACATGAAGCAATACTCAATCTCTATTTGAAAACAGGTGCTCCTCCACAGGTTTTAAATCACCTGTCACACGAACACAAGCTATTGCACTGATAGTCGCCATAGCAACAAATGACATTGCACTAATTGTGTAGTTGGTTAATTATACTACTAATACTACCAATACGCACCAAACTGGTGTGTATTAGTAATAGTATGTGGCTATTTTCTTAACTGTTGCTAGATGGATGTTGATTTTTTAAAAATTGGTTATGACAGTTATTGGTTTGATTGTTTCATATTAAAACATATACATTCATTTCATAAACAAAGAATCCATCTGACTGTGCAAGGTTAACTGATTTTAGCGGTGGCGAGAAATTGTGTGTATATAAGAAGAGCCCCGGCGAGCCTTGGAAGGGGGTGGAATTTACTGGTAGCTCCAGAGCTATAGGTTGGAGACCCCTGTTTTACAGACTATTTATAAAATGGTTGGAGACAGTTACAGTTCGAGATGACAGGGAACTTTTGTTGCCACGGCCATCAACTTTGACCTCTCTTCTAAGTAAGGGCAAGAGAAGTGAACAACTGAAGGAAAGAAGATAAATTAGTTCTTAAAGTGAATGCCATAAGTTTAGAAAATAAGGGGAGAGAGACTATTTTTCTAAGTACCCACTCTATCTGTCTCTCTATTCAGACATACATGAGACTTGATGTTTTCTGCTTGGCAAATGTTTACTGAAAAATTATAAGGTAACAATGTATTATGTAGCACTGATATTTCATCTAGAGTGGCATTTTCAGATCACAAAATATGTTTTTATTGAAGTTTGGTTGAAAGGCACAACTTTGAAGGCAACAGTCCTTTTAAGATTATCCACTACTTGCTACTATACTTTCTAATACAGTCACGGGAGTAGCTGCATTGTAATCTTTATAAGAGCACTTTGAATTATAAAAGGATTTTAACATGCTATACTGAAGCGGTTTTAAGATAAGATAAGGACGGCTCAGTAGCACAGCAGTTAGCACCTCAGCCTCAGGGTTTGACACCTGAGTCTTACACGGCATAAGGCCTCTCTGTGTGGAGTTTGCATGTTCTGCCTTTGTGCTTCGGTTTCAAATACCACTGAATCATGTACAATACACTCCGTGTGACTTCCTAATATTTACCAATAATCTCTTCACTTCTTGAGCCGGCCTAAAGTCATGTGCAGAGTGTAACTGCTGCAAACCTGTTTCCCACTGAGGTTTGTTTACACTTGGACTGAATGATTTGGGCTCAATATTTTTGAGAAATGGCAAGACTTTGACAGTTATTGGTGTATTTTGACCGAATTCAATAAAGACCAATCATTATCTATAGCTGTTCATAACACATTTTGATTGGACAGCCATCCAGAATGCAAGCCTCTCCCAGTTGACCTGTTTTACACACTTCTACTGTATCATCTTATTGAATTACACTGGTCACAAGTTCCTATTTTAGCCAAGTACACTCATAAAACCAACGACTCTCTCAGCTTCTCATTGGTTGTGTTCACATTCTACAATCTGATGATGTTATAATTTCAGATGGGGGTGGGACCATATAACTAATTACAATTATAATGAATAATTTACATTTTTTGAAGGACCCAACACCCACCTTTATGATCCACAAAAGTTGAAACTTGCCGTTTGTTTGTCAGGGATAGGCCTGTCACAGTAACAGATTTTAAAGAGGCTAAAGTAAATATTGAAGATAAACAATAATATTGAAACCAAAAAAGTAGCTGCCATAAATAAATAAGAGAATGCAACACTGAAGTAGTTAGTTTGCATGTCTAATGAGTCAGCTCAAATCTGAACCTGTTACAGAAAATTAACAAAAATGTTCCCACTAGTACAAAGAAAAAGTCCCCATGATAAATAGTGACCCCCAAAAATGATTGCATCTTCTTTTATGTACTGTAGGATAAGTTGATAGATCAATATTAATTTTATGTCTTATTGTCCTTTTAAACTGACAAAAATCACATCTTTGGTGTTGGAGTGGTGTGTTATATATCAAACCTATTCTGATAACATTGTTTCATATTTATTCATGTATACTAACAAAGCAGCCATCATACTTTATGCCAGTTTTTGTTTCATGTGAGTAGGCCCAGTGAGTACAGAGATGTTAATCATAAACAAGGTCAACAAATCTGTAATGTGACAGTTAAACGGCAAATTCTACCACAGAATTCTGACCTGCTCTGCTTATTGGTGCAATCACACATGTCAGGCCTATGGAACTCTGTGGATTAACAAGACACAGGCAACATGACACACATGAAGCAATACTTAATCTCTATTTGGAAAGAGGTGTTCCTCCACAGGTTTTAAATCACCTGTCACATGAACACAAGGTATTGCACTGATAGTCACCATAGCAACACGTGACATTGCTAACTACACAATTAGTGCTGTTGGGTAATTACATGTGTATTTAGACCAAACTGGTGTGCATTAGTAACAGTATGTGGCTATTTTGTTTTCTCTGTTGCTGGATGGAATTTGATCAATGACAATTATTGATTTGCTTCATATTAAAAACATTACATTAATTTCATAAACATAATGAAGACACAGTTTGAATTTGTGTAACACAGAAGATTCTATTTTGTTTCTTACAATGTCTGAAATTTGCTCCAAACCATATTCTTTTAATGAATGAGAATTGGCTGTAGACGTGTTGATTAAAAGTAGTAGCAGTAGTATGAGCAGCAGTGGTAGTAGTGGTAGTGGATATTTTGTTGGATTTGTTGGTGGTATGTGACATTTCCTCTGTTAACCTAAAGGTTCACAGTTGCTAAAAACATGACCTGACAGCTGCTGTACAACAACTCCCTCTTATAATAATAGATAACCTTTTGTCAACAGTTTGTCCATCTTGGTACACTATTTTCTATCTCCACCTCTTGAATAAATATTGTATAAATTAAAAATGCAGATAGCCTTCAGGGGCCACCCACACAAACAATTGATGATTCACGCCCCATGATGCATTGCACAGGTGTCATTATCTCTATTAATTATATCTATATTACTTGCATCAAGTGAAGTGAAGCATGAAGGTATTTATTGAGGCAGAGAACTATAACTATAAGAGCTATTTTTTTTCCTAATAATCAGCCAGGGAGGTATGAGGGTCCTCTTCCCAAAAATGTTGAGTATTAAACATTTGTCGTGTTGCTCGTGCATTTTTTGTGTTTCATTTTGTTAAGTGTGATTACATCAGTGGTGGATGAAGTACTCAATTTTGTTACTTAAGTAAAAGTATAGATAAAGTGGTAAAAAGTTACTCAAATGAAAGTAAAAGTATCACATGAAAAAATCTACTTAAGTAAAAGTTTGTAAGTACCTATACTTTAAGAGTAAAAAGTAAAAGTGTTTCACACAAGAATTGATAATTTTGTAAATGTCGTGACACTGATTAAAAAGTGATACATATTTTGGTGACAATGAATGAAAAAAGGCTTGATAAATGTGCATAAATAATTAGCAAGTAGCTCATTTGCACGGAAAGCAAGTCACTCCAGCAAAGGCAAGAAGTATTTCAAGTTGAACTAAACACTAAATCATCTTTTTTCTGCTACTCACTTGTGTATATGTGGTTTGAATAGCATTGTCTACTGTTCCTAGTGCTTTTTGGGTAATTTTAGTGCAAATTAGGTAAATTTGCAGCTTTGTCAAAAATGTATAAAATGGGTGTATCCTGGTTCCAGCTCCTGCAATTTAAAGTGCTTAGTGACATCACATGGGACTGCCCTGAAAATACCCATGAGTACAAACACCTGGCTGCATGAAATGTTAGACCAGTCACAGTGTTCCTTGTACATCCAGACCCCGCCCCTCACTCATTTCTTCAGTCCTCCATGTACTGCCCAGTTTATCAGCTGTATTTGAAACGTGGATATGGGCTGGGTTTAGGTCTTTTGCCCCACTTTAATCAAGCATTAATCAACAGAACTAATTAGAAATACTTTTGTGCAGCGAGACTACATAGACCTTCTGTTTGTCTCCAGCCTGACTGTCCCAGTTCTAATGTGTACCAACCCTGCGCCCCTCCGCACTCACCAACTTTATGCTTCTTTAGAAAATACACAATTCATTAAAGTGCTTAGTGTGGGTATTACTATAAGATCCGTCTCGCATGCAATCGACCTTCTCCCTTGACCTTTGACCCTTTACATCCAGGTTAGTGGGTTCTCTGTGTTAACATTGAGCTAACTAATGAAGCGATGACCCTACAACAAAAGCAGCAACACCTCATCAATACATACAAAGTCAATGGGCCCTGAAAATCCTTTTGAGCAATTTGAAAAAACGCTTGGCGAGGCTCTCTGCTCAAACTAATTACAGGCAGGTCAAATGGACTTAATTGGACGTTTAATTTGTCGATTAGTACAGCAGCTGAGAAATACAGTTCATTTATCATGCCAACGGAGCAGAGGGGTAAGCTAATGCTATAAGGTAATTAGCTCCTATTAAACATGGCTGCGTGCAGTGCCGAGACGGAGAGGTCATCTAAAGATTTATTAGTTAAGGTAAGTACGCAGTAAAGATTTTCTGAATGAAATATGCAAGGGTGGATTAAACACTATTCAAGCAAAATGCCTAAACTCTGCACTTTTAAAGGTCCACTATGTAACTTTTTGCTAATTACTTGTCTCCATGGAGATGCTATTTCAATAAATTCATTACAAACGATGAAACATACATATAGCTGTTTTTTTAATGAATTTTTACACAATATAATGCAGTTTAAAGTGAAATTATTCTGAATACAGTAATCTGATTGGACCATGTATCCTAATATTTTACTATATGTTGTTTAATCCGCTTATCTCATGGTCCCACAAAGTGAAAATAGTTCACTTTTTAATGTAACAACCTTTTGACTGTCCATGGACATTAGAAGCATTAGTCATTTTTGTTTTAGTTGAAGTTAGTCCCTCCTAACAGTAGTTCATTTTTGTACTCGTTGCTATGGTGATTCTCACAGCGTAGTGATATGAAACAGTGATTAATTGGTGTCGGATTACTTCTGTGCGGTTATATAAAAACACTACACGGCAGTTAGCATTAAAATTCTCACTTTCCATGGTGTAAATATTTTCAAAGTGTTCTTCCCAACAATGGCAGCACCGCAGTTTCAGAAACACTGGTAAAGGTGTTTTTGTTGTTTTTTTTATCCCACAAATCAATAGAAACCAGGAAATCGAACAAACTGCATGAGGTCTATGGGTCTGCTAGTTCTCTCTGTTCCCTGAGCTCACTGCAGGTAATTGGTCCTGAGCTTCAGTATCAAAGCAGAGCCACTGGCACGGACAAGTGACCAAAAAACCCCCCCAAAATAACAGTGCACGACTAAGGAGAATGAGGAGGAACATTTGTAGATAATGTTGAGGGGAAAAACACATATACACAACTATACTGCAACTTCTATTACTGCAACTAATAAGCTACCACTACCACTACTATTGCGGCTACTTGTACTTCTACAAGGGGATCCCATATATATTTCCACACTACTTTAATTTCTACTCCTGCAGTTAATAATACTACTTCTGCTCCACCACATGTGTGCCTCCTTTTTATACCACACTCTGGAACATTCCAGGCAAAACACTATTTATGTAACAGCATTTATTCAATTATGTGGCAACTGCTTAGAAAAATCTTAAAACATCCATTGTTTCTATGAGTGGGCTTGCCTCACTACAGATCTGACTTGTAACTTGGCCTGGGGCAAAACTATCAGAACGTTACATAGTGCACCATTGACTTGCAAGGAAATTAAGGAAGTTTTCTTGAAAAACAATTAGCCAACATGATGTTTTAAAACTAAGAACAACGTTAAGGACATGAGCTTATATACTGCTAATCGCTAACCATCCCCATGCAGTCAAACTATTATTACCATCACATTGAACTGAACTGTTTTCGAACTGCTGCAGATGAAGGAAGCTGCAGATTTGATGAGTCAACATGCTCCCGGCTTTAACTAAATCAACTTAATTCGCTGAGGAAGAAACTGGGAGACTTATGTAAATTAACCAAGCACAATGCATCCCCTAAGGCAGATGATACAGTGCTATTTTCCCATCACTCTCTAAAATATAAAAAAGAAACTTTAAAAAAAACAACAAAAAAACATGCCACCATTTTGAGATCCTGACCATCTCCAAGGCCTTAGCTGTAAATATATAGAGCCTAAGTACTAGCTTCCTGATTGTTAGATGATGTCTGAGGCCTTGAGTTAAACTGAAGTAGCAGCGATTTACAGCCACTTTGGTCAAAAAAGGTTTTCTGTATAAAGCCTTAATCATCACCACAGGAAAACACTATTTTTTCTTATAATAATAACAACACAAAGAGGTGGTGAGGTCTTCAAAGACAAGAGAGGAAAAAGCTTAGTATGGTAGTATTAACCTTTTCAACCATTATTTGAGTAATTACACTTTTATACAGCGCCTTTCCAACTCCAAGTCAGTCAAAGCGCTTTACATCAAGGAACCACTCACCCATTCACACACACATTCATATACTTTGAGTTGAGTTAAGTGTCATGCCCAAGGACACATCGACAGCATTCATCTGTGGCAGCTAGAGTCGCACCGCCAACCTGTAGGTCAGTGGTTTTGAATGTCTCACACTATGGCATGAAACATTTCTACATTCATGGACACAAGCAGGATAAGTATTTCATTTTAGCAACAACTGAATACATGCAAGATAGATTGTTTATGGCATACTGTGGAACGTTACAAGCAAAGCAATAGCATCACTATAGAGACAAACGGGTGACGGACCCTCCACCAGAAAAGTTACACACTTCTCCTTTGATTTTAGATGAGGAATTTTGCCATCAGATGTTTTACTTGTCCTTGAATGCCATACTATTAGAGTATTAGACCAGTGTGACAATTCTTCTATACAATGGCTAAAAAAATCTAAATGTCATATAAAAATAATACAGGATTTTGCTACGTTTTTATATAAGCACTTGTGACTTAGAACATGGCTTTTTGCAGTTCAAAAGTGGTGGAGGTTTTCTGAGGTCCCTGAGTGGCTGAATTTGATATAACTTTCTCCAAGTCAAATGGGACAGTCCAATATTGCTAGTCATACTGCATTATTCATCAGACTTAGTCCATATTGCATGTGGGGCTTATAGGACTTTAATAGCACTGCACAACTGGACTCAATTATTAATGGCAGAACTAACAGCCCATGATGCAATAGTAACAACACAGGACAACGAAAATAAAGCAACGCAAAACAATACGCAGGGACGGTTATTATTTAGACAAAACACTTTTACCGATACTTTAAAAATTAATTATTGTAACTATTTAAAGCCAGACTATATGACACTGTTTTATCTCCATGGGGCTGTTACTGCTTCCCCTGGTCTTAAGATAATTAATTTTAATTGTTTTTTTTTTCAGATCGAGGTTTAGTTTGTTTTCATACCTGACTTGTTTAGTGGTCTTCCTTAGAGTGATCACATGATGTTGGTCTGAAAAAAAGAGTCTATTAAAAATAAATTAAACATATCTGTATCTATGGAAACAAGCATGTGACAGGTAAAGTTACAGGTCAGATCTGTGAAAGAAAACACCACTCACAAAATATGGTATTTCTGAGCAATAAAACTCAGAAATGCCATATTCTGCCAATTAAATAAGTTTAATGCCATAGAAATAGTAATCTAAGTCTTGTTTTTAAATACAGTTTTGCAAATCTGGTTTAAAAAAAACAAACACATTTATTAGAACAATTTGAATTGAATGTCTGCTGTACTGTTTTACCATCACTAGCTCTTTCATCATTCTCTTTTCGTCTATATCCTTTCTGTCTTCCTCCCACTTTTCCCTCCCTCTCTTCCTCCCCCTCTCCCCATCTTTCTCCCTCTGTCTCTTTCTTACTCCCTCTCTCTCTCGGGGGGGTCATTTAGGGCCAGATCAAACCTCATATCTTTTGGTCCGCGGGGAGTCCAAGTCTACAGACAAATAATGATCCAAACACGCTTTTAGCCACACCAGCCCTTAGCAAATGCCTTGAAATGTCTTTTTTTCCGTTTCTTGCTAAAATGTCCGGGAATAAGGCAGGGCTATAGGTTTTGGAAGTATAGGGGTTTGATTAAAAGTTTAGAAGGTTTAGCCATAAGGGGAAATGCGATAACAAAATATAAATAAAGTTGTCTTAGCCTAGCAGAATGTGGGTGAGATAATAAGAAGGGTATTGGAGGCATATCCACTGGGGGTTGTGGTTATTAAGAAAAGTGCAGCATTTGTAGCGAAAAGTAGAAAAGTTTTATAATAGCTTACAAATAAGATATAAGCAACTTTCTAAGGCTGGTCAAAGCACTTCACGCAATCTATTTTTGTCCAAATGTTCCCTTTATAATCTTTTGCTTTTCTCTGGTCACACAGATTTCTATGTTTTTAAAATACTGAATATATTTTTAGCTGTGGTATGTATGGTAGGCAGATGTATGTTGTTGTTGTTGTGTCCTTGAGCAAGATGCTTAACCCACCACACCCCCAGTGTCTGTGTACACTGGTGTGTGAGCGTGTGTGCAACTGGGTGAGTGGTTTGTTGATGTAAAGTGCTTTGAGTGCCTTGAAGGTGGAAAAGCACTAAATAAAAATGTGGCCATTTACCATTATGGGTGTTTTGATTTCGGAAAATAACCTTGAAAAACAGACACACTTGAATAACTTGACCTGGTGGCGTCGCCTTCTTGTCTCCATTGATGTTACTGCATTGTAGGCAAAGCAGTAACATCTTTCTAGAGACAAGCACGACCCTCCACTAAGAAAGTGACAAAGTATACCTTTAAATAGTTGATGCAATCAGTTGTATTTATAAAAGCTTCTTCAATTATGCATGTGCCAGACATGTAATTACTGACGTTTGTAAAACTGAGTCATTTGGACTTTTGTGTTAGTGCTCATAGACATTTTGAGAGATGACGAATTACCTTTTCTTTGAACAAATGTAGCTTGTGATTTTGAATATGGTAATAATTATGCATAAAAACTCATTACGTTTGCTTGTTATTGTGGGTGGCACTTTCTAAGATCAAAATTTTGCCTCTTCACTGAATGACTTCAGCGACAGAGAAAAAAGTGGTACAAATAATTTCCGACCTCGTGTCTGAGATTGAGGATTTTGGAGATACAAGTGTTTGACGTCATTGGAGGAAATCTTCTTGGGAATGAGTGGATTTCTGTGATTGCCTTGAAAAGCCTGTGAGGGTTTTTTTTAGAATATCACACCCCTCCCACTTTCTCTTATGAATAAAATAATGATGCATTCAGTTGCCCTTGGACAGTCGGTAAAAGTTGTTTCTCACTTTGAAGCTGGGAAGATTATTGCTGAATCTTAGCAAAGCAAAAATAAGTGACTTTGGAGCAGTGATGTCATTTGATTTTTGATTTCGCATACGTTTAAGACAGATGCCCTCCCATATACAGGAAGACAATATCAAGTTTATTTATATGTACAGTTTTTGTACACAACATTACTTCAGGTCTCAATTTAAAAACATTTTCAAGCATTTCACTTCATATTAATATATTTTGTGTTTTTAATGGTGTGTCTATGTCATTTTTTGGTGGTGATGGCTCTACCTGCTTCCATGGATTGCTAAAATAAAATACTTGCTTATCTCCAAAATCACCTGCTTATCTCCATGGAGCTAGATTAGTTAAATGGCATACTGTGGGACTTTCCAGGTAAAACAATAGCATCTCCTATGAAGATGAGAAGGTTTCAGGCCCCCTACCAGAAAAAGTTACTTAGGGTAAGCCTATGTGAAAGGTGCACTAATTTATATAAGGCTGTTTGAAACCTGTATTCAGTAACTTCAGCTATGCCATATTGTCCAGTGTAGCCATGTGTGCAACCATTCTCAATCCTGTATGAATGTCAGGGAGGGCATCTGACTTAAAAATGTATGCCAAGTCAATATAAAAGTCCTGTCTCCATTCCATTCTCCTCTTGCACATTTGTCCCATGGAGCAGACATCCTGCACAGCTGCATGGTCTAGCAACCCCAGGCCCATTTATCACCCCACACGCTCCATACAGCTGTTTATTTCTTATCTCTTTCTGTCTCATGAAGTCTGGTCCAGAGCAGTGAAGCGGCACAGGCCTGGGTCACCTTGAGTCTGGCCTTGATAAAATACAGGAATAATCAAATGTGAACACCTTTTTAAACTGTCACACTCATCGCCTTCAAATCAAAACTCCCAGCCGCAAAAAACACTTAAATCAGCCTGTTCAAGGACATTTAGTCCCCTCTTCTTTAATAGAAAACTGCCATTCGCCATTTGTGCAGTAAGGATAAAGTTTGAATTTGTGGAAGAAGATCCCTTAAGATGTACTAGCTCTGTTCTATCCTAATTTGTATGTGATCGTTGTGAGTCAGTTTTGCTACACTGGTTTTATACGACAGTATGCAAAATGTGTTGAATTGACTTTGGCTCCTGATATGATAAAACAGTAGCTGTAAAGTTAATAGAAGGGTAGATGTTTGTTTTTTTTATTGTAAAGACAATCCAATTACAAACATAAGTGTGGCATGCTACACTAGCGAGGTGTTAAAGGTTGTCAACTAGGGCTATTGGCCTTTAGTTGTTCAATTAATCAGTTGATTGTGTCTTAGTCGACCAAAATTTGTATAAATCGACTAATCGTTTTATTTATTATAAATTTATGATTATAAGGAACAGCAGAAAAGAAGTTTGTGAGTGAGTATCCTGGCTGAAGATTTGATATTTTCTGGTATTTATGTGTAAAAAGGCAAATTAAACTCTTTATATAAATACAGTGTTTTCTAGCACTTTTTTCGGAAAACAGAAAGCACAAAACTAGACCTTTTTTTGTAAAGTGTAATACAGTGTGTGTGTCTGTAAAGCCGCAGTTCCCAACTTTTGTCTTGCAAATTAGTACATTTAGATTTTTTTTTCCACCAATAGACTATATTGTAGTGTTGTCACGATACAAAAATTTCAAACTTGGTTTTGATATTAAGGAATAGACTCGATACTCAATACAGATTCCGATACCACAATAACAATAAAAACTCTTTATTTAGACAATCGAATTAATGTCATTTTGACATTTTATAGCTATTAATGTCTGTCCTGTGAATGTGACCGTTTTAGTATCGATACTTGTTCAAATGCGAGTAGTTTTACTATGAAATAGTATCAGATTTTTAGTACTACTAAATTGTATCTGCAGAAATTTGTGACACAATCAGACCACTGTTTTGAGGAATTTTTCCCCCTTTTAGAAGATGTAACTTGTTAATCGATATGGCAGTTTTCTTAATTTTTCATCTTGGATACAGTAATCTATGACAACTGTGGATCATTATTCAATATTTCAGACATTTTAAATAGCAATATTCTGACATGTAATAATTACTCTGTTGACAAATTGATGAAGATCCATGTTGGCCTACCTCATTACCACAGATCTGACCTGTAACATGGCCTAGTGTCTCCATGGAGATATGCAAGTTTAATGCCATACTTCTTTATATAAATACATTGTCTTCTAGTACTTGTTTCTGCATAAATAGTTGTTTTTGCACTTGTGGTCTTGTGAGCGCAGCGGGGGTTGGATACATAGAGGTCTGAGAGCTTTTGCCATGCCCCCTTTTTAGTTGACTAATCAATCAGCAAGGCATGTCTTTAGTCGACCTTTAATCGTGTACAGCCCTATTGTCAACTAGATTTCTGTTTTTCCCATGCTCATATGCTGACGTCACCTGCTTGTCTCTATGGAGATAAACATTTATTGTCATACTGTGGAACATTACAGAAGAAGCAATAATCAGAATTGGTCATTTAAAGCTATTTTCTTACAGCTAAAATTGGGTTTGAGATTTTAATACTGTAACACAAATACTTACATCTTAGTTCAGAGTTACAAGTCATCAATGCAATGATAATAAAAAAAAAACACTCTTTATTTAGACAATAGAATGTAATTTTCAACATTTAATTATAGTACTTTCTTTTATATTACCATGTGGTCTTATATCTGTGTAATCGCTCGTCATCCAGGTAGTATCGATGTAGAATAAATTTTAGTAGCCTGAAAGTTGAAGAGAGGCTGTAGTTCTAACGCAGCAGAGGTTTATTTCTCATCAGTACAGGGCCCAACACTGAGAGACATGAACCATTGGACTGCACTAAACTAGAACGGACAACACTAACACAGTCTGGCTATGCTTCTGATGTAGGGAGTATTATACCTCTGATGATGCAGGCTAAGATAACAAGGACTGAGCTAGCAGTAAGTGCCCTAGATACAGCACAGAAATGGATTAGTATCTGATTTTTGATACTTTTTACAACTCTAGTATGTAATGCAAATATCTGCATCCATTACTGAAACCATGTTACGACTTATCATTAAACTGCATCTAAATTACGGTTACTTTTACATCTTAAACCGACTCTTGGTAGATCATGTATGTGGAATCCTCCTGTTTTGTTTTTTTAATCTCTATAAGAATCGTTGTTTGTTGAACTAAATTACCATCTGCTGTTCAGGTTAGCAGCTGCTGACCCACACTTCTGTACAGTGAGAAATATTTACCGGATTAGACACTTGTGCCATTCGATACGTGCTTTAATCTGATCTCACTGATGGACGCGCACACACAACCATCACAAGACCAAGACTGTTGTTCAGCTGAGGAATGTAGTTGGGGTCAAAGGTCACAGTGTAGGGTTAATACAAAGGACTTGACTGTGGATTGAGGCAGCTGCTGTTCACCCCAGTGCTCCCATTTAATGTACGTGACAGGTTGGACTACCAAAACATATAGTTAACATATTTATAGTCAAGATTTTGTGGGGGGAAAATAATAAAAAATTTGTTCCTTGCATGTGAATCCCACCTGAATAGATTTTGTAATCAAAACATGGTAAAAACGGGTACAAAAATATATTCAGTTAGCAATATGCCAATTTAGTTTTCATCTATGCTAAGAATGCTATAGTACCTTATGAGTACCTTATGAGCTAATAAAAATGTCCCAAATAAGGCAATTGCCTACATCAAATGAAACAAAAAATGACTTTACATATAATTTCACATTTGTCACATTCTCATCTCTTTATCCTATATTTCTACTTGTTATATGAGCCTAAAACTGTTGGGTCGGCACATTCACTGGACAAGCTTTCCCACTGTCATATTGATTTGTGAACAGCAGACATTTTGAGATACTGCAGATTCGCTAAGCAGCTCCGTGACAGTGGTGGACAGAGAGAAATTAAATAAAGACGATGATGAAAAAGCTTAAATTTGACCACGGGGAGATTTTGAACGGAGTTAGGCTCATTACAAGTAAACAGAAAGCACAAAACTAGCCTTTTTTTTTGTAAAGTTTAATCCAGGCAGTGGTAGAAGTTGTGTAATTTTGTCATTTTACAGCTATTTAATTCTGCCCTGTGACTTTTTTAGTATTGATACTTGCTCAAATAAGTAGCTAGTTTCGATGATAGTTTTAGTATCAATTAGTATGATTTTCAATACTACTAAATTTATATATACGCAGAAATTTGTGACACAATCAGATCACTGTTTTGAGGATTTTTAAATAGATATATAAGATATAATTTGTTTTAAATTGTTTTATAAATAAATTAAATTGGAGAAGATCCATATTGGCTTACCTCATTACCATAGATCTAACCTGTAACCTAGCCTAGTGTCTCCATGGAGATAGGTACGTTTAATGTCATATTACAAAACACTCTAGGCCAAGTAATAACATATGATGGGCTGTTCTCCAGAAAAGTACCTAAAAAGTACCTTTAAGCATCACCTATATGGTACAGTGATGACCTATTTCTCTTATCTTCGGTGAAGGTAAATTTGCATATGAAATTGGCACCGCAAAGCCTGTTTTGAATTAAGCCTTTCTCAAATTAATCCCCAAGGTGCTCAGAGAAAGCGAGAGTAGGGAAAGTAGTGAAAAGTGAGCCTCCATTCTTGGTTCAAGGGGCTGCTTCGTCTGGCAGCTCGCGATAGTAAAATAACCGTATCGAATAACATGGCGAGGTTAAGATTGGATTTTTCTTCCAATTCTTTCATCAAGCTTCATAGATAGACAGGCTTGTTTAATTAAAATAGTCTGATTAAGTTTCTATTACGATCAAAATATCATAAAGGTTGAAGAAAGGGAGAGGGAACCAGATACCCTAGTTGTGTGGTGGTAAGGAGAGACAACGAGCTTGTATTGATTTAATGATTAAGTGTAGCTTTAATCTACCGGGGAAAGTGTGTTTGCAGAAGATTTCACAACAAGATGAGATAAGAGATAAGTGGTAATGCTGCTGATAAAACTGTATTGCATCTGACATGATTTTAATGTAAACATGCACTGAGTAATATAGGAGTCTATACTGTATCCACATAAGCAAAGAGAATCCCAAAGCCATTTCATTGCAAGGTTAATATGTTCAGCTCGGTGGAGGGCAGTATGCAGTGAGCCTAGACTATATCACAGCTCATGTACAGCTGTAGGGTTGTGCAATGAATCACATTTGAATTGAGATCAAGATTGAGTCATGGAGAGTCATTAATGAAGAGGTCCACAGCCAATTCTCTGCCAGTAAAAGCATGTGGTTTGGAGCAGAGAGAATACATTCAACTGCGTTCGTGTGAAATATAAATAGTTCAAAGCCTGTGTTGTTTATGTTGAGGAAATTAATCTTGAAAGTCAAAATCAAATTGCCACTACACGTAAGACACGTTTAGGCAAAACTACATTAAAATGAGAGCATATTCTTAGCTTTTATTGCACTGAAAAATTTATTATTGTGTCCTTACTTAATGCTGTTTCTTTGGCTATAATCTTCTACACTATGGCCCAAAGCTTATCTACCTCTATAGAGAATGTTCCAAAGTAAGGTTTTAACTTTCTATTTCCATGGAATCAGCCAGATGACATGACCTCCACAAAGCTGTACCCTTGAATAATAACTATTAAGCCTTTAGTCTCTGTAATCCCTCAGTTGTCCAGGTATAATCCATAGTAAAAGAAAAATTCAAATCTGTCAACTGGACAAAAAGTTGTAGTTATTAAGCCTTTTGTCGTGCGTTATTTTGCCCAGTATTTCAACTCTTTTTGTTCCATCTCTCCTCAACAACTTCGCCGTTATCAGACTAATCTTGTGAGATCATTTTGAGAATTTGCTGCTGTCAAGACAAGATGCTAAAGTGCATCTTACCGCTTTGCTCTAATGGATTTTGTCATGAATATTTGTCTAAGTGAAATGTTTTAGAGTGCGTCCTGGAACAGATCCCATTGGTTCCTGTGGGAGTCATGTGATTGACAGTGACGAGGCGCTAATACACAGAAATACACTCAGCTCCAGACTATTAAAAGACATATAGCTCAAATGTGACAGATGCAATAAGACGGCCACATTATATCTAAAGCAGTTTCACAATATGGATGGATTGGCAGCAGTGGAAAATATATCAACTCATTTATGCTTATAATTAATTTCTCCACTTCTTTTTGGTTGCTGTGTAAAATAAAATATAAAATGTCACCTGCTTGTCTCCATGACGATGCTATTGCTCGGAATGTTCCACAGTATAACTTTGAACTTCTCCACGAAATCATACAGCAGATGTCACAAGACAAAATTACAGGTCAGATCTGTGAAGAGGCGACCCGTGTCAGAGTAAAAAAAATAATGTTTCTCAAGATATTTTTTTTTAGCAGTACAAAGATCTTTAATTGAGTAAATGCAAGTTAGAGCCATATTTAAAGCCATACTTTGGAACATTCACACTTCCTTTACAATCACCTTTAATTATAGTATTGGTAATGGTTTAATATTTTTCATTGTAAACAGTAAAAAGATGCATTAATTTCAAAACCCCATAAGACAATTTTTAAGTTTTGTGTTTTGTTTTTTATCAGAAATTCTAAGCTACTTTGGGTTGGATCAGCTGTTGCCTTAAGCTTGTGTCTCAATTTGAGCAAATTTATACAATGAATAAGTTATACGCTGACTATCTCTGCAGCTGTCTGGTTTTCTCAAGCCAAATGCATCCACTTTCATCAACCTTCTATGTGTATTTTTGTGACAATATTCAAAACCCTCAGCTCCAGTTTTTACACAATTTTGCACATTGTATTTCTGAAGTACTACAATCCCATATAGTGCATAACATAATTCACCTTTTTTCCAGAAGTTGCCCTGGGTGCTGCCATCATCATTGAGCGTTTATTATTTTGCATGGGGCTGTTGATGTTGCACAGAACAGCAAATCATTTCTATACGGACTGCAGAATTGTTTTAAACCCTCCCAGTGAACCGGAGCAGTTATTGTTGCACATGGACAAAAAACGCTTTACACAAATCAACCTAATTTATATCATATTTTAATGGCAAAACTTTGATCAAATTCTCCATTGGGATGAATGGGATTCTTGCTTTACAAAGAAAGTGCAGTTTAGAAGCATCTAGAGGCAAAAAATGGGCAGGGCAGAATAAGATCAATAGGACTAAAAATGTTTTACAGGTGTATGCACTAAAATGAAGCAAAGCAAATGTTCCTAGCTGCTTTTTGAAAACATGTTGCTATCACAAAAGCAGTTCATTTAAGATTTCAGATTCAGCAACATATACTATATACTGTGAAACATGGTATACCTGATTTTTACTGTGTTAAAAACTAGTTAATTTTAAAATGTTTGCAGTGGCCCAAAGTTATTCCTCACTTACCTTAAGAATTCAGAGCATCCTAGTTATTGACTGTGATGAATTTGTATGTGCTTTTCATAACTCAGAGGCCAGAGCACAGTCCTAGCATGATAATAGCACACTTCCTGATTCTCTGACAATAAAACGCTTAATTAGACCAGAAAAATTACATAAATACTTTTAAGCTTCACTGCAATATGGTGAGGTTTTTGTTTTTTTTCACAGTTTCATGATGTTGCTTTTTAAGTTTTACAAATAAAAAATAACAACACACTGTAGTTCATGGGAGGTTACAGTCCATTTTGTGCTGACTTTGAGAGATGAGCAGCCAAATGTCAAACCTATTGAATTAGTTTGGGAGCATTAGCACATGTGTCCATCTGTCTGTCTGTGTGAGTTTGTATTGAGCTAAGCCCATTTGAGCTCTTCACAGCTGGCCAGGGCTCAGAGTTGCACCGCCCACATCTGTATTATTCAAAAGGACAAAAAGCAATTTCAACAAGAGACATTTGAACAGATTGAGGGAAGATGTTTATTTGCAAGCACATGATGGAAAATAAATAGCACATGACCCAAATAAATAATATTGTTTTTTTTGCATCAGTTTGTCAGCATGCGTCCATTTATTCAAAGGGTGTTGGTTTGAATAGTGCATACTGCCATTGTGTCGTTGGGCCTCACACTTCATCCACCTTGCTTTTGTATGAATGCGGTGTGTGTGTGAGTGTTGATGGTGCTCAGAGGGGCTTTTGTCATTTGACCCCAAGTCAGCTCTGGCTACAATATAAGCCTATAACCACCGCCGAGTATGGAGTGAATTCATAACACACAGAATCAAAGCGTCTTTGAGCAACTTGAAAGGAGCAATATAAGACAAATGAAATATTAATATTATAATAAATAATGAAACAAAACAAAAAAAATCCACTCTGGCCCTAAGTGCTGTTATTTCCAGCACTGATAATAATGCTGACTATAAAAAAATGTAAAAATAAAAACATTTTGGCAATGGTCCAAGGAAAAATATTCTGCAACCCACTTTTAGTATTCATGAGTTTTAGGGAAAGGATTACTTCATAATTTTAAGGATTTGACATGGCTACGGGTCTATGCTCTTATAACAATAATGCAATTCAAAATCATGCATGAATGATGATGAACTAATGAATTTACTTAATGTACCAGTATTCTAAAATATTACCAACTGTTATATCTTTTGAACGGGGAAAGGTCCTCTCAAAATGTTTCTAATCAGGAAGGAATCATTTACCTGTAATCTATAAATAGGTTCCAAATTAAACTAATATGAATTTTAATATTATACAGACCAATTCTTTCAACTTGTTTTTTCTTGACTCTATCTATGTTCTTAAATTGTTCATTTCTATTACAACTGTCCTAAATTTGGATCATTTTGAAACCCATGGATTGCTATCATTTTGAATATATTTTTTGTTTCTTGACCTTATAATCCCACCAGTCCAGTTTGCATCTCCTCGCTGCTCCTATGTGTGCAGTGGAATGGGGTTGACATAACTGCAGTCTACTGTTACACTGGCTCCCCCTCGGACCACATGTTCTCCGTAATGTGATCTGACTCTCCCAAAGCTGCTGGCACTGGTCTGGACAGTAATTTAGGCAAATGTAATCACCAAAGCGAGCATTACACCATTATAATGCAGATTCAATGCAATGAAGAGACAATTTGGACGTGCTCCCGGGTGTCAGTGCTGCAGGTCCGATAGCTGTACATGACTTTCTGAAATGGAGAAGTTTGTAATTTGATGTGACTATTGAAGTGGGATCAAACTATTATGTGCTATTACAAAGACAATGAAGAAAAGTACAAACAACCTTTTATTAGTAATTATAGGAGGGAAGTGCTTATTTTTTTCATAAATGAGAATTCTTTTGATTTTGATATTGATCTTGATATTTGATCCTGATTAATGAGTTTTTTGTATTAATGATTTTTAATCTCTCTCTGTCTCTCTCTGGTTCTCTCTGTCTTACTCTCTTACTGGCGCTCTCTCTGTTTCTCTGTGTCTCTCTCTCTGCCCTTCTCTCTCTGCCCTTCTCTCTCTGTCTGTCTCTCTTTCTCTTGCAGATCCAGTGAAAATGTGGCAGAAAAAGATCTTTCTTTTCTTTGTGATCATCAGTACTGTCAGTCTGCTGCTGCACCAGGGAGGGCACTGGAACTGGTGAGGACCATAGACTCTATATTAACAGGTTTCTCAACCTGTGGTACTGAGACCTTGGTTTGCATTTGTCTGTGTTAAAGGCACACTATGTAACGTGTAACTATGTTTGCTTTTCTTCAAATGTCCCACAGTATGGTATGAACATATTTATCTTTCATTTATTCAAATACATGTGTTAATGTTGCTAAAAAAGATTTAGCTTGGAGGAGTTATCTGCTTGTCTCCATGGAGATTGGTAATTTTTATGACATTTTGTGGAACATTTCAAGCAAAACAATGACATTTCTGTGGAAAAAAGATTTCAGACTAGACTTTTCAGACCTGAGTCCCTCTTTTAAGTTATTTGTCCTCCTGGTCACCATGGATATAGATAATTTTAATCAGAAACTGTGGAACATTGTTGGCAAAGAGTAACATATCCATGGAGTCAAGCAGGTGGCGGCTCCTCTAAAAGTTACACGGTGTACCACTACTGTAGCTGAGCCTGTCTCGCTAAGAAATTTTGAAGCACAATATATTGCTACAGAGAAATATAACGATAAACTAACAAAATGTATCTTCTTATTTTTCTTCTAGGAACATAAAATCATTCCACTTCGGCTGCCGTGCTGTCCCTCGAGGCCCACGATCCAAAATCACCAGTGTAGTTTTCTTGAAGACCCATAAAACTGCCAGCTCCACCATGCAAAACCTGCTTTTCCGATTTGCCGAACGCCACAACCTCACTGTAGCCTTACCCGTCCCAGCTTGCGGTCACCAATTCTGCTACCCTCGCACCTTTACCTCTCATTTTGTCCACCCACACACCCTCCCCCCGAATATAATCACCAACCATATGCGATTCAACAAAGCGGAACTACAGCGATTGATGCCTACCAACACAACCTATATCACCATTATGAGAGAGCCCAGTTCCATGTTTGAATCTTTGTTCGTCTACTATAGCCAATATTGTCAAAGCTTCAAAAGAGTGGCCAATGTATCTCTAGAAGCTTTCCTTGATAATCCTTGGCGTTACTACCGTGCTGAAGAAAAGGATTCGATGTACGCAAGAAATACATTGACATTTGATTTGGGCGGGGACAAGGACCGCCCTGCGACAGATGAGGCGTACGCAAAAAGCTTTACCGCACAAGTTGAGCAAAGGTTTTCGCTAGTTATGATTTCCGAATACTTTGACGAATCGCTCATCTTGCTACGTCACCTCCTTAACTGGGACTTGGAGGATATTGTATATTTTAAGCTTAATATGAGGACGGAAAGCTCGAAGCAGAGTTTGAACCCACAGCTTTCGGCTAAAATTCGTGCATGGAATTCAGTAGATGCCCATCTTTTCGACCACTTCAATGCTTCACTATGGCGCCAGCTGTCTGCTCTAGGCTTGGACTGCGTTGCAAGAGAGGTACAACTTTTACGGCAAGCTCAAGAAAAACTCATGAGGACCTGTTTTGCCGGACAGACCCCCCTACGCTCCGCAGCGCAAATCAAAAACAAAGATTTGCGACCATGGCAACCAAATGGTAAAGTCGACATAGTTGGTTACGAACTGCCTTCCAATATTAGCGTTGGGGCTTGGACTCCACCCGATGTTTGTCTAAAACTGATCATGCCTGAAATTCAATACACAAAAGTCCTTTTACGTTCCCAGTCAATACGCTATCGGCGATCTTATCAGTATCGTGCGCATCTACCGCAAAAGGCAGTCCGCACAGTAGTGGTAAGACATCCCCAAATTCATCGTATAGAGCCAAAACCTGCCGTTGTACCAGCGCCAGTAACCAAGACAACCTCAAGTCCCAAAACATCGGGAACCCAAAGCCAGTCTGCAATGCAAGAGCCACATTGACTTGAAAAATAGCATTTAATAGCCTATGTTACTGCAACGTCCAGCTGTGAGACCCTGTGTTAGCCAATGTGGATAAAACCAGGGACAAAACGCCAAGTCAAGCAAGTGCACGGGAAACGAAGAAAGAGGAGAGGACTTGCGAACCTGATTTGAACTTTCTAAAATCTGTGAAACGTAGCAGACCTGGTGTGTTTCCAGGCAGTCCGATCGCTTACCTTTGCGACACTGAAAAGAATGGTGAATTTGAGAGAGAAAAAAAGTTCTCTTTGAAGAAAACCATTGTATAGGACTAAAACAGGGATATCTCGACTAATTGTTTGACACAAAATGGACTCTGTGTTTTGCCAGTCCCTGCGGTGGTCTCACATTACGTTGATTTCATTCATTATGGGGGCTCGCTGTCAGTCGCCTTATTACACCACTTTTTCTCTAGCTTGTGCTGACATAAAAAGACACTCAAAGGGACATTACAATCGCATCTGTGCATTGTAACATCTACACAATCCAACCACTGTATTCCATTTTGTTTAACTTCTTTTAAGATGCTAAACACTTGCTTTTCATTGGCAAAGTATATTGAACAAAGACATTATCGAGACATTATCAACAGGAAAAAGCCAGCATCTTCTATGTGTACCATAGCCATTGCACCTATAACCTCCTGGACAGTTTGCATTGAAGAAAGTGGGTGCAAATCATACGAAACACAATACAATCACTCCACTCAAAGTCAGTGAAAGAGACGGGGTTTGTACCAGCCAACAAGCAATCCAATCTGCTCACAATGGCACAAATAAAAAGGAAGAACAACTTAACAGGACAAAGACTAGAGTTTAAATATTTAATAGGGTCCATTCACTGCACCTTATGGGTCCACCTCTTGGGTTACGCTGTTGTGCATTCAGGTAGAAAAGGTTGAAGTGAGAGTAAGGGGGTGGTATATTGTAAGACAGTTCAAAATTACCAATACATTCACAAAAAAGAAGTTGACTTTACAAAAATGTGTCATGCCATGTTTTTCCATTTAATTAATTTATGTTGATCTCAGTAATCTACCTTTCTAAATATTGAAATATTAATTTTTCAAGGGCAAAACCAATATTGATTGTAATATTAATGTTTATTTATTCACATTTTAGTTTTGGTTCTCAACTCATCTTATCCAGTCAAAGCAGAATGAGCTAACTTTGGGTTGCCAGATCCTATGACAAAAAATATTAAACTCAAAAAGGCTCTTTATGATGTGTTCTACCTAATGGCAACGCAAGTTCATTGAATGTATTGTTAATTGATAAAATATTTAAGTGAAATTTAGGTGGAAAGTATAACAACAACATTTATTTCAACATCTGGAATTGCAACAAAATAATCATGTGTCCTCTTATTTCAGTTCTCATGGCAAAACTAAAACAAAATCTACATGGGAAAACGGTTGCACCTTACTATGTCTCCAGTTCTCAGCATTAAAGTGCATATGACAGGTTTTCATGTTTTTCTAAGTATGTGGTTTGGTGGGATAGTGCCTGTGGTAAATATTTATCATAGTTTTACCTGTCATCAACACCAAAAATTCCATCCAATTTATGCATAGGAAGACATTTTTCTGGCTGTCTAAACCTACATTTAAGTACATGTTGTTTTGTATTTGTCTAATCAAACTATTTTAGATAAGTTTTGGTCCTCGTTAACATTATGGGTGCTAGGTAACAGTTATGGACAGTTATTACTTATGCCATATCTGCTGCCCGTGTCCAATCAGGAAGTAAAATAATTTAATAACTTAACTGAAGGGAAAAAAAAAAAAAAATTAAACTATGTGTTTTAGTGAAAAAGTACTGTAGCCTGTCATATTCACTTTAAGAATGAAAGAAAGACATTGATATGACTATCTGCAACAAAGGGTATTCTTCTGCTTTGTTGGCCAGCCAAGTTGGCATTACAGGCGTGTGAATGATTTATTAAACTATATATTATTTATTATATTTTCTTTTCTTTTTTTGAGGAATCCCTAGTTTTAAACGGTACCCCCAACCGTGTTCCTAGCAGAGCTCCGGGCACGGGTTGGCATGCGGTGAGCGATATAAAATATTCATAGCTACACGTTCTGAAAACCGCACATCAAAACAAGTGTAGTTGCTTTAAGTGAATTTTTCATTGAGCTGTTGTTAAGTGCTCAACCACATACTGTTGTGTGGTCTCAGTCAATACAATAATGAAGAGATGCTTGTACTGTCTACTTAATAATGGTTTCAATCAACTGTGAAAATGCAGGATTATGCTTTTAAAGGTGCACTATGTAACTTTGCTGGTACCTGCTTGTCTCCGTGGAAATCGTATTGCTTTGCCTGGGATTCTTTGCAGTATGGTATTAAACTTTGTCATTTAGCATTTATTCAGCTGTGTTCAATTCAAAGGTATTTTTATCTGACCTGTAACTTGGCCCGATGGCGTCACATGATTGCTTCATGGAGCTAGATATGTTTAATGTAATACTGTGAAACATTCCAGGCAAAGCAATAATATCTCCATGGCGAGAAGCTGGTGGCAGACCATCCGCAAGAAAAGTTACATAGGGCATCTTTAAATATTCATGAACATAAATCAGGCAAGATATTATGACAAATAAGTTCATTATCTTGGCACATTTTGAAAACATTTTGTTTTCAAACTGGATGTGTCAATAACATGAAAATAGATAAGATTTGACTGAATTTGTTGTGACAGGTGTTACTCACACCAGACGTGTTCAAAATAGAGGGGTAGTCATGATGTTTTGCCTGAAAAGTGCTGTTTTTGTCTCAAACTGGTTGAACTTGCTCTACGGGACAAAGTTGAGTATGTCTACCTTTACGTCAACAAGTTTTCATGGACAATAGACGTGACTATAGCATTTCTGTCACCAAATGCTCACAGCAAAACTTCATGAACTTTGGGAGGGTAGAAATTTGAGAAATCCATTCTGGCAGAAAACTGCATTGTTGTTTTCTATAGGCAGCCAATGGGCTTTTGTCTACGTAAAGTAAATGTAAAAATGACCTAAATAGATCTCTAGAATTACTGGTCATAGATATCCCAAGGATTGTGTGCATAAAAGTAAAAGAAAAGCAACAAAAGAAGCAGGGGCTGGAGGGTACAGACAAGAATTGTTCCTATTGTTTCTATACTTCCTAAGTTTCAGCTTTCAGTTTATGTATTTTTTTCATTCAAAAGCTATAAGAGATAATATTTTGTTTTAAATTGTTAACATTTTTTAAACACTCTGAAGCGGATGGTCAAAATAGTGATCTTGAGTCAAACTATGGGCCAATACTTACCTTTTAAAAATGAAGTATAAATAAGGGTATCCTGTATTGACAATTCATGGTGTTGGACTTTAAGGTGCATTCACACATATACATCAAAAAACTGGGACTAAACTTGGACTAGACCAGGACTAAACCAAAGTAAAGGCAGCCTGTGTAACTTGTTGACATTAAATTGCACATGAAATCTCTGCCTTGTCCCAATGGGCTGTTACTACTGACAAAGAAGCACTTGCTGTTGTATGCTGTTTTCATTGTGCACTATCAAATAGTCTATGTATTTCTTTCATTTTCATGTATGTTCCATGTTTTATTGCTGCTTATGCTGTATCTATAAGCAAAAGGTACCTATTTATGACTTTGTTATAATATTGTTGGAAAGAATTCAGTTTTAGAAATGTTTTGTACCATCTCAATCAGTATAAGAAGATTTGTTTGTTTATTTATTTTAATGTTGTTAAATGTCAGAGGTGGAAGAAGTAATCTTAAATGAAAAAATGGTTACCTCAGAATAATTACGTTGAAGACTACTACAACTATGGCTGCTACTACTACTATTACTACTACTACTAGTGCTACTGTTAACAGAAATAGGAGGTACTGACACACACTACATGGTCCACTGTAACTATAGGCTAATTCTGCTTTTATTTTAAAACAATCTTCCAAATCTGCCACATAAGCTACTACAAATGCCACTACTCCTTTTGCTGTTGATGTCTGCTAAAAAATGTACTTAAAAGCACTGCCACTACGCTTACTATTAAGATAAACAATAGTACTGTTACTACACTATCACCTAATCTGAGAGCAGGGGTGTTACTTAAAAATTTAAACTCCCATAGTTCCCTTGTCATTCTGCTTTCTGTGTTATCCAAAGTCATCAACGGATTCAGTAGTTTTATAGTTATAAACAGTTGCTTCTGGGCACATAATAAATATTTCAAATGCGTTTTGTTTTTTTTCACCGTCATTTGTAAAAGGCTTAAAAATATGCCAGTGGTTCAGATATGATCAGTTTATCCACAATGCACTTCTTTAAGTGATTTAAATGGTCATACTGTATTTACTGTAGACTGTGATGAGTTTAATACACTGATCTTCAACTTCAGCAATATTTTGAAGTAACAACACTATTGCTATTACTACTGCTGATATGTGTCTTATTGTGACGTTTACTCAAAGTTCTGCCGCTTTTGACTTCAATAAACAATTCTGCTACTGCATTTAGAAAAGCTCTGCATCACTTTTTAAAGTAACAATATATTACAAAAAAATAAATGTTGACTTTAAAGGTGCCCTACGTAACTTTTTCAGCTGATGTCCATGGAGATGTTATTGCTTAGCCTGGAAATCTCCACCATATGGCATTACATTTATTTTGAATTTGTTTCAATTATAGGTGTTTTTAACTCCCAAAACTACCTTAAAAGCATGCATTCTGACACTCTGCTGTCACCATGACGATATATATGTTTAATGCAATATGCTCTGTGTATAGCAGCATGCTAGCTTGCTCACGCTGTCTCAAAGCTAACAGTTACTTTTAGTAAAATTGGAAAACATAAAATAAACAACCTATTACAACTCAAAATAACTGAAGTAAAGACTACGCTATAATGTTTACATGTAGAATACTTAAGTTTGTAGCATTGTTTTAAAATGTAATAGCATTAGCACAGAGACACTGCCCTATCTTTAAATATTTATTCATTTTAGCATGAATCAGAAAAAACCTGAACAGGAAGTAGTGACACTAACAGTGAGGTTGCTGGACACTGTTGTGCACAGAGCCAATAGTATGCCCTGCCAGAAAAGTTATAGTGCACCATTAAGACTTTATAAACTTTAAAAACTTTAAAACGGCATCAACATTCATTACATGCAGCAAAGATAATACGATGAAATAAATAAAACTTATTTTGGGTCAGTGTTGCGCTTGAAATGCGTGGAGAAATGGATTTTTTCATTTGTGTTTGTTTGATCTACAAGTCATTTATTTTCAGTTTGGTAATTGAGTCTATGTGAACTGAACTGCCATACTGATCAAAGTGCAGAAGTATGTGTATGTGAGAAGGGGCTGGAGACAATCAGCTAGTGGCCCCAAAGCTTTTTAATGTGTGACCGTCAAATGTGAAGAATAAAGTTTGAATGAATTTGAACTTGGTGTGGCTTTTTTATTTCTTACTGGCTTTAAATTGGTTCAGTTAAACAAAATATTAGCATTCTTAAACCAATTTCTACACAACATGGAAGACGTAAATAGACCTTCCTCTTGTACTATTAACTCACCTTGATTAAAACCAGGCACATTACAGTTACAGCAATACCATATTTACTGTTACTGATAAATGTAGATTATGGGGAATGATACATTTAAGGGCAAAGCAATAACATCTCCATGGAGACAAGCAAGTGGCAGATCCTCCACTAGAAAAGTTAGAATAGTGCATCTTTAAGGCTCTATTCATTTTTAAGTTGGGTTCATTCAGGCTAGTACCATGGGTTTCATCAATACCAGTGCCACTTTTTTACTGATAGGTTTGCACAACATATATCATTATAATTAACTGTAAACTTGCAAACCCTGTATTTGACCTCTGGAACATATTCTGAAATGCATTTGTATTAGTTTGGCAGTTCATATTTCAGTCTCAGATATTTCTCCTGCCTTTTCCAAACTGAGATTTTATTTATGCATTTGTCTTGACAGCCTCAGATATTATCCATGTTACTATGCACCAATGCCATTTTGATTTACTTCTTTTTGATGTTCGACAACAAACACCAAATATTCAAATTGAAGCTTTTGATTTCAGACATTTCCACCACTCATTCATTTCAAATCAGCGGAACCACTCATGGCTGCCGGAACAAATGAACAAATAGCTCATTCTCAGATCCACAAAGCCCAAAAGCAGTGAGGCTGTCTTTGATCTGTGATTGGTCAGCTGTTGCCATGGCTGCAGTCGCCTTGTCATTCACACATCCTTTGGTTTCCTCTTTGGCTTTTATAATAGGAGCATTAATGTGGTGGGTTTTGACACTTCATTACATGAGTCACTGGTGTAAATGGCATAACAATGTGATAACCATTTCACAGGTATTTAAAGGTGTATTATGTAACTTTTCTTGTAGAGGGTTTGCTATACCAGCTAGACTATTCAAATATGGTATTGCTTTACCTAGAATGTTTCACAATATGACATTAGAGGTGGACTATAGATACTTTTTCTGGTGGGGAGGTCCGCTAAATGTTATTGCTTTGCCTGGAATGTTCCACAGTGGCATTAAATGTATATATGTTGAATTTATTCAATGATAGGCATTTTTATTGCTCAAAAATACCTGATTTATTATTTTACTAATAATACATTTTATTTATATAATGCTTTTCAGGATATTAAAAGCTTTGCCTGGAATTTTCCACACTATGGCATTAAACATATATAGCTTGCATTTTTATCTCCAAAAAGCATTTTCCACATTCTTACTGTGAAGAGGTCCACTCTCCACAGATCTGACCTGCAACTTGACTGCTTCTCTCCATGGAGATAGATTGTCTATGTTTAATGCCATATTGTGAAACATTCCAGACATTCCATGAGTGTCCTGAAAAGTGCTATATAAATAAAATGTATTATTGGATTACTGTATTATTATTATTATTTTTTAAAAATACATGTTTGAAATGCACTTGTAAATATAAAGCAACTATTAAAATAAAATGTTATTCATAATATGGAATTATAAGCACTGACAAAAAACCTAATTTAACTTGTAATAAGATTCTACAACACAAACAGCAGATTTAATTCCTCCATTAGTATTTTGTGCACTTGTTCCCTCTGATTTGAAAGGCAGTTTTTATGGAACGAGGAGAATTGTGGGTAATAATAATCTACTGGTGTGTACACTTCAGTCAAGAGCTTGGCCTGATTGCACTGTGATTGGGCCCAAATGTCAAACACACATTTGTCATAACAAACATGCAAAAAGTTCCTTAGTGTTAAATATGCTATTATGTATGCAATAGAAATATAATAAAGCAACTAAACTACAAAATACGTATTACTAATACAATTAATATACGATACAGTTTCTGTTTAGCGCTCAGGATAAAAAAATCTATACTGCTACTGGTCAGCTCAGATTTGCAAAACATCCACAGAGATCCAAGCAAGAACATGCTAGTTTTCCCCATCAAACTAAAACATGTACAACAGGTCATATCCTCCAGTTAAGGTAGTCCAGCCCAAGCCTAGCAACAAGACCTGGAGATGGGTCTCCAAACACTGTGTTGCAGCACTCACTGCTTCTGTAGGTTGCCCTAGCAACTTTGAAGGATGGGTCAAATGCAGAGACAAATTTCTCTAAAGGGACAATAAAATGTCCCTTAACTCTTTAGTGTCACAATATTTTGGCATGAACACTAGCATTTAGCAACTGAAAATCTTCATCAACATTACATGCTAGCCGCTAGCATACATTTTATGACACAATCCCACTGATCTGTCAACTGTAGCAGTCGTATTTTCTTGCTTTTTCACAGTTTTCACTGGGAACATGGTGTTTTTACTGTCAATTTGACAGTAATATTCTTTGAAAAATTTGTATTCTATTAATCAGATACCTGATTTAATTTTGTAATAACATAGATAGCATAGCACAAGCAGACACTGTAGATCTTATCCTTTCGTTGTTGTAACAAATCAACCCAATCAGCAAATATCAGCCAGATTAAAGTATCAAAATCAAAATGATTATTCTCAGCTGGTCATTTCAGGTATGCGGATATCCCATCTTCTTTTTACCATGTTAACAATAATATATATAAAAAAGACAAAAACCTTCACAATTTAACAGCTTTCTCCTGCTCGCCTCCCACCTTCTCCCAGCCCCAGTGTTAAACATGGCTGCAGCGTTGGCGGAGGATGTTTTTGTGAGTCAGAGATCAGAGCACTGTTGCATTGTGGGATTTCTCTGTGGGGTTTCTCTGTTCCTGTGTATTAGCATGAGTCAGGTGGTACTGTGGAGGAGGAGGTCGGGCCGGTGGGCTGTTCAAGCTCCTTATACCGGCTGCTAATGGTCAGTGCTTTCATGTTACAGACTATAGCAGTAGAACTATATGTATAGTCCCTCAGGCTCACAATATGGGGACAGAAACCAATATTCATCTGCTGTGGAATTTCTAATAGTAAAAACTTTTAAAAAATATAAAATAACAGAGAAGTTGTCTTGAATCAAAAGGTCTAATTTATTGAATCAATTGTGCACAATCGTCAAAGAGCTATTGTCCCTAATAGTGTCGTCTTGCTCTCAGCTGACAAATGAAAATACATACAGTGTACTTATACCATCAAAACAATCATACCTGTTTAGTCTAGTCAGAGTGGCTGGAGACTGCTAGATGCACAGACAAGAGATACATAACATAACAACAGCTGGTATTACGAAGGTTAGGTCAAAGAGATCCATAACAATACAAATAAAGATTTAGGGTAAAGAGGGTCATAACAATTCCCCCCTTTTGATTATAATAAATTACATTTATTTTTAATCAACTCAATTGAAATCGTTATTTAAAAATTACACATGAAAAAACATGAACCCAAAATAATACTTGAAATAAGCATTTAAAATAAACCTTACACCTGATCAAAATAAAAGTACAGGAATAATATAACAGCCTGATTGGTAGTATTGAGTGAGTTACACACATCATTATAATTTTCTGGGTTTTTTTGTCTTTTTTTTTTTTTAACTTTTTCTTATTTTCTTTTTTTTTTTTGAGGGGGAATTTAATCAAATAGCCACCCAGAACATGAAATGGAACTCACTGAGTTGGGATTCTGCTCACTTTGAGCCTAAGATCTGTAAAAAATTAGTCGTCATCAGAATCAGAAACATAATCTGGATCAGATGGGTACAAAACAGTCTCAACATTGTATTGATTTAGGACAAACTGAGAATTCACCATTTGACACATAGCTTTTAGCAGACCGGGGATCACACAGGAGCACAAGATTAGGACTATACCTACAATTATGGCCAGATTGATAAGCCAGGAAGAAGTCACCCACTGGAGAAAGAAGAAGGACTCACAGTGACACTGACAGTATCCCCTTCCATTATATCACGAAGTCTAGACAAATTGGCAATAGACCTTTGAATAGCCCCTCCCCCATCCTCATCATTAGGAGGAATGTAGGTACAACGACTTGAGCCAATAATTGCACACACTTCCCTCTTGATTAAAGACAAATGTTCAAAGGCACTCTACTGACTTTTACTGTCTCCAAAGCATAAAAAAACTTTTTAATCAGTTTGCAAGTTATTCCTCGCTTACTTTATGCATTCCAAGCATCTTAATTATTCACTGCGATGTGTCTATGAGTGCTTTTCACAACTTTCAGAGACCAGTATGGAGTTTTGCTATGACAGTAAAGCTAACAACCATTTGCCCCCATTTTGGATTTAGATTACAACCTCTAAACATAAGAGAAGACAGGGTATATATGCACACAGAGGAGCAAGACACAGGTGAAACACATTACAATGAATATGCAATGAATATGAAGGAAGTAAAACTCAAAACACACATGATTTAGAATAATAAAATTTATCAGGGAAAGCGAACACCTTGACACTGACATTTCACACAACAAGGTGGTAGTGTTTGTTTTGATTTGGTACAGGTTATCAAATTGCTTTGTAGAGTTTGCCCATATATGAGATAATGATATTATTTTAAGTCTGTACTAAAAGATGAACAGATGCTATATCACTAAAAATGATTAACTTACTGATAGTCTTAATAAAATGATGATAACTCCGGCACTATAAATGAATAAAACCGTGTCATAAGTTTTTTAATAGTTATGTTTCAGTGTTCAGGTCATAAAAACAATGAGCAGTACAAATTTCGAGATGGAAGGGTGTTCCAGTCTAAATTTAAAGTTGGAACTTGGAAAATTTGACCTTTAAGGACAACTGGAATAGACTCTGTGTGCAACAGCGCCCAACAACTTCACTGTTGCCTGTCCAATTGTATCTCTATGAAGTCTTTGGTGAGTCATGCTAAAATGAATAAATATTTAAAGATAAGGCAATGGACAGAGAGCTACTGATGGATGTCACTGACCACATGATAAAAACTACACAATTAAATGAATACTTAACCAGAGGACACTTCTGTGTTTAGAAAGATGGATGTTTGTGTCTCAATGCTAACGCTAATCCAAATTTTAAGGCATAATACATATTAAAACAACACCACAAACGTATTCTACATATAAAAATAGTAGTAAAAATAAATTGAGTAGTCTTTATTTTATTTAACTTGAATTTTCATAGGTTGTTTATTTTGTTTTCTGATTTTAATCAAAGTGTTTAAGAGACAATGAGCTAGCTAGCATGCTGCTGTACACAGAACCTATTGGTAGCAGGTGATTCCAAGCAACCATACTACTAAAAAGGGCTAAAAAATCAAGCACATAGAGTATAACCGATAATGTTTTAAAGGTGGTCTCTCTTAAAACGTTTTCCCTCAGTTGTCAAGGTCTGATCCATAGTAAAAGCAACATTGAAAATCTGTCAACTGGACACAAAAAAGTTGTAGTAATGAAGATGTTTCGCTGCTCATCCAAGCCGCTTCTTCAGTTCTGGTCAGATCACCGGTAGACACTGCCTTACATCTATCGGAAGGGAGGAGCTAATTACACTGGAACCAAAAACACCTATTGTTTACATTTTCTGTTTGTAGGCTAGGTCTATTGAGCTACACTAAGTGTGCACTGTGCCTGAGTTACACCCCTAATGGTGCTTTCACACCTATTAGCATCCTGGCTAGCTTTATTGTTTTCTTTGTTTTGATTTGGGTCTGAGGATGGAGTTATAGATAGGGGATAGATGATGTCTAAGGCCCTCATTGCTGTTCAAACATGCATTGTCCTTCCTAAAAAAAATTGCTTCTTTAACTCCCCTCTCAATCTATTTATTTTCTTTGGCTGAGATCTGTACCTCACTATATTCAAAGGAGTGGTTAGTGGCTTTGAGATGGAGATGTACAGCAGACTGGTGTCCCAAGGAGCTCTCACGACGATGTTGGTACATTCTCTTATGGCGTGGCTGTTTCTCATAAAAATGTTAGTTAGGGCACTATTTAGGGGTCACGCAATTTTTGTAATGTTTGAATAGCCACTTGGTGAAAAAGTAGTGCACTTAAAATTTCCTACGATGCACCTTGAAAAGAAAAGGGAATCAGTGGTCTTTAGACCGCTCAATATGGCATTGTGAGACTGACAGGTCTGGACACAACGTGACTGAATGAAAGCAGTGAGAAGTGCTGGTTTACCACACTGTTGATCCTCGATTATGAATAAACTGTTATGGTGTAAAGTTACTAGCGTTAGCTGCTTATCTTAGCTTGAACTGTTAAAAGAACAATAACTTCCACATCTCTGATAAAATATAATCCAATTCGTTTATGCAAGATTATTATTAGTTCATAAATACTTGTGTGCCAGTCCAATGTGATCATTATTTATTAAGTTTTATCAGACTTTAGCTGACTTTTGTTTTCACCTAGACGCCAGAGTCACGTGACCCGAATGTAGTGAGCTGAGTGTGAGCGTCACTCTATAAGTGAGGGCACTATATAGTACACTAAAGAGTGCGGGCCTAGGTAGTGAGTGAGGGGTTAGGGACTAGGGTGGACATTCAAACACAGCCACAGAGAGGTCTTCTAAGTCTTACACATAATGCAACTCTTATTCTTTTGAGCTAAATAATTTTAAGTTCCCTACAAGCAGCAGTCACCAGTGACTCTAGGAGTGTAAGTAAATCCCATTAGCAAACAGATACAGGTCATAGTAGGTCGTCTTTAGCCCAAGTTCTAGTATCTAGTTAAAAGCACAACCTACAGAGGATTTCTCTCCTCTCTCTCTCTCTCTCTCTCTCTCTCTCACTCCTCTCTTTCCATCTCCCTTTCTGTTTTTCTCTTCCCCTCCTTCTCTCTTCACCCTTCTACCTTTTTACTCTTTCCCCCACTCTCGCTTGCTCTCTCTCACTCCTCTCTCTCCTCTTTCTACTTCTCCCTTTCTCACTCACTTTCTCTTTCTATTTCTCCCCTTCTCTCTTTATCTATCTTTCTAGGAGGGAGATCCTTCTCACTCTATTTCACTTTGTCTCTCTCTCTCCTTCTCTCTCCTTCCTCTTTTCTTTCTCTATCTCTTTTTTTTCTTTTACCCCTATCCATCTCTCCTCCTCTCCTTGCTGCAGTACAAAGCATTTATTGTGTTATTTGATGAGGTGGATGCAGTGGGCAGGGGTCACAGTGGGTTGCGGTGTACAGGGAAAGATACATAAACAACATGGCCGTAGGTGGAGGTTGGTACATTCAAGGCAGAATGTGAGCAGCAGAGGCAGAGGAGCAGAGTGAGAGGAGCAGTGTCAGAGGAGCAGAGTCAGAGGAGCAGAGTGAGAAGAGCAGAGTCAGAGGAGCAGAGTCAGAGCAGCATAATGAGAGGAGCAGAGTCAGAAGAGCAGAGTGGGAGGAGCAGAGTCAGAGGAGCAGAATGAGAGGAGCAGAGTCAGAGGAGCAGAGTCAAGAGCAGAGTCAGAAGAACAGAGTGGGAGGAGCAGAATGAGAGGAGCATAGTCAGGAGCAGAGTCAGAGGAGCAGAATGAGAGGAGCATAGTCAGGAGCAGAGTCAGAGGAGCATAATGAGAGGAGCAGAGTCAGAAGAGCAGAGTGCGAGGAACAGAGTAGGAGGAGCAGAATGAGAGGAGCAGATTCAGGAGCAGAGTCAGAGGAGCATAATGAGGGGAGCAGAGTCAGAAGAGCAGAGTGGGAGGAACAGAGTGAGAGGAGCAGAATGAGAGGAGCAGACTCAGGAGCAGAGTCAGAGGAGCATAATGAGAGGAGCAGAGTCAGAACAGCAGAGTGGGAGGAGCAGAATGAGAGGAGCAGAGTCAGAAGAGCAGAGTGGGAGGAGCAGAGTCAGAGGAGCAGAATGAGAGGAGCAGAGTCAGGAGCAGAGTGAGAGGAGCATAATGAGAGGAGCAGAGTCAGAACAGCAGAGTGGGAGGAGCAGAATGAGAGGAGCAGAGTCAGAAGAGCAGAGTGGGAGGAGCAGAGTCAGAGGAGCAGAATGAGAGGAGCAGAGTCAGAACAGTAGAGTGGGAGGAACAGAGTGGGAGAAACAGAATGAGAGGAGCAGAGTGAGAGGAGCAGAGTGGAAGGAGCAGAATGAGAGGAACAGAGTCAGAGGAGCAGAATGAGAGGAGCAGAGTGAGGAGCAGAGTCAGAGGAGCAGAGTGGGAGGAGCAGAGTCAGAGGAGTAGAGTCAGAGGAGCAGAGTCAGAAGAGCAGAGTGGGAGGAGCAGAGTGAGAGCTACATGGATACGATGCATTCAGGGTTCTAAAACATTACGCCTGTGATGCATGAGCCTGGTTTAGAATTAACTTTGTCCAGGGTTTAGTTTTGGATTACTTTAGTCCTGTTTAGTCTTGATTTAGGGTAGACTGGTTTATTCCATGGTTTTGTTTGTGTCCACTGTATTCTTAAAGGTAAAGTATGTAACTTTTCTGCTGCTACCTGCTTGTCTCCATAGAGAATTCCTTTGCCTGAAATGTTCCACAGTATCACTAAACTTAATCCATCACCATGGAGACAAGCAGGTGACACCAGCAGTCCAAGTCAGAGGTAAGATCTATGGAGGCAAGCATGTTTTTCAAGATATTTTTCTTAGCAATAAAACACACTTACTAAATGAAGGATGAGCAAGCTTAATTCCATACTGTGGAAAATTCCAGGCAACGCATTAACATCTCCATGGAGACAAGCAGGGGGCAAACCCTCACCAGAAAAATTAGAGTTGCACCTTTAAATTATGACCTATTAATCGTAAGGGTTGGACTTTTTATTTAGTTCAGTCTTTTCTATCAACAATACTGTCAGAAATTATTTTATTTTCCTATTGATATATTTTGTATTGAAATGCTACATTATATCCGTTTTAAGCAACTGGCAATTTATTAATAGAAAAACTGATAAAATAAAGTAAAAACTGTAAACTTTAGCCCAGTTCGCTGTCATTATTACATTAGGTAACATGGACTCTGTCAAAGCAAGCGTATGGCATTTGTTCTCATAACAGACGTGTGAGGAAAAATGCTTTAAAAACAACATAGGTGGGACTAGAAATCTAACATTAACTTCTGACTCAAACTTGTGGATTGATTTGTTTAAGATAGAAAAATGCTGTTGTTCTTTGAACTAGTCACAATGGGAGGAGTTGTGTATGTTATATATAGTAACCAGGGGGAAAAAAGGGTTCTACACACCCCTCTCAAACGCAACTCACACGTATGATAAAAATATCTGAAATATGGGCGCTTCTCGTATCAGTAAAAAGAACAAAGGTGAGGCAAAAATCTCATTGTGGTTTATTTCACAGATATGCCAAGGTATAGTACTCACAAATTGTACTTTTCTGAGTAGTTTTCATATAACGTACTTTTACTAGTATTTAGTATTTTAGCGTGCAACAGTACTCTTACTTGAGTAAAATTTTTGGTGACTCTTTCCACTGCAGTTAAGTCTATTGACAAAAAGGCTTTCTGATGACCACATTAAATGATTTGAACATTTGTGATTTTTTCAAATTCCACTCCTTCAGATTTGTGTGGTGAGTCCGAGATTTTGCAAATTTTTTGAAACATTTTTTTCTTCAAACTTGAAATTATTTATTAGATGTTACACCTAAACAGTTATTTAGAAGTTAGTTCAAATTGTTCTTCAGTTCTAGTTTCCCAAAATATCTTTTTAATTATATTTGATTGGACCACTACTTTCTACTTCTATTTGAGTGATATTATTCAGAAGTAACTTTACTCTTACTTGAGTACAGTGTTGGCCTACTCCACCCATCTGTTCACCTGTTCAGCTAATCACATACACAATGGCAAGACTAATTTTTCCGTCTTTCCATCTGTCTAAATCCATAGGTGCGGGTGGGGCTGTGTGCAAAAGGGAGGGTGCCTCACAGACAATAAAACAACATGACTATTAGTGTCACTCCTATTGAAACTATACGGGATAATCCCTACTGGAGGCTACACGGAATATATAGTTATTTATTTCACACACACCCCCACCCACACCCCCCCCCCACACACACACACACACCCGCACCCCCCCCCCCCCCCCCCCACACACACACACACACCCCCATATACACACACACAAACATATATACTTTGCCAGGTGGTGTCACCTGTAATGCCACTGTGGAACATTCTAGGCAAAGCAATAACAGAAAAGTAAACAAGCAGGTGGCACACCCTCCCTCAGTAACATAGAGCAACTTGAAGTGTGTGGGATGCAAAATATAAAGATAGATTTTTGTCTGTGAATTGTATGAATTGTGTCACTGTAATTATTTAAGAATCTGAAAGCAAAATAGCTTATTTTTAATATGAAAACCTCATCAGAAATTGTGAAACTTGATCGTCATAAAACCCTATTGGCTTATTGAACAGAAGGAGAGCCAGTGGTTTAAATGGTTGTTTTGTAAAAACAGGAGGGAGGAGCGGGGGTGGTGGGTTTGGGGGGTGGGGCAGAGAGGGGTCTTAACGGTTCGGTGTCCATTCTTTGGGAGGATTTGAAAAACAAATGAGGGCCAATGGGGTGTAATCGACCCCTCCCTGTGGCACTGACTTCACATTATAGAAGTACTTAGTGCTACTTGAAAACTCCCATCCCCCTACACAATGGCCAGCCTTGGTTCAATATTATATTTTGTAAAAGGACTACACAGCAAGTGACTGGTGGTTATATCTTACATTGCATATTATATATTATCAATGGGTTTCTGAATGATTAAAACAGAGGACCACTGTTATAGCGATTAACAATTTCAAACAAATTATTACATTTATTGAAAAAATCCTCCAGGAAGCTGCAGTCCGTATATTATGTTTACATATGTTCTTCTTTAATGTCTGTACTATTTGCACTTTATGTTTAAGAGTAGTAATAATATTGTACTAATATTGTTTTAGCTATGTTTCCAAATATTTTCCAAATAAAGCTAGTATAGCTCAATAGATTATTAAGGAATTGTTAAAACAAATAGGTCTGGTTAGTGTTAGTAAATAGGTCTGGTGTTTGGACTTATAACATCTCCTGGACTGATTGTTGTTGTATCAGGACAGTCAGTTTAAACCAGGGGTGTCCAAACTTTTCTCATGAAGGGCCACATATAAAATCACAGACAAAGCCGAGGACCGATTGAGGGCCATAGACTGGTCGCCAGTACAGTGAATACTTCAAATCTGTGTTATTATTACAAGTTAGACTGAACCACTAGACCTTTATTCATGTTTACATCCTCAATGGAACACATTAAATATTTGATAAGGGCTTGTTAAAGTAGATTTTCAGAAATATATAGTAAAAAGTACTGTTTAAAGTAAAATAGGCCAATTCACCTGGAAACTTGAGGGCCAAGAAAAATTGGTCCGAGGGCCGCATTTGGCCCCCGGGCCGCAGTTTGGACATGCCTGGTTTAAACATTAATTTAAGAAAATAAAAGTGACAAATAATAATTTAGTGTTGCATTATTTATTTGCTTTGGCACTTGTTAGTGATATAGTTACTAGGTAACATTCATGGAATTACCTCTGTGGTCACATCTGCTGCCCATGTCCAACCAGGAAAAAAATGAATAACCTACCATAAAACCATAATTTTACAAGTGGTTTGAATGAACAAACTGCGATATGTACTTTACATGTTTTTATGGAAACAAGCGGGTGCACAGAACCAATAACCAAGATATGAGGTCAATATTGAATGACTTTATAGTGCCAAACATCTTTGTATTTTATCAAGACTTTATCAATAAGCGAATAATTCTGGTGATGTATCCCTATTCCTTTTATCATAGTGTAAGTATGAAATGTTATTTGTATATTTGTTATTTTATATGTTATTTTATTCAATCTGTTCTGCTAGCAACTTCATTGCATTTTTCTTTCCATAAAATAAATATAGTTTAAATGTTTGCAAACTTTTAATGAACTGTTCTGCATAAAATAAACCATGAATTATAACTAATGTATATAATTGTTTTGTGGATTGCATGAAATTACTTTTGAAAAGAATAAAACAAACCCCTGATTTATTTTGGATCACTGACTCAATCATTTCAACTTTTTATGGATACAATTAGCATAATTTAGTCCTAATACTACAACAAAGAATACCGCAATAATATCAGAATGTACTATTTGTAATTTTTCTGGTATGGATCCGTCTCCATGAAGAATTTTGTTTAAAATGCTCCACAGTATGGCATTAAACATATCTATTATGCATGTATTCAATCACAGGTGTGATTCCAGCAAAAAACTACCTTAAAAAACAATCATTCTGTGAGTGGACGCCTCTCCACAGATCTAACCTGCAACTTGGCCTGGTAGCATCACCTTCTTGTCTCCATAGGGATTGAGGTGTAATGCCATACTGTTGAACATTCCAGACAAGGCAATGACATCTGCATGGAGACAAGCAGGTGGCAGACCCTCCAACAGAAAAAGTAAATAGTGCACCTTTAAGGAGGCTTGCAATTTGTTAAAGGTACAGTATGTCAATTTCTGGAGGTAGCGCGTCAAGCTATATGATTCCATGGAAATAGAAATTTAAAACGTTCCCCATGGAGATAGATACATTTTATGCCCTACTGTGGAATAATAAGGAACAACATATCCATGGAAACAAACAAAAGGAGGCCCTCTTCTAGGCCAAGTAAGAGTTAGGTTTGTGGAGATGTCAGCACGCTAAGAGTAAGGACACATTTAATGTAATAAACTCATCCAAAATGAACAAGATAAGCTTTAATTTGAGTGCTTTCTGACTAAAAAGCTTCATATTGTGGCTTTAAAACTATAATGTTGGTATTTTCAAGATTTCTGACAGTTCATATCAACCCAAATTGACAAGTGGACATTATATTCAGATGAAAGATGGGATATCAGACATTATCAGCACATTTTCATAAATAAAGTTCTATTTCTTTTCCTCCTTAATTAATCCTCCCCTCTTGCAACTCTATGGGCTTTAGATAGGGGGCAAGCTTTGGGAGACAAAACAGAAGATAAATTGGTTTTGAATAAACATGAAATAAACTAATACTTGACATGCACTTGGGAAAATGGGGGCACTGGTGAAGCTCGTGTCTTGACTTACAATGGGACAAAACCTTAATTAAAGAGCGCGAGAGGCAGGAGGTCTGGGGGGAGTGGATACCTCGAGAAGAACTGACACTTTATGCAAATACTGGACCAGAAATGAGGGAAAGTGAGGAGCAAGTTCACAGGAGGAAGACAAGTGTGATAAATTATGCAGATTTTAACCTATTGAGAGAAGGCGCTGTACCTGATTCTTATGTTTTATAGTAATAGTATAATGTGATCAGGTCTGCTTTGCCCCCCATATAGATAGACACTATAGACGTTTTGGAGCTTTCATCGATGTTATAATGTTATTCCCTCATCAAAGGCATGCCTGAAGAGATTGTATATGTCACAATGCCAGCAATGTTTAGCGAGCTCTCCTGGGCTTTATTTCAACCCTCCTTATGGTTAGATTTAAGATTCTGTCTAACGCTGAGCCCATAATCCTACGTCACCAATGCTCCCACATGACGATTCTCCATAAATATACAAAAACATGCTACAAAACAATATGCTACAGCTCAAACCGTAGTGCTGTAGTTTCATTAGTGGAATGCACGCTGATTGTGTTGTGATAGCGCTTTGAAGGGGGGGTGACTTAGCGCGGAGAGCAGATTGGGGGGGATGGGGACTTGGAGCATCAAAAACAAAACTTATAAAACATGCTAACAATAAAACGTAACATGGTGAGCTAAATATGTTATGTGTTAGCAGTTACTAATACTCCCTAGAAGTAAAATACCCCCTCTTTAAGGTCAAAATGAGACTGCTATGTGCATTATAAAGCATTTTTTATGTCTGCCAAACAGAAAGTAATGCTGGTGGTTTGGGGTTTCAGTTTGTGGTGTTGCTCTAATACAGTGGTATCAAACACATTTTCTCCGAGGGCCACATCAGCAAAATGGCTGCTCTCAAAGGGCCAAATGTAAAATAAATTAAAATAAACAAATTTTTTAACCTGTTAATCCACTGTTTCTGTATTTATTGCTTATTCAAGTTACAAATATTGCATATGCATTTGCCTAGATGTAAAAATATGGCTGTGTAACTGTGTATCTCCTGATAAATTGAGATTTTGAGACCATCATACCTTTTAATTTAGCCTGTTGAGGGCCACATAAAATAATGTGGAGGGCCATATTTGGCCCACAGGCCTTGAATTTGACACATGTGTTCTAATATGTATTATGCCTTAAAATTAGCATTAGCATTAGCATTGAGCCACAAACATCTCTCTTTCTAACATGTTGTCAGTAACATCAACCCGCAACTCATACTTCATTCATCATTCATACTTGGAAACTCGGTCAACATTTCATAAGTCATTACTGTGAATCGTTATTGTTATGCTGTTCATTGTTTTCCCAATCTGAGCACTGAAACATAACCGTTAACTAGCTTATGTAAAAAAATGTATTAATTTAGTACCGGACGCATTTTTATTTTACTAAGACTATAAATAAGTTAATCATTTTTTAGTGACTGTGCAGATATAGTATTAGTTTTTTTTAATTATGTTGTTAAGGTGACATTTTGAGTTTTACTTCCTTCATATTCATTGTTTGTCCCGCTCTAATATGTTTCACCTGTGTATTGTTCCTCTACGTGTGCATGTATATACTCTGTGTTCTGTTCCGCTCTTCGTTGGGCGACTGTCAGTGTCATGTCCTGTAAGTTTCCATTTTGAATTTTTGTGTTTAGTCTTTGGTAAAGTTTACATTAAAGAACGTTTTATGTCATCCTTTCGCTTAAAACCTGAGAGCCAGTATTAAGGAATCCAAGTTACATTAGACACTTACCCATAGACACTCATGTACTGAAATAGCCTACTAAAAAATACAAAAGTTCTGGCTATATAAAACAGATAATCATAATCATAGGTTTAGCTCACCTGGCCAAAGTGGAAGGTTAATACATTTACAGACTTACTATTAAATTATGTTTCTTTCGTACATCTAGAAGTTGTAATCCAAATCTAAAACATGTATCAGTTTTAACAGGTTTACACAGTCTACACATTAACTTTCGGATGGGGTTTCTGCCAAAATTAATTAGCCAGTTGGTTGGAAGGTAAATCATGACCCTGTTGCGTCATTTAGAGTCGTAACAAGATTAATAATTGGTTTTGAGATAAGCCTTTAAAATGTTTGCCTGTATAAATGTCCTACTTTCCCTTTACTATTCACAGAGAAAATAGAACAAACTGCAAGTATGAGAACTATTTCAGAAGCTGTAACAACTATAATATGAAAATGCCACTGTCACTCTTGGTCTTATTCTTTTGAGCTAAATAGTTTTAAGTTCCCTATGAGCAGCAGTCAACTATAAGAGTGTAACATGTTTGCAAATGTAATAATCCATGAGCACAGAAGTAAATCTCATTAGCAAACAGATACAGGTTGTAGTAAGTCTTTAGCCCAAGTTAAAGTCCCTAGTTAAAAGCACAACCCAAAAAGGATTTCTCTGTCTCTCTTTCTCTCTCTCTTTTTTCTATCTGTCTCTCCTTCTGTCTTAACGGTTCAGTGTCCATTCTTTGGGAGGATTTGAAAAACAAATGAGGGCCAATGGGGTGTAATCGACCCCTCCCTGTGGCACTGACTTCACATTATAGAAGTACTTAGCGCTACTTGAAAACTCCCATCCCCCTACACAATGGCCAGCCTTGGTTCAATATTATATTTTGTAAAAGGACTACACAGCAAGTGACTGGTGGGTATATCTTACATTGCATTTTATATATTATCCATGGGCTTCTGAATGATTAAAACAGAGGACCGTTGTTATAGCGATTAACAATTTCAAACAAATTATTACTTTTATTGAAAAAATCCTCCAGATGTTGCTTATCACAGGAAGCTGCAGCCCATATATTATATTTAAACATCTGTACTTTATATACTTTTTGATTTTTATCTTTATCTTTAATAGCTCTAATATTGTTTTAGCTATGTTTTTCAAATGTTAGTATAGATCAGGGGTGTCAAACACATTTTCACAGAGGGCCATATCGGCAAAAGGGCTGCTCTTAAAGGGCCAGATGTAAAATAAATCTAAATACTTTTTAACTTGTTAATTAACAGTTTCTATATTTATTACTTATTCAAGTTACAAATATTGCATATGAATTTGCCTAGATGTAAAATTTGGCTGTGTAACTGTGTATCTCCTGGTAAAATGACATTTTAAGACCATCATACCTTTTAATTTACCCTGTCGAGGGCCACATAAAATGATGTGGAGGGCCACATTTGACCCGTGGGCCGTGAGTTTGACACATGTGGTGTAGATCATTAGATTGCTAGGACATATTTAAAGGAAAAGTGAATCAGTCTGGGACATTATAACACCTTCTGTTGACACATATGGGATATTTAAAAGCACACTGTGTAACTTTTCTGGTAGAAGGAAGGTGGAAGAAGTTATTCGAACAATCATGGTTGCTATAATGTATATATTTAAAGTAAAATGAGGTATGAATTGCCAAAAATAACGATTTATATGTTAGTAAGACTCAGGAAACTGTTTTATGTGATTTAAGTCAGGCTGTAAAAAAAAAAAAAAAAAAAAGTGTACCATATTGTGACAGATCGACTCAGCTTCCTCACCTTTATGTTAAACTTCCTGTATTGAGTACCTCACACATGCGCCATGTTCAGCTGAAAGACAGCTCTCTAAATTGGATTAGCATTTCTGAATGGTTTGGTTCCCCTTCGTTGGGTGCACTTTTCAATACGCACCCACCAGGACACAGCCGTAATGAATGCAAACGGCCCCAAAAATATGCATGCGGAGCTTTTGTCTCATGCACTCTCTCAATGAGCTCACACTTAAATTCAAATGACAAGAATAGACAAGAAAGGCCAAAGGTTTTCAGCTTTGAAATAGATGGATGTCTAAAGGAAACATGCAGTATTTGTATTGTTTAATGTAATTTAAATATGTTATGAGTACCTTTGCTTTGGCATCTCATGTTTTAGATTTAAATTGAACGCTCTGTAGCTGATTTTTCCAGCAAATGTGTCTTTCCCCAGTACAGATATAGGCCTATTGTATAAGCAGCTCTTAAGGTCAATATATATATATATATATATATATATATATATATATATATATATATATATATATATATAAATATGTTTGGACCATTGCAAACCATTTAAAGTGAACTAGTTTTGTTTTTCAGACAGACCTGAGACAGGTTACCATGCCTTTAAAATAATGGCTATCTACATCCAGTAGACACAGTTGTTCCTACAGATGCACTCCCTATATAGGGATCAGGTGTTAGCGCTCTATCTACTGGCAGCAGAGGGAATTACCATTGAAAAACTAAATCCAGGGTTAGCCAACTGCCCCGACAATTAAATCAGGGGTGCTAACTCTCACGCAGTTGCCGTGAGACTCGCCACACTGAAATCTCACACTGGAAAAATAACTGAAAATATGCACACTAATGGGAGGATAATGCTCTCTCAAACGCATAATGTGCCATTTTATTTACTTAAAATCATTTCTTATTAGTTTAAAAGTCCAACCTCTCGTTCTCTTCTCCTGACGCTGTGTGTGTGTCTCCTGCTACATCTCTCCCTTTTCTCTCGCTCATGTTCCTCTGCCTTTCTGTCTTAATAAAACCTAACATATAGAAAGTAAACATGCCTTTTCTGACCGTTTTTGAGTAAAACATCTGATCTAATTAACAGCACAAACATCAGAAGGTGTCAATGCTCGTAATAAGGCTTTATAGAATGAATCAATGGTCTGTCAAATTTAAAGGAAGATTTCTCCGCAATTATAAAACCTGAAATCATCAACATGAAAGAAAAACTACAGGCACCTGTTCTTTCAATCCAAGATGTCCATGCATGCACAGCCCATGCCCAATAATGTCTTACTTTGTGGTTTAACAAAATCACATTTTTTTTGACAATTGGGTAGTATTGAGTGGCTGATTTAAAAAAAAAACAAAAAAAACAAAAAAAAAAACTGCTGTTGCTGTAGGCCACATGTGTCAAACTCAAGGCCCATGTCATTTGGCCAATGAAAAGGCAGGTAAAAGGTATAAGTCTATGCTGTCTTATGAGATTTTTCAAACAAGTGGAATTGAGAAATATTTAACAATAATGATCCCAAAATATCCAGTAAGAGGAACATTGATGCAGACAGAAGGCAGTTTCAAGAAAAGTGGGAAGGCGAACACATGTTTGTGCTTCAAAGAGAAAAACCTGTATATCTTTTGTGTTATGAGGCGGTGATGGTTGTCAAAGTGTACAATCTATGTCAGTATTTTGACACCAAACACGGAGCTAAGTATGCAAGTTAGCCTTCAAGAAAAACAACAAATTGTCAAAGAATTAAAATGCAAACTGTGATCACAGCAGAATATGTTTGCAAAAGCCACAACGAAAAAACATGCAGCATTGTCTGTGTAGACCCTCAGTCATCCAGGTCTGATCCATAACAAACAATGAAGTTAAATTTGTCAACTATACAAATCTTGTAGAAGTGAAGACGTTTCACTGCTCATCCAAGCTGCTTCTTCAGTTCTGGTCAGAATGCTGGTGGCCACTGCCTTAAATCTATCTGAGGGGAGGGGCTAACCACACTAAACAAAGTAATGTAGTCTACTTCATTCAGTGTAGTGAAGAGTGCAGTGAGTATTACATTGAAGAAACTAAACAGCTACTCCATAAGAGGATGTACCAACACCGGCGGGAGAGCTCCTCTGGACCTCAGTCTGCCATAAATCTCCATCTCAAAGCCACTAACCACTCCTTTGAAGATAGTGAAGTTCAGATCTTAGCCAGAGAAAAGAAATGGTTTGAGAGAGGAGTTAAAGAAGCTATTTTTGTTAGGAAAGATAGTTCTTCCTAAAACAGAAATGGGGGCCTGAGACATAATCTCTCCCCCATCTACAAGTCCATCCTCAGACCCAGAACAATGAGAACTATAGCAGGGTCGTTAAGGGCTGAATAGGGTAGTCTCAGCTGAAACTGGAGACAATAGCTGTTTACAGTTTCAGTGTATTTAGCCCCTCCCCTCAGACAGATTTAAGGTAGTGGCCACCAGCAATCTGACCAGAATTTAAGAATGAGCAGCGAAACGTTTTTAGTCCTACAAGATTTGTCTAGTTGACAGATTTAACTTTGTTGTTTGCTAAACATGCAGCATTGTTAAGTCATTTTCAAAGGGTGTGCTCTTGAAGCAGTGCTGAAGCTCTGTGAGCAGGTTTAAAAATGTCAGTTTATCAGGAGATAGGAGTTACACAGACATATTTTTTTTTTTTACATCTATGCTAATGCATATGTCATATTTGTAACTTGAATAAGTAAATACAGAAACAGTTATTTAAAAAAGTTAAAAAGTAGTTACATTTATTTGACCTAAGGTTACATTTAGTTACATTTATACTGTCAGTCACATCTGGCCCTTTGTGGGCAACTGTTTTGCTCATGTGGCCCTCAGTGAAAATTAGTTCGACACCACTGCTGTAGGCATATGGATTCTGTCGCAGTGTAGCTGACAGTGGACTCTGCTCCGCAAGACACTGATGTCATACAAACATTACAAATGTTTTCTTAATAAATAAAATCTAAATTGTATCTAAATTATACTTTTAAGATAGCCATGATGCTAGTTTTGTTTTATGAAACATATCGGCAAGCAAAGCACCTTTATTTGTACAGCACAATTTGTATGCAAAGCAATTCAGAAAAAATGTGCTTTACAGAATAAGAAATACATTCAAATCACAATACAAACAAATCAAAACATAAATAATCCTCAGAAAATTCCCATTAAAAGAGAAAAGTGCAGAATAAAAACCTCTCAATCATCTGCACAGCTAAAGAGAAATGTTTTGAGCCTGGGTTTAAACATTATCAAAGTAGAGGTCTGTCTCACATCTTCAGGAAGACTGGTCTAGCTTTTAGCTGCATAAAACTGAAACAATAATTCCCCATGTTTAGTCCTGACTCTGGGCATCAGCAGGAGGCTGGTCCCTGAAGTCCTCAGAGTGTTCCTGAAGACTTCCTGTTTCAAGTCAGAACCCGAGCAGCAGTGTTCTGGATTTACTCTAGCTGTCTTACCGGTTGGAGAGGCCAGTGAACAGTAGTCTAACCTACTGAAGACAAACGCATGGATACATTTCTGCAAGTCTGGTTTAGACAGTATACTTTTGATTTTTGTAATGTTTTTCAGATGGTAAAAAGCTGCAGATGGTATTGATTTGACGTGGCTCTTAAAGTTCAAGTCCATTATTATCCCTATATTTCTAACCTGATCTGAATGTTTTAGGGAGAGAGAAACTGGAGGTGACTGCTGACACTTTCTCTTTGTTTCTGTGGGCCAAAGACTGACTTCAGTCTTGTCTGAGTTTAGCTGGACAAAGTTGTTTTGCATCCATACACTGATCTGTTGGATGCAGTGACAGAGTAAATCCACTGGTCCATATTCACCTGCTGCCAGTGAGACATAGATCTGAGTGTTGTCTGCATAGTTGTGGTAGGACACATTATTGCTGCATATTAACTGACCTAATGGAAACATGTAGAGATTGAACAATATAGATCCCAGGATTGACCCCTGGAGCACCCCAAAGGTCATGTGATCTGAGGCACAGTTTCCAGTTTCAACAAAGTACTCCCTGTCTTCTAGATAGAACTTGAACCAGTATAGTGCAGTAACAGAAAAGCCCACCCAGTCCTTTAGTCTTTGTAAGACGATTCCATAATCGCCAGTGTCAAAAGAAGCACTCAGATCTAACAGGATTGAGACTGAGACTTTGCCTGCATCAGTGTTTAGGTGGTTATAATTTGTCACCTCAATAAGAGCAGTCTCAGTGTTGTGATTGGGTCTAAAACCTGATTGGAAAACAGCAGTGTTGTTCATTTGGAGAAAGTTAATAAGCTGTTGGTAAACAACTTCTTCAAGGACTTTGCTTAAAAATGGGTGATTTGAGATCGGTCGTAATAGTTCAGTACTGTGGCATCAAGACTGCTCTTCTTTAGGAAAGGCTTAATAGTTTTCAAAAGCTGTTGGGAATGTTCCAGATTGAAGTGGCACATTAACTATGCAAGCGAGTGGTGACAACAAACTGTTGACCATAGACTTTAGAAATCTAATGGGTAACACATCGAGGCAGCATGCAGATGAACTCAGACTGATGACTAACTCTTAGACAGTTTTATCGTTTTTGTGTTTCTTTCTAACAACTGCAGGGCCAGCCAGTGCTTTGGGAATAACAGACATGTCAAAGAAGACATGATCAGATAGAGCAACATCCACCACATTGACATTTGAAATATTTACTCCTTTTGTAATGAACAGGTCCAGGCTGTGTCCTCTGTTGTAGGTGAGCTTGCTGAGTCTAACCAAAGGTTTCAATTGGCACAACATATAAGTTGTTATCACTAGATCATCTTGTGTAGCCATGCTTTAGCTAAAGTCGTCCAGAAGCCATATTGAGCTAGCCCCGTCTGGGAGCTCCAGAGTTCGCTTTGAACCCCTCAAATGGGGCACTACGGCTCACTTTAGACAGTGGGGGCACTTATAGCCTGTACCGATCCACTCCAAAGCGAACCAGTGGAAATGAGGCTTATGTTATCCCTCACTTACCTTTTGCATTATGAGCATCCTAATTATACATCACAATGAGTTTATAAGGGCTTTTCACAACTTTTAAAGGCTAAAGCTGAGTTTTTGCTAATAGTAATCAACTGCTTATACAATGTATCTGTAGTGGGGCGAGACCATTTTTCCTAACATATGTGGGAAAAAACTAGTACAGGCCATTTAACAGGATGTGGTGGAGCAGCATCATTGTCAAAAACTTCACAATGCCAATAGGTCAATAGCTACCTGCCTCGAAATGTCACAGCCCTGCAATTGGCTTAACAATTTTTCATTTTACATGTACCTTACTTAAAGGTGCACTATGTTACCTGAGATGATATTGCTTTGCCTGGAATGTTCCACAGTATAGCTTTAAATTCATTCAATGAATAAAAAGCTATATGTGGCTACTTATGCTTTATATATATATATATATATATATATATATATATATATATATATATATATATATATATATATATATATATATATATATATATATATATATATATATATATATACACACACACAATAAATTATTGTACAATAAAAACAGACGATTCACTGAGACAAGATTAATCTAACAAAATAAAAAACTAATGCATACGAATAATACTAGCACGAATAATATAAATGCAATAATAAAAAATATTTTGTATAGCATCCAGTGACATATTTCATCTACTATTATATCTACTCTTCCAAATGATACGTAAATGTCTTAAACCCTTCTGTGTCTCTCCTTCTCCTGTCAGTCTCTTATTTCACACGTTTCTTTGCCTGAGGACGTGGGGTGTGATGGTCGCGCCTGTCAGATCCCACTTTACACTTTCATCTAACGCCTGGCTCTGTTCTCCACTAACATAAACGGGATCCAGGATATTCAAATCACATCTGCCTATCTGCATTCACTCTTCACACTTTCACACTGGGTACATTACATAGCCAGAAAAAAACAGATCACTAGAATAATCAGATAATAAGATCTGAATTTTTGTGTTTACATAAAAAAATACATTTAAAAAATCACACCTGGTGACATATGCTAGTTACTTTCAGAATAACTGTAATTGTCTTGCCACATTAGTCCCTTTTTTGCCTAATTTTCCTTGTCAAAACCTGCACAGGTGTGAAGAATCAGAATGTAATCAGATTACTCACATCAGATGTAACTGTTTACATTATATTTCAATAATCTGATAACCCCAGAAATCAGATCATGTGTGTAAACAAAGCCATTGTTCAATATAAACAGGTATTCATAATCCTTTGCCTGAAATATGTTGTTTTTAACTTAAACTGGTTGAACTTGCTCTATGGGACAAAGCTGAGTATGTCTACCTTTATGTCAACAAATCTTCATAAACAATAGACATGACCTCCCCATATGTGACAAAAGGTTATATATAGTGTTTCAATATAGAATTTCCAGAAATCCTATAATGACATTTTTGGTGTGTGTACATTGTAAACATAACTATTACCTTTCCTCTACGGGTCTGCATTCTGTAGGTATGGGTTTAATGGGGTCTTGGTTTAATTTTGCAGATTTAGATCTTCATGGCCATATTGAATCAACACAAAATTCATAAATGTGCTTTGGGAGTTTGATGTAAAACAAATGATAATATGCATATAATAATAGGCATATATAGGCTAGGCATTATATTTAATCTGTTTTGGAAATGTTTTGGATCTGTGTCAGACAAGTGCTGTGCAGTGTGTGTTTTTAGCAGCAGGACTGGAAACAATTTGTAGGTGCCTCGGATTGGCAAGTGTTGATGAATTGGTTTGGAGAATTGTGTGTGAGTGTGTGTCGGATCTTGTCAGGTTTTTTTTGGCAGCAGGTGAATATGGACCAGTGAATTCACTCTACCACTGTGTCCAACAGATCTGTGTGTCGATGCAAAACAAGTTTGTCCAGCTAAACTCAGACAAGTCTGAAGTCATAGTCTCAGACCTACAGAAACAAAGAGAAAGTGTCAGCAGTCACCTCCAGTCTCTCTCTCAAAAACCTTCAAATCAGGCTAGAAATCTAGGGGTAATCTAAAAAGCATTTAAAAAATTAAAGGTAAACTGTCTAAACCAGATGTGGAGAGACTTATCCATGCATTTGTCTGCAGTAGGTTAGACTACTGTAACGGCTTGCTCACTGACTTAAGCCAGAGACAGGAATAAACATGGAGACTCAGCGTTTCAGTTTTATGCAGCTAAAACCTGGAACAGTCTTCCTGAAGATGTGAGACAGGCCTCTACTTTGACAATGTTTAAATCCAGGCTCAAAACGGTTCTGTTTAACAGAGCAGAAAGGTTTTTATTCTGCACTCTTCTTGTGGTTGTATTCTAATTTTAATGTCTTTCTTATTCTGTAAAGCACTTTGAATTACGTTGTGTATGAATTGTGCTATACAAATAAACATCCCTTGCCTTGCCTTTTTTCATAGTAACTGCCACTACTGGGTTGATGTTTTCTGCTCTTAGTGTTGTGAATGTGGAGTGACTGCATTGTCTATTATCTGTTGTCTTTTGTTGTTGTGCTTCATAAAGAGACAATAAACGCTAGTCTAATCTAATGTAACCCATGCAATGTAGTCTACATTTGTTCCTTTCATTAACTGACATTGATGAAAATTATGATGAAACATTTTAGTTGCAGAAGGTAACACAAGTCATGATCAGACCAATGATCCGGTCCAGAAATTCCTGTTAGGTCCTGCATGTTGTCTCAATATTGTTTATATGGCATTGCTAAACAGATGCATGCTTTTGTAACCTATAATTCCCTGTTAGTCAGTCATTAGATTGTAGTTCAGCTACATCTGTCCCCTGCCACTCGCATGTGCTGTCAAAACATTTACTGTCTCATTCTATTTAATCTCTGTCCTTCAAGCCTAAACAACTCTAGTGATTGCAGTTTTATTTTTAAAGCACTACATTTAAAACACTACGCAAAGTTGGCTCCTGTGAATTTTTAGGCATGCTATAATGCTATTACCTCCTAAAAAACATACCTGGAGTTGAGTTTTGTTTCACTGACACATTCTCAACTTAACAGCTACCTTTTACTTTTGTTCAGTAGAGGTTGGGAATTCCGGGGCTGAAAGTATCCAAATGATTCTAGCGAAGATGTATGGCGTTTAACCTCCTAAGACCCGAGCTCTAACATGACATGCTTTATTAATTTCTCTTTATTATTTGGGCTGATTGGGACCTGATGAGAGTAAAAACAAAGAATTATCTTTTACATTATGTAGTTTCTGAGAAAAGTGATGTAAAACAAATGTCCTCATATGTGGATATTTTAATCATTTTGATAAAACATCTGAATAATGATTTGAAAAAAAATATTTATTAAGACCCTGAACACAGCAACATTTGTCCTGAATGTAAAAACAAAATGAGAAACAACAATTGTGCCTCTTGGAACAATGTGTCTCATGTGAAGTGCTGCTGACAGGAGCAGGAAGACATATGCCTTTACAAACAAACAAACAAACAAATAAACAAACAAATTAATTAATTAATTAATAAAAATTCTAAACATTCTAAACTTAGCCAAATCCCAGGTCAGATCTGTGGAGAGGTGACCCAACACACAGTAAAAAACACATGTCAATGTGTTTTTCAAAGATTTATTGAGCAGTACAAACACCTGTAATCAAGTAAATGAAAAATAGATAAGTTTAATGCTATACTACGAAACATTAAAAAGAAATCACATCTCCCTGGAGAAAAGCACATCGAGAAAAGCTTACTCTAATGCACCTTTAAGATATAAACCAACTATATTAAGACCCTATAAAGATGTGCTATTTTGTTCTTCGACATGATAGCTACCTTGCAGCTTCATAAAGAGCAAGAGAGCAAATTGCGGTCTTTCAAATTGCGTTTTAGATTGAATTTCTCCTTCACATCTGTTTGTGAAACCACGGCCCCAGTTATTCCAGTAGCCTGTCCCCTTCACCTGGGATTTAATATTGAGTTTGAGTCATTCAGTTAAATGTCAATTTGGAACACAACAGGGACACTCCATCTGGAAGAACATAACTCTCTCTCTCTACTTCCTCTTTCTCCTTCAGGCTGCTTTATGGTCCACCGTCAAATCTACGCAGAAATACTGCACAGGTCCCTGATGCATATGAAAGCCAACCAGAAAGACTGCAGTGTTTGCCATGCCGTTTTCGTGCTGTGTGCGTGCCATGTATGTGCACCTAAAAGGCCTAGAAGTTACTAAGTGTCAAATTTCTGCCAAATGCAAGAGCTGTGACTGATTGATCTGCAAAGACTATATGCTCAGAACAGTTTGACACAGAAATATATGTGCACATGAGCCTACTATGATATTTATTGTTACAGTAAATAAAAAACAAATAATGAATAGGAAGTGAGCATGGCTGTACTCCCAGCTCCATTGACTCTTCTTTCTTTTTATTGAAAAACTGCTACCCCTCTCCATAACGTCTGCTATCAGGCTTGTTATTTTGCTATTAAAATGTTTGTTTTAATCCACGCAACATGATCCTGTTAATAGCTAGCATTAGCAACAGGTGTAATTGACAGTGCTGCTAAGCTCCCACGCCCTGCTAAACCCTGCTGAACCTTGCTAAAGGGGCATTACCTTCGACAGCCTCGCTTTAGATTGGCTCTTGGTTGCTATGATACTCACTATCTGAGCAGTCGTTCAAGTCTGATCCATAGCAAAAGAAAAATAATAAATCTGTCAACTAGACAAAACGTTGACTGAAGATGTTTCACTGCTCATCCAAGCTGCTTCTTCAGTTCTGGTCAGATTACTGGTGGACACTTTTATTGCCTTTGAAGGGAGAACTGTAGCCTAGCCTACAAACAGAAACTGTAAACAATAGGTGTTTTGAGTTTCAGTTTAGCTACCTCCTTCCTTCACACAGATATAAGGCAGAAACCTGAGCGTACCAGAGGAGCGGGTTTTTTTTTTAACCTTTTTCCCAGGATTTCACTGGATTCTACCATGCACATTTTAAGTAACTGTATTCGGTTACAGTCTCTGTCCCTCCTTCCTCTATCTCATTTCTCTCTTTCCTTCTTCTATCTCTCCATTTCTCTCTCCCTCCCTCTGTCCCTCTCCTTCCCCTCTTTCTCTCTCTATCTCTCCCCTCTCTCTTTCTCTCCTCACACGTTTCTTTCTTATTCCTCTCTCCTTCTCTACCTCCTCCCTCTCTCCTTCCTCTCTCTGTCATCTCAATCATTCCACGTGTTTCTCTGCCTTATTTACCCCCTTCTCTCTATCCCCCTCTCTATCTCCACTCTCTCCCTTTCCGCTTCTTCTCTCCCTTCCCTCTTACACTCCTTGTCTCTCTATCCCCATCCTTCTCCCCTTCTCTCTCCCCTCTCTCTCTCATTCTTGTGTGAAGTACATTAATTAATAACACTTACTTAGAGTTGATTGTCTTGTAATGGGAGGTGACAGGCAAACACAATTCATTACGATCACTGTCTGTTAGCTGAAGGTAGACTGACTTCAATTAAGAAATCAAACCGAGCTGTAATGAAGGTTTGCCTACGGGGAATGGAACAGTGTCATCTTGAAGACATTATTCACATGTCAAGAAATTCTACAGTAAAGTGTGCGCTGTGGCTGTGTCCTTGGGCAATACACTTCACCACATTGCTCATGCCAGTCACAGCTGAAGAGCACCCAGTGAAAAATAAATGAATAAATAAATAAATGAGACATGGAGGCTCTGACTAGAGACATTGCTCCTTCATACTGAGAAGAGTCAGCAGAGAAACATTTTTCTCTAAGTGTAAATATTGATTCACTTCCATACAACAAATAAACATTCTCACTCTGGGGAAATAGTCTTGAGAAATAGTTAATATAGAGTATATTAACTACAACATAATAAATGTTCAATCGGAATATAATATGACCAATCTGATGCTTCTAATTATTATACTGACATTGATACAGTAGCTCCCATCTAAAGGTACACTATGGAACTTTTCAGGTGGAGGGTTTGTCATGTGCTTGTCTCCATAAAGATGTTAATGCTTTGCCTGAAAATGTTCACATTTCTGCATAACAAACTAATCTATCTTCATAGAGACAAGAATGTGATGTCACCATATGTTACCGCTATGTTACAGGTCAGCTTTGTGGAGAGGCAAGCCCATTCACAGTAAGAATGCATGTTTTTCAAGGTATTTTTGAGTAATAAAAACTGTAATTGAATAAATTAAAGCTATATAAGTTTAATATTATGCTATAGAACATGGAGAAGGGCCCTCCATCAGAAAAGTTACACAGGGCACTTTTAAATATCTGTATCTGAACTCTCTGTATGCTTCCTGTTTGGTGAACAGTAACATTCATAAACATTGGCACAGCTCTAGCTTCCTGTACTTCAGCAGAACCCATTCTTCCCCACACTACACTACATCCTCTATTTCCTATTTTATTTTTTTACTTACACTCAGCTGTCACATTGAGAGTCCTGGGGATGCGGACGAGGTGCCAACCCAATTTTAAGTGTCCCAAGATGAGATAGAGTTAGACCGACAGGCAGAGGGACCAAAATACCACAAAATAACACCAAACTTCAGATGCGTTCAGAACGGAGAGATGGATATGTGGCCTAGTCAGCTCTTCTGCCTGCTGTCATATGCCTCCTCGCCCCAGGGCATTGTGGGAAATGTGGAAGTCTTGGCATGTGTGTTGGAGCATATTGATGCAAACCCACTTTTGAGCCATGTGGAAAAAAGGCCAGTTTTCTTGTATTGAAAGAAGATATGCAAAATAGACTTTTATGAGCTTTTAAAGGGGCACTGTGTAACTTTTCTGGTGATGGGGTCTGTCATATGCTCATTTCCATGCAGATGTTATCACTTTATCACTGCCACTGTATGGCATAAATATTTACTTTGTATTCCTTTGCACAAACATACCTTAAAAACATCTTACTGTGAGCAGGGTCGCCCCTTCACAGATATTTCCTGTAACTTAAAGCCAGAATGTGTAACGTTATTGAGGCAAAGCCATATCATCACCATGGTGACAAGCAGATGGTGGACCCTACACCAGAAAATTTAAACAAATCACCTTTAAGCTTAAAAATACTACATGTGTATTTCTTCAATGGGTAGGCCTAACCATATTGGATCAAGACTGAACGAAGACTTTGTCAGAACTGAACCAGGACTGAACAAGAATGGAACCAGGATCAAACCAGGCCTTGCCCAAGTACAAAGAAGACCACATTTGAGTATTCATATTAGTTTAATCATTTGAAAGGCATAATACTCATTTTAGTAGTATATTGTATACCATTTCCAACCCTTACCTCATTTCCCTCTCACATAAGGATCGAACCAGGTCTGAACCAGGACAAGCCAAAACTGCACCAGGACTAAACCAGGACTGAACTAGGAATGAACCAGGACTAAACCGGGACTAAACCAGGACTGGGCCATGATTGAACCAGGACTAAACCATGACTGAACCAGGAGTGCATCAAGACTAAACCAGGATTAAACCAGGACGAAACATGAACCAAACCAGAACTTGCTCAAACTAGAATTCCAGAAAGAAGACTAGTTTGATCATTTGAAGAGCATAAGTTGTTTTAGTTACATATATAGTGCATATTTCTATCTCTACCCTCACCTCTTTTCCCCTCTCAGCTCTAATGTTGTTACAAAAGCCACTTCAGACAGACGGAGGTGGTGATTGTTCAATATGTGTCCATTTGTTCCGCTCGAAAACCAAAGCTCACTTATAGATCACGTCACTCTAGTGTCTAGTGTGTAAAGAGCTCAGATGAGAGGCAGTGGGTAGCAAAAGAGAGTGGGAGAAGGAGAGAGAGAGAAGGACAGGGAAAGAGAGACAGGATGCAGAGAGGAAGGTGGGAGCTAAAGGAAGAGAGAGAGTGGAGGAGAGAGACAGGGGGAAAGGAAGATAGAGAGCCATGAAGAGAGAGAGAGAGGAAGAGGGACGTGAGAGCTAGAGAGAGAAACAAAGAGAGGGAGAAAGACAAGGTGTGTGTGAGACAGAGAGAGCGAAAGACAGAGAGATAAGAAGAGGATAAGAGAGAGGAGGTGGCAGCTACAGAGAGAGAGAGAGAAAGAGAGAAGAGAGAATGGAGGTGGGGGCTAGGGAGAGGGGGTGAAGGGAGAAAGAGAGAAGAAGATAGAGGAAAAAAGAGACGCCCACCTGTCTTCCATCCATCACCCTCTTTCCCTCCCGGGAGCAGTGGAGAGCTGTACATGAGGAGGTCATGTGACAGTAGATCATATGGGAGGACATGGGGTCAGGGAAGTAACAGGATATCACCACTGACACCTTCTTATTCAGTCTGGCCACAACACCTCTGCTACTTCACCTTCACTAAAAACACTGGAATAACAATAAAATAACAATAATAATCACACATATTTTGGCTGATGTTGCAATTTGAAAGTATGTAAGTAAATAAACTAAAATATGAAGAAATATGTGGATTAGTTACAACTGAAAGATTATCACATGATCAGATGGTAGCACTTTTACTGTGGTCTGAACAAATAAGGTGAATTAGATCTGGGTGTTGCCTCACAATACAATATGAATCTCAATACAAGTCTACCCCTAAAAAGATTTTTAATAATGAATAATGACAAACTCACTTTTTCAGGTCTGCAAGCCAGTCTAGTTGGTGTGTTACCCAACAATGTACATTAATCCTATATTATGCAAAATTGACTCTTATGAGCTTTAAGTTATTTTAGAATGTTGTTACCTCCTCAAAAACAAACCTGAACTTGTGTTTTGTTTCATTCACACATGTTTGACTAATCCTTAGTAGTCTGTCTACATCTCCAAAGCTCAAAATGCTTTGCTGCACCTTATGATGTTATGAAGCAGTAGCTTTCAAGTGAACAGCTACCTTTTACCTTTAGTGCAAGAAATTCCAGGTCTTAAGTTATCCAGATGATTCTAGTGAAGATGTATTCATTTTAAAAACACAGTGAGGTGTTTCCTGTATTGCCTCATGAGTGTTTTCTGTTTGAGATAAGATCTTTGAGAGAACAATATGCAGGGTTTGTGTGCTAAACATGAGACGTGTAAATGAACCAAAAAAAAAAAAAAGTATGAGCCCTTTAACACTTCTCAGTTTTGTATACATTAAACAGGGTGTGTGGCTACAGCCTGACACTATAATTTCAGATGAACATGAGTATATCATATACATAATACTTTGGGTGTTTAGTGCATTGCCAGGTGCGTGTATTCACAGTGAAAGAAAGTGCTGGACTGTGACAGGAACTAACCATAACATTTATCTCATACTGCATGTTGCACCCGTCTGAGCAGTAGAAGTAATGGCCATTCAGCTAATGCCTGTATCCTCATTAAGTTACATTAGCGGTAGGCTTGTGATTGGGCACAGTTAACTCTTCTCCTCATGTGTTAAATAGAACAGTGTATATTCAGTGAGTTCTTGTCCCCTGGAGACAGCCACAGAGTGGGGACATTCTGACCCTGACATAGCGAGGCAGTGCTGCAATGGTTCAATTAGATTAAACACAGAGAACAGGCTGTACTGTCAGTGTACTGTCACTGTACTGTGAATATAAGGCATTCTTTACATAACTCACACATGTTATACTAAAGCCACTGTGTGTCCTCTAACAGCTAGCAGGTAAGAAGTACCGTGAGGAGCAGCACTATATATACCAGGGGCATCGCACGGGGGGGGAGTAAATGGTACTCTTTATACAGGGTCAAGTGCAGGGAGGGGTCCTTTACTAATTCTTTAATGGCCATTTTCATTAGACAGCATGTAGTACAGGTAGGGTTGGGTAATATGGAAGAAAAAAAAAACAAAACACATAGACAGGTAGACTTCAAGCATATAGAGAAGGGTGTTGGGATCACTACAGTTTTGATTTCGTGCTGGGGACAAATATTCCTGAGAAATCCACACGTAAAGTTTGGAATTCATTTGTACAGTAACCTAAAAGCATGCGCACGTTACCACTGATGACAGTAACGTGCACGGACTTGGTCTCAGTGCGCTAAATTAGGTCTCAAGTCATTTACTTTCCGTAACTTGGATTATAATGATAAGAAGCACAAAAGAAAAGAAAAGAGAGGGAGGGGGAGTGAAGGCAGACAATACTGCACACACAGAGGCAGATTGAAGGAGGCACTGGAATTTTAGTCAGATTTGGATTTAAGTCAAAACTTGGGAAACACAAGGACACGTGAGGAGACAAAAAGACTCAGAGCTTTTGATTTTTGGCACAGCCCTAAGTTTGGGCTCATCAGGATGATTTGCACCCAGGGCCCAAAATTTGGTGCTACACTCCTGAAAGACACTATATATTGCAATGAAATCAAAATCAGAATGTCCTCTGCAAATGTAGATTGTTGTACGTGTAGATTAGATGTCTACAAAGAGGTTCTGAAACATTGGATTCTTGTATTAGTTTATCAGTTCAGATTCTTCCCTCAAATGTGAGTAAAAATTTACAATTAGAATTAAAACTATTAAAACTAAACAGTACCAAGCACCATTATGCATGAAAAACAAAACCCATTTACATTTTAGGATTATGTCATAATGTCACTTTTGCATACTCCATAAGTATGCAAAAGTTTAACAATATAATTTTGTTTTTTACCATTCTATTTCTAAATTTTGAGAAGAGAATTTCCCCACTTCATTTGCGCAGGAAGGAAAGACATTGAACTTTTTGGCAATTTTAGTTTCAATTGGAAAGACCACTAATTCCAGACTATAAGCATCTGCAAATAAAGGCAAATTCTACTGAAGAAAACTGACCAGTCCTCCCAGCTAAAAGTTAATCTACGTTTTTCATAGCAAACCAGTTTTACCAGAGAAAACTATTTGGGGATCTTGTTCTAGTTGTTTTAGTCACTTCTGAGAATTTCACAGCCTCACTTCTTCAGCATCAGACGAACAAAACAATACTTGGGAAAAAAACCCTGCTATAAACCGATTTGTTTCACAGACCATAACATAGGGGTATGACGTACAACTGGAAACTGATGTTAAGTATGTGGTACAGGAAGGATATACCTCTTTGGATAAACAATGGGTCAGCTGACATTCATTTGCAGTTTGTTTAATTTAAGGAGAATGGAAAGCTGATATAACTCCCTGCTATGGTTTGAACAGTCGTGGTTTATTCTTGTTTTTGTGTTTTACATATCTTTCAACAGGATTTTGAAGGAATGAGTGATATGGTGATGTCGTCATGGAGTGACACCCAGACTGAAATAGTTGAGTTACATATGGAGTTCACAAGTTTAACAACAAAAATGGTCTCACAAAGTTTATATTACAAACTGAATTTTATACTTGATTAATTGCAAAAATCATATAGTAAAGTTATAGTTAAATTGAATGAGCTGAATGTTGAATGTAAAAACTATTTACAGTGATGGATCCCTGTAATGAAGAAAACAGCCAACGTGAAGGTTTACAAGCACTTATGTTTAAAGCTGTACTATGTAACTTTTCTGGTGGGGGATCTGTTGTTTTTATTATTGCTTTGCCAGCAAATTTCCACACTAGGACTAAAATTATCTCTCCTGCATTTAAAATGTTTTAATTGCTCAAAAATACCTTGAAAAACAACATCTTACTCAAAGCGGGGCTGCCACTTTACATTTCTGACATGTAACTTGACCTGGTGGTGTAACCTGTATGTCTCACCTGTATGTCTCAATGGAAATAGATATTTTTAATGCCACACTGTAAAACATTAAGCAATAACATTTGCACAAGACACTCCACCAGAAAAGTTACAGTGCACCTTGAAGTTCATTCAAGTGGTGTTGCTTTGCTAAAGAGGACACATGCAGCTTGTGTTTTAAAACTATGGTGAAATGCAGGGGCGGCGCCAGACATTTTTTAATGGAGGAGCTAAGAGGGTGCTAAGGTTGTCAATGTGGGTTCTCACTTAAAAAGTTAATTCAGAGCCGTTTAACAATGGAGCGTACCCCTAACCCCCTAACATGTTTGTTTCACTCTCTTTGGGGGAGCTATGGGGGTGCATTGGTCACTCTATAGGGAGGCTGGACAAAAAGGCAGGAGGAGACAGGAAACATAAAGTACACTATTTACATTACTCTCTGTAATGTTTAGTCTGGATCAGGTCAGAGACACAGTCTTTCTTTCAAACAAAAGACATTTTCTTTCCTTCAGCTGCTTGTCCTAAATACTCATTATTACACTGCAAAAAATAGAACATAATGTTCCACAGTATGGCATAAACATATTTATCTCCATAAAGACAAACAGTTGATGTCACCAACCCAAGCTATGGGTAAGATCTGTCAACACTCTCACAGTAATGCATGAAATAACAGAAACATACTGTAATTTGAGAAAATATGAAATATAATAGTTAGACGTGGATACCGTTAATGGCTATTTTTATAGTCTTATAGGCACATTTGGCTGGAAAAGTGGCGTGCTACTGCCATCTTTTGGTTCACTCTGGTCACTGGTCACAAATCTCCTCTGCACTGCGCTACGCTTGGCTCGTGGCGCTCTCTGGTGGACATCCTGTAAACTACAAGTCCAACCATGAGCGAAAAAAGCCAAAATGATGTACGGCAGCACTGGGCCAGAAATAGCTTACAGTATTCAGCGTTGTGCGTCAATGGAGTGACGCCTCTAACAGCTTCCACGTGTGGTCAGTGTGGAAACGGCGATAATTGGATCATAACACTCAGCTTAGGAAGAAATTATGTTTTGATTTGGACGTTTTTCTCTTTTAGTGATTTATGACGGATACAGTCAAAACAAGAAATGCTCCAACATTGGATCTGAAAGCCCATGTGTAACCAAGACCACTTTATGTTTGAAGATAAGTCTACCTGTACAATAACTGCAAAGAATGCAACTTACAACTTACACTTACTTTCTTATTGTCCAGAATGGTCTACTTACTCCAACATTTTGAGGACTTATTCCTAATAAAAAGATAAGATGTCACATTTTGTTTCAAATTGTTAATCGCCATGGCAACAGTCTTAACTTCTTATCATTCTGAAACTTGTGGATACACTTTATTTCCCATTCTGCTATTGTAGGCCTGCTTCTATGTGTTTTGTGTCGCATACTGCTATTAGGCTTTATTGATAAGGTCTACTATCAGTATTCACTAGAATATTTATACATATAATTAAAATAACCTAGTAAAAACTTTGTAAATAACATGATACCTAATGCAGTAGGCTTTTTAAAAACTAGCCCTTCCAATAGCAACACAAAACATTGTAGGCTTAAGTGATTTGAGAATGGTCGAGCTTATAGTTTTTATATTTTTATTTGTATACTGTAATGGTAAAATAATAATTTAAAAAAAAACTGTGATTACCCAACAATAAGAACATGTTTTATCTTTGACATTAACAATAACTATAGCAGTAAGCCTACCCTACACCAAACAGTCTACTTTGCCAAAAATAAAGATTTGATTGGTTAAACATTCCCTATTCCTTGGCTTCAGTTTCCTGTTGCAACATGTTTCATCAAAAGATACAGGCTAATATTTTCTTCTAAATTGTTAATCGCTATGGCAACCCACAGTTCTAATTTTTCATCATTCTGAAACCCATGGATAGTAAACAGTGTTGGGACTCAAATAGGTCAAACGGAAAAATCTATAACCCAATTAAAATCCAATTAAATAAAAATCTATAAAGTGATGTTATTTTAATTTTGGCACATGGGTTAATAATCGTGCAGTCATCGGTAGCCTACTTCATCCAACTGAAACATAGCTCTTATTGCTGACATTTTCCCCGAGTTTAGCTGCAGATTTTGAGTGAGTTGTTGGGAGTCTCTGGAGGAGGGTGGAGCGCTCTGTCTGCACTGTGTGACTGTAGGCTACATCACTCTAGTGTCTCTGCCTCGGCTCCAAAATGCGCTCTCCTCCGCCTTGTCACTACCACCACCACCGTCTCCAGTAGTCTCAGTAGCACAAGGCTGCAGCATCAGTGGACCATCGGCGGATAACATGCGCGCATTTCCCAAACCACCAACTCGTCACAGTATGGTCCTGTATTTAACAAGACGCTCCAAAACTCTCTCTCTTCGCTAATACGACAACACCACCTGTCCACACCTTCACAAACAAGGTAAGCGCTTTTTTACAAATCAATAGACGTGACGGTTTCTTGGCTAAGGGATGCGAGGTGTTACAAATTGGGGGGAAAAAAATAAAAAAAAAGGCATCACATACACACACGAAGCGGGAGTTTCCTAGAGAGTTGGCAGCGCAAGGACGCGTGGATGGCTTAAGGCAACACAACAGCATCACACAAGCTGGATAGATAGATGTGCAATACAGTAATTACTCCTCCCGATGCGAAAACGTATACATTTGTTGTCAAGTTCGCAAAGCAAGGGTTGGCGTCAATGTTTAGCAGCGTTTCCGGTCAACACTTTTGGGAATACCTTTAGTTAAGCAATGACAGTGATGTGCGCGTATGTCCCAATTGGCATCGCACGTCCTCTTTATCAATTAGGGTTGATTAGGGAGTCAATTAAGTGCGTCTAGACGTTTGTTAAAAGGTAAATGTGTATGGGAGGTGTGTGTAGGTGGTTTGGCAGCACATTGCGCCAAGTTGGATGCTTTGGTCCCTATAAAAACTGTGCGTAATGCTGATCCAAAAGACCTCTCCAAAGTTCAGCTCTTGGCACGGACCACCTGAATGCCCCTCTCCATGTTCTTCCCACCACACCAAACTACTCCTAACCTCTTTTGGCGATGCAAAGTGAACCTAATCTAGCGCCAATAGGGTCTGTTGTTGCGTAACTTTAAAACTCAAGTACCATCCTGAGCGCGTGGGCGGAGATGTGAAGTTCCCAGTCCCACTTCCTCGCTGTTGTTTTGCTCATTAAATCTGAGTGGCGCATTAGTGGCGTCTTTTCCACTTTATGCTTTTGAGTGACGAGTTCCTTAATGAGTAATTTGGATACAAGTTTTAGGCTTATGTGTGGACCATAACTTCATTAACTGTCCATGAACAAATAAGTTATGTAAACAATTGTAAGCTTTCTATTATATGCATTTTGAGGACTTTGCCCATTACAAAGATGATATTTTGTTCCAAATTGTTTACTACTATGGCAATGATCAACATTTTTCACTATTCTGAAACCCTTTGATGTTAACAGTGCAATAACCGAATAGCAAATTAGTATATTTATTTTTTCTGACATATACACATATAAAATTAACTAACCCATTTTGGAGTAAAAAAAAAAAAAAAGCCTAGGCCCATGTACATAGTTTATTCATATTTTAGATAGATTTGGTTAAGTTAAAAGTTATGCTGTTGTAAAGTCTGCATTAGGATTTTTTATATTAAAACCCTAATATCTTACATAACAATATTAATAGAGTTATTTTATACTTTTGCCATACACTTTAAGTTTCATAAGGTACAATACCACCCAATGCTATTCAAACTAAAAGAAATCTGACCTCTTCATGACCCACTTTTTGGTCCCTGTCCATCACTTCGGAAACAGCTGACACTGCTGTTACCGTGGAAACAGTCATTTAAAGTAATTTGCATACACCTTTACTGTGTTTCTATGGTAACAGACTTTTTTTTGGAGGCTGTAGTTTTTTTTTGTAACAATGTTTTCATGGCAACAAGACAGCAAGCACAGACAGGATTATATTCACATATATGAGTTATAAATTAGGTTTTCGTGGAATTCAAGTTCATGCTACTGTTAGGCTGTAACTCACAGTACTTCAAATACCTTTACCAATAGAGCGATTAGTGAAGCAGGCTTCTTCTAATGGGGTGGGAGGTATGCAAAAAAAAGTTCATGATATTTGCATCTTTACTCTTATTAGTATGAGTATGACAAATCTACAATGGCATATGTTCTTCGCTATGACTAAATAGGCAAAATGAATACACTTTTCTTTTTTTAAATGAGTACACCATTTCATTTAATTAAAAAATTAAGAAAAATCCATTTCCATTCCTGGTAAACAAGCTGATGATGGAAAGGAGGGATAATGCATTTATATGAATAACTTGAGGGGTGATTGGTTAAGAGAAAACAGACTGTGATTGGCTGACAACAGCTGACAATATGCATAGGAAAGACTCTTTCTGGTTGAATTTACATTTTATTTAAAGGTGTACTATGTAAATTTTCTGGTAGGGGGTCCGTCACCTGTTTGTCTCTTAGTCCTTAAAGATGTTATTACTTTGTCTACAATGTTCCACAGTACAGCAATAAACATATCTAGCTTGCATTTATGCAATTACAGGTATTTTCCGAGTGACATGTAACTTGGCAGCATCGCGTCCTTGTCTCCATGGAGATACATTTGTTTTATGCCATATTGTGGAATATTTGCAGCAACAAAATGATAACATCTTCATACAAACAAGCAGGTGGCTGACCCTTCACCAGAAAAGTAACATAGTGCACCTTTAAATGCTAATTTCACAAAATAAATTGCACTAAACGCAACAAACTAAACGAACAGGCTGAAATCAAAAGAGCAGCTTTTCCCAGCTTGTAAAATGTCACAGTCACTCATCTCAATGTGTTGCTTGGTTGCAGTATTGATGCATATTTGAGCTGGTTTAAATCTAGACTGGGCACTGATTGCTTGTGCATGTTCTACTTCTACCTACATGAAATCTGTGCTAAAGCAGAGACTATGTATGCCGAGGGTCTATATTTGAGACATGTGTGGGGAGAGCAGTCTGTCCCTCGGTGTGGGGGAGGAAGGGGTGAAAACGCAGGGGTCCAAATGTGATGCAAAGACCGGGTTCAGAACTAGTCCTAGTCCAGAGCTAGTCCTAGAGTTCAAACAGGATTAATAATGTTTGACTGGTTAAAGTCACTTGGTGGTGGGAGGTTCAATACCAGCTTGTGTCATGGAAATGCTATGGGTTTGTTTGGAATGTTCCACACTATGCATTAAACTGATCTATCTTGCATTTATGGTATTCCTGTTGTTAATATTGAATTAAAATACCTTAATGAGTTCTTGCAGTAAGTGGGGTCTCCTCCCCACAGATATGACTTGCTACCTCGCCTGGTGACATCTCCTGTCTGTTGATTTGTTGTTGATTTCTGTCAATAATATAAGGATGTGTTTGTTATAGTTCCTTCTTGGAAAAAAAACATGCAAATTTCACACAACTTCGGTTTACACTTAACGTAGTAATCGTCAATTGTTAGTAACAATATAAGTAGGAGTAGCTAGTTTCCTGTAAAAACGTATCTTATGTTGAAATCTACTGTTATGCTACTATGTTTATTATACAGTGTTTCTTAGGGTTGTAACCGACTAAAAAGAAATCAGTGGAAAAAGCTTTTAAAACTAATTCATATTACATATAACTGTCCCTGACCCAAACTGCACTCACAAGACTACGCCTGCACAGAAGCAAAACAACTATTTATGCAGGAAAGTACTGGGAAAGTATTTATATATATTTTGATTCATAAATTTAATCTGCCTTTTTACAGATAAATACCAAAAAATACTAAATCTTTAGCTACCTCACTCACTTCTCCTTTCTGATGTTGTCCCATATACATCCTTATACTGGTAATCTGAATAAACCAATTTGTCCACTAATACAAATTTTGATCAACTAAAACACCACTTTGATTAATCAACTATAGGACTAAAGGACTACAGCCCTTGTGTTTCTGAATGCAAAGAATGCTCTGTTATGATCCCTTTATTAGCCTTGATAAAACAGCTGAAGCAGGTGAGTGGACTGCCTTTGTTCCTCCTCCTCTTCTGTGCTCAGTAATAATGCAGCCTCTGTCCTCTTGTGGTCACTGTAACACAATCTACGGCACCATCACACACATCAGTCACTCTCATCTTCAGAGCATGGCCAACAGGGAGAACACATACACATCTGTAGAGTCATCGCAAGAATGAGCAATCCTTAAATGGGACATATTATGCAAAACGACTTTTAAGAGCTTGTGTTTCCTTCTCATTAACACAACTGAAGATGTATTTAGAGTGATAACTGCATGTCAAGACGCCATTGCTCTGAAAATCTCCGTTTTCACCAACCCATTATACTTATTTCATTCTTTGGTTACGTCGTTTTAGATAAATATTATTGGTTGTCGTAGATTATAACTATAGCTGTTCAAACCATGAAATGTCTTCTTTAAAATAGCTGCGTAGTCATTTAACTTATGTAAACAAAAATGCATTGTAGGGTTGTCAGATGTATCGAAAATCAGTTACTAATCAATTCTAAAACTAATATCAAAACTAGATACTCATTTGAGCAAGTATCAATACTGCAAAAAAATCACATTAATAGGACAATGATTTAGTATTTAGTTCAACTGTGAGCTCTATCAGAACTTGTATAAGATATGGAACTTAAGTACTATTATTTTGGATATCTACATTTTTATCTTGAGTTGGAACGTGTTTAAAATGCTATACTTTATAATTGCATATCACGACATTTTCCAAAACTTTAAATCTCATGAGGACTATTTAGAAATGTTCAAATTTGTTATTATGACAGGTCTACAGAATACTGTTGAGTAATATCTGTATTTTAGGCAGTTCATTTTAAAGTGTCTATTTTTTGCATCATGGTGGCATCATTATTTAAATCTACATTATTCAGCAGTACTTTATCAGGAAAAACAGCTTGAATCAATGAAATACCCTTATGAATATTAGTCACACAATGAATCACGCAATGGGTTCAGAAGAAACAACCAGAAACTCCATGTTGTACTCAAACAAACTACTTTTCTATGCAACAATTCTTTCCATTTCTATCGCTAATAATCCTGTGTGCTTGTTTTTTGGATGTACGTTGCCAGGTTGGACGGACAAAAGTGTGAAAAGAGGATGTGCTGCAGTTGTTTGGTGTTGGAGGAGTGACAGAAGCAGTGACAGGTGTGGACAAAAGTTGGGACTTACATAACAGCGGAGAGGAGGCAGTTTTTGGGACTCCTGGTTTGAAGGTAGTTTCTGAGAGTGGACAAAACGAGTGACAGCGATGGAACATGCACCTAACGAGACAGGAGGGAGGGTAGCGGGGTTGGTGTGGGTTGTTATTGGCAACCAGCACTAGTCTGAGCATGCACAATATATACTTATATGCTTAGTGCTGGGTTTCAGATGACATCACAACATTCTATAGAACAATAATATTTAACACAGATGGGGGGCCGTTAATATTAATATCGTTGTTAATGAACAGAATCCTATTATAGAATGATGAATCTGATCAACAATTTAGCTCAAGACGACCCACTTCCTCTGACAAGTGGATCCACCGAGAAACACTGAAGGATAGTCCAAATGCAGAGAACACATTTTTCAACAGTAAAAAATATTAATACTTGTTGCTATATTGTATTTGGTTTATTTGTTTGAAACAGTTTAAATAAATAAAAAAAAAAAAAAAAAAAAGGAAAACAGTGAGTAAAACGCAAAACTGGTCCAAAGTCCAGATGACTTATTTCAACTATTTAGCGAACGCTTTGCTATCTAAAAGTACTATTTTGCCATCTAAAGTACTGATGGAGTCTGCCAATTTGCTAGATATGGTTAACCAAAAAAAAAACAAAGAAAGAAAGAAAACACCGGGACATCGGAAGGAAGCCCCGGGGAAGACCCAAGACATGCTGGAGGGATTATGTCTCTTATCTCTTTTTATAGATAATATACGTGATTGATACTAAAATTATGCATACCTTCAAAACAACAGTTGCAATATTACAGTTTTTCAATGTATCTTCCACCTCTACACATATTACTACTTAGAATGTATGACACTGCTGCTTTGGACCACTGGAGATGGTGGTTTGTATGCAGAGGAGAGTAGTACTTACATTTACTCAGTTAGAATTACTCGAGTAACTTTTTGAAGAAATTGTACTTTTCAGGCTAATTTTTGTAGCAGCATATTTTTACTTCTACTTGAGTAATATTTTTACTCAAGTAACAGTACTCTTAGTTGAGTAAAGGTTTCAGTTACGCTTCCCACACTGAGTAACTCTACAAGTAACAAAAGCTTTATATTGACAATATGAAATGATTTGAACATTTGTGATTCTTGCACTGCTCCTTCAGATGATTTTGTTTGTCTAATTTTTGTGACTATCCTTTGAAAATATCCAGTTTTGTGCATTATTTAAGGTTTCATGCTAAATCAGATGTTATGTCCCCATAGTTACTCTTTAAGTTACTCTTACTTGAGTAGCACTTTTGTCAAATACTTTTTACTCTTACTTGAGTAATTTCTCGGACCATTACTTTGTATTTCTATTTGAGCAATATTATTTTGAGTAAATTTTTTGGCTGCTCTACCCACTGTTTGTGTGTTTACTGCTCTACCCCTGACTCTGAATAACTGCATACTGACGATATGTTTCTGATTGGACGGATTCACAGTTATGTTCACAGTCCATCTTCGCTCTCACTGCAGCACAAGTGTGGCTATGACTAATGTTTTACTCATGATACTTCTCCATGTATATCAGCTACAATAGGTCACAACTTCTCCATAGACCCCTGGTGCAAAACGTTGTTATTACTACGGGTGTTTATATGAGATAAGGGATGTCGAAATTTGTTTAATCGATAATCGTGTCAGGTCACAATGTAATCGTGAGAGCTAAACAATCATAGTAAGTAAATTTCCATTCAATCTATACTCCCAAGTGTTTTTTTTTTTTTTTTTTTTATCTGGCTGTTTATAAATTATTAAGTAAAGTTAAAGTGACATAAAGTTTGATTTCACAAAACTGGCCACAAACTGAAACATGCTACATAATTAAAATGAAAGAAAATGAAGAATTTCACTGTTGTTTGGTCATGGGGTCAATAATCGTGAAAAATCATTATTATGTTTTTTTTCTCACAATAATCGTAACACTAAAGTTTTATTCACCTTATTCTGTTGTCATTTGGGTCGTGTTATTTTGCACAGGGCTGTTGATCTTGACAGCAAATAAGTTCTTTATGGGCTACAGAACCATTTTAAAACCTTCTAGAGATTTATATTGGTGGCAGAACAAATTCTTCCCAAATTCTCCAATGAAACGAATGGGATTCCTGCTTAATCAGAAGTGCTACGACAAAAAAAGCGCAGTTCAGTTGCATTTACGGCAAAAGTGGGTGGGGCGGAATAAGTTCAATATCCTGACTTGTAATTTGAGATTTTCATGTACATGTTTTTACTGTTGAACCCTTCATCATTCATTCATTCATTCATATGAACTAGAGTCAGATTTTTTTGAATAATCTTAAGTACGGAGCAGTGGGCGGGGATAGGGGGTAGGTGAAAACATACATTTCCAGAGTACTCAAGCCCCAAATGCAGGACAATGCTCAAACACGCATAAATCAATTGAAAAACAATTTAAAGTAAGCCAACGATAATGTAACACTGTTATTGTTACAAGTGAATGCATTTCAATCATGTCTGGATTTGAATTTTATAGTTCAGGGGTAATTAAAAGAAAGCCCATAAAGAGCCCGTATTACACTGGTTTCTGATCTATGTTATAATGTTGTTTCCTCATCAAAAACATAGCCCTGCATATGCTTGTACCACCCTATGATGCCATGTGGTAATACAGGAAGAGCTCCACTGTGTTTTTTAAGCTCCTTACACCTTAGCTTGAATCATTTGGATAATTTCAACCCTGGAATTGACACAAACAAAGTAGCTGTTAACCTGAAAACTACCACTTCATGACATCACAAGGTGGAACAGAGCATTTTGAGATGTAGATGGACTAAAGATAAAGGGTTACTCAAACGTGTCAGTGAAACAAAACACAACTCCAGGTATGTATTTGATAAGGTTACAACATTCTAACATGGCTGGAAGAGTCAATTTTGAGTAACATAGGACTTTTAAGTTTTCCTGTCTCATAATGGCAAACAGTCTACTCAAACTAATCAGCAAAGGTTAAGTGCTTTACGTGCCATGACGCATACAACTTGAACAACAAAACAGAAAGAGGCAAGATTCATATTTTTTCAACTGCCTATTATCGGTATTGCATTTCCCAAAAAGTGAGACATGAGATACCACCCTGACTAAGATATAAACATATTTCTTTTTAGACAGGCTGAACATGAACTCAAGTTACCACACTGCTGAAGCCTCACTGCAACATACAGATACTTATATTCCACTGTAATTATGTTGTTGCATCACTCTTTCATTGAAACTGATGGGCTGCTCTGGCTCAATGCTATGTCAACCACAAACTGAACCAGCACAAATTCAAAGTATTTAAACTTTAAATGGCAATAAAAAGTTCAATATACTCAGAATGCACTAACTTTTAATAATCTGTTCAACATGGCACCTGCAAGTGGGAGTGTGATATTGAATTTTTGGGTAGTAATTGCGTTCGTTCTCAAAACTGATGTAACTTAGAAGCAGGCCAAAAGTTTAAGGACTTTAATACATTTGACATAGGAGTTTTTGAAATGGCTGGACAGCTGAGTTTAAGCATAGATCTAAACTATTAAACTACAGTTATTGTGAGTGTCTAATGAAGGAACAGTGGCAGAAATGTTCTACCTATCAACTTTTTGTTTATGTAAAATATTGTCTAGTTTGTTGCCTCTCTTGTTGTCTCTAAGAAATATTGTAGTATAGAAGTAGACTGTCCTCTCTCGGATTAGTATTACTGACTGAGAGAGGACTGAATACTGTTGATGCCTCTTCCAAAAAGTGTTCAATAATGGGGAAAATCTACTTACAAACTGATTGAAAAGAATGTAATACTGGAGACGAAAGAAGTTTTCATAAGGTGCAAGCTCTTATGACATTTTATTCTTTGACTTCATAATTTCTGCTTAAAATGAGCCTTATACAGTAACCACAAATTATCACCTTGTTTCCATGGAAATACTATATGGATTGAATGCCATACTATGGAACATTCAAGGCATGCAATAATAGGTCTATACAACATTAACAGTGATATTAATAATGTTACTAAAACTAAAACAAAGAGTGAAGTCGACTCAACCTGATATTTGGTTCTGCTGTAGATTGGTTAAATTCTACATTATCCTGACTCCTACCTTTCCATCATATACCTTTAGAAACCTTGTCAATTCAGGCCAGTTTTAGATCAGAGTTGCTCACTAGGGGGCACCACTGCCTTCATGTTTCTCATTGGCTGGTGACAGTGGGCAGACCAACTGTACTGTGGCGTATTCCATCTGACACTCAGCTGCTGTGACTGGTCTGTCCCACAACACCTCACTATTGTTTTTGAACATTCATTATTATTTCTTCTAAAATATCAACAGATGTATGACGTTATTGTGATGAGTGATAGTTGAGTGGATCAAAACAAATGGGTCCAGTTACACAGAGATCTGCCTTAATTCCTCCTCAGTTCAACATAGCCAACTGTTGATTAGGTCTGTTAGACATTGGTCATTGTGTTTCCTTATTTAATATCTTTCTATTTACCGTGTTGTATCTTTCTTCCATTGAAGTCACGATACATTTCAAACTCATTTTCAACTAAGAAGTAGACTCACTACTCCAATTCCAATACCACGATGATAATAAAAAAAACTTTATCTCGACAGTAGAATATCATTTTCAACATTAAATCGAAGTACTTTATTTTATATTACCATGTGGCCTTATATTTATCTAATCCCTCATTCGTCCAGGTAGGTTCCACAGTGGTCCATGGGTGTATACTAGTCTGTTATCTCATACTTTTTCTGATACAGCTCAAGATTATTCTAAAACTATTTGGGAAAAGTTCATTTCTGTCCAGTGAATGTGACATTGTTAGTATCTAGTTTTGATGCTAGTTTTAGTATCGTTTTGTTTCTGAATTTTCATACTTTTGACAACACTAATTCAAAGGTTAAATTCTTGTCGCATTTTACTCTCAAAGTACAATGTGCAACTTTTCCTTCTTTCTCTTTTTCATGGTCATGCCTAGAATATTCCACAGTATGGCATTACACTTATCTATGTCCATTGGAGGCCAAGTTACAGCTCAGATCTGTGGAGAGACAAGCCCACTTAAGTGTTTTTGAAGGTATTTTTGAGTTATAAAAGCACCCTCAATGAACCAAATCCAATATAGTTAGGGATAAAACCATACTGTGGAACATTCCGGCTAAAGCAATGACATAAACGGAAGCATGTGGCATACCCTCCACCATAAAACTTACATAGTGCATCTTAGTGATTGGTTGAGAGACAAAGATGGTATTCTGTAATTGGTTAACAGTGGCATGTGGCAGGTAGGAAAGAGGAAAGAACTAACGATCCCTCTTTTAATTAACACATTGCTAGTTTGTAGTGAGTAAAAATGTCCCTCATATTAAAGCACTAGATCATTTTTCCCTATTTGTATCTCCATGGTATGCAGTGTCTTTCTCAGTGCTAGACCCGTAAACAGCAGGTGTGGAGTCCCGCTGGTCCCTGGCTCCTAAACCATCGCTGCTTTAGTCAGACCGATCCCCCCGAGTCCGTCTGTCTCCCACGACAACCACGACTCAGTAAATTTGGACTTTCTCTACAACTCCCCACGGACAGCTGCTGCGTCTTGTCATAACACTTTTAGACAAGACATAGCCCCAACTCTCACTCTCTCTCTCAAGATACTTCCTGCACAGTGAAAAAGAAATGTCCAAAATAGTTAGAGTGACAAAAAACAAAGCTTGAAAACATATAAATACATATATTAAATGGGCAAAATACATTTCCAACATGACAACAATGTCCACAGAAATGTGTAGGCCAACTATACACTATGCACACACACAATAGTAAGAACACTTGCTATTGGTTTACTATTATAACTAGGGGAGTGTGTTGCAATGATGTCCCACATTCAAAATATTTTGATGAATATTATTAGTTTTTAGTGGTTTTACTGTATTTAGTTTGTCTCTTAGTGATCTCTTAGTGACCTGTAGGCCATGTTACAGATCAGATCTGTGAAATGGTGAGCTCACAGTAAGAATGCATATAAAAACACCTGAAAAAAATGCAGGATTAAATTTTTAAGATTAAGTTTAATGCCATACTGTGGAACATTCCAGGCAAAGCAATAACATTTCCATGGAAACAAGTAGGGAGCAGACCACCCAGTAGACAAGTTTCATAGTGTAGCTGTAAAAATGTGTAAATGAAATAGTCAACAAATCAAAAGTAATTAAGTCTATTGTCAAAATGACAAAATTCTGTTCTGAATTCCACTCATTTTACTGTAGATCCTCTCGTTTTGCAGTGTTGCCTTCAGGTGCTAAACACTTTGTCAGATATTTTGTTATTCTCATGTCTCATCTGTCTGACTGCTTCAACTGTAGAGCTCCAGGCCAACTTCTGATTTTTATACCAAAGTCTAATTTCCACTCTGGCTTTCATCGCATTATCTTCAGTGTTCAGTGTTTCTATATTTGAGAGTTTCTGAGGGAATTATATAAGTGTGTGTGTGCGTCCGTGTGTGTGTGTGTTTGTGTGTGTGTGTGACTCAGTAAAACGGCACAGTAGTAACTCAGTGTTAACTTATAGTTCATTAGGGAAACGTGACCTCTAGATTTGACCCTTTCTTCAATGTTGCTGTGGTAACCTGTCAGGAGCAGTGAACCCATCTCCAGAACTTGAGCTAGGCTTACTACTACTACCTGACTCTGGGCACTGGATCTGCACAAAAGGTCAAATCAGGAGCAGGTTTCCAAAGGAGCATTGAAGGATAGATCAAATGTTTTATCTTAAAGGTATTTTTTACATTGACAAAAATGCATATCCTGACTGGACTGTAAAATTAACCGGTAATTTGTGGAAATATCATCTTGTGCACATGTGTAAATTAAATTCCATTTTATACATTTTTTTTTAAATAATAGTGATATCAAAATTGACTTTATTGAGTACCACGAATTTAAAAATGGTGACAACACTAAATGGATATCACTCAATTTGGACAGTAGTAAATAGTCCATCTAAACCCTGTTATTTAGTCCTGCAGATAATGAACACTCCACAGCTTGTATAAAGACATAAAATGACTGCAGTTGGATTAAGGAGAAATACAGCAGTGCCAAGAATAAATCCTGGATCTAAAAAAGTCCACTGTCGTCAGTCACAACTTCACTTGGTCTTTTCACTGCCAGCAGCACTTTACATAACACCAAGAATGGTATGTCCTCCATTTCAATGCACTTAAACACAGTTTACCGTTCACCGCTAATGGTTCCACTGAGAGAGAGAGAGAAACAGAGGGAGAGAGAAGATGGGGGAAGAAAGAGGAGGGAAAGAGAGGAAGAGTAAGAAAGGGGAGTGCCAATAGAGAATGAAAAGCGAAAGGGCAAGGATAGAAGGAGGAAGATAAAGTGATAACAGGGAAGGACTGAGGGACAGAGGGAGAAGGAGAGACACATACAACAAGAGAGAGAGAAAAGAAAACACAGAATTATGAACGAAAGAAAGAATGAGAGAGAGAAAGGGGAGAGAGAGAGAGAGATGAAGAGCAAGAAAGGGAAAAAAACAGGTAGAGTATCAAGAAAGAGACTGAGAGGGAGAGTGCGATAAAGAGAAGAGAAGGGGGCAAAAAGGATGGAGGAGTGAAAGAGAGAGAGAAAAAGAAAGAGTGAGGTAGGTTTGGAGAGAGTGAGAGAAAGAGTAGAGGGGAGAGCAAAGGGAGTGGAGAGGAAGTGACTTACATAACACGTGTCAGGAGGTGAGGAAAGATGTTAAAAAAAACTGACAGTATTATTGAATGAAACAATATAAAGTTCTAGCTCTAACAGGCTACAGCACTGGATTTTCCTATTGTTTTGGGAGGCAGCAAAATAATGCAACTTTTTGTCATGGTTAAGGTGGTGTACTAACCCCAAAATTGGTCCTCTGCATTTGTCCCTGTACTGATATATTGTATAAGCAGCTCTTGAGGTCAACAGTTAGAAGGGCAAAATCTTCTTACTTCATATTTGCTCTGATAGAGAGTCATGGAAATATGGAAAGTTCTAGAATACAGGAAAATCCCTCTCAGACCTAGTATTCATACATAACCAACCAGTATTTTATTGGATTTTGTTTTTTAGTTTTTTTTATTGTGAGTTCTAAAGAGGAAATATGTGATGCATTTAAGGCATTTTATCTTTGCATGTGATGTTTTGGATAATGGTGATCCTTCTGCTCTGGATTATGCTGAATCTGAACTCCTAGCAGTCAGATTTTTTCTTTAAGACCTTTAACTTACATGGAGATCTTAAATGCCCTCCCCCCATAGACCCAAAGAAGTTCACAGGAGCTGATGACCTTGATCCAAAACTTCTTTTACTAGCTGCCACATATTTAATTCAACCTCTATTACATATTTTTTATTGGTCAATTCAAATGGCAGCTATAACAGAATTATGGAAAACGGCACGTTTTGCCTTTACACAAAGGCATAAACATAAACTAAAAACATAAACCCCAATGGGTTTCAGGAGTGCCCCAAGGCTTAATTTTGGGGTCACTGCATTTTACCATACATATTCAATCAATTGGTTGCAATTTAAGAGAAAGCCTCATGCATTTATATGAAGATGATGCTGTTATAAAAATATGTAAGTCATGTGCAAGTTACAAATCTCTATACACTAAATGGTACATTGATTGAAAGAGTCATCATCTATAAATACTATGTTTTGACGAAAATGTATCCTTTAAAATACATATCTTGGAATTAACAGTTTAAAATCAAAACAATCATTTTATTATAGAAACATATCTTGTATCCCATTGAATTACAGAAAAGAAATTCAATGAACCTTTCTCTTTGTACTAGATTATGAAGATATAATATACATGCAAACTTCAGCCTCTACTTTGAAACCTTTAGATACCCTTAGATGCCCTGCGTTTCATAGCAGGTGGTGAATGAAAAAGTAGGCTGGCCATCGCTATCTGTCAGAAGAGAACAACACTGTATAAATGTATTTATAAGGAACTACTTGATAGACTCCCTGACTGCCTCACTTGTTTGTTGAACTTTGGTACAAAAACTGATGGTTGTCTATGCCTAAAAACTGGCAGCACTAGAACTGAAATTTGATTATTTTGCTTCTCAAAACTGGAATACATTTCAAGGACATGCAAAACTGGACTGCATTTTAATAATCTGGTGATAAACATTTATAATCACACCTGCACCTGTCTTTTAATGTTTTAAATAGGGATACACGATCCAGCTTTTTCAGTTCCGATACCGGTACTATACTATGGCTTTAAGTGTTGATACCAACTCATACCAGTGCAGAGACTGAAAACAGCAATGATTTCCTTTAAAATAAAATAAGACAAAACTAATGCAAATGTGTCATGCAGCTGTTATGCTGTTAAGCTGTTCTGTAGCTGTCTCAAGCAACACTTTAATTTAAATAAAACTTCAACATTATGAGAGTTTCTGGGCTAACTACGCCCAGGAAATAGTGCTATTACATTGATTTATATGTCCAACCAGGATATCGGCTGAACTGATATTTGGAAGCTGATATCCTCTCCAGCAAATTATTCAGTATCGGCGCCAATATCCGATATCAGTATCGGATCGGTCCACCCCTAGTTTTAAATGGACTTGTGCAGTTATTTGTTTTGTTTGTTTTTGTTTGTATTGTACAAATTTTTAACAGGGTGCTCATGAAAATGCGACTCTGGTATTCTCAATGGGCTCTCCCTGTATAAATAAAGATAAATTAAATGTTTTATGTTTTATTGTCAGAGAATCAGGTAGTGCACAATAGCATGCTAGTCGTTGTTAGCTTTATCGTGATGGCAAAACTCTGCTGTGGTCTCTGAAAGTTGTGAAAAATGCTTATAAACACATCGTGGTGAATAATTTGGCTGCAAAATGCTTAAGGTAAGTGAAAAATAACAGTGGACCACTGCAAACTGTTCAACATGAACTAGTTCTGTTTTTCATCTTTTTAAGACACTAAAAATCAGGTATAGCGTCTTTAAGAATGCTGCTCAAAAAAGAAGGGATATAACTTGGTCTCAAATGCTACTTGAGATATGAATAGCAAACATTTTTGGCATAGCATACCTCACAAGTGTGTTTATATCCACAATCTGTTAACTTTTCAAAAAATCCTTAAATGTTTGAAGCTGAATGAAATTTATCAAGTTAAAATTTGAGTTATATTAATTCTCTCTTTGAATGTACACGTTGTCAATGAAAATAATTACCTAATTGCCTATTTACCCATCTATCTATCCATCTGTTGATAATGTGGACATGAATATTGTCAATTAGAATTTAACATTCATGGGTTAAAGATTCCTATTACAGCTGTCATTTTGAGGACTTTTGACCATTCGAAAGATTTTGAATATTTTGTCGCAAATTTTCATCACTCTCTAACCCATGCATCAGCTATATTTTACTATACTATATACTATACAGACAGGAGCCTAGTTACTGCATGTGATATTGTTGTATTGACTCAGCTAAGTATTGGTGTAGTTAATTGTTGATGGATAAAATAATAAAAATGGGCATTAAAACCTCAGGCCCAGGTTTGTGTGGAGCAGAGTGGGAAATGCCTGGTAGGACTTTTGTGTAGGCCCGTCGTCAAGGCAACCATCTGCTGCTCTGTTCGGTCCTCAACCCACACAGGGAGAGAGAGAGGGGGAGAGAGAGAGACAAGGGGAGGGAGAGGAGGGAAAGAGGGAGAGAAGAGAGATGGGGAAAGGAGGGAGAGAGGACAATGGGGAAGAAAAGCAGAGAGAGAAATAGGGAAGTGAAACGGCGGCTGGGGGCAGAGTAAGAGAGATGGAGTGAGAGATAAAGAGGGTAGAGTGAGAGAAATAGCACTAGATAGATGAAGAGAGCGAGCAGAGAGGAGAGGAGAGAGGGGACTAGCCGCTGAAAGAGAAGAGGGAGGGAGAAAAGAAAAGATAGGGCAACAGAGAGGAGGAGGAGGAGGAGGGAGAAGCGGGAGGAGATGTTGAATTTTCCATGTTAAATTTTGCCATTCTGTACTGTCAGTTCACCATGTTGCTATTTCTAACATGATATAATAATTCAGTTTCAACAACAAGACCCAGACTTCTCTTTTCCTAGACACATTCCTATAGTTTGTCTGGCAGGTAATTTCCTGATTAAATGTCATTATACTTAAAGGGGTCTGCTACCTGCTTGTCTTTGTTAAAGAAGTTCCAGTCTTCCATGTCTGGCAGTGAGTGCCCTCAGTACAACACAAAAATTACATTTCCCTGTCTCCATGGAGCTGTTAATGCTTTACTTGAAATGTTCCACAATATGGCATTACTCAGTTTTGTACTTGCAGTTACAGGTGTTTTTGCTAAAAAAATCCCTCAAAATACTTTTCCACTGATCTTTACTGATAACATCACCTGCTTGTCTTCATGTAAGTAGATATGTTTAATGAAACAACAAAATAACATTTCCATGGAAACAAGCAGCTGACGGACACAAAAGTTACATAGTGCAACTTTATTATACAACACAGTTGGTGAGCATTTGCATTATATGGCTGTGTTGAATGAGAGGAAGCTTTGAGGTAATGGTAACTTTAAACAGTGAAAGATTGTCACGATGTTCACTCTGAGGTCGGCTTCTCTCCTGTGACATTTTCAAATTTTCTCTTTGCTCTGGCTGACACACAGTCATTAACACACCCACCTCAGCCTATGTGCACAGACCACACACTGGACAGTACCTGCTGCACCACGGCTCAATCCTGCTACTCTGAGCTGCACTGTAAAATTTGTTTGAGTAAAGAAAAAAGTGAAGAAATAAGTAGGTATACCTATAAGGTCAGTAGTAGTAATTCAGTACAGTAGTAATTGAGCTACGCTTGGTCAGGACTCCCTTAGCCTGAGGATATTTACCATTGGCGCATGTTTTAGGTTGTAATAACAAACATAAGAATAATAACTGGTTTTCCAAATACCACCTGGTCTAACCTAGCTTGACAATGGGCCTAAACTAGGGATAAGAAAGGTCTAAAGTGAGATAAAGCTGAGATTTTATCCTTGTCAATGAGTATATTTTCTTCCCCAAGAGAAAATAATATAAAAGCCACTTAACGTTGGCCAACAGGGCTGAATGATTTAGGGAAAATATTGAAATAGGGAATATTGCAATTTTTCTGACAAGCATTGTGATTTCGATTAGATTTGTGATTTAAGTTTTAATAACAGGATTCTGTTCATGCTATCCTGTGGTATCAACCAATAGCGCATCTGGAAATATTCTTGTGCCAGCTCAAATAGGCCCTGTGGAAATATTTATTTTCTGAACATGATGAGAAAGACAGCACATCTTTCACAGAAACTTTACAAACATAATCACCAATACTAAACAGTCCGCCCATTTAATTTTTAAGGAAACTAACAAAAATGTACAGTTCGTGTAAGGATGTATGTTGTGAGACACAATAGTGTTCTTTCAGGAAATCTTATTTAGGCTTGAAAAAGTGATAATTTTGAGTGGCGACAAAGCAGATCTCGTTGAGAAAATATATTCAAGATAAGAGAACCTTTTTTTGTCCCACAATGGGGAAACTCATATGTTGAATTCTGTGTCCTCCCTCGATGTGAAATTACAGAATTCAACGTATGGAGACCTACAATAATGGATAGACTTTAGCAGCACTATGTTACTAAAATTTCAAACTCAACTTTGACACTAGTGGAAAGACTCGATACTCAATACCAATTCTGGTACCACGATGAAAAAAAAACCCAAAAACATTCTTTAGACAACAGAATGTGATTTTCAACATTAAACCATGGTACTTTCTTTTATATTACCAAGTGGTCTTATATCTACGTTATCCCTCAGTCATCCAGGCAGGTTCCATAGTGGTCAATGGGCATATACTAGTCTATGTGGCCTTATACAACTCAAGATCATTCTGAAGTTCTTCAGGAAAGGTTCATTTCTGTCCTGTGAATGTAATTTTTTAGTATTGATACAGCCTCAAATGAGTATCTAGTTCTGATTCTAGTTTTAGATTGAGTTTAGTATTGATTAGTATCTGATTTTTGATCCTTTTGACAACTTCTGACAGTTTTAAACAGGTCAATGGTTCTCTCTTGACATTATGCAGTGTTGTCTTGGTCATCACAGTCAATCTCTTCGTAACAATGAGTATTTTGTGGCTGTGAAGAGGGAGCAGGTTGTACCACTCCGGACAGAGCATGTTGTTCTGCTCTGTGGTGTGTAATATCGCGTGAAATGGTCGAAAAACATTGTTAAAATGTGAAAGAATCTTATCACTAGAAATCTGTGCTACAATTGTGATCTGCACTGGTATTTTTGTGTCAGATTGTGTGTTAGTTTTGAAAAAAGGGAAATTTTAATTCAGTTGATGACACTGAAAACTAACACCAATTTTGAATTTTGTATTTTTATGCTGCTGCATTCTAAGATAAATTTTTATCAAGACATCAACGTGAATTATGACACTTCATACTATAGAAGAGATGTAGTTAAAGATGTACTATGTAACTTTTCTCCATGGAGATGTTATTGCTTAGCCTAGAATGTTCTACAGTAAGGCATTAAACATATCCATTTACACAAGCAGGTAACACCACAGGGTCAAATATTTTAGATAGGTAAAAGTTACAAACCTTTGACTGCTAATGCTAAAGTGGTTGTTATTCAGTTTGATAAGTTTAAGCAGAATTTGTATGTGGTGTTGCTATACTAATTTGTTGGTTTTTTTTAAGTTTTTTGAAAGGTAAATCTAGAATCTTAAGGTTAGAATCGAGAATTTATGGACTGTAACTTTAAATGTTATATATGGTGACATTTAATCCCAAAACTGATGATTGAAGAAGGCTAATCATGCTTTGTCATTTATGAATTCAAACGCTTTGACAAAAATTTGAATACAAAATCAGATTCTAATTTCAAATCTGGTGAAAATCAGAGGCATGGGATCTCAGAGTCCATCTGTTTCATTGTTCACCCAAAAGAGCCCAAATGTGTTTCTGTATAAGTTATATTTCAACCAAGAAGGCTTATTTAAAGCAGGTCATCCCATAAGGCCAAGTTACACGTCAGATCTGTGAAAAGGCGAGTCTGCTCACTGTAACTGAAAAAATGCACGACAGCTCAATTTAATGCAATATCCCGTGCAAAGCAATAACATCTCCATGGATACAAGTGGGGGGCAGACCTTCCATCATAAAAGTTATAGGGCACCTTTTTTATTATTTTATATATGCACCCTAATAATTTGTTTAGAGTTTAAACATAAAATAAGCTCTATACTTCCATTGCTCTTCTATTTAACTAGAAATTAGAAAAATCTGAAATCTTGTAGTCACTGAGAAAGTGCCACTGTTACCCCACCTGCCAGCTGGGATCTACGTTTATCTATTCTTTAACTATTCTACTCTCTGTCTCTTTAAACCTCCCTGGTTTAAATAATGATTATGTGATGTGTATGTGTTTAATGACCTTGTTGTATGTTGTCTTGACAGATGCAGGAGGGGGGCAGTGCCAGGGCATCCCACAGGGTCTTCAGCGTCCTGGACCGCTTACTTCTCACTCATCCCGTGTGGCTGCAGCTTGCACTCAACCAGGAATCTGCTGTTTACATCCTGCTACGGGAGCCTGTGGGGGTCAGACCAAACACAAATTACCTATACAGACTGTACCAATACTTGCTTTGAATGCAATTTGAGTATTTTACAAGCACTACACCGAACATGACTAGATAGCAATCATGCATTTTATTTGTATATCTGAGCATCAACAGAAAATCAAGTAAAATGCGTACTTCCAAAAATTGATGTAATATGTGTAGTTTATATTAAAGGTGTACTATGTAACTTTCCTGGTGTGGTGAGTACATCTGCTTGTCTCTATGGAGAAATGATTGCTTTGCTAGTTCCATAATATGATATTAAACATATTTATCTTCATGGAGACAAGTAGGCAACACCAAGGTCCGATCTGTGAAGAGGAATGCCGCTCACAGTATGAATGCTTGTTTTTCCAAGTATTTTTGAGAAATAAAAACATCTGTGTTTGGATAAATGCAGGATGAATACAAATGCGAAGCAATTAAATCTCCATGAAGGCAAGAAGGTGACAGACAACCCACTAGAAAAGTCAGTTAAAGTTAAAACTTTGACGAATATATCTAACAATTAATACAGCTACAGCGTTACTCAGTTGTCTGTATATTGTCTGTTAGAAATATAAATTTAAACTATGTCACTTGATTATTTTTTTTGTTTGTTTTTATTGAGACACAAAAATACAATCTGTTGAATGGTAAGTTTTGCCTTAGAAAAACAAGCTTGGCCTCATATTGTTGCCATAGCACTATGAATCCATATTGTTGTCTCTGTACATATGAATTGATGGTCCATATGTTAAAGATAATATTTCACACTACAGTTCACACGTTATCGTCAGTGCTGCTAAATGGTTTGTTTAACATAATATGAATGCATCTGTTAACATGGGATGATAATAATAATAATAATAATAATAATGGAATATACCGTGACAGGGATAAAGGCATTAGCAAAACAGCAATGGCTATTAGTTTATGTTTTATTATGTTATATTATTGAATATAAATAATGGACTTAATTCAAATCTAAATTGCGCGTGAATGTAAACACTTAGTAAATGGCAAAAAAATGAAGTTATTTAATATAAGAAATTTCCAGAAAGATATCTCTAATTACACATAATACCTGCTATCCTTGTACTTTAGACCTCGACAAACATGAGATTCTTGTATTAGTTTATCTGTTTACACTACCAAAATCAAATCAATGTTTTGTTTTTTTGCTTTACTTTTACTACTTTCTACCATTTAGAAACATACGAAAGACCTCCACTATATGAAGCAAGATGTGTGGAGTTATGTAGTAAATTAAAAAAAGTTAAATAACTGTACTAAATATTTTTGACCAAGCAAAGGGTGGCTACTTTGACTATTTGAATATAAAATCTTTTTTTTTTTTTAAATGTAGAGTTAGTTATGTTTTTGTTTTTTTTGCTAAATAATGCCATATATCTTACTTCATATATTTGATGTCATCTGTATGTCTATAAAATCTTCTCTGAAATGTTGTTAATAGACGTGCTTAAAGTGGGACATGTAAACTCAGTCATTAGTCAGTCATGAGCTAAATCATAACTGAAGAAGTGGTGAAGAAAACTAAAATGTTTAAAGAATTTAATATAGTCAACATAAAGCTTTTGTCAAAACTTTTACTAGTCCTGTTACACTGAAAAATATATCACTTAAATAAGAATAATATGGTGTCTGAAGTGAAAAATACTAAGAGAAGTACAATTTTATATTATAAGAAGCATAACTTAGTAAATGCAAGTGATTACTAACCACCTCATGGCTAATGGCACAGCATAGCTGCCACACCACCAACAACCTGTCCCATGGAGCTCACCACTAGCCTGACTGCAGTGAATGAACTATATGAATGAAGAATTGAAATGGACTTGTCTAGTATGATCATCAGATAAATGCATATATGTAAAGTGAGAGTATTTTGTTCTTGTTTTAGACCTTTTTAGTTCGTAAGTGCAGTTCGAGTCAGAGGAAAGTGCTGTGTTTGAGAGTGACATCAGACAGAAGCGCCTCGTCAGTGAAAGAGTGCTTCATCTGTGAGGAGGACTCCAGTGAGTACCATAGCCAGCACTCTATCAGTACTGCTTATGCTGTATGGTGGTACTACAAGGAATGTGACTAAATCAAATTTGTTACCATTATTGTGAGTATACTGGGTGACATGAAAAAAATTAAAAATAAATCATCCTTAGTTTTATTTCAGTCACTGTGTCTAATAGATCACCTTTCCTCTTGTATGTACAGATGCCAGGGACCCTTGCACACATCTTGGGACAGGCTTGGTCGGGACTATTTTAGTTGGTGGATTTTAACTATTGTGCTATTGTGTTTTGGGTTGGTGGGGGAAACCAGAGTTCCCAGATGAAAGACATTCAGACATAGGAAGAACATGCAAACTGCAAACTCCACACAGAAAGGAGTCAAACCTACAGCTTTCTTGTTGGGAGTTCAGTGCTAACCACTCAGCCATTACCCTCATTATCAATTAACCTCTTGACATATCAAGGTGGCTCAGGGGTTAGAACTCTTACCTTTTAGGTTTGATTGCCACCTTCTTCCCCAGTCAACCTAAAACAGAAATAGCAGGTACATACTAAAGGTCCTGGCAAATCCTGGCACAGGATCTCAAGCAGGAATCCCAGATGCAACATTGCATTCATTCATCTGTGTTTTTGGAACTGCATAAATGGGTCAAATGTATCTACTCTTACCTGCTAAATCTACTATAAGCTACCCACTTTCTCTCACACAGTATGTTTGTTTGTTTGTGTTTACAGCCTTTGCTTTGGAGAGCTCAGCACTCAGCTTCCCCGACCTGTGTCGCCTGGTGGCCTTCTACTGTATCAGCAGGTAAAACACAGGTGTAATCGAATATTTAGATTAGGGCTCCACTAAACTGTTAACCAATTATTATAGCAAATCTATCAAAATATTAATATTGTTTTGTTAAGAAGTTCACTGGTATAAAGTGGTAACAGAAAACCTGAAAAGTGTACACACTTAATATTAACTTCTGAAAAGAGATGACAGTATGATTACCCAAAGATTACCCATGTTCACTGTTTGTAAAGGGCTTTGGTAAAGTTGTAGTACATCTGGCTTTGACTTACCCTCAGTCTATGCTTACTTCATAATAAATGCGTCCTAAGTCAGGGAAAGTGCACAGATCCAGGCGCAGATCGATAAAAGAGTAGTTGAAGGATCATTGACTGTATATATTGAAGGATAGTTGGATTACTGTGTTTTACAGAGATGTGCTCCCGTTTCCACTGAAGCTCCCAGATGCTATCGCCAAAGCCACAACACACAGACAGCTGGAAGTTATCTCCCACATGGGACAAGGTACAAACATTAACCAGACTGTTGTCACGTTATTCATAACGTGATAACGTTATGGCATGTTTTCAACCTAGTTTGGTCATTTTATGTATGTTTACTCTCGTTTTCTTGACACATTTACGGTTTTTAGCTAACACGTTATTAGCTAAATATCAAACTATTGCAGTCCACACATACCGCACGCTGCAGGTAATCGTGCGTTAAAACGTGCATCTCCTCTGATGAAATGTGCACTTTTCTGTTAATAATAATAATGATCAGTATTTACTTATCAAATATTAACCAATTATTTACCAGATCGTGTAGGCTGGACGTGACAAAACTTCCTTTAGAGTCAGTCAGCGCTCCCTGGTGGTCTAGTGGTTAGGATTCGGTGCATTCGCCGCCGCGGCCCGGGTTCGATTCCCGATTAGGGAACTTCTTCTACCTTGATTTTAGCAGTCGACAAACTAAGTTAATGTAAACCTTTAGGTGGTGGTGTAACATATGGTCTGAATGCTCTGAGGCAAAGCAATAGCGCATACCAACTTAAGTATCTTGGCACAACTTCACAGCTTATTGACTATCTTCTAGAGAAAAAATAACAGGTCCAAAATTAATCATAATCAACTAAGGCTGCATGAATTTGGAATAAACTAACTGTGATTTTTTTCTGACAAGTATTAGATATAGAATTTATTAAAAAGTATGATTCTCTTGCACTGTAAATAACTGCAGGAGCATTAGCATTTGAGAGAAGACAAAAATGTGAACTACTATTTTTACAACCATGTTTGTTAAGGTCTAACCTGCAGCCAGGCTACAAACAAGTAGCAACAAAATGGAGGATATTTTATTCTTTCCAGAGGACATTCTGCTAGATAAATGCAGCCTTTGTGGTTTGATAATTCTGGCAACAAAAATTTTGATTCTACTGCGGTATATTTCTGCAGCCCTATAACACAGTCATATTCCGAGCCTTTACTGCGCATTATTGGTGTTTGCAGATTTCTGGAGTTCCCCAAATGCCTCGGAGATTCAGAATGGCCCGGTTGAGCAGGGCCCCTCCACCAGCAGCACTCTGAAGAGCGTGAACCAGGACTGGAACCTGAACATGACCCGAGGCAGACAGGGCAAACTCTGCTTCATCAACCCACTCTTCCTACAGCTGGAGGTCTTAAAGGTTAGTAGCTCAACTGCAAAGTCTGTTATTCTTTTCTTCTGCTTGTTTCAATTAGAATCATGGGTTGAAAATGGATAGGTTTGCACAGAATTGGAGGATGTAGCAGCTCTCAAAGAGATCAAATCCTGTATCCCTAGCCTTGTTGCTAGGATTTGATCTCATTGAGAACAGATAAGAAAATTAAATTCTGTCAACTGGACAAAAGAGTGAATATGTTTTGCCACTCTTCCAAGTAGTTCTTCAGTACTCATCTAAGACCCAATCATCCCAAAACACTGTTGTGTTATTGCTCTCCCCATGCCTTTCTAGATAACACACATAACAGCACTGCATCACCTGCTTCTGGAGCTCAACAGTGACCGGCCACTCCGGTTCCGGAAGTAAATTTTCCATAGTAAAAACACGTTTTTCATTATGAATGTGTTTATTACTCTGAAAAAATATGCATCTTTATTGTGAGCGGCCTTGCATTTGCACAAACCTGACTCCTATTTGGCCTGGAGGAGGGCTTCCACTTTCTTTTTCCATGAAGATGTTGTTCCTTTGGCTATAATTCCACTGTATGGCATAAAACGTATCTATCCCCATTTAGAATGTTCCGTATAGTTTTACCTTTCTATTTCCATGGAATCATGCAGGTGACTTTCCAACCCCAGAGAGTTACATACTATCTTATCAGTTTAAAGACAGATCTAAAATGCTACTAAAATTTGTGGGAAAACATTTAATTAGTAACTTTGAGAAGTATTTTTATTTTTATCCATGTAGCTGTGCTTTTACTTGAGTAAAATTTACCCTTTCCGCCGCTAAGGGACTACAATTGGATATTATCAAGTTATTATGATTCTTTATGGTTTTATTTGTTTGTATTGTGATTTTAATGTATTTCTTTTTCTGTCAAGGACTTTGAACTGCGTTTTGTAGGAATTGTTGACCTGTTTCATTTCTTCAGCAGCAGCAGCAACAGCAGCAGCTAGTAAACCACAGCGCCTCCAACAAACGGCACAGGTTTAAACGCAGCATGAGACTGAGGCTATCCGAGTCGTCCATGAACCTGTCTCTCGAGGGAGGGTCCTTCTCTCCACCAATGTCCGAGGATCAGGACGGCGCAGGGGGAATGCAAAAGCCTAACCCGCAGAGGAGGCTCCACTCTGGGGCAGGAGTACTGAGGAGGACCCCTGCTGTGTCCCCTGGCTCTGCGGAAGAGGATGATATGATGGCTGTACATACAACACAAGTAAGATGTTACTTAATTTAATGTTTGCAAAGCCTCATTTGTCAAACATGAAAACAAGACCGTAGTGTAATTAGTAACAATTTTGTGCAAGTCCAAAGACTGAATAAATCCCATTCAATTACATTTAATGCAATTGTATGGGATCTTTGAACAATCAATTGTGCGGCAGATCATCAGAGATGGCATCTCTGATAATCTGTCTCACAACTGATTGTTACATGTGCTCAACACACAGTATGAGCTCCTGCAGTCTGGGAGGAGATACAGGGTTCCTTTATGTAAGAATAACAAGTATAAAAACTTTTTTGTGCCCCAGTCCATAAAATTAACAACATGGACTGATTATGCTGATCTGTGAATCCTGAGTGATTGTATATTCTTCGGTGCTTTTTGTTTTTTGTTATGTTATGTCATGCCTGTATGTTAATGCTACTAACCCCTGTTCCAAGTCAAATATCTTTATGAGGAGACAAAAATAAATGAAACCTGAATACAAACATGCCACTCTTTTGCAAATGATTTGCTATGATAGAATACAAAAGTAAAGAAAAAGCTTTTGTCTTATTGATTTGGCCATTGACTTTGGATGCATCAGAAAATGAGTAAAAGAGAGAAGTAAAAAGCATGTCAACTCCATGATTAGAAATGGAATAGAAAGTTAAAACCTTTGGAACATTCTCCATGAGTTGCTTTCATGTTTTGGCTTTACCTGGTGAGGTCTTAAATATGTTTTAAATATTATATACTAACTTTGCTTGCTCATGTTGAATGAAAATGCTCACATTCTCATTCTCATTGATTATTCAAATGGATGAAGGAAACTTTAATTAAGGAAGCTGCAACATTTTGCAACTATGATGTCTGCTGTGGACAGGCAACACCCTTGACAATGAGCAGTTTATCAATGGCCTCAAAGACCCTCATTTTTTCACTTCACAATTTATCTAAAACATGAGTCATCTTAATTAAAGTTATTTTGGTAATGTAAGCATTTTCACTCTTTGTTCCAGGCAGGTAAAGCAGATGAACCCCCCACACCCCCTCCTTCCGCTCCAGTGGGACAGTCCAGCACTGAGGTGTCGGCTCTGGCCTTGGAGAGACGCCCCGCCCCCTCTCTGGCCGAATTGGACAGCAGCAGCTCCTTCAGCAGCATGGACTCCGACTCAGATTCTGAAACCATGTCCCAAATGCAGGCACAGAGCTCACAGCGCCCCCCTCTGGTGCGCTCCAGGGGCCGCGGCGGGATGCATAGAATGAGCGAGGCGTTTGTGTGTTTCTTTGCTCCAGATAAGCGTTTGACCAGGCTGGTGGAGGAGTTGTCCAGGGATAGGCGGTCCACGTTTGGGGGCATGGTTCAGGACTTTCTGCTGACTCAAAGGGAGGCGCTGAAGAGTCTGGTGTCATCGTCTGCTCCTCGTGTGACGTCAGTGCAGCTCCTTCAGGGCATGAGGATGTTTCTGTCCCAGGCCAAGTGCTGCCTGCTGGACAGTGGAGAGCTGGAGCCCCCCATAGAGACACTGGTGCCTGAGCATGAAACGGGTAAATTGAGTGCTGATTTTGAATTGAAATACTTTTGTCCCATAAAACTACTAGACAAGGTAAGACTAGGCAAACTCTTAGACCAGTACAGTACACACAAAATATTCAGTCAGGAAAGACTCAGACAGACAATTAGTTGATTAATAGTTTAGCAGATAATCTTTTGGAACTTATAGGGAAGACATCTTTGGATAGATTTAGTGTCATTAGAAGCTATGCGATTGAATATTTTTAATACAATGTGTACATAATCCACACACAGTCGCTTACAAGCCAATGTATTCTTTGTACAGAAACAATACAGATATAAGTAGAACTCTTAGTTCAAGTTTTAAGTGCATATTATCAGTCAGTAATGGTTCTCACTGAAAGCAGTTGGGAAAAGGTGGAACATTCAGATGTATAGACCCAAGCTTATTGGGTGAAGCGTCACAACAGCAGAGCAAGCCAAGATATCAAACTTTTGTTAAATCCAGTTGAGAGAAAATCACAGACATCTTTCAAGTCCACAAATGCACTACACGATTCCCTTTCCATATTTGCGCTAAAATGGGCTTAAGTTCGTCAGTGCTGCCACAATACTGCCCTATAATTGGACATACAGCAGCTCATGGTTTTTCATCAAATTAAGTTAAAAACATGTAGACTAAATACATTGGTTATTGCAGAAACAAACCAAAAAACAGACCAAAGCCAGAGTATTATGCAGCAGTGATTGAGTAGCAGTGGTGCCAGAGGAGACAGACAGCTTGAGTAAATGGTGGGCTGCGCTGAAAGGCACTGTCAACACAAAGTAGTTTTGCGTGGGGGGTGCGGCTCCATCGTTGCATTTAGAAAACAGCATTAGGGAAGCCCTCCAGTGCAACGCAGCCAGCTCCATGTGAGGCTCAGCGGTTAGATGTGTGTGCGTGGGCTCAGCTTGGATGTTGTTTTTTCTGCAGGTGTGTGTGAATGTGTTGGATAGTTCATAATATGTGTGTATGTGTGTGCGTGTTTGTGTGCAAATGTGTTGGATAGTTCAGATTAAGCTTCAGGGCTGAAAGAGAGAGAAAGGCTATGCAATGTTCACTTACTGTGATTCTATGTTTCCTTTTCTTTTTAGTGGTGGAGACCTAGCAATTTCCTTTTATGTATGCTTTATTGAAGTAGAAGTAGTAGTATTAGTAGTAGTATTAGTAGTAGTAGTTGTAGTAGCAGCATAAAAGTAGTTACTTGATAGAAGGGATTGAAAGTAAAAAATAAAATAAAATTAATATTACAAAATAAAACAGATTTGATTTTTACATATCTATATCTATTTAGGTATTCAGTATATTTAAGAATGAAGTATCGAGTAGTTAAGTTGAAAACAATACAGGAACTAAGAAATCTTTGTTATTATCCTAGGCCCACATAAACATGATACATTTTTGATTATAAACAATAGGAATCGTTTACTCAAATTAATATATGATCCGATGATATTTGATTCGATTAAAATCAAAACTCTGAGCCCTGCCCCAAACAACATGCTTTCACTGACAGAGAATTTCCTGTAGACCTCTTTATTAAAACAACCCATGCTTATCATGTCAGCTGGATCTCAATTCACATGTGATCATTTGTGATCATTTGTCCAACCCTAAAAGTAAAATGCATGACTATGTAAACATAATTGACCAGGTATAGTGCAGTTCTTTGATCCTGTTGTAATCCACCCTTATTTCCTTCCTTGCTTTTGCGTCCTTCTCTCTTCTCTTCCTAGTTCCTCGCCTCCTGTCCTCCCTGATTCAGATCTATCTCAGTTTTGCGTCGGTGGTTGAGGCATTTGCATTTATTCCTCTCCACCTCGTTTATCATAAAAAGATATCGCAGTCCTACGCTCACTCCAACCGCGGCACGATTCACGGCCAAGTGGGAGGGAGAGAGGGAGGAAAGCGCGATGAAAATAGTGCAAGCTACTTTGAAAATGTAATCAGATACACTTATGCGTCAAATGTCTGCCTGGTTACTGTAATTTTACGCAGTAAGTGAGTTATGGGGAAAGTCGTGAGCGGAGATGGTTTTGCGGATGTCGCAGAGGGCCCTATGTTATTGAGGGAGTGAAAAAGGGAGAGGATGGAGAGATAGAGAGATGATTGGATGGGAGGATGCTGAAAACACTGAGCACTTGAGGATTGTTACGCACCAAAGGGAGACAGCCCACTGATGGTTTAAACAGAGCGGCACGTGTCTCTGTGCATGATACGGGTGGTGACCATAGTAGGGCTGAACGATCGATTACGATTTATTTTTTTTTTAAAGAAAAAGGATTCTATTAATTTTAAAGGTGCCCAGACAAAAATAGTAAAGAATTAACTGACAAGCTAATACAAGAATCACATTTCAGATGTTTGTATAGATCTAAACTACAGTGTTAATAAGATATTTTGTTATTTGAAAATTATGGTACTTCAAAAATTGCAGATTTGATGTGATGTGATTAATCCTGCAGCCCTATACCATAGTAGGGCTAACATTGGTTATATTTAATAGAAGTCCAAGTAAAAACATAGAGAAATAGGTGGGAAAAAATATAAAACTATAAAAACATAATGTAGGCCTATAACAAATTTTGAAGTGTGATATATTGCTGAAAATAAACCATAAATTATATTACTGAAAATAATTCCACTGACGCAATAACCCTAAAGCAAGATTATCCCAAAAATGATTCTAAACATACAATTTTGTTTAAAAAATATGGTATGGTATGGTGGTATAAATAAATTGTCAAATGAAAACTTTAGTGATTAGTTTGTATTCAACCTTCTGCAGCTCAAAACTAAAAAAGTTAAATATTGACCTCCAAAAATTATTGTTAAATAATGTTATTCTTCTGGACAGGTTATTTTAAACTTGTCCAGAAGAATTGACAAAGAGACTGAAACAAGAGTTGACAAACTAATAAACGAGTCACATTTCAGAACATGTTCTAAAGTAAAAGGTATGCAGTTCTAATGCTAAATATTCTGTAGCTTATGGACAAAATTGTGGTACTTCAAAATTGTAGCCTATGCGATTTGCTAATTGGATCCATTCAAATGTTTTATTTGATTGTGGTTAATCTTGCAGCCCTAACATACAATACAAAATAGATGTCTCAAATACTTGAATGTAGTGTTGTTTTGTGTATATGCACACATCTTAAACACAGTAATCAGTCCTACTCTTTTTACATATTTTATCCCCCTCACTCTTCTAGTGCAGTTTTCAAACCAGTGATTAAATTCAATCCCACATACTGAAATTTAGCATATACTGTGTGCAATAACAAAGATATTAAGCCAACACGAATGGCTGTCATACTGATTTAATGCAAAGCTTGTACTGCTTGTACTGCTATTATAAGCAGTACAAGCAGGCAACATCTCCGAATCAAACAAGTTATGCTTATGACTAACTACATCATAGCATGATTTTGAAAAAAAGAAATAGTGACTTTTTTGTCAAGTTTTGCTTTGATTATATTTGTGATTAATGTTTTAAAATGTTTTTCATTCGGTCCAGAGAGTACATTGTAAACAACTCCAGAACCATTAACAGTTGCGAGAAGACTGAAATATGAACTGCTAAATTAATACAAGAATACCATGATATTCAGAACATGATTGGCAGCTGGGATAGACCTCCACCCACTGAATACATTGTTTTATGTAGACCAATAATGTCCAGTAATAACTGCTCTCTTCATTACAGTACATTTTTGTTACCAACTACGGTAGCTTGCACTATTTTGTATAATTGTAAATTATAAATATAAATTAACTATCCTATTGGTGATGTCTATTGTTTCTGAATGGCTAGAGCTGTTACTGCTGTAAGTAGGTAGGCAAGAAATTGTCTATGAGATAATATCAAACATGTTTTAGCACATTTCTGATATATTGCAAAAATCAGGTTTCTGTCCACCCTTGTTATAAGATGTGTGTCTCATTTTTATAGCTGCTCTAATCAAATAAAGATGCTATTTAATTGGCTATTTGTGAACCCCAATACAGTACATCTTGGGCAACCCTTAACTGGCCATAAATTAGATCATATTATATGTAATCTCCAAATGGGTATAGTAAAGGATTATCCAAGGTTCAATTATGTTTTTAAAAAAGTGTTATTTTGTCATATTTTTACATAACTTCCATCTTCCTTACCCCTCAGACCTTGCCCTGGAGCGTGCCATGTTTTCCTGTGTGCTCCGACCTCTTCGCTCTCACCTCAAAAAGGCCCTGCTGACCCTCCACGACCAGGACGGGTCCAGCCAGCGTGTGTCCCAGAACATGGTACATCTGAAGGGGGAGGGGGCAATGGCCAAGCTGGGGGTCCGCACTGGGGTTCCAGACAGCAGAGAGGTGGAGAGGGTCAAACAGAAGCTGACTGTAATGCACCGAACACACTCACCCATAGACAAAGTGCTGCTACTTCTGCAGATCTGCAAATGTGTGCACAAAGCTATGGGCATTCCACATGGTGAGGCTCTTTTCTAATACTGTACAATGGACTGTTGTGTTTTATGGTTATTTAAGTTGTGAGACCTGGTAACCCAAGTTGAGGAGCTTATTATGCTTTATAATTAGATTACTTGCATGAGAATGAAAAAAAGAAAAGAAGTTAATCATTAACTGCAAGGTCAGTTTTTTAAATTTTCAATAGCACAACATGTTTTACAGGCTGTAAAAAATATTTCAGTTAGCCAGTAGAATATATTTTACTGTGTATAATAGGACACCTATTGGTAATAAGGTTGTCGAAAACATCTTACTGGTAATATAACTACTTCACAATAAGGACAAAGTTTGACCTTTCCTGAATAGTTTTAGAAAGGTCTTGATTTATATCAGATCATCAAAATTGGTATTGCAGTCATTTGTTTGTGGTACAGATTTTTGGTATCACTTTATAATAAAAACACCTTAGTTTAATAGGAAAGATTCAGGCTTAGTAACTGCTTGATTAAGGAAGCTAGGGTTAGAGGTTATGGTTGGATTGTTAATTAAGTATTAGGACCATTAAAGTCACATTTTGTTATATTCTCTCTCAGGACAGGAAGTGAGCTGGGATGACTTCCTGCCGTCTCTGTCATATGTGATTGTTGAGTGTAACCGGCCTCAGCTCCTTATAGATGTGGAGTTCATGATGGAGCTGCTGGAGCCCTCGTGGCTCGGAGGAGAAGGTACCACAAGCATCAAACACTTTTGTGCAAGATATGGATTTCTTAGTCTCTGGGTAGTTCTATTTCTTCATTTGTTCTGCTATAGATTTTCTAGATCTATGGCTACTTCCAAAGTTATTCCTCCCTTACTTTATGCATTCCGAGCATACTTATAATTCACAGTTTATACACAGCAGTTTATAAGCGGTATTTACAACTTTCAGAGACCAGAGCGAAGTTTTGCCATCAAGCTAATAGCAACTAGCATGCTAACATGCACTTCCTGATTATCAGACAATATGATGCTTTCTTGCTAGATGCAGACAACACGCATTAGGGATTTTGACCTCAAGAGATGCTTATATAATATATCTGTACAGGGGCATGACAGATTTTGCTCAAATACATGGGAAAATATCTGGTTCAGGGTCTTTACGAAAATTATGTGGTAATGGACAAACATTTTCCAAATATTGAGAATTCACTGGTACATTTTGTTGTTATTCCAGGGGGGTACTACCTGACTAGTGTGTACGCCAGCCTGTGTCTGATCCAGACCTGGGACCGAGAGAAGCCTTTGGGGGGGTTCATGACACCCCAAGCCCAGGAGGCACTGCAGGAGTGGAGCAGTCGACGGAGCAGAGAGGCCCAGAGGCACAAGGACAACCAACACAACCAGGTACAGGGCAAAAGGTCAAATTCATGAGGTCCCGTAAACTCTGAAACTATCAACAGCAGCAACGCTAACATTTGCATAATTTTGACTTGTTTCATCAGAAAGATATGGTTGCGATAAGAGAATTCTGTGAGGAGATATGTTGTTTCTTGTTGGCAAATTGTTAATGAAATTATTTAAGACATTTAAGTTGTATTGCTGACAACTTCATTAATTATAGTATGAAGCTAAATTTTGTAGAACTGCTTCCACACGAGTTGCCTAGTCAAAATTCTGACCTTTGTGTGATTGTAGCAAGAGAAAACTAATAGAAAGGCAGGTCTAAAGGGAGCGTGAAAGGCATATTAAAGTGGATATTCTAAACTAATATTAATCAAGTTAAAATGTGTTGAATTAAAATGAAGTCCATATGAAAACAGATAATAGTTGGTAGAAGCCTTGTATTTGCAGGAACACATTTTTACAAGTCTTTTACTCATTTTTGAACCATGAACCATGCTTTGTCTCCTTATGTAAAGCATCTTTGGGTTTCTTGAAAAGCTCCTCCTATTGTCACTGATGAACATGGTTAAATGTGAAGTTATAGCTCCACCCACCATTCACACAAATGTTGAACCAGAGAAGAGAAACGTTTCTGGTAGAGAAACGGCTGTCTGGAATTACCATTGGCAGCCACTTACACCTTGTTTACGTCCATCCATGTGTTTAAATGTACAATATTTGTACTACATGCCCTTATCCAATAATATTTTGGCTGAAATTAACATTTATCATATTTCTTTTTTGGTGCTTATCTCTATGCAAATGTGATTCCCTTGCTTTGAAAAGTTCCACAGAATGGCATTAAATTCATTAAACTGCACAGAGACAAGCAGGTGACTCAACTAGATGTTACAGAGATCAAATTTGTGCAATAAAACCCATGTAATTCAATACCTACAAGATCGATATGTAATGCCATACTGTTGAACATTCCAGGCAAAAACAAAAACATCCCCATGAAGACACCCACCCCCTCCAGCACAAAAGTTAAACAGTGCACCTTTAGGATACAAATCTCAAATCAAATTGCATTAAGACCACAATTAGAAATTTCCCAAAATCTTCCAGCCCTATTGTCATCTGCTTGCGTGGTCACGTGGTGCTCCTCTCTTGGCTTCAAATAGCCGATGTAGCTCGCCCGGCAGCCAGATTTTTCCTCTGACACAAGCGAGGATCAGCCAGCCAAGTGCTATGAAGAAGTGGGCGGTCAGATAACATGAAATTTATTGAGCTGCAACTACTCACCGAAACAGGCAATCACAATATGCACACGGACAGCGCGGACCTTGGTGACTCTGTAAGTTTAAACCCTTGTAATAGATGCCTGTTGATCATTTAACTTAGTCTGTTTTACTACATATTTTAGTTGGAAAAGTAAATTAATTATTTGTGTTTTTAAATTAACACCTTATTTCTCACCATTTGCTTATTCATGGGTTTCAGCTTCCTGTAATATGCAACAATTTGAGGACTTTTTCCCTTTCAGAATATATAATATTTAGTTTTAAATTGTTAATCGCTATGGCAACAGTCTAATATTTCATCATTCTGGACCTATGGATACGAATATTTTGATTTTTTTCTTCAAGTTCATATAATAGATACCTGTTGATCATTTTACTTAGTCTATTTTCTTTGATATATTTTAGTTGGTTGAATTAATGAATTATTATGTGTGTTTTCAAGTTGACACCTATTTTCACACAATTTGCTTGTAGAAATATTTATAGTGGGGTTTTTTTTGCTATGTTGATGTCTGTAGTTGGTTTATGATGTGGTTATATAATAGGTTGAACGCAATTATAGCCAAGTGTTTTCAAGAGTCCTGTTTGTGATTTTAGTAGCGCTTATGTTGCTCAAACTTTACATTTTCTTGTATAGGCAAACTTTAGCTGCTACGTAAATGGGTTTAATGCATTATTTAAATAGGTTTTTATAGATTATCAAACATGAAATGAGCATCTCCAACAAGGTGATTCTAGTATCAGGGAGAGGGAGAGTGTGTGGGCAGTTAGAGCTTTGTTTTCCACTGGAGATCTTTGACATTACGAACATCATTTATTGTTATTATGGTGAACCTTCTCTCTCCCTTTCTCTCTCTCTATCTCCCTTTCTCTGTCTTTCCACCCCCATCTTCTGCCCTCTCTTCAGTGCTGTGACCTGCGATTCACATGAACATGTATATATCCACAGTTTTAGACAATTATAGGAGTAAGAAGTGTGTGTAGTGGGTATTGTACTCAGCAAATACAAAACATCTACTTGTGTTTAATGAGTTCAATTCAAAATATTAAAGTTTAAACTGAAAAATGTAATTCCAGTTTTAATAGTTGCAGTTAGCAAATTGCAAACACTGGTCAGATCTCTGTGGAGAGACAACAACTTACAAATATTTTCACCAACAAAAACATCTGTAATTACAAAATAGGTTTGATGCCGAACTGTGGGGCATTCCAGGCAAAGCAATAATATCTCCATGGAGACAAGCAGATGGTAGAGGGTAGTAGTAAAGTAAAATAGTGAATCTTTTCTCATGTTAATACACCTGTATTGTGTGTGTTTTAAATGTGAACTCTGAATGGAATTCTCCCTTTACAACATTAATCAAAAATCTAATTGCAATACTGGTCAGAAAACTTGCCAAGTCTTCATTGTTGCTTAGTTTTAATCCTACTTTCAGTTAGTCCTCCTTGGTATAGTCTTATAAAACTGGCTTAGACCTGGTGGTACATGGAAAACCAAATATTTTCTTAGGGAGTGAAAACTATGAGAACCAACAAGGTTATTTGTCTTGTTTCAAGGCAATTATGTCTTGTTTCAAGATATTATTTTTGCCAAATGCCAATGGCATAAGAAATTCTTCTTAATAAGCCTACTTAACGAGCTGGTGATACAGAATTGTTCACTATTGCCAACTAGATATTGATTTTATGGGTCAGTGTATTCTATGTGCTGGGGAGGGTATTTTTGGCATCTGGACTCTGCAGCGGTATCTACAATAAAGAGTCAAGATGATAATTGCTTCATAGCCATCACTGCATACAGATGATGTACTGTATCAACTTTGAAATTGAAAAAAACAAATTTCCCCAAAGATCCTATATCAAAAATATACCCTGTGTTTGTTTTATTTATACATGCCTGTGCAGATGTTTTAACCTCATTTGAACTGCTTCCCTCCTCTGTGGCATTCTGTATCCACAGAAATATTGACTGAAATACATTTACTTGTTTTTTTTAATACATACTTAAAGTTTGAAAACATCAAAGGTACACTATATAACTTTTATGTTTGTCTACACATGGAGATGCTTTGCTATGCTTTGCCTGGAATTTGACGCCACCAGGCATCACATCTGTAATTGAAAACTAGATAGGTTTAATGCCATACTTTGTAATGTTCTGGGTAAAGCAATAACATCAAGCAGAAGGCGGATGCAACCTTAAAAGTTACTTTGTGTACCCCTAAAGCCTGATGTTAAAGTAACCAAAAGTATTTCAATTTAAATTAAGTATAATATTGAACACAGATCACTAAATAGATTGTAAACTCTGTTCTTTTCTGTGTCTTTGCAGAGGTGCGTTCGGATACTGTTCCAGGACGGGGATCGTAGTGCGGTGCGGACCTTGCAGTGGAGGGCGGGGGAGACGAGCCAGGCGTTGGCCCAGCTGTGCGCCTCCACATTTGGGGTGTCCGATCCTCAGCAGTACACCCTGTTCTGGAGGAGCGGGGGCGAGATGAGAGCCCTCCCACCCCAGGCCCAACCACAGGACCTGGCCAGTCATAGCGAAGGGGGTCCCTCTCTGTCCTACCTGCGCACGGACCACGACTTCAGCAAGATGCGGCGGCTCACCAGAGGGGGCGCTGTGGACCTGAGCGAATCTGTGTGTGAGGAGTGAGCGGGAAGACAAGAAGACAACAGTGTTTTTCTTCATTTTTCTGAATCCAATCTTGCGTCAAAACTTTTCAAACTACGCTCCAATGGGGCAGAGAAGAACGGATCCAGCAAATAGACTAATGCCAAAAGTTGTGGCTGCTTTTGTACAGGGCTGTATACACTATTTGTGACCTGGAAATGTGTAATAACTGTTTTTTGGTTGTTGCTTGAACCCAAGAGGATACACTGACAGGATTACATCACTAAAAATGGACGAGGCTCCTGTCCAAAGACAGTTTCTGTGAGACTGTTGCCTGGAAACAGAATCTACTTCCTGTTCGCTTGGTGAAAAGGCTAACGGTGTGTGTGATGTAACCCTCTCACTGTATACCTCCTCTGGATCTTTTATTACTTTCATTACTTTTTTCTGTCAGAATATTTTTGGATGAAGTTGATCAGCAAACCCATGTGTGCCCTTTGGAGATATACATACAGTATTGTGCAAAAGTCTACACAAAATCTTAAGGAAACTGAAATATATAGTCAAACTTTAAAGATTTTAAGGAGTAAATGCTTTTTCCATTGAGCCACAGAGGTATAAAAATATAAAGGAATCTAGTGAAAATAATAATTAGTTTTTTAGATAAGTGATAATTTTCTTAAAATATCAATCTTGACTGTAACAATTATTGCATTTTCCTTTCCTTTCTGTTAAACTTAGTACAAGAACGGATCCAAAATTGGAGAGAGAGGAATAAATGCTTTAATTTGAATTATAGACAAGAATAACTTTCTAGGAAAAATGGTTATATAAAAAGTATAATATAAATGCAAAAATTAACACATGGAAAAAAATCAGAGGCAGATGGTCCTTAATTAAGCTTTACCGCACTGTGAAACAATGGTCTGGTAGAGTCTTGTGGCAGAGCTGCTCCTTAAATAGTGATGGCACACAGGCGTGGTGGGCGGACCTTGAGGTGGAGCTCCAGCCTGCAGGTGACCAGGGAAACATGGCACAGTGGAATGGACTCACACAAGCCAGCCATAACACTTTCTGTTCCTAAATCATCTTTGTCTATGAAATTTCACTGGTGCACAAAAAAGTGTTTACACCATCTCTCATGCACCTGTCTCCAAAACTGTAGTAATATGCACTGTGTAACTTTTATTGCCCACCACCTGCTTCCATATAAATATGTCAGTGGATTGTCTGGAATGTCACAGTATAATAATATCTATCTTGCATTTATTCAATTACAGCCATGATTGTTTTGCTACCTGCTGTTTTCCATGGAGATTAAGAGATTTTATGCCATACTGTGGAACATTCCTGGCAAAAAAAACTAAACAAAAAACTCCTCACGGAGACAGGAAGTTTTTGGACCCTCCACTAGAAAAGTTACACCTTTAAAAACAACTATTAGACCAAAAATCTTATCTAAGCCCCCTTGATCAACAACAGTTTTACCCTGCACCAAGAACTTTGCACAAAACTGTACAACTTTGAGTATTTTAATAATGAAAGAAATTACCAAACCTCCAAAAACCAAAGTGATGGATGAAAAGTGGCCATTTTGTGACACAGCACCTGTTAACTCAGTGAGCAAGTTGGTTTTAATAGCTCAAAAAGAAGTTTATTTTTGAAATCGCCCACACAGATGAGTTTATTTTTACTTTTACCGAATACGAGCTGCGACCCTCCTCCCACCTGCGCGAGTATTAAGTGTTGTTGGCAGGTGCCTAATGGGAGAGTGGGCGGCAAGCGACCGAAATGCATCAGCCGCTTTTACTTCAAACCAAGAAAACCTGCATTTCTGAATGACTTGTGAATGTATTCTAATGTATTTTTCTGTGTCGAGAGTTTAATACTTACAAAATTGCAATCATATTTATTTATGAACGAGTGTATGTACTGTGCAAAAGTCTTAGACAGATTAAAAATGACAAACAAACAATTATGAAAACTACATAAGTAGATGCACTTAGATAGTATCTCTCAGTACTAGAAATAAATATTTGAGCTGCTAAACCCTTATCTTACCAGATGTTGAAAAATTTAGTAAAGCTGATCTGATCTGGTTGGTTCAATCCCAGTTTCAACCAATATACAACTAGAGCTCTTAGGCAAGGCACTCAAATTTTCTTCAAAAGTATGTTGAATCAGTGATTGGTGGTAGTTGTAGAGACAGTAACCTCAAATTGATAAGTACTTCTATGTCAGTGTGTAACTGTGGCGACAAAAATAACTTGTGAATGAATACTGCAATGTAAAGTGACTTGACCCAAAAGTGCTACTCTAATCCAGGGATGGTCTGACAGATATTTTCTTTCTCAACATAAATATTTGAATCTATGGTTGTAGTTAAATTCACAAATTATGCTCTTGTAGAAATATAACAGAATTCATTTTCTCATAATTTGTTTATGTACTTCTTATGATCATTGTGTAAACAATTCAGTTTCATTGCTCTTCTATTTCCATAATAAATAGAAATACATATTTACAGACACCAATATGTCACCAATATGTCAGTATGTCACTTTTCCCTCTTAATCCAATGCATAATTATTCTATATTAGCTAAATTAAATTTTGCCACTTCACTTATCGTATCTCTTTGTATACTATAGACTCCATTAAAACATAAGTTGACTAAACATCAAAATCAGAAAAGGTCTTTACCCATTATACTTAATAGACAATTTAAAAAAAAAAAACATAATTTTTTTCTCCCCTCTCTAAGACTTTTGCACTGCACTGTAACTGTACAATTGGACCAACAAACCAGAGCCTTTCTGCGTCTGGCTGAATGTACATGATAACACCACTTTTCTGGTGTCCTGCTGCAGCTCATCTGACTGTTTCTTGTTTCATCAAAGACCACACTGCAAAAACTCTATATCCTGCATTGGTCAAAATTACTTGAATATTCTATAATATCTATATCTTAACATTGGGTTCACATTATAGAATTTGATATCATAGCTTCAGATAGAGGGCAGAGACTTATATAACTGTATGGGAGATTAAAATGAAAGAAATGTCCAAACTTATGATCCACAATTGTTGAATTGTGTCATTATTTGGAATTGGTACCACTTTCTGAAACTAATATGAGGAAAAAAAATGTCTTTTGTTTATTTATACTGAGTTAGCTTTAACTTTGTGCCAATTTTTGTTTTATGTGAACAATTTTAAACTAGGGATTTAAGAATCTTGTGATGGTCACCTGAATGCAACCAATTCTATGGTGGAATTTTTCATTTAAGTGTCCTGGTTTATAGCTAATATCTCTGTAGTAACTGGGTCTATGCATGTGAAACAGAAACTGGCAAAAAGCTCAATGTCTTCTCTGCATATATGAACCATGTTGAAAGCATTTATTTTACACCGAAGCGAACAGTGGTGGCATTATTTTTAAAAATGCATCGTAATTGTAAATTGAAAAGACTTTAAACCATAACATTAATTAACATTAATCAATTTTTAGACCCAATTTTTGTCATTTGTCTGTTTTGAGTTTTGATATTTCTTTCAAAAACAACGAGTCTCCATTAGAGTTATTTAAACCACTGCTCTCCATCTGAAATTATGACATAACCAAATTCCAGAACGTGAATGCAACCATGAATTTAAGTAATTTTAACTAATCTAGATATTTTTGGCAATGCATATAGTGTATTTAATCTACTTTGACTTGTTGCATTTGTTGGCTAGATATCAAATCAGAGTATGATTGCTGTTAAGGGGCTACAGTGTGTGGCCCGTTAATATGTTTTGAAGGAAATTGCATGCTTTCTCATTGATGTGAAGGTTCTGCGAATGTGGTGTGTGTGTATGAAGCATGTGTTACTTGTGAGAGCTCACTATTTTTCAGTGTAAAAACACATGACTGTATTTTGTCAGGTAATTCAGTATCGCAATAAAGACTATTGCTATATTTGTCCTGCAAACTGAAGCTGATCATTTGTGTGGTGTGATGGGATGTCAGGATTGTTTGGTTAGTTGTTAATAGTGATTAAAACAAAAGAAAATTGAATTTATCAACTGTTTTTTTTAGAGTGAACACATTTTGACACTCACCCAAGTAGCTTCTTCAACTCTGACAGAGATATGATAAGGAACTAGTTTAAATATATGTCTGATGAGAGGTGTGAACTACACTGAAAAATCCTTGTTGTTTACAATAAATAGCATCTGTTATTGTTAAAGTCTACTGAATTAGGTGACAGTTAGAGACCTTGGAGGAGTGTATCAGAATTAAGAAGCTACTGGGATGAGTAGTGAAATGTATTCACTCTAAAAACATTGTTCAGCTGACAGAATTCAACTGAGGAATTACATAGAAGTCATGATTGTGATGATTGTGATTATTCATTTCACAGTATAGTCATATATAAAAAAGAATGTGACCATTTTAGAAGCAGTACTTTTAATCAGTCTATACTTTATTTAAAAGTGATGTTCATCAGTTGATCTTACATTAATAACTTATTAATTATGAATAATTGTTGTGACCTTTCTTCTCTTAATCGTAACACTGAAAGTTTATATTGTAACACCCCAAGGTGCATCTTCATATTGTTGTAATTTGTAGTATGATAACTGACCACTAGAGAGAGCTCTTTATTAAGAACATCAAGAAAAGAATCAGGCTGCAACTGTGAAGTTGATATTTTATTTATTGCAATGACAATTTAGCAACTTTGAAACATTCACACACACATACAGGCTAAATTAAAAGTCACTGTGCAATGCTATAATGTAAACTGAATCAAATTCAGTACATTTACTTTGTACCTTATGGGTCACTAAAGTATTGCTATTGAATTAATTGCACTGAATTGTCCCTGTGGGCAGCCTTACACGAATAAAGGAGCATGCATATAATTAAGACATTGACAGTTGTAACCCTATCTTGTAACCTTAAAATATAATAATAGTGTGATTATTTTTTGACAAAAATTATGTATCAAAACCTTCCTCCAAAATATATGTTACAAACAATTAAAACCTAGGCTGCATACACACTTGTCCTGTTCCAGTCCTAGTTTAGTCATGGTCTTTAGGGTTCAGGTTTAGTTCTGGGTTTAGTTGCAGTATAGTCCCAAATTTGAAGTTGAAATTTGAAGTACCAAAGATTTTTCTCACATAATGCTTAAAATGGTATTTGCATGCTGTGTAATTATCTAATGCTACTTCCAAGTTTCTGCAGCACTCCCAGGCCTTTCTCCTGGTATTCTTCTCTGGTCAGCCAAAAGGAGTCTTTGTCCTTCATGATGTTGGCCAGAACTGCTCCTCCCAGAAAAACCATGTGCTTTCTCCTCGGGGGATCTTCAATGCGGATCTTAAATTTCTACAAAAACAAAGGTGATGTTATTGAAAATGTACTGGTGAAATTTGACTAACTACTTCTGCAGCTCATTTGTTGAGCAACACATTTGACCATTTGTTAATTGCTATTGCATTGCTAATTGCTATGGTAACAGTAATATGTGGTCTCTTAATTTTCCCCCGATTCCTTACCCCTCATTCCTTCTTCTAACACATCACATTTTTATGAAGACAAGCTTGTGGCAGCCCATCTACCAAAAAAGTTACAGAGTGCACCTTTAAAACTTACAGATAGTTTTTCGGTGTCTCCATTCAGGACTCTCTCCAGGTAAAGCTGCTTGATCTCTCGCTCCAGTCGAGAGGGAAGTCCTGGGTACATGGTGGTCCCCCCAGACAAGACGATGTGCTTATAGAAGTCTGGCCTGCCACAAAGATAAATTTATTTAAACATAAGCAGGTTACAAAGATAAAATGAAATAGTGTAAAGTAAGTAATGTTTGTAGATATAATTTAAAGGTATAATTTAGACTCTATTGTTGAAGATATTTGTTACCTTAAATCAATATCTGCAGCCTGGATGGTGTTAAACAGTAGTTCGGCCACTCCAGCCCCCTCGATGTTGATGAGATGAGGCTGAAACAGAGCTTCAGGAGCCCCAAAGCGCTCACCCCCAACGCGCACCTGTCGTCCATCAGGAAGCTATGGACAACAAAAAAGTGCATCATAAAATGCAGAGAATGCTAGTTACATTTACTTGAGCAACATTTGGAGGAAATTGTACTTGTCAGAGTAGTTTTCTAATACATTACTTCTACTTGAATAATATTATGTTTACTTGAGTAAAATGTTTTAGTTACTCTTGCCACTGTGATTAAGTCTATAGTGACAAAAGCTCTATGTTGATCATATTAAATGATATGAACATTTGCACTTATTACACCTTACCTTCAGATATGATTTGATTTTGTATCTAGTCTTTGGAAATACCAGAATGTGTACATTATTGTTTTGTCTGTTTGATTACATTATAAATACTAAATTAGTTTTTAATACATTTCTCCAAATAATTTTTACTCTTATTTCAGTCATTATTTGGGTTGCTACTTACATTTACTAATATTACTTACTTAATAATATTTAAAAGTAACGCTACCCATACTTGAGTACACATTTTTGGTCACTGTACCTCTGATAATTTGACACCATGGAGTATAGATTAAAAGCTGCAAATGTAGTAGTAAAATACACATACCTCATAGGATTCAACCAGATAAGTGGTTTCATTGGCCAGTCTCTGCTCCTGTTCGATGTTGTATCCCACGTAACACAGTTTCTCCTTTAGCATTCTCACTGTCTCAAAGTCTGCTGTGTGGTTGAAGGCATAACCTCGAAGCAGCAGGAGCTAAAGAACAAGGGTGTCTTGTAATAATTGTATTCTGATGCATTTCATCCCTTTTTTCAGGCTAAGCACAGCTAATTATCTCCCTGAGTGGTTCCCAACATTTTTCTCCCTGATTGGGAAACAAGGGGTCCTTCAGGTAGCATGTGGATTAGTAATAGTGTAATTTCTGAAGCACATTTTTGTTTTTGTTGGTTAATTCATCTTTAGCACTAGTATAGCAGTAGTGTAGTCCAATTCCCCCCAATATTTCCATCAGTAAAGCTACCTCTCATGTATATGTGTGTACTAATATTCCATTTTTGTTCATTTTCTACCTTGATGAGGTACCGTGTGATATCCCGCCCTGCAATATCGAGCCTGCGAGTAAGATGAGGCAAAGAGAACCCCTCATAAACTGGACAAATGTGGGTCACTCCGTCTCCAGAATCCACCACCACACCAGTCAGCAAACCTGGAGACAGAATGAAACAGAAAGAGGTAAGCACTACAGTGTAAATATCATTACCCAATATACTTTGTATTTATATTAATGATACCTTGTGCATAGAGGGTGAGCACAGCCTGGATAGCCACATAAATCCCATGAAACTGGTACTTTTCAAACATAATTTCTGTGATCTTCTCTCTGTTCTTAATCGGGTTCATCGGTGGCTCTGTCAGCAGGATCTAAAATGGTAAATAGTGTCATTGATAAAAAAGTCTATGCCTCTGCTGGGAACCCACTTATCCTCACAACCACTCATTCTGAAGGCAATGTACAGCAGAAGTAGGCTTATACACAAGTGAAGGCAGGATATGAACCGCCTGGTAAACACAATGATTAGTAAACCCGCTGTAATAAATTCAAAATTGTAACTCCTTTCTGCCATATTGCTGCTAGTTATAGGCCAGTTTTTACAAAGCCATTGCTATTTTTTATGCTTTTTTAGCTTTGACATTACGCTTTGACTTTGAGTGATTTGTGTGTTTTTTGTTGTACCTTGCAGTCTTTTGGGTTGATATTTAGTCTCTCCGGTCCAAATGTGTGGTCCCAAAGGTGCAGCATGTCGTCCCAGCAGCGCACCATCCCATTCTCCATTGGATAAGAAACCTCCAGCATCGAACGACACTCACTCGCCTCATCTCCAACCATCAGGTCCTGGCGAAATAAAATACTTCATATATTTACCTTGTACTTAGAAATAACTAGATTGTTGAATTTAGCTTATATAAACTATTTATCACATTTTACTAGTTGTTATTTAGGACATCAAAAGGAAATACTTCAAGCTTAGAGGCATTATTGCATTAAAGAAATTATTGCCAGTAACAAAGTAACTGAGAAATATTTTAAGGTAATCAATGTATATTAAAATAGTAATACAATTATGGCATTATTCATTAGGCCTGTCACGATAATTACTATATCGACTTATCCTTCAATATATGTTAGATGCAACAATAATTTTAGGGGTCAATACTTATATTGAATATTTATTTTCATTTTACTAGTTGCAAACTTGTATTTTTCTGTACAACAAAAAGATTTGAGTTGTAGTCAAATGCATAACTTCTATGACTCTTTATAGATACAAACTAAGTACTTTAATTCTTCAATTTATTTAATGCAGTTTGTGTTTTTGTTTTTTTTTACCATATGATATATTTATAGTATAGTTTTGTTTATATGGTGATTGTCAGAGATATAAATTAGTTTCGATTTTATCGTTTATGGTCTATATTTAATGAACCAATATATCGTGCTTCAAAAGGTGTTATCGTGACAAGCCTATTATTTATTATTATTTCATTCAAAATTATTGTGAGGTAGCAATTATAGTAGGAGAATACAATATGCTTGTAAATTTATTATGCAGGAATTTGAATGAATTTTTCACTTCCCTTGTTTAAATATACAAGATACCAAACTGTGAGATTAAAAGTGGCACAGACTATATAATTTAGTGTGTATAATTTAGATAAATTGAATGAAAGAAAATAAAGCCACATGAATTAGTGGTTACAAACAAATGTTTTACCTTGATTTCATAGTTGCCCACTTTAATACTTGATCGAATTATGGGCCGACCGATCATTGCAGGAAATATGTGATCAGGGAAGTTGGAGCCAGCAAAACCACACTTGACAAACTGTGAAAAGATAAGAGAAGTATGTTGGTTGGATTGCATTAAGACATGTTAATATTTAATATCCACTACAATAGGTATTTATATTCAGTAATATATATTTATATATCTATCTATCACTCATAGATATATATCAGACATTTGGCTTAATCTAAATCAAACAATGCCAATGTGTGTAATGGTTTCAGGAGATTAGCTTTTTAATCTACAACCTATATCTGGAGGCATTGGTGGGCCTATTGGTTTTAAGTCAATGGATTTGCCTAAGTCAGTGCTACACCTCAAAGCACTGTTTCAACATGTCCAGGTGACCACAGACACATTCCTTATCTTTAGGGCAACAGAGCAAACCAGGAAGAATCTACAGACGTTTAGTAATGTGCCCACAATACAACCAGTGGCTGTATAACCTTTTATAGCCTTTTCTAAAATTACACATAATGCAAGCCACAATAGAGAAGTGTTTATAAGCAGGGTTTCACTAGAGCAGTTTCTTCCTGTTTTCTAACCAATGCGAGTGCAGTTCAAAGCATCACAACCATTTATGGCTGTGAGAGCAGAAAACATGCAATTGGCAAGTCCAGACACATGGAGAACCAGGCTGTAGTATGCACCAACTTACACCCAAGATTTTAAATGGTAATCAGTAAGCAATTGCTAGAAAGTCATCTATTAAAAATTATTATTATAAATTCCATAATTAGAGCAATGTGTCATTTAGAAAATCACAAAACAACAGGAAATGTGACTTTTTACCTACCCCAGTTCCATTGTCACAGACCACCACCTTCCTACCCTGGCTGTCCATGGTGAAATTGCCTGCAAAATCCCTCCGAACAGGACAAGACTGCAGCTAAGAGTAGATGGTAAGTTAATTAATATTACCCATGCATTAGCTACGTGTAGATAAGTGACAGGTATGCAGAAGTGCCGCTGCCTCTTCTTGTTTGAGTGGAGGTGGAGTTTAAATTGTGTGAACGCCCACTCCTGAGACAGAAAACAGGACGCACCATGAAAGTCTGTGTATAAATTATGTTATTACGATACCACCACCAATTAAAATGTAGCCTATGTACACATAGTTCAACAAAGAAATAAATAGAGGTTAAATGGAAGATTTTACATACATTTTACATAATGCTTTTACATAACTAGGCTAAATGCACAATAATCAGGGTTTGTTTTGAATGTCTTCTTGTCCCTTTGGCGGATCCTTAGCTCTGAATCTTATGGCTAAAATGCTAAATTAGATTAGCATAGTGGAGTGGCTAAGTTTAACTTCATCTTATTTACATACATTTGCGTTTTAAACTGGAACATATATTATTTATTACAGAAATATGTATGCATATAACTGTATGGAAATGTGTTTTATTAAGATGAGCTCAATATTTTGTGATTTGGCTAAACGTCAACTAGCATTGAGGAAGTAACTAGCATAGCAACTTGACTTTTACAAAATGTTCTACAAATTAAATCGCAAGTGCTGTCTTTATATCTCAAGCTAATTTTCGTGAATCATGGACACATTGATTGCAAATTTAACATTATTTGATAATACTGCATTTCCAAATAATAAGGGTTAGCATTTACTGAACAACTAGCATTAAGTACTTAGATGTTACTAACAGCTGTCTTATGCATTTTCTTATATACAAGTCAAAACATGTTTGGATAAAAATAGTTTTATTTATTTACAGATAACATGTACAAAAGTGAAAAATGGAAACACAGTGTAAGAAATGTGATGATAAGAAAGTAAGGAGTAGGCCATTGTGTCTGTAAATTAGATATGACTAATGTTAGGTCAGACAGACTCAAATGTTTGAGAGGCACATTGAGTTAAGACCAATTATTGCTTGATGTTCTCTATTTCACCTTCAGCAGAGCCCAGGACCTAGAAGATCCATGCCCAGGACCTCAAACAGCAGGTAAAATATGAGCAAGATGAAAAGGTTTTAAGCAGCATGTAACATGGGTTTTGCATATTAAGCCTCCCTGTAGTTCTTTGTAAGGCAATTGCATATGTTCATAATCATAATATTTTACTGTAATACCAGATATAATATTGGATGAACCTGTAAGATATTCACAGCAGAAGTATAATCTACACTAGATTTCTGTAGTATCTGTAACAATGGTGTTCCATTGTTTTGTTTTGTTACACCATATTACTGAAGCAAATTCCTAGTTTACATTTTGTTCACTGACAATGGCAATAAAACTTAGTCTGATTCTATAGCTCAAGCTGTTTAACAGATTTTCTCATAATACTTGGCTTATTGCTACAAATACTTGCATTAAAAGATAAATGAGATTGTTATTTGTGTAAAGATACTCCTGCATTATATTTTATAACAGTGAAGGTGATGTGTCATGGCGCATTTAAGTGCATTCTTATTTGCATATAATTTTCTGCTTTGAAAATCTGCAGCATCACAGCTCTGTTCTACTCAAAGAGCCTCCAGTGTCCACAGGCAATTCAAGAGTCTTTTGTGAATAGTTTTTTTGCAAAGGTATCATTTCACGACTCAAACTCGCTGTCGCTGCTAACAGAAATCTCCGGAGTGGATGCTCCATTGCCCCTGTGATCTGCCCCTGTGCTTGAGTCGCTGTTCTCTGGACTACCCAGACGGTGGCGCTCTTGTGCTGAGTTTTCAGGAGAGCTTTCTGATGGAAGCAGTGAGGAGTCCTGCTGCAGTCTACACAGGAGAGAGATGAGAATTAGATAACCAGGTACTGTAACTTTAAACTCTCAAAGTACTATTATGAAAAACAAAATCCTTATTTATAGTTGATTTCAAATGCTGCCCTGAATAGTAACTCCATCTATACATTGTTCTTTCTTTACAATGCAATTTCATTTTTTAGATGTCCTATTTGTGTCTGTGTCTGCTATTTGTTGTCAAAGAAGAATCAGTAAGCAGCATCGTAATGTAATTTAACATTCATTTACATTTCATTTAAAATAAATACTATTCTAAATGATAAAACTGGGTACAGTCTAACTGCAAGTAAATCAACTTTTTCTGCAAAACAATAAAAGCAAACCTGGTCAACCAGAGAGTTTAGGACCTATAACTATGCTGTATTTTGTTTTAGTCTGTGCATTATATTACCTAACCATAGCCTATGTATGTTTTTTTTGTTTTACTTAATACCAAATACAGATGTAAAAAATTAGACATACCTGTTTTTAGCAGAGGCTGCACGGTCTCTTTGCCGCCTGTTTTTGAACCAGTTTCCAACTTGTGTTGGAGTGAGTCCCGTGGCTTGGGCCAGATGTCGTTTTCTGGATGGATTTGGGTAAGGGTCCTGGAGGTACCACTCTCTCAGTAAACTGCGAGTCCGCTCCTGCAAAAACAATTTTATTCTTCAGACACATCCTCAACTTTTGACATTTGAAATTTCAAACAGTGACATGCAAAGTCTTCTTATGATGTGATCCCATTCAATCTCATTGTGCATAATCATATTATCCTAGATCTAAATCCACTATCAAATTAATTCTAGGCTAATGTATGTCTATTAAAAGAATCATCTTCTTAAGTGGATTAATATGGTCCTGAGAAAAATGTTTCTGCTGAGCAGTTCTTTCATGTAGCCACTAGAGGGCATTTTAACACATCAACAAAGCAGTAAACCAGAGCAGAAAGTTAAGCATCAAGCATCTCTGCTCGTTCACCTGTCTGCGGTGTAAGCAATCTCCATGTTTATGTAAAAATTTATCTGTGGGATTATATTGAGTTTCCCCGCCTCATATATTGAGTATTCACATTTGAGTCTATTATTTTAACGGTAACCTAATCAAAATGGAATATGTTTTAGTGTATTCGTATGTTTGACTGTATGATATAATAGCCTATCAAATTTATGTTAGGTTGAAAAAAATACACCACATTATTGGAAACAGTTTAGGTAGTTTGTTGGAGACGTCTCCTGCGCTCTTGAATGGAATTTTTACCTTGAAGCAGTGCGTCTTCTGCTCTCCGTCCCAGATCGTTCTGGGCAGGGGGAACTTCTTGCGGATGCGGTATTTATCCACGGGTCCTAGTGGTCTTCCCCGCAGCCTCTCCGCCTCCCGGTAGTGCGCGTCCAGCCACAGGTCCTGGAGTTTGGCGTGGGACTCGTGCGTAAAGCGGTGGCTCTGGAGGATCTGGTAAAGCGCCTCGAAGTTACCTCCGTGAAACGCGACCAGAGCTCGGGCTCTCATAACGGACTCGTGCCGGTTCAGGGCTTCCCCTGCGGATCCTGGCACAGCGGCGGGCAGAGACCACAGGAACCGGCCCAAACGCTCGATGTCCCCGGTCTCCTCCAGGTTCTCACATACTCGGGCCACTTGGTCCGGGGTGAACATTGGCAGTGGAAACATCTTCGCGTGTTTCCTTTTAAAAGTTTTCAAAAGTTCATAAAGCGGAGCGTCCGTGCGTAAAGTCCGATAAAAGCGAAGTTTACCGGGTCCTGAGCATCGCTGTCTTATGTAACGGAGAAATCCTCCTATAGAGACCAGTGTTGTAACTCAGCGGTCAGCTCGAGCTTTGAGAGGAGGATCCAATAAAGAAGCGGGACAAGAAGTCAACTCGTATTTATAGCTTGATACAATTAGCATCTCTGCAGTTGTTTTGAGAAGGATTATACATCCCGGCCATTAGCTTCTTAGCGGGGGGTAGTGTGTACAGAGGTGACGGCTGATCAGCTTGTTTGGCTTAGCCCGAGGATACATTGACTGCCAGAATGACTGCAGTGAGCAAACAAGCAAAGATAGCTTATTTAATAGGTCGGATCTGGAGACGTGCCCTAGAGGGATGGTGATGAGGAGGAGAAACGGCAATACAACAGGCAATTAGTCATTTAACAAGAACATGAAGATTGTCTGACTCCTGTACAGAGGAAAATGTCAGAACCGTGGTTGATCCACAATGCATGCTTATTGTAGTGTGAAGTTACTATTTTCAGATTGTAGATTGTGCTGATGGTTATATTCAGAGTTAGGACAGAGCCAGTAATAAATAATAAGTTATCAAATAGAATTAGCTAAAAAAAAAAAAAAAAAAAAAAAGCTAAAAAATAGAATTATAATAATGATTCAGTTAATTGTGTATTTAAATAATTAATAAATAATGGTGGCCTCAGATATTTTTTTTATTAGTAAGGAGATCCAGTATTCAATTTATGCAAAGCCCTTCATAAACTCATTGATTTAAAAGCGAGCTTTTTGAATTCCTTCTCTTCAATTAAAAATAGGCCTATCGATCGTCTTGCATATTCTACAATTATATATTTGCCTCTATATTATTTTTTAATTGTAAATCCTTTGGTGCCAATTTTGATATATAGAAATGAGTGGGACAGAGTGCTAGCTGATACATTACGATATAATAATAAAGACCAAAAAATAAATCTTAACTAAATTCATATATATTAGGCTATTATTAACCTATTCTATTCATCACCTATTATAATTAGTTGCTTTCCAGTAGTGTATTTAATTAAAGGTTGTTTTTGCTGAGGTACTGCAACCAAGAAACTTGCCTCAGGGATTACTACAGTTTGTTTCAGTCTTATCTATGGGTTTCTAATTGAGGAACATTAGTACCGTTGCAATAGTGATAAACCATTTAATATATAATATTATAGTTCTTAACATGCTGCATGTAACAAGACTGTCTGTCCTGTCGCTAGACATTGATGTGCAGTGGAGCGATTCCAAAGTGCAGCATTAAGCATTAGTTCTATCCCTGTGATCAGGGCAGCTCATTAATCAGTCTTAGGATAATTTTCTTATTATAAATCAGGTTAAGGGTCTTGTCAGCATCTGTCAACTCAAATACAAACACGTGAACCCTGAATGCTCCCTGTGTTGTAGTTGGCTGTGTCACTTATTATACTACCCCGCTCAGTCGAACCAAGACCAGTTTAGAGGATAATCTGTGTAATTATATTGATTTATCCCTAAACAATAGCGGCCGCAGCAGACGCTCAGATTTACATAAAGGTTGCAGTCAGGTGAAGCTGCTTTAAAATGAGGTGAGGGGCTCTAATGACTGACTCCAAATCAGATTTTCAGACAATGAGTTGATCCAAAACATCTGGGATTTTTAGACTGACTTCAAGTCCAGTGATGTTTTTGTGAATGCCACAAAGGATGTTTTAGTGTGAGTCATTTAAGCAAAATGCTTTATCTATTAAGCTTTATATTATTTAAATTACTTTAGATTACTGTATTACATATTATTTGGTTATGTAGGAATAAATTAATTTCACAGTTGTATTTATAACACAATATCGCAATAACCACTTCCTTCCAACAGATCTAATTGGTTAAGTAGGAATAAAATAATTTCATATTTTATCTATAATGTAAATGCAATTACAGATTTTTCTTTTTCAAACTGTAAGACCTCACATTGTGCATCAACTGTCTAAATTTTCCCAGTGTTTTTTAATGTAGAATTTTAGGTTGTTTTTCAGCTAAAAGAGTGCATCTATAATGCAATTGTTAATGCCTATCCATGGCTTTCAGAATGATGAAAAGTTGTTTCTGTTGCTGCAGCAATTAAATATTTAAAACAGAATTTTACATCATTTGAATGGTCAGAAGTCCTCAAAATGGTATTTATAAAAAGAAGCTGAAATCGATCAATAGATTTACCTTTTAACATGCAGGGATATGTTTTAGATCAATGGATTAAAATCCTAGGTGGATTTGTTTTTAGAAACGTTGTGATTGTGGATTCCAGTAGAGAGATCGTACTACCAGTTAATCTAACCATTAAAACCAGTTTAACTATAATCTCACTATTACAAGTTTGAATCATTTCCCGTCATCTTCATTTTACACGTCCTGCTCATTCTGTGTAACACTTTGGGAGCAGACAGAACCCAAATCTGTTTAAGCCTCTCCGAGCTGTGACCAGGCTGATAAGATGGAGACGAAGGATGCGTTTGAACAAGGAGATTGTTGTATTTTGTGCTTAAATTTGTCAACACCTGATACTACGGCTCCTGCGCTACTGTTTTCAGTATGTATTTGTCTTATTTCGGGTCTTGCTGCTGTGTAAAACAATTTATTTATCAATGCTTTTTACAGTCTATAGCTACCCATGCAGGGTCAATACATTTTTGTACTCAAATCCATCCTTAAATATATTTTTTGTAGAATATTTTACAGAGGGTCCCCATTTACAACAAACTGCCATGTTGTGAATTGTAACTTGCATAGTAAAAAATTGGCTAGGGATCAAAATTTGGCTTTGCCAATCAATTGATGAACCAAAAAAAAATTTAAAATATATTTTAATATAAATACTTAACTTTTACAATGTAAAAAAATATTCTATTCGATAATGCACTGTTCAAAGATTTTAGTATCAAAATGAAGTGTATATGTTGCGCTGGTCCAGTCTTGGACAAACAATGAGGATATCAGGTATGAAAACCTAAATCAACCCAAAAGGCACATGATTTGTTGTACCACCCCCAGTATATAAGTAGCAGTTTTTGTAAATATTGCTAATTAAATGGTAGAATTAATCTGCTTGTTAGTCACTAATCTAAGTCTGGCATTATAAATACTATGTTATTAAAATATGGCCTCTTCTTGGCATAATTAATTAGAGTCCTGCTCCGATGCCCCCCATGCTTCAATACAAGACCTGTAGCTTTTGCCTCTTTGCGGGGGGGAGGCGTGTGATGGTGCCTGGGGCGATTTGGGTATTACCACGTTGTATAAATCCACACTAAATGCAATTAACAAGCAATTGGGAGGAGAAGTAATTAGTATTATCTGCTTATCACCGACAACCCATTCTGAGGAAAATGGGTTAGAAAACACACAATGACACTCACACAGGCTAGGCCCCGCAGGCAAATGTGTAGCGGCTAATTACAAGGTCATTTGCAACTCAATAGCAGTATCCTCTCAGACAAGCCTAGCCCCATGCACTAGCTAACCCCCTCCCCTCCAGTGTTAGCTTTAGCTCTCAGACACCATAAGCACCACTAAACAAACTACAGCAGTCACTTCCTCCTTTGCCACCGCTGGCACTGATAAGAGCAGATCTCCTCATTCAATAGACACAGCTGATAAAAAAGCCCAGAGGAATGCAGTCGGTAAATACTGAAAAACACATTTAAGTACAATGGCTGCAGTCAAGTGTCATGTGGTAATTACATGCTTGTCAATTGAAATTCCCACACATCTTGAAAAACTGGTTAAAAATTTAATTGAATTTCTTTAAAGATGCGCCATGTAGCTTTTGAAGTGAGTACACCCCCTGCATGTCTCCTTGGAGATGTTATTGCTCTCCCCGAAATGCTTCACGATATTGCGCAAGTTATCTATCTTGCCTTATTCAATTACAGGCATTTTATTGCTCAGAAATATCTTGAAAAATATGAATTCTCATTGTGAGTGGGTTTACCCTTCCACAGATCTGACATACTTAGCCATGCTTATTGAAATGAGCAGGGGGTGGACTTTCCACTTGAAAAGTTACGTAGTGCACCTCTAATCTTTGCTTAAATGCATACAATTGTATCAAACTGTAATCACTGATTATGGGATAGGAAATATAACAAATGGCAATATCACATAAATTGTGATCTCACCGTACAAATTTTGAAAGACTGTTATATTGAGATTCAGTGCCTCTCTGTTTAATGTAGCACCATGCTAAACACTTTTCACCAGCAACTCTACCTGTTGGCCAGCCTCTATTAGGCTCTGAGTGAGTGATCTTCATTGCCCAAGGACTTATAGTTCGGTTATGCTGTTGTTTTATTGGGCAAAATCAGTGCAAGTGCATCAGTGTAAAGATGAGAGTTGAGATAAATTCCACTTTACTTTAGCATAAAGAGAAAATTATGCAGATTGTGGTTAGCATCCTTTAACATAAATTCAGTCTACATTTACATCATCATTTGAGGTACTGTTAAAACACCCGTGTCCACAAATGCAGTGATGTTTCATGGGAATCCAGTCTTTCCAGGAACGGATTGGTTGAGATAAGGAGACAGCCTTAGACAGTATCACTGCTCTGTTTGTGGAATCAGCTTACATAAACGCTCATTTAAGCCTTTTACAAAACACCTTTGTGCAAAACAGGCCTGAAATCACTGCAGGCACTCAGCTTGATATAGTACATTGCACTATACTGACTTTTTAAACTATGTCATAATTAAACTATGTCATGATGTTTGTGCTCAAAGAAGACACTTTTTTTCCTCCCCTCAGATTCCAGTGAGTGACAGTGGCACTACATTAATCGCGGTCAAATCAAATTCATGATCTAGTTGGCGTAATTTGGAACATTTGGGTTTGATTTTTCTACTTCTGTATACTAAAAGTTGCTTTACAACAAGTCTATTGCCGTAATCATATATTCACTGGGGCAAAAATCTGGCCTTACTTCGATGCCTTTGGCCTTACTAACTCCACCATTATATTATAAATTATTATATTGAACAGAATAAATAGACCCAGTAGGTTGATGACCCAATAGCTCTCTCCAATGCTGGTACCTGGGGTCAAACTAACCTTTTGCTAACCTTTAAAAAGTAATTCAAATTCATAGGTCATAGTGATCTTATGGCAATGTACAGTTATACATAACATGACAAATCGGAAGTATCTTTCTAACTAACCCATATGCATGTGTATTGCTCTCACATTAACGGCTTAGTGTTATGCTAATCCCACCTGGCACTGGTTACAAAACGCCTCCATTATGTGGGAATATCCTCCTTGTGCTTCCTCGTTCATATGTAACAGGTGCTGCTGGAGTTGTTTAGGAATCCCTAGGGCTTTAAGGTGGGACTTATTTTTACCTAATGCTCTAATGCTCATTAATTCCTGCTTGGGTGACTTACCTCCCCCTGATCCGCTGGACGACCTGACCCAACCCTTCCTCTCTGCTCCATTCTGCCATAGTTGCCAAGTTTGCGTATTTATATCAACTTTGGGCTTCTTTTTTTGGAAAGCTGCTTGGAAATTTTGAGAGTTGCGGGTCTTTCAGCTCCAGTTTCATGTCGATAGAGCCTTTAATGACCATACAAAGTTTTTAAACCATTGTTGATGTGAACTATGCAAATAAAATATGTGCATCTTCAACTAATTGCTTCTATTTAGGGCTTCTATTTGTAGGGCCCGGATCACTTGCTCTGGGCTGTTTTTCAAAGATTTAGTCACTTGTTGTTCTCTGAAAATCTGGCAACCCTCTGCTTCTCTTTGGCGGGAACAGACAGGTGATAGGCAGATAATATGTCATTTTCAGAGTGGTAAAAGGCGGGAAGAAGTTGCCGCGCGATAGGGTTTAGACGTTATTAGAGCTACCACCTGTCCAAGGATATGGGGATATGGGTCAGAGACTGACGTTAAACAGATCAATATGTGTGGGGTAAATAATATGGACACAGAGAGGCTGACTGGTTGTATTGACAAGTTGTTACTCATTCTGTTGATATGCGTAATTATATTTTTATTTACACACAAGTAGTCAAAAGATAATAATAATAATTATTATTATAATAATAAGTATTATTATTATTATTACTACACATATTTCTTGCTTTACCTAGTACAGCTACAATGTTTTTAGTGGTTTATTTACTTGAAGGCAGTTTTCACATTTATATAGAAACAAAATTCTGCAAAATAAATTAATCTGAAATCCCTTAAGAAAAAACAAATGCCCACACCGTAAATTCTTGTGAGTGGTGAAATCGGATGTTGAAATTCGCTGGTAGATTTTATTGATTTTGTTGAAAGTTGTATAGAGTGATCCTTTGATATAATGTCTGACGATCGATCGGGTGACAGCTAAAGTTTAATCCGCTTTATAAATCCCAATTAATCTCATCTTCATCTGCTTTATTTGTCTACGTTCTCTTGTCTACAGGGCATCTGATATGATCTGGAAGAAAGGATTTTAAATTGAATTTCAAGCTTCATCAGGTTCATAGTGTGCTTAATTTGATGAAATGAGCCCCCACCTCTCAATATGGATGTTTTTGACAGACCAGACACACCCAATGCTCATTTTTCTTTGCTATTAGATAGTTAAATAAATAGTTTATTCATTACAAAACCTGTTCATGAGATTAAAATTTTATAGGACACTTTTCCCATTCAAAAATTATATTTGTAATATTTTATTTCAAATTGTTACTCTTTATGGCAACAGTCCAGATTTTTTTATTATTCTGAAATCCATTGATACTTTACCCGTTGTTTGGACACAAAAAATATGACAATAAGTAATGTGTTAAATACAGCTAATTATAGGTCTTTACATTGTATTAGAACATTGTTCTAATCTCAATTGTTTTCTCAACATGTAGTTTTTCAAACCTCCAGTGTGCACGTTTTGTAAACAGTGGGTCATTGTATCATAGCAGGCTTCATCTGTTACTAAATGATAGTGATTTATGAGCCTTGCATTAGCGCATCGATCGAGCCAGAATTAACTCACTGTACAAGACGAGGGCAGCATATGTTGTGTTGCACTGTTATGTAATTTCAATTGGACTCATAAACACACAAATATTGATTAGTGGATTGCAGAGCTCAGGATTGTGTTGTAACACACCATGGACCTTTCTGTTGGCCTAATGTTAAACCAATGGAGATTTTAAGAGAAATACTAAATACTAAAGTTAGTATTGATTCAAAATTATGTGATGGATGCATTTATCAGTGACCCAGTCGCTTATCACATTGTTCCACTGCTCTTTAGTTTACTTTTTAATTTATAGTGATGTGGATTTTTTTTGAGCTGATACCTATATTTGATATTTCTCTTATTGCTGTTGTCTATAGGCACTTTTACCAATACCGATATTAAGATTTAAAAACCTATAACAAGGCCCACAAATTTATGTTGTGTTTATATATACATATATATGGGATATAACATTGTTTGTTGTCCATTTTGTTGTTGTCCATTTTCACTCAGTCTGTTCAAAAAAACTAAATGTAATTCAAGACAATCTGAGAATGTCACATAGTCACACAGAGACTGGAGTAAAAAATATTGGCGCCAAATATTAGTCAATTTTTTTCCAATACCTCTCAATACTAATATCTGGAAAAACCTTCTGATATTACCGATACTAGTGAAAAGAAACGAGAAGCCTTTCCAGTTTCTTCTCTAACCGTTCCCATGTCCCGTGTTTTCCCTTTCACCATAAAATACATTTTGTGGTGAGACCAAACACACAAGACACTAAAATATCCGCCACAATACCTGGACGTTTTGCACTTCATCTAAAAAAAGTGAATTTCATCAATAAGTTTTACTACATTCATGGGTTACAGCTTTCTGTGTATAATAATAGAATACATAGAATAGTATGTTTTTGCCCTTGTTGATGGTCGTTGAGCGTTCTACAGGGCTCATGTGACAGCCGGGGCAAGAGGCTAAGAGGTGTTAGCACTGGTGAGAAGGATTAGTCCGATCTCTTAGTCCTCCTTTTCTTTCCCCGGGGCTGTGTCATGTCTCATTACTGCTGTCCGCCCGCGTGGATCGTCGTCTGGCTTTAGCGGGATGCGTTTAAGGCCCGGGCAGGTTGGGCATCCAGGAACACCAGATTTAGATGAGCAGTGATACGTGTGGCCTTCTCATGAGAGGCTTTTTGCAGTAAGCAAACAGGTAAACATCTCTCAAAGCTGGCATTGATGGCAGCTAAGCCCTCCCTCGTTTAAGTGAAACGGAGGGCTATATAATTCACAGACCTGCCCAGGACTATCCTACTAAAATAGATACAGTTTACCCGGCAGTTAGATACATTTCCATTAACAAGCTGAGAAAAATGCTCAAGGTGCTATAAGGCCACAGAGGTAAAGCTACGGCCATTAACTTGTTTTTAGTTGTATTTAAAATATAAAATTGGCTTGACAACTTAAGAATTCATCACATTCATCACAATTATTATTCTCAACATTCTTTCATGCATTCACTCCACTCCTTGGTGGTAAAATGCTGTCAGTCATACTTAGGCAAGGTGGGCGAAGTGTCTTGCTTAAGGGCACAACAACTGTAAAAAAGTAAAAAGAAACCAAACAACAGCAACATTTTTAGACATTTACTAGCATTTAATAGCAAGTGAGATAACACATAGAACAATTGAGTCACTATGTTTGATTGTCATATGAAGTTATATTTATTAGGGTGCAACTTATAGCATTAATCAGTGGTTTTAAAATGCCTAAATAAGCACAATATGTCATTCTACATATTGCATTATTGACAAAAAAACAAAAAATAAACAAATAAATAAATAAAAGTCATCCATGGTACACATATTGTGGTGTTCTGTTGTAAGAAAGGACACCAAATTTCTTCTGGTTGTTTATTTTCTGAACCAAGGGCTACTGTAGACCATAACTCACCCAAAACAACAGCAAAACAACAGCAGTTTCAACTACTAGAGCCAGTCTCCCAAACAGTCCAGTAACTGCCAAATAGAACCTTCACATCCACTTGCATAGCAACCAAGTGTCACGTACAAAAGCAGTTACATTAACAACAGTTACAAGAACAACAAAAGGTGTCAACTCTGAACTAAAAACAAAATATCAGATCATTACAACATATATTCACAATTTCATGGTTTGAATCATAGCTTTGCATAAGATAATTTTATGTCCAGAACAATTGTCAATATATGTAAAAATAGTTTTAGGGTCATCTTTTTCATATTGGTTTTGATAGTAGTATCGTAGTACTCAAAGGCAGGTACGTTGTAGCAGTATTTCGTGGTTTTCTTTACATTGTTTAGTCTTTTATTGCATCCCATCAATTGTCCTTTTCACATATGTTTTAAATATGCTGGAGCTCTTTAGTTTTGATTGCTCCACTGGTAAGAACGTATTGAGAGCTAGTCCTTTTTGTGCGAGTAGCTCATTAGAAAAATCATTGGTGTTAATCCAGGGAACACAAACACACAGCTCTTTTCTTTTAGAGCGCTTTTCTTTTGGAGCTAACAGGCTACAGTGCACAACCAGCCATGCAGTCATTAGCCGAGTTCATTAGTATTGTTGTGAAGTCCACTCTTATATGGGTCAGTGGATGCAGTGTTTCAAGTGCACTGTGCCACATTGACCCGTGTCTCCATCCCAGCTGGTCCTCCGAAGCTGTGCAGCTCTCCTAGCTGTAGCAGGGCGGGCTAATCTAGGTGGCGGGAGGTCTGCTTCCTGCTAGCATACACAAGAGAGGGCAGCCCTAATTGCTCATGTCGTAAAGCTCCCTGACCCAGATAAGCCGTCACTCCCCAAAGCTGTTGAGATAAAACCCACTTTACCTCACCAAACCTGGCTCCCCTGATCTGCTCAGACACCCCCGCTGGACACTTACGTGCCTTCTGCCACCCAATAACACCCAGCAAAGAGCACAGATAAGAGAGTGCACTTAGAAATAGGGCTACAAGATGAATTGCAATCAAAATTGCAATGTTAGTGGGAGCATTTAACAAAAATGGCAAAGGCTGCAATTTTTGAAATACCATAATTTCATCCACAAACAACAAAATATTCTGTTTTACCCTGCATAACAACTGCTAACCCTGGTTTAGATCTGTGCAAACATATCTGAAATGTGATTCTTGTATTAGTATGTCAATTCATATTCCAGTCTGTTTGTCAATTCTTCTGGATGTGTTTAAAATGTGAACTTTGAACAGAAATGTATTATTAAAACATAAATCGCAAATCGAATTGTGAATTGTGAATTGTGAATGTTTGTCAGAAAAATTGCAAATAGATATTTTCCCAAATCGCTCAGCCCTATTTAGAATCCTGTATGAAGGATATTTCTTAATGCTTAAAGGTTCACTGTAAGTTATGTGGTCCCATGCTTGCCTCATAAAAATGTTATTTTTTTCTTTTATAGGGTATTTATGTTTCTAGTAATGAACGGGTGAACAGTATTTTTCACTCAAGATCAGTAGACTTGAGTAGATTGAAAAGCAACAATTGGGTTGTGTTTGCCTGTTGGAGCGACAGTAATTATGACGATGATGAAGAGGTGCCTTAACCAAAACCGAAAGCTAAAAACCAGAGCGTGGCGTAGCGTGCGTCCTGTGTCTCGTGCCCTGATCACCGCTGAGCTGTGCACAAAGCAGGCTTAGCTTCAAACACTGCCCGGACAGTTGTGTCACACGTGCATTACAAACATATGGCCTAAAGAGTAAGGGAACACTGAACTTTTGGACTACAATCTGGATGTTTACATTGATTGAACATGACAATATTGATATTAGAGTTTGACTGAGATGGCCTAAAATATATGATTTAAAATGACTCAATATCTGTCTATAGTGATAAGCTTTCCCGATAAGCCCTACCAGTATAATAAGGAATGAAATATCAATAGAAATAATTTGTAGACATCCACAATACTGTTTTAGTATTACTCATTAGGAAGCAGTGTAGTCACATATTGTGCAATGACATTGTCACAGTAAAGTATTAAAATAAAGCTTTGTGTCTTTCCTTTAAGCAGTTTATCAGCCCAAATCAAATATCGTCCTATGCAGGAGATTAAGGGCCAATAGCCGATGCTATAAATTGGTCTGTATCTCCAATTGAGATACAGTATTGTATCAATCAAAACAATATAAACTACGTAATATTACTGGACAAATGTTTTGTGTTATAACCCCTTACCCAATAGATCAGGTGTTCATGTTTTAGATTTTGTTATTTTCAAATTCAAAGGGCAGGTGGCACACAACAGAAATCAGATCAATTTTTGGGGGCTATTTGATTATTCTAGTTATCTGATTCTTTACTGGCCATGTAAATGTATGTATTGTCTGTAGACCTTAATGACCAAGTATAGAACTTTTTAATTGACAGTTGTCCTTTCTCACCTTTTAATCAGCCATCACACAAGCATGGTGCAGAGATGCCTTTAAAGCCTTACCTTAAGCCATGTTACACCACAGCTTTACAACAACCGTGTCAAGTACTCTGACAAAGATACTACTACTGATACTTACTTGTTTACTACACTTTACACTTTTACAACCAAGTACAAAATAGGATAATAAAGTTATGACCTGATGCCATTCAAAGTTGGCACCTTGCTAGCAACACTTAGCTTCCTGGTATCTTATGTAAAGGTGTAAATGTAACTTCTGATGAAGCGTCAGCCACCTACTTATTTCCACAGAGAGATTATTGCCCTGCCTGGAATGTTTAATGGAATTAAACGTTTATCTTGCTTTTATTCTATCACAGGTCAGATGTTTTATTGCAAGAAAATACCTTGAAAAACATGCATTGTTACTGTGAGCAAGGTTTCCATAGATCTGACCTATAACTTGGCCCAGTGGCTTCACCTTCTTGTCCCCATAAAGATTAATAATTTAATGTCATATGGAACATTCCAGGCAAAACAATAACAACTCAATGGAGTTACATGGTACCTTTAATTGATACTGTAAGTAAAAAGAAGATGATTGTGATTGGATTGGTCTTTCTTACTCTGTAAAGCACTTCGAATTACTTTGTGTACAAATTGTGCTATACAAACAAACTTGCCTTGCCTTGGAAGTGACTGGATTTGACACTTTAAGTATAGCTCATTTGCAGTGTTAAAAAACAAGTAGAGGTTATTAACAGAATTAAATTTATTAAAAGTCACAACACAAGATTATAAACATTTTCTGTCATCTCAAAAATGATAAAATGATATACAACCAAGTACCACTGATAAACAATATATTTCAAAATGTCCTGCGTACATTATAGCAAAAACTAAATATTTAACCCCAAACATATTTGTGCTACAGTTTTCTGATTGGAGACACTTCAGTCAACACAAAACATGACACAATAAATAGTAAAACATTTTGAATAGAACAAATTAGCAAATACCACAATGAAGAATATGTAGCACTCAAAATATAACAAATGTGTTGGAATAGCGAACAATACTGTCAATGTTAAGGGGATATGCAGTCATTTTGTAGTGGCTTATTTCAGTCCATTTGAATTTAGTATACAATTTAACCATGCTACATTTAAATGCTTGAAAAGAGCTGCCATTAAAATAGTCGTAAATGTGATACAAACAGTTTACTTACTTTTCCAGTGTTAAACATTGTAGTAGTTTCTGTAATTTGGCAAAACGTTTGTCACCTTCTCTGCATAAGTGGTAATTAACTTGTCTTAGTTTGAAAAGCCAAACCAAAAAAACATTTAACAGGCATGATATTAACTCTTGTAGTTCTGTATAAAATATCCCAGCTACATACTGTGCAATACACTTTACAATGAGGCAATCTTTGTGGCCCTCTTGTGGCTACTCACTGGCATTGATCATCATGGCATTAATAGGAGTTTTAAGATAAGGGCACATTCTTTACCTGAAAATGTTGATTGTGTTTTGTCAGTATTCATGTAAAAGGAAATATATTGTCACTAGAGAGCGTAAGACAATTTACCTGATGTAAATCTATATCAGATAAAGGCTCAAAATGGCAATAAACAAGATAAAAATAAATACTGTTAACATAACTCTTTAGCTCCAAAGTTAAAACACCTTAGTTAATAATGTCAAATTGCTGCACAGACAGCTTTTTGTGAAAAGAAAGGTTTGTTTCCATGGAGATGTTATTGTAGGTGATGCCACACTGACAAGTTAGATCTGTGGAGTTAAGAACTTACCGGTACTTACACCAAGTACTAAAAAAATGCAAGATAATGCCATTTTGTGGAACATTCCAAGCAAAGCAATAACATATCTATGGAGACAAGCAGATGGCGCACCATCCCATCAAAAAACGCATTAGGTGCTCAGTGCACATTGACATTATTGTGTTTTAATTATTTTATTTTGTTTTATATCGAGAACTCATAAATCAGTGAGGTTCTTAGTTCTGACTGTTTTTTTCAATATTTCTGCCCAACAGGAAGCTCTGAAAAATCCCTAAGGCTATATGTAATTAATTTAACCTCCTCGTGGCAATACAACCTTTAAAACTAGAACAAAATGTAGGCCATCCTGACTTCAAATCAATCAGTTTCATTTTAAAACTACAAAAATACCAGTCCATTCCAACAGGGTGGTCACATATTCTGATTTAGCATCTTCGTGTTGACGATGGATACTTGGTTTTTAGTCCCTCTTTGAAGCTACGAAACAGGACCCGATTTCGTTTGTTCTCCTCGTCTTTTTTGGCGTGAAATTCCCCTTGAATCTTGAATCCTCGATGGACCACAAAAGCTGAATTTAAAACGGAAAACCTGTATCCAGCTACATGTAATTCGCAGGCCTAAAAGAGGGTGAGGATGAAAGGATTAGAGAGAGATATTCAAAGTGAACGGTATGACATTTTGGCATACATTGAAAGAAAGAAAATCTGGGGATGTCCAATAAAGTAGGTGGGAGTGGAGATGAGCTGCAGAATAACAATGATATCAGAATGAGAAATAGGATGTGAATTGGCAATGCTGTTTGAACATAATGCACTTTTCAACCATGGAAGAGGTTCCTGGATTCATGTATAAAAATGACAAGAAATGAGTTTGCAGTAAACATGGTAAATTATACACAATTCATTTTTAAAACCGCTTGAGCAGCTTTTCTGAATTTTATACATGGACTACAGGTGGAGACATTTGACTCTGAGAGTGATGTAATTCCAGAGAAAGCAAGACTATGAACAGGGCCCATTTTATGTATTTCATATACTGTACAAATCTGTACAAATGAGCAGTCTGTGTTATAGATTAATACATATATACATGTTCGTGCACCATATGTAAGTAACCATTGCTAATTATTTTGTTAATTTCACACTGATTCCAATCAAGATTTTTAGTAAGGCCATACATTAGAGTATTATAAAGCTGGCAAGCAGTAGAAAATGTTTGATTATTGAGAGGAATCAAACTTTTAAGCTTGAGGATAGTCAAGGATGTAATTGGGCTCAAAATGAAGTTTGTACTAGTACAGTACTACTTCTAATCTTGACTGTGGTATGAATTCCGGTATTTTTTGTATATTTGACAAGTACTTCAATACCAATTTCTAAAATGTTAAAATTCTCATGATGCTATGTAATTGATGATGGTATGTTTATATTCTACAGTTCCAGTTAGTACACTCACCTGACTGATTCGATTGAAGCCGTACTGTTTGAAGCCCTCATCATACAACGGCACAGTGCGAGAGCCGATGTAAAAGGGCTCCCAAGGGTCCACCCATGTCAGAGTATAGGACACTTCCAGAGGCGCGCTGCCCCTCACGTGGATGTTCACCCACTGAGAGTAGTTCGTAGGGGCTTGGCATCTTGGACACAGCTCCTCGTAGAATGGCCTTACCTCTCCAACCTGGTACAGCTGGACCAACTCTTGCTTTGTGGCTGGCATTTTACGATCATGGCGAATTTCAAAAGCGGGCAGGACAAAAAGTTCATCACTATTTGGTTCACGTGCCATGATCATTGCTAGAAACTGTTGATGGAGGTCCGAACTTGGCATCATATCAATGTCAATAACCAGAATGTAAGCTGAGTCTGTACCACTTCTAGCTACATTACGAAGTAGGTTATTAGGATAGGAGATATTCCCACTAATGGCATAGTTTTTGAATTTATCTCTATGATTTTCTAGTCTTTTAAACACAGAAGAGCAGTCCTCAAGTCCAACAAAATGCTCCCGATCTTGCTCAGGGAAACTGGCCATTTCTCCAGAAAGGCAAACCAGATGAAAGTCCACAAGTGCTTGGATTCTGGGGCAGAAAAAACTCAGCGCATAAACCAAGGCTGTTGCAAATTTAACATCTTGATCATGTGCAAATATAGCCACTGACAGAGGATTTTGCCACCTCTCCAAAAGGGAATCCAGGTGGTGCAGGTTGTTGAGGGTTGTGTGAGTAGCTAAAGACAGGATATTTGGGTTATCTTGTGACCCTGGTTTTAGATTAGCGGTGAAATCACTTTTTATTAGGTTTTTGTAGATCCTGTATTGACCACTGTTATCAAAAATGCCACCAGTTGACAGGGAGTACCTCAGCCGCTCCTTCCGTGCGTTTTTCTCAGGTTGTGTGGCTTTTGTTTTGGATCCCGAGCCTCCAAAAAGCTCTGAGTATCGGTACCGCTGTTGTTTGCCGTGAAATTTGGACAAGAATGAAAGGTAGATGAGCTGCAGCAGCGCCACAATGAGCAGAGCACTCAGCACCACTTTGAAAACGGAGCATTTCTTTGATAGATGCATTACAGAAAAAAGCGGTACTGTAGTCAAACCAGGTCCAAACAACGAGGTAGGCGCAAGCTATTTCTGTCCAAGCGCCCCAGCTCCTTTAACTACCACCATGCTAACGCTATGGCTAAATGCGCTGAAAATATAAAACAGACATGACGACGCTTCTGTCATTGGTACCTCATATAGGTGGTTAGATGCACGAACACCTCGCATTACTGGCAAATAATTGGGTTCTTTCATTCATCGCCATCAAAACACGGCTTTTGCTATTTCGCATCTGGTACGAAAGTAGCGGCGCACAGTAACGCGTAATTACCGTAATAGTACAGGTAAAAGCGCATGTTAATTGTAATCACGGCCTCAAAATATAAATTTTCTCATATATCAGACTTGCACGGTAACGAAAATATGTTTCTACTTATTGTAATTATGATCAAACAATAATCCTTAAGTCAAAGAGTGGCGTATGACCGATTTTTTTCTATGTATCATTAAGTAAGTGCGCCTACATGTCAGCCACTCTAAGGACGAGGTGGCCGAGTGGTTAAGGCGATGGACTGCTAATCCATTGTGCTCTGCACGCGTGGGTTCGAATCCCATCCTCGTCGACATAAATTTATGTTGGAAAAATCCACATGTTTTCAGATTCGAGAATCTGAAAACCATCATGTTTTTGGATTCTACATGAGGGTTCCTTATTGATAAGGAAAAGGTAAATTCACAAATGTTGAACCTGATTATTTTGGATTAACTAGACCCTAGAACTCACTTGCATTACAACCAAAATGTAAATTTGAACTATATTCATTTTAGCTGCCTCCCATCTCTATTAAATATTACCAGATAGAAGTTAGAATACACTAAATAACTCTTATGTCTATGTAATAACAATATGGACGTTGATATATAAGGGCTAATAATTTCACTTCTTTGTAGCCATATGCGTGTTGTTTCTGAACCACATGGAGTTGTTCTGTAAAGTCAGTCATCCCTGCCAATTAAAGAGTCAAGACAGAGTGGGACAGACTTTTCTTTAATTGTACTGAAACTGGTATCTATTAACATTATGCCAGCGCTTCTTTTCATTTAAAAATTGGTGTGCTACAACTGATTACACAAGTCAATTTTATAACCTCTGTTCTAAAATAAAATTGCATTGCAGAAATTAACCGCTATTTTCTCATAGTTTTAGCTTTAAAAATGTTCAGGGGTTCACATTTGTTCTTTTCAGAGTGAATGTGTAATTCACAGCCTGTGTACAAATATTTCTATGACAAAAATCCCAAGTTAAGCAAATTAAAGTCCAATAACAAGTCGATACTGTGAGGTCTATGAATTTATTCCAACATTCCAACATGCAGACAGTAAAGCTTCGGCCACTCATTTTCATCAAAGGGCAGCTTCACAGAAATGGAGTAGCAAAGAAACCATTGTTCTTACAAATGAAATAATTACTAAAGTAGAAATTACTTGACATGTCCCAATACAGTTGAGTGATTGTGGAAAAGATGTATGATCATCATCTGGTGACTTTAACCCTATGTTTGAGTATAGAATTTAGATCTAGCTAATGTCAACTTTTATAACAAATTAAGACACTAAAACACCAGTCCCACTTTTCGATGCACCTCCTTCACTGTTCTGGGTGGAGGTTGCCGTTTGGCCTTGTGATTCCGCCTCTCCTTCACTGACCAATCGAATGTTGTACTTCTCCCTATACTCCGTAAGCTCCCGACCTTTTGTCTGCATTTGTGTGTTAATGGTCTCAATATATTTGGAAATCTGTTGAAGAGATATTACATAGTTATTGCATGATTATTACATACTATATATGAAACTTGCAGCAGTTTAATTGTTTACCTGTTCTTTGTTGTTTTCCAAAGCTGGCAAAACTTCTTTTACCGTTCTTTCAACCAAAACTCCTCCAACAAGACGAAAGCATTTTCTAGAGGGGTCGACATCTTTTAGGGTGTCTATTACTAAACTGAAAAAGTAAAGAAATTAATTGCTCTAATAATTGGAGACCTTTCATGAAATTATATTAAAAATTTTTAAATTTTAAACCTTACTGGTGTTCATTGATCTCCATCTCCAGCTCTGCGGCTTTTGATGCCAGACTACGCTGCTCCTGCCGCATCCTCTGAAATGTGGCCACCACCTGAAGAACAAATTTAATCAGGCACATATTGTAAAAGTGTATAAACATGGCTACATTCTAATTTCTAATATTGTCATAGATATAAACAGAGACAGATTTATCCACAGGCAAGAAAGAAATTCTGATATTCGGTTTAACAATCGATTAAATATAATAATTTATACCTTTAGTTTTAAAATTATTTATTGCCGTTTTTCCCTGAGCGTATGTCCAAAACTCAAAGTTGTAAATTGAGCAGAGATAAAAATAGCAACTCTCGCTGTCAAACCCATCTGAGTAGAGACTCATAGAATACTACGGACAAATTATGAAAAACGAAAATAAGTGTACATACTTAAAAAAAAAAAAAAAAAACAACAACCCAAAAACACTTAAAATGGCACAGCAGTTTCACGAAGTGAAAGTGGTTATTATTGTGTCACTTGGTATCATGTTAGCCTGATGATGGCGATAAGAAAGCTAATGTTAGCCTTGGTTAGCAACGTGACAGAACTGGGGAGCATTTACGTTTGTTTTTTTTAGAATTAAAATGCAAATAAGGTAAAATCCCACTCATACATCATCACAGCAAATGTATTATACCTGTTCTGCGGTCAGGCCGGACTGTTTTCCGCCACCGCCACTGCCGGATTTGTTGCCCGTGCTGCTGCTGTTGGCTGCCATCTTAGAAGGGTGTTTCAGTGAAGGACCTCACAGAGAGTCTATGAACTGACCGCGGGGAATGCCTGACTGAAAATGCCTTCTCAAAGATTTTTATTTCTATTTCAAAGCATATCTTTTATCAGGGTAGATCAATTTCACTAAGTCTTTCACCTATCTACTATAGGCAGTATACGATCATGTACAATCTTGTTTGTTTGTACTATCTTGTTTGAATATTAAGAATACCAATGTCCAGCAGGTGGAGAAATTGTATTTTAACAACAATCTCAATTCCCAAACGAAGTAGGAGAAGCAGACCTGTTTGGCAGTAAGCGCTGGACAAGGATGTTAATATTGCACTATGTAAACTAGATAGGCCAGGTTCAATGTTCAGAAGCAGGTGCATTTTCACAGCTTCAAGGCATTGGATTCGTTCACCAGCTTGGAGACCTCAGCTGCTCATCAGGTAAATTATGCCTAAATTTGTTTAATTATTCCGTCATGCAACAAATGGAGACAACCGTGCTTTAATATAATGATTCAGTCAAGTTTATAACTTTAAAAATATTCTGCCATGTTTGATACAGTCCTGGCTAAAAATGTACTTTAAGTGCTCCATAAAACTTTTCTGGTGGGGACTCTGCCAGCTGTCTCCATGGAAATATACCACAATATGACATTGAACAAATCTATCTTGTTTTTTTATTTAATTGGCCCGAGCCTGTAACGAAGTAACTGGCGAAATTTTAGGCAAATTTTGGAGTGTGTGTGTGTGTGGGGGGGGACATTAAGGTAAACACCTTAATGTCCTCTTTCTTTAGTAACTTTTCTTGGCCACAAGCATTAGCTAGAGAGTTTCAATTTGCATCTCTAATGATGATAGACATGAACTGTCAACATTATTCGGTTTGTAAAAAAAATTGGGGATTAAAATCTGTGCATGTTGCAAAAAATCTATTATTGATGTGGGGCATTTTTCATGGTTGGCCAGCAAGGGCACAAAACTCAAAAAATGAATATCATAAGCGTAACACATGAGGACAACCCTAAAACATAATTGGAGAAATATTCTATACAGTATAACAGGAAGTTGGCCATATTGGATGACATTTTTCCACCACTATGACATACGTATATGAAACCTATCTAGTCTTAAATTTTTGATTCAAATGGGCTCAGACTCCACATGCTACATCTAGAGATATTGATAATCAATAGTTTTCCATTTTTCTTGGATATTCTATATGTTTTTTGTGTAACATGCCATCCATCAAAAATGTCATTATTTCTTGTTTCTCTAATACCTGCTCACCACCACATGCATTAGCCTACACAGCTACAATTTTACCCAATAGTGTAAAATCAAAGCCTGAATAGAGGAGAGTAATGGGCCCATAACCAATGGTGCCCATAACCAATGGTCCCTACAATACACACAAAAAGTCAAAAATTATCACAAAACCTGGGGGATTAATTTTATTCACAATAACATGCAAAAAAGTTAGTTGAACCAACATCATATTCTTTACTGTTTGGACCACACTAGTATGAGTAAGTAAGTAGTGAAGTATTGGAACACTTCACTATGAAAATCGGGTGAAGAGCAGATAGTGGCCTGGGCAGCTGGGCAGACGCATAGGTGGTCACTATTTAGGACAGTCATGATCAAAAGGCGATTGTGAGTCCATGGTGGGCGCAAGATAATGATGGGCGCATGGGAAGGACGTGTGCATGGTGGCAAGGGCCATCGTCACCACTTGTGGCTTTAATTACATGTTTGTGTAATCCCTCAGTCGTCCAGGTCTGATCCATAGTGTTAGACGTGTTCTATCAAAATGACGACTGGATTTGATCAGTTCAAATCTCAGAAGTTTATTCCCTTGACAGTTACAATCTAATACAGTACCCGGGGTCAAATGATCTGTCCCTCGTATGTGCAGCAGGCAGTGTGTCTGCCTTTCCCTGGCCCCGCAACATAAAAATGTAACATGCAACATGAATATGCAAATATTATGTTGAGTAGGTTGAAGCCCCAGTTCCTCCTTCCGGCCTCCTTCACCTCTCCAGGCTGCACTAATCTGTTTTTCCGGCCTTGAGTCTCATCTGACCGCCTTGTCCCTGTAAAGGAGTGCCTACACAACCCTAACAGTTTCCCATAATCCATATCACACAATGTTGCCTTTAACATAGTTTCAGTGTTAGGACATAGTGCTCAAACTTTAGTATAAACATAGTGCTTGTTAGACGACCTCCAAAAAGATACAACATTCAAAGGATATATGAATTCAGTATAAAAATGGTGATTACATGACAATATTCAAAACCTATATGATTTCAGTATCAAAAGATATATATGTATATGTGATGCCCCTAAGAAACTTTATTCAATCAATATGCATTCCATATTTTTGATATATGTATTTGTAATGCAACTCAGAAGCTTTATTACTTGACATACCCTTCAATAGTAAAAGCCAAAGTTAAATCTGTCAACTGGACAAAACGTTGTAGGAGTGAAGATGTTTTGCTGCTCATCCAAGCTGCTTCTTTAGTTCTGGTCAGATTGCTGGTGGACACTGCCTTATATATATCTGAAGGGAGGAGGAAGGGAGGAAACAAAGAGAACAATAGAGCAAGCCAGTTGGGCCATTAAAGGTTGAATATAGACCATTAAGGCTGAAACTGTAAACAATAGCTGTTTATAGTTTCAGTGTTGTTGGCTCCTCCCTTAAGATAGATATAAGGCAATGACTTTTACTATGAATTTAATTGCAGTTTTTATTATTGCTAAAAAAAAAAGTTACCAGAAAAGTATATAGAGCACCTTTAAACCTGTAGTTAATTCATTGTAATTGAGTGTGGTTAATTCACTGTATTTACATTGAAGATCAATTCCATAATATTAGGGATGATGTCAACTATTTTTCCAGTTTCTGCAGGATGTCCAGTTCTCCTCTCCCAGTGGCTGCTGTGTGTCAGATGACGGCCACTCCAGATAAGGAAGCTAACTTTTTTGTCTGTAAAAACCTGGTGGAAGAAGCCAAACAGAGAGGAGCTAGCATGGTGTTTTTGCCTGAGGGGTTCGACTATATTGGATCAAATCAAGAGGAAACACTGTCACTCTCTGAGAGCCTAGGGGAAGAGACAGTCTCAAGATTCACTGATATGGCCAGGTACATACACATTACCGGTACTTGATATTTAGCTTTTGGAGTACCACCATATCTAAATATGTATATAAAATATACATATACATAAATATGAATAGATTTATTATTTATTTCTTATTATAAAAATAAGCAAATGGATAAATAAATGTAGATTTGGTTTGGTCCAGTTCTAGTCGTGGTTCATTCCTGCTCTGGTGTTGGTTTTAGGTCATTTTTACACACTGCCACTAATTAGGTTGACATAAAAGAGCATTCGCTTCGAGATCGGTGAGCTTAGGCCAGTGTGAAAATGAATCATTCTGATTCGCAGTAAACGGTTGCTTCAAAAGCACTTGAAACAGGTGGTCTTGGACCAACACATACGGTCTGCAGTGTGGGTAGAAGTGCTTGGAATTGGGTAAAAAGCCCTCTGATCATATATTTTTGTATGAATGTATATCTTTGTATGAATGGGCCCTGCAGAGCTGCTGTTTGACATGTTCACTTGACAAAGTAGTTTGGATCAACCTGAGGTGGCCACCTACTCTTTACTTGCTATATTCCTTCCTTGCCTTCTTTACCTGCTTGCGTCTTTGATTCCTTGCTTCCTTCATTCCTTGCATCACAAGTGTAACTGAATGAGAAATGAACATAACTAATGCTAAAGCACATTTTTTTAAGTTTAGAGCGACTTCAAACATGGTTGCGTATATTGATAGGCAAAATAGCCATGTGTATCCTTCCTTCTGTGCATCCTTACATCTTTGCTTCCTTACATCCTTCTTTCCTTCCTTGCATCCTTCTTTCCTTACATCCTTGCCTCATTGCTTCCTTCCTTCCGTGCATCTGTGCTTCCTTTCTTACGTCCTTCCTTGCGTCCTTGCTTCCTTCATTTCTTACTTCCATCCTTCCTTGCTTCCTTGTGTCCTTGCTCCCTTGTGTCCTTGCTCCCTTCTGTACTTCCTTCCTTACTCCTGTCCTTCCTTGCATTCTAGCTTCCTTGCATCTTTGTATCTTTGCATCCTTTCTTCCCTGCATCCTTGCGTCCTTGCTTCCAAGGAAGGATGCAAGGAAGGAAAGATGCAAGGAAGGACATGAAGAAGGAAGGATGCAGGATCCATCCTTGCCTCCTTGCTTCCTTGCATCTTTGTATCCTTCCCTCCTTTCTTCCTTGAATCCTTCCTTCTTTGCATCCTTGCCTCCTTGCTCCCTTGTCTCCTTGCATCCTAGTTTTCACATATATTCATATGCAAATAGCAATGTGCATCTGTAGCAAGTTGTGTGTTCAGATGCACACAGAATCTCCTTCTCCAGTTTAGGATTAAAGCTGCAAGGTGAAAACCTAATAGCCGCTGACTGTGTGTTTTAATTCAAACATGATTAAATAAAGCCATCAGTGTCAAATGTACATTTTAAAATTATTAGGCTATTAATTTGACTAAATCAGCCCTGTTATATAGTACCAAACTGTTTAAATAACATCCTAAGTTGAAGTTTCCAGTAACTTTAATTAAAATAAATAGAGAGTTGTGCATCTCAAGGGGAAAAAACAGACAATAAATATTTGAAAAGCAAGGAGGGCCCCAAACTCAAATTCACCTATTTCTAACTCAGTCAACTTAATATCAGCGACACGTCTCTTCCTGCCTCCTGCCTCTGTCTGTGCAGGTAAGTCTGGGTCTGTCTGTGTGACATTTTCTCTGTTGTCACTAGCGCTTACAGCTCTCACTGTGTATTTAGCCACAGCAGGTGAAAGAAAAGATTAGCAACAGGGAAGTGAGTGTACGCATGCTTGAATAGTTTTATTGACATTCTTTGTTTTAGGAAGTTGGAGGTTTGGCTGTCTCTTGGTGGGTTTCATGAACGAGGACCAAACTGGAAAACAGACAGGAGAATTTATAACAGTCACATCATTATAAATGATAAAGGTAATTGCCATTCTACCACTGTTATTCAATATTGAATTTAGACTTTGTTTTCTTTGTTCATTCATATTTAGTATGAATATTTTGTCTGCAGGAGACATAGTAACAGTGTACAGAAAAGCCCATTTGTTTGATGTGGAGCTGCTGGAAAAAGGAGTATCCCTCAAAGAAAGTGCTTCTACTATTCCTGGACCTTCACTTATTGCACCAGTTCAAACTCCTATTGGCAAGGTCTTATAATCCAATGTTAAACTATGAACTGTTTATAGAAAAAATGTTTTAAAAGTGCACTATATAAATTTGGTGGAGGTTCCATCACTTGCTCCTTCTCGTAGAGATGTTATTACTGTGTCTAGAATATTGTACAGAATGTCATTTAAAGTTATCTATCTGCACAGAGAAAAGCAGGTTGTTCCACCTGACCAAGTTACAGGTCATCTCTGTGGAGAGGCATGCATTTTGTCATAGTATTTTAAGCAATAAAACACATAACGTAAATGTAATGTAGATGTGTTTAACTGTGTTTAGTTTAGTTTACATTCTAGGCAAAGCAGGAGCATCTCCATGAAGACAAGCAGGTGTCAGAAAAGCTACACAGTGCACCTTTAAATAATGACTAACCCATTGTATGTACCTCCAGGTTGGGCTGGGCATCTGCTATGATCTACGATTTCCTGAACTTTCACTGGCTTTACAAAGACAGGGAGCAGAGATTCTGACCTATCCATCTGCCTTCACTGTAGCAACAGGAATAGCTCACTGGGAGGTAAATAAATAATTAAACGTTATCAGTCACTATCTGCCACCTGTTAGGGCCAATATCAGTGGCACAAGATATTTTTATTTGTTAGGGCAATCACGAGTGTGATATATATTACTGAAGAACTGATCATGATAAATGATAATATTGAAACTAGGTTGGGTAGGCTATTAAATTATAAATAAATGGAAGAATGAAGCATTTTAGTGGTTAATTTATATCTATAATAACTCATTTATTGAATGATAAGTCGATAATAATTACTGTAACAGGCCTACTAAATGTAATCTTTCAAGCACAGTTGACAGTGATCAAATTGGCATTGCTATAGAATTTTGTCAGAGCATCTCCAAAGACAGAAGTTGTCAATATTGATCAAAAAGCGGTCCAAGGAAGGAACAATCATTTATATCAGTGGTCCCCAACCTTTTTTGCACCACGGACCGGAACAATGCAGGTTTTATATTCACGAATCGGCCTTCTACGCGTGGCAGATAAATATGGCAAAAATAAGTTAAGTGCATAAAAAAATACAACTCACCAAACCGCTGTATCAGTGTGAGCCCTGCACTTGTTGCTTCTTTCCTTCTCTAAATCTTATCTTTTAATCCCAGGTGCTTAGTCTCCATGTGCCAAAGCAGTTTTGAAGGTTTCATTGCCTCATTTGCTTTTCTCTGCATATTACGCAGAGCAGACTCTGCACGTGAGACTCACCTGTAGCAACAAACCCATATTTTAAGTAGGACTCCTGGTATTGTTCTTTTTCTTGGAGGTCGTAGTCTCCTCTTCTGGTTCCTCAGTTGGCCTTTTCCCCTTTGTTAAAAAGCTCTCCAAAGACTTTTGTTTTGGCTCATTTTCACTTGCTCGTGGCTCTACTTCTGGGCGACGTGTCTGATGTGTTATACGTGAAACGTCATCACGGAGACAAGAGCAGATCTATCACAGATATAATAAACTTGCCACTACATCAAATAGATTTCTGTAGCGATTTCCTATCAGGATTTTCATTATATATCTACTATTAAACCTTTCCTGCTTCGGTCCCTTAACCGTGGTCGGGAGACACAGGGGAGATCCGTCTTCTCCAGGGCCAAAGGGTCACTCTTCCTCCAGGGTTTAACTCCCTGTTCTTAACCTCAAAGTTGTTTGGAGTGTGGTTCGAGCTCAAAGACCCCCCCAGTCTGTTGCTCAAGAGTTTTTGGCTTTATTATCTGTACTGCACTGTAATAACGCATCACTTCTGCTCTAACTCACACGCTGTCTTTGTCCAAGTGCATCTGTAGACTCTCACACTCGCCGCTTCTCCGCGGGTTGAACCACACCATGCGCCACATGCACGCGCATGTCACCTCTCACTCACGCTCACGCACCACACTGAACTAAAGCTCATAGGAGCTAGACACACATCTCGCAACACTACGGACGAGCTTATTAGCACGTCATGAGGGACGGCCGAAAGTTACGTCAGAGAAGATGCGGTCGCTGATAAACTATTTACTGTTTTTGTGCGGCCCGGTAGCAAATACGTCACGGCCCGGTACCGGTCCCCGGCCCGGTGGTTGGGGACCACTGATTTATATCACATATAAAAACAGATGGCACTGAACAAAAGCAATAAAACAAGGTAGAGTGGTGATGTGGCAACAGGAGAAGACTAATTGAAGAAGTTAATGTTTCTGAAAGTTCTATGGTGTTTTATGAATTATGAGGGACACAGATGATGATGATATGATGAAATATTACAACTATTTCCATAACGATTAACAATTTAAAATAAAATATTGTATGTTTTTGAATGGCAAAAAGTTCTCAAAATATTGCATCTAACAAGAAGATGAAACTGAATATTCCTACAGATATGTCAACAAAGATTGAGCTGTAGATTTGCTAGGTCCAGCTGTGTAATGGAAAATTCTTGAACTTTTACTATGCAGTAACACCACATTTTATCTTCAGGTCCTGCTCCGTGCTCGGGCCATAGAGACACAGTGCTTTGTCCTGGCTGCGGCTCAGGTGGGCCCACATCACAGTAAGCGTTCATCTTACGGCCATGCTTTAGCTGTAGACCCCTGGGGAGAGGTGCTGGGGGACTGTGGAGGGGAGCAGCCTGGACTCATCATGGTCGAAATAAATCTGGAAAAAATTGAAAATACTAGAAAAAACATGCCAGTTCAAGAGCATCGCAGAAACACTGACTTTTACCACAGTCTAGAGAAGACAAAATAGTGATAATAAAATAATATTCATTTACAATAGTGTGATGTGAGTCAAATTTTTGGTTAACGTTAATATAAAGTTGTCTGAAATGTATTTGATCGTGTTTTTTTTAATGCCGTTAACAGAATATAAGTGGATTTCCTACAGATGGCGCTGTTTAATCATTTTAGAATACAGCATAATTTGAAAGATAATTTACCCTCTGCATCAAACCGGTAATGCACTCTTGTTGATTATTTTGTTAACTGCATAAATTGATCTTTGGGGTTATCAAATGCAAAGGCACCACATGTATTGTTTGAATTGTTATTATTTATGTTGTTTTTTGTTTTATAATAATAAGTAAAAACTTTTTTTTACATGGAACATCTGTCTGGAGGTTGAAATTGGTTTAATTTCTTGTTTTTTTTTATTCAAGTAAAAGTAGGCTATTAAACACTAATTGTCTATGTTTGGATAAAAAAAAACAAAAAAACTTCTTATTTTATCATGTACTGCTATTTATCTTTATTTGTATTTATTTTTTGTGCGGCAAATATTAATAAAGCGTAAAAGATAATCAAAATGAAAATAACACTGATTCCTGTCCATGATGGCAGCGCAGTGCCATGGTGCCAGACATGCCCCGCCTTGATGCATTGTATTTGATCGCAGAGAATAGATAAATAATTGATCCACCGTCCTCCTCTTTGGATCTTTCACTACAAAGCCTTTGGGTGGAAAGGAGGAGGAGGAGGAGGTAGATGAGCGCTGGGAAACAGGAAGTGAACGTCACTGACACAGGAATGAGACTAAAAAAAATACAACACCACCAGGATGAGAGGAGAAATGTCTGATCCAACGGCGTAAACCCAAAAGACTCATCCACTGCGCGCGGTGAAGGATGCGTCAATGTGCGAACGTAAGATCTGAGGCTTCGGGAAGGTAAATGAGACGTGCTCTGTGATTAAATAAAATAAAGTAGCCAGTGGGCGCTTCCTTTCTGCACTGGTCAATTGGGATGTAAGCGCTGATCCATCCCAAGGCCATCCATCCTCGTAGCGCCGTCAGATTTGGCGAAGTTACGCGCAATATTCACATCCCGTCTATGCAAGATGAACAGGTGCTAGTTTGTTAGCTGTAATGCTAACTGCAAAGGCCTCCAAAATCCCATTTTCTTTTGGATAAACCCATCTCTAGCTCCAATAGTCACTGTGGACCTGCATATCATTTGGATAATCTACCATGGTTTGATTTTTGGGCATTGGCCTGCTGCGTAAAGGAGTGTATTTTGGCACTTGTTTTTTTTAACCAAAAGCATAAAATACAATTACAAACATAGACCTAAACTAATCCAGATGTTTGGCTACTTCAAACCAGTGGTCGCAGACAAAGAGAGAGACTTGTGGCGGTAGTTGTCATGAATTCATTAGGCTTTTTAAACTAGACTCATTTGAATCGTGTCCAGTGTTGTAATTGCCTGTAATAGCCACAATATTTGTATTCACTTGAACTCTCCATTGCTGAATTTCTGAACTATTGAATAGCCTATTGCAGTTTTCTGAAGTTGGCACGTCTGACCTGCACTCTATGCTGTGTTTGGAGATGCTACTTTTTTGCCTTTCTTCCCATTTTCATACATATGTGAAAATATCCAGGTGAGTGTGTGGTCCGCCAGGCTATGGTATGTGCATTGCAGAATCATTATATTGTAATATGATACAGGCAAGGCTTCCTGGTTTTCATTGTTGCATATGGACATCACATAAATATAGAAATCTTCTTGTTTTAAGGAAATTATGTGTTCTAAAAAAAAGTCTTGCCAATTTATCTGCAATTTAGTATACAATTAATAATATTTGAGGGATACAAATGTTTTTACATCCTTGAGTGGCATTTTTCAAAATTCACATGTTGACCAGTGTTTGCATACCAACATTTCTTATTCCCAAATCACACATTGATAAAAACAAGTCTTTTTATTCTGAAGTTGTCTAACCTACTCTGAGAATATTTATTTCTGTTAAATATTTAATCAAAGTTACTGTGTATTCCACATTAAGCTGCCCTGTTGGATTTGTGCTGTCAAACTATCTTGGTCCCAGACAGGTCAGCCCAAAGACATGTCCTCTGTTTTATTTATTTGATTGGGTTAGGGGTTGTGATTTGGTTTAATCACACATCCTGATTGAGTTAGTCCAATCTGCATCTTTGACTTTAACTGGAGACATGAGTTTAAATATTTTATATGACTCTTCGAAGTTTATGGCCCTTATGTTGACCTACATTAAAAGCATTGTAAAAAAAGTGATAAGGGTAATGTCTCTAACTTGATATGACATAATATTAGAATTTCGTTGGGTTGCCGCAATAAACCCATTGGATAGTAATTTATTTTTTATTTATTTTTTTGTATTCTTATTATTTTTATGCTGGAGGCATATGGAGGCAATTACTGTGAATATTGTAGGCAATGTGGGTATATGAAAAAACAATATAGTATCGTCACAGGGATCAGATCTTGATTTTAGTTTTGTCATGTCACCCAGCCCTACTAGAGATGTTTTATGCAGAAATGAAGTGCAAATCTGCTGTAATAAAGGTCCTGTTAAGTTGTTGGTTGAAGCTTGTTTTTTCACATATAAAAGATCCATATATTGACCGTACGCTGCTCTGTGATGGACGGTTGTCAGCTCTTAGACGCTGACTCACAACCCGGCAATTGTCACCCCCGGCAAATCTTCTATACCCTCTACGGTGACTAGCGCTAAAAAGGTGGTGTTACAAAGCTAAAAATAAATACTAGATTTGAAAATGTAAAAGTCATCTAAGATAAATTAAGATATAAAATGATCATAATTGCATTGCATTTTTTTTCTGCATTTGATGTTAGATGGATAGATAGATAGATAGATAGATAGATAGATAGATAGATAGATAGATAGATAGATAGATAGATAGATAGATAGATACTTTATTAATCCCCAGCCAGGGAAATTCACCAAGATTAAGTGGTTATAAAATCTCCGTTATGTCAAGTGGGAATTTTACACTCATAACAAAGTCCTTCAAATACTCACATTTAGTATTCTCTTCTCACAATTTCAAGCTGCACTATGTAACTTTTCTGGTCAAAGTCAGCTACCTGCTTGGCTGTATATGTTATTACCTTGACCAAAATATTGTTTTTATATTTTTATTGTGAACATTCCAGGTAAAGAAATAGCATCTCAAATGGAGACAAGCAGGTGATGGACCTTCCACCAGAAAAGTTACAAAGTGCTCCTTTAATCATTAATAATTATAAGTAAGTGATTGGATGTGGGGCTTAAACAAGACTATAGCCTATAATGTAAATTATATTTAAAATTTGTAAATATTCTAAACTGGCACATTCCTTCCAAAGTCTGTTGTCCATGGCAACTCTTCCATTGTGACCAGCCCTTAAGTTGAACTCTAAACTCACCTCAAGAACAAGGCCTGTCAAATACTGTTTTCTTTTAGCCGTTGGTCGAACTGTTATCTCTGTTCACAGCTCCTCTGCCCACCCATATTCTTGTGTTATAATGAAATCTTCTAGCATTTCTTCTTCCCCCTCTTGCGATGCTAATCACTGTTTTGAGTTTTGCAAGAACTGAAACACAAAGACAGTTACATAATTATAGCTTATCAAATTTTTATGTGGAAAAGTTGAATATGTGACAGTTTATGTCATGAAATCATCAGATATAGTAGCGCACTGTTGTTTGTTGGCACCTTTTTACATAGAATATATTGTATATTGTATAGCTTAGTGATGCATTTGTATTGTTCATTGTCGTGGTTTAATTTTGCTACATAGGTATCTAGAAAATAACTGGAAATTGTTATAGTATTTGTTAACATTGTGGCCTCAAATGCTTGAACTTTGAACTTGAATTTACATAACCTAACATTGTTTAATTTAAAATAATTACTTACTTATTGTTTTAGGCAGCGTTCACACTTCTTGGATTGGTCTTGATTTAGTCCTCTTCTAGTTCTGGTTTAGACATAGTGTAGGTTTAGTTTCTTATTTTAGTCCCAATTTTTATGTGGGGTGTGAGTCCAGGTCTAGTCCTACTTTTGGTATGGCGTGTTTGCAATCTGGTAACTTTAAAGTGAAATTGAAACACCTCTGTTCCTACAATTTGATCCACAGGTTGGACAGCGGTATTGGATTTTCTCACTCCCCTCTCTCGTTCGTGCTGTGAACTAAACTGAGTTGAATTGAATTTCCGGATGCAGCTGATTTGATAGAGCCTCCAGCAAAAACCCAGTGAATAAATGTTATTGTTGGCACTAAAGTAGTTTCTCTTTCCTATTTGTAACGCATTAACCCTGTGCCAGCGTGGATTAGCCATTTTTCACTGTTGGCAAAAGCCTATTGTCTGTGGCCAGACAAACCATCACCGCCAAAGCAATACACAGGAGGAATCAATGTGTTGAGTGCTCCATAGTCCTATACCTCAAAAACACTATTATTTTTTTTGGGGGGGAGTTTAATTTGTTTTATTGGCTGTAATGCAGTTATAATGCAGTTTGCTTTTCATATCAGTAATAAAGAAAGTGTATGCCCAATCAAAATGTAAAAAAAAAAAAAATTCAACATCGAGATGGTTGTTGCTACAACATAAAAGTAAAAGAAAACCACCAATATGCTGGTTAAAAGTGGTTAAGAGTGGTTAAAAATTTAAAAATGAATGATACAGCTCAAGATCATTCTGAACTATTCAGGAAAGGCTAATTTCTGTCCTGTGAATGTGACTTTTTTACTTATTATTGATATCTGCTCAAATGAGTATTTAGTTTCAATACTAATTTCAGTATCAATTAGTATTTGATTTTTGATACTTTTGACAACTCTAGCTGTGAATATTCCATAGTATGGCATTAAAGTTATCTCCATGGAGAGGTTTTGCCACCAGGCCAAGTTAGATCTGTGGAGAGGTGACCCCTCAGACAGTAAGCAAGTATGTATCTCAAGTCTTTAGGCAATAGAGAACTTTTGTAATTGTATAAATGTAAGATAAGGCAAAGTACTAAAATCCCTGTGGAGACAAATAGGTGGTGCACCTCTAGAAGTTTCATTGTGCACAATGTGCACAATGAAACCTAAATATAAAACATTTGTTAATTAAGATTCAAGAAAATATTTACAAACTGGAAATATTTTGAAAAGGAAAAAATTTTTCTAACAGAATAAAAGCAAAAGCAGTTGCACATTCCATGGAATAACCACTGTTATATATAGAAGACAACCTCTTCTATATAATTTGTTATATATGAAGAGGTTGTCTTGGAGAAGTGGCTCATGAAAAGCTGATCATTAGATCTACATGATATTTTGTGTAATATCTCTTTTTTATTCAAACATTATTATGGGCCTCTAGTTTCTATTTTTCATCTTATCTTGACTATTTAACAAGAATTTATTTACCATATAATTAAGCACACTTGACCATATTTTGTTAAGGGCAGAAGATTGACTGGAATTTCACAGTCTCATTTTCTACTTGTACTTTATAACCGCGTGACTTATCAGATCTCCACAGTCTCGCTCTATAAATATCTTAAGGTTATCTCCAATTTTCTCAAGTCATGTGATTCTTTATCCGGAGGGAAAACCAGATTTTGTAGGACACAAGAATATTGTGCAGTTCCCCCCTCTGCCCATAGGGGGAGTGCTTTGACTGGCTTCAGTGTTGTTCCAGCTTTGCTCTGTGTGACCCTGGTTAATATCGCCGCTTTATCATGTTAATCTCTCAGTCTATAAATACACCAAGAGGCTGAGCAGCCAACAGTAATGGTTTTGGTGTACAGAACAAGGATTTTTTCGGTTAAATAAATGTTGAACTTGGTATTTTCTCTGACTTTACAAAGTCATATAGGCCTTTGAAACAACGTAAATAGAACAGTTGTCATTGTTAAGTGTCTACTTCGTAGTTGTAGTAGTTTTATGAACATTGTAATAAAAAAAATATTCACAAATTCAGCCAAATAGCTGAAAATCTGCTAACTCATGTGTTTAGTATGTAAGGGTTTAAGTTCTTTCTTAAACATGCTAATTGCCTGTCTGTCTCCTCAGGACTGCTCTGGTTTGCTGCTAAATGGAGTCGGAGCAGTTGTACCACAGAGGCTACAGCAGGAACAGCTACAACAGCATCGCCAGCGCCAGCAGCGACGAGGAGCTGCTGGATGGAGCCAGTGGCATCATGGATTTCCACACCACTGAGGATGACAACCTGCTGGACGGGGACGCTTCTTCTCCAGGTGAGGGGAGAGTGTTGGCTACAGCAGGTCTCTCTCTAGATGCACGGGAACCCTCGCCCATGCACTCAGCTTGTGTATGACATCTTTGCAGAATAGAACCAATAGCTCACCAAATTAGCAAGAGACAAGAGACATGTTTAACTCTACCTTTATTATTCTGTAACAGAGCAAATATATAACTGCACAGAGCATGACTACACTACTCTCTTATAGGTTTGAAGTAAAACATAATTCTAAAAAATTGGTATTGCGTGGGCCAACATACTGGTTGATCTCTAGGAAAAAAAAAGGGTTACCCAGGCAATGACTGAGGGGTGTGAGAGAGTTAGACGAGGGCTGACCCAGAGAGAAACACAGCAGTGTGTTTTTTCCAGGTGAGACAGGTATAGGGATTACTGTACAACTTAGTTACTAATTAGGATATTTTGGAAATGACAACAATCAACAGGCAGCTGCTAAATTGTAGTAACCCACAGAAGTTGTGAGTCCCAGAGCATTACATGTTTACCCCTGCAGTATATTTCATTGCTTCTATTAATAATCTTTTTACTATGAATACTACTAATGTTTTGACAACAGATTATTGTAAATACATTAAAATGATAAACAATTTGTTTAATTAAGGTTATGAATACAAAAATAAGAGAATCTTGTAAACCAATTTTGAAGCTCAAAACCCCCAAGGACTAACTTTTCATCTGTTGGACATAATTATGTTGTACAACTTGTTTGTATAATGACAAATAATGCAATTGAATTAATTTGATTGAGCCCCACAAAGCCACAGAACAAAAAGCTATACATCTCCTACATGCCCAAATACCTTAAATAACAGATGAATCACACCAGTTTAGCTGTGTATTTAGTCAGAACTATATATCATTTTTGAACTCAGCATTCTGTACACGCTGACTTATCTCATGTTGACTTGTATTAGCTATGTTTTGTGTTATGTGTCATTCGTTTCCTCCTCTATCCATTCACAAAAGCTCTCTATTGATGGCTGACCTGGTATAACCCCATCAATAACCAACAAATACATTCCTTAATGAATCCAAAATGCCACTTTATTTTATGGTAGAAGATTCCACTGCCTGTGAGTACCGTAGTACAAAGATGTTTTTGACCCAGTACATAACATTATGCAGTCAGTACAAAGGCAACCCATTTATCAAAAACCTAATAACCCCAGGCATGGATAAGAGATGTGTGCAAACAAGGCTAGCATTGTTATATATTTGGTTAAACATGTGATAGTCATAGAAGTTAATACAAGTTACAGTGCTGTTGAAATGGCAAAGCTAATTATGGTTTAGAGATTTTCAAGTTATTTCATTATCTTTTGCTTTATTAAACACATTTTGACATAAGGCATGAATAATTAAGTTTTTGGATTAAGCCCCTTTGTTACTCTTGTCAAAGGTAAAATTCATGTGCAACAACAGACTAGAGACACGTGGCATTTCAACTTATCAAAAATAACACACCTGAGTGCTGTTGGAGAGTAAGCTGGGTTCTTTATTAAAGGGAAGGCCCATGATTTTTTGCGTTTTTTGTTTAGTTTCAAACTCAATTTTGATATTAAGGGAAAAAATTAACATTTTAGAACATATTTTTATTTTTACAATTTTATGCACAAAAATAATAGTAGTTTCTTCTTCTTCTCGTTAATATTATTACTATGTGGTCTTATACTAGCTCTGGTATAGATCATGACCATTCTAAAACTAGTCAGGAAAGGTCCATCCGTGCCCTATTTATGTAATTTATTTCAGTATCAATACCTGTTCAAATTCAAATCTACTTTACTATAAATTGGTATCTAGGTATGAATTTTTTACGACCTACAGTAGGTAATCCATTATTATTTGAAGTACCTAATAAAACCATGTTCTTATGCCCTATTACTATTGCCTACAGTGGAGACAGCTGTTTTCATTTACCCACATCCTCCATATACAAGTGTCTGTAACTGAATCTGCTCCTTCCTGTTGGCTCTTCCTTATCAAAGGAAAATCTGCTGAGTATTTTTTTCGTTGCCTCATTTCACTTCTCAGTTTGAGGCTCACAGCTGCAACAACATGAATCACCAAGAGCCAAAACAGTTGGATCTGCTCCCCTCAAAGTTTATAGTCACTTTATTATACCTTAGAAACATTAGGAGTTGTATGTAAGCAACAATTTAACATATTCATTATATACCAGTGAAATAAGCTCATTTTAAACTGAGAAACATATCAATTTTTGGATAAGTTTAAGTCCAAGTCTTGATAAGTTGAAGGCATGCATTACACATACACTTGAACTCTATTTACAGAGCTGATAATATTGGATAGTCAATGACAATATTAAATTAGCTATACATGCAAACTATGGCGTTAACGTTATAGGTAGTTGGCTGCTATTGTCAAATCTTCAAGTAAAAAGACATGCTGTAGAAAGCCTTAGAACCTTTTTTCATATGTGATGTCTTTTAATATTTTCTTTAATTTTCTCTATACTCTTATTCTTAAACACATGTAATTTTTAAGTATTAGTATCAAAATGTATAAACTTGTTTCATTTTCAAGATTTTAGTTTTATTTTGTATTTATCATTCAATAGATTTGTTACAGTCCTCAGTTACTCCCTCATTGTTGCTTTTAAACTTGGATATTTGTTAAAATCTATAACTTTTTAAATATCATCTAAATATTGCCATTTGGATTATACAAGAAAATATTGAGATATTTTTTGTCAAATTTAATATTATTTTTATCAATTGGCTCCTTTTAACTTCTAATAAGGGAACTCTATGGGAAAAAATGAATTGGAATTTTATTCACAGCCCTGCCCATTATTCTGCATTTTTACAACCCAACTGCAACCAGTAACAATAAAGCATCCTTTGGCTCCACCCTCTACAGTTCATTCTGGATATGAGTTTCCCTTTAAACCTTTCTATTTGCTGTTGGAATGACTCAGGAAATCTGGGGATGAGTGGTCTTCCTTTGCTCTGCTGTGTGGCCTGTGGCTCTGAGCTATTTGACGTGAGAGGGGCGGGATCACCAGTTTGTAAGGGCTACCATTTCTGTCAATTCACTACCGGCTTGGCTTACTACAGAGAGATATGGAGGCGTGGAGGACCGAAAGATTTGGCACAGTTCTTCTTAACAGTGAAAGGATTTGGAAAATGCCTTTGAACTAAAGTAGGTTGGCTTGGAAACTTTACACATTGAAAAATTTGGGAATATGTTGCTTGTAACGTACAATATTGGACGTAGGAGTTGGGAGTCATGGCTGATTCCACTATTGTTTTTATCAACAAGGGTTTCCCCATAAGGTAAGGGTAATATCAAGGATTTATATATGTTTTATTGGTGACTTTGTTCGATGGTGTAGTGATTATTCCTACTACAGAATGTGTCAAAGCTCTGAAGTTTTTGTGCCAGTCACAAGCTTGGAAGAAATTACAGTACAGAAGGGCATTTGTTTTAAAACTTATAGTCCCAATTCTTGCATGAACCACAGTGCGCTATAAAGATTAGCTATTAGTGATCAGGTATAGAGATCCTGTCTTTCACTGTCTTGCACTATAGCCAAGCTACTGTTAAATGCTCTAAATGCAATTTCGTTGTCACTTGTAAAAATTACAATGAACCCTTGAATCCTTGAATCCTAATAACAAACAGATAGTACCAGAAACTATACTTTACTACTATACATACTTGTTTTGGGAATAGAGGGACAGTAATGGACTAGTTGGGTTGCATGCGTTTGTATGGAAACACATGGACAAAACAGCCATTGCCCTGTGAAACAGTGGTTAGTAGATCAGAGTTGGAATGGCTGAAAACATAATGATTTTAAGTAGACTGGTATTGGATTCTCTTTGATGTTGTGCTGTGTTTTTCCATTATGTGTTATCCTATATTTGTTTTATGCACTAAAACTTTTTGGACTTGGGCTTTCTGTCAGTTCCCCCTTTCAAACATATTCATGATTCTTCAAAGGTCTTGTACACAGTAGCAATTAAAAAAAAATCTTTAAAATCTATTTAATTAGCAGGTGGTTGTGGAATTATTATTTATTTGCAATTTATATGAAGAAAATTGTGTTATCCACTGCTTGACATGTAAGTCATGCACCTTGGCTGTTGTGCCAAGACAAGCACCCCACCTAGGCTATGTTTTTAATCTCACACATTCACATTACTGTTGGCTAAATACTTTTCCATATTTACATGCATGCATTAATGGGAACATTGCAACAAAATAGAGCAATATCTTTCATTCTCATAGTTTTTATTATATTTATGTAATAGCCTAATAAGAAATGTTGGCAGTGGTGTGTGGTCAGTTAAATCAAGGCAAGCTCTGAGATGTCGTCTAGTAAGTGTGCATGTGCAGGAGGAGACAACAGCAGTGCCAACTTTTAACATAAGTGTCTAAAAATAACTCACTTTTAGCTTCATGTTTCTAGTGATTAGATGTTAGTTAGTAATACAGGCAGTCATTTAATCAAACAGTGAGCTAGTTTTAGGGCTAGTTTGTGTGAAATGGAGGATCTGGACGGAGCAGTGAAGTGATAGCAGCCAGGGCAGCTAGGAGCCTGTCTGGTCTGTGATCTGTGTGTTTATGAAGCAACAGCATTAAAGTAATAAGGCTGTTGGAATGTGGCTATTCTGGACCTACGCCGCTTCAGGGAAATACAGGACATTTCTTCAGGAAATACATGTCTTGATTTGTATCTGTGAGAGGTGAGGGTGAGCGCACTGTTCCAACGCAGGGCTGTGTTTAAGGTGACGTTTTTGAGACATGAGGCTGCATTATAAGTGCTCCTGTTTGACCAATGCACCTGTCTGACCAGTGCACTGTTTCTGTTAGTAGCTCTTCATGAATCTACATTTTGTGTATTAAGTGCATTACACATCTGTAGACCTGTCATATATCACTCATATGGTGTCTAGATGCACAATAATAAATACATAGATAACAATAATACTGAAGGCTCAGCTGTATAAATGAGGTGTAGCAGTAGGACAAATCTGTGAAGAAACAAACAGCATATCAAATACAGTTCAAAATATTCATAAACTATAGACTTTATATAACTATATATATAAATAATAAACTATATATTTAGTGTCAGTTAAAATAAATATACTAATTTGCAAGGTGGGTTGTATAAAAAGTGTCATTATTAAATTGTTATTGACTAAATACTGACTGCTTCTCTACCCATAAAATTCACCACATGCTACTGAATGTTGGCATCAGATTTTAAATTTACCCCTTTTCAATGTGCACTTTAAAATGGTCTGGGATATCTATTGGTTACAAAATGCTGAGAAATGCAGGAACCCATGAATAGACCTACCATTTGGGACATGCTGGGTATTCTTGTGTATAGGCTTGTGTATTCCGTTTCAATTACTTACACGTATTAATTAGCACACAAATGTGTAATTAGTATTAACTATACTATTACATTTAATTAACGGGACATGTAACTATTAGAGTGATTTCTGGTCCAGAAAAGACAGACTGTTTACGTCAAATAGCTGGGGGGTGCATTTCTCGCCAGAACACCTGCCACTGCGTCAGCACAGCACCGTCACTGAACTGCAGCCAGTGAGACCAAAAGACCCGGGGCAAAACCACCCAGGGAGGGGGCTGTTGACTCTGATACCCTCACGGAGCTGTTGTCGCTGTTGTCCCGTGTCAAACATGGCAGACACAGGCGAAGACAGTCGCGATGCGTACTAGCAGTGAACATTAGCCTAGCTTTAGCATTAGCCTCCCGACTGTCAACATGGAGGAGGAGGACGCTGCAGCCGATCCTTACCTACCATACGACGGGGGAGGCGACACTATCCCTCTACATGAAATATCCGACAGAGGTACGACCGAATAACCGTACAAACCGGGTATTAGGACGAGAAGCCAAAACAAGCTCATAGAATTGACATGCGTACTTAGCCATGCCTGCTCATATCTTAGTCCTGTAGCGCACTTCATACAACCATGTAGGCTACCATTATTACATTTTCCAATATCTATTTTCTGTTAAATATTAACGTGTAGCAAGGGCATATCCGTCACTTATAAATGCTAATACAGTGATTAAAAAAGACTACTTGTGGCCTTTAGCTGACAGTGTCTTTACAATATCCAAACAGACATCCAATTTTCCAAGGCGCAAAATCACCGTGACGATTATGAACATCGTTTCATGGTGCAGTATTTGAGCACTTGTTGTTCTCAGTGTGGTTTAATTGTCATAATGTAGCACCGTGCAGTAACTCTTAAGGTGAAGGCCAAGCTGTGTCTTTATTTTATTGCACATTTTACCTATTATATCTAGTGTAACCTTGTTTGTCACCGCTGTTATGTTCTCCACTGCAGCTCCTTCAGGGCTTGTTAGATTATTACGGTAAGCGAGCAGAGACAGAAAGCCCCCTGTGACTTTTAAAGCAAGCATATTTGATTGTGGTTAATTGCCCCTATTGCTCTTGACTTGAGGCAGTTCATGCAGTGGTTGAAATTTGTATGGTGCTGCAAGACAGGATTTTTGTAGCCTAAGTAATTTCATAGGAAGAATTTACTAATGATCCACCTTACTGTCATTCAAATGCAAACACAGATTATGTTGTCTTGGAATATTTTAAGTAATATAAAATGTACATAGAATTGGGGAACAATGATAAACCTGTAGATGCTATGTTTTGGCTTTTGGATGGAGGTTCACTAAACTAGTTCTGATCCTCAATAGCATTAAGAATACACAGTCCCCCTCAGGACACACATACTGGTTTTGTCAGGGGTTGGTCACATGACTGGTCACCTGACCCAGAGCCCTGCTGACTCACAGTAATCAGTTGTAAACCTCTCTGATCTGATTTACCCCACTATGGTAGAACACTATAGGCCTCATGTAGAAACACAGGAGGGGCATCGAACACAGATCTAATCTGTGCTAGACAAGGCATCACGATCCAAAAGCAGTACCACTTGAATTGTAAATTAAATGTTAGTAGCTTGCGTGTGATAATGTCTGGTGATATGGTCATGTATCCATCTACTTTTGAATTTTGTAACTTATTCAATCTGCCCAGGGACTACAGGTGGAATTCAGCCTTTTATGCTATAATCTGGTTTATTGCATCTTTCTTTTTGGTTAATGTTTATTGTACACTCTCCCTGTATAAAAAATAATAATAAATAAATAAATAAAAACTACCATACTCTAAATGCTCTTTACATCATGCAATGTATTGTAATGTATCTGCTAAATAAGATAAAATTTATATATCATCTATAAATTCATCTATTTTATATAGCATTTTACACTACTGACAGGCTAGTGTCATATTTTTTTTCATCCAATCAGGAAGAGTATTTTTATGAATCTTTTGAAAAATACTGCCTGACACTATCCCAGTTACTTAACTCTCTATCATGGTGCTTTCAGTGACAAAAAAGCTATCAGTAGGCAGAGCTTGGAGAGCTATAGGGAAACAATTGCATGATACTATTCGAGACAGTTGTTTGTGTGTCATGGTGCAATATCGCAGCAGTAGAAAGAAGTAAGTGTTGAGTCATGGTTTGAAATCAGGTACAGGTCCTTTAACTACTTCTAACACCATATTTTAGAGTTTAAAATCTGTCGAATAATACAATAGAGATCATTTTTTGTGATATTTACCTTTTTCAACGTCTCTCCTGCTGCATCATCAAACCTGTTTTATCTGTCCTGTGCTTCTTTAGAGGCCAAGCACATCTTGCCCGATAAAAAAACATTTGATAAGACCTTTTGTTCATAATGTGCGGTGGGTCTTTTTATACGAGTCATCCAAGACAGATACTTGCCAGCCAGCATAACGCAATGCTCTCTGATGGCTGTGCACTAAAAAAAGGGCAAACCGACTGCATAAATGTGACCCTGTATTGTTCCAAGTTATTTGAACCTAATATAACTTTTAAATACATTATCACTCAGTAAGAAGTTTAATAAACATACCAAAAAGAAACAAATTGGTTGTCTACTGAAATCTTGAGTCTGATAATCGCATCTTATGTTATATGGTTTTTGCTTGCCCTGGTTCATCCTGATTTATCTGTTCCTGAAACTAGAAATTGCTAAGTTAAAGCGCTTTGGCAAATCTTGCGTTTTAAAACATGCATTTTGGACTTAAAACAACCTCGTTGCAGGTTAGCCTCTACAATGCCTTTGAACTCTTAATACTGGAATTTTTCAAAAAGTCGATTGGTAAAATTTATGGAAAATGTATTTTCGGAACCAGAGCCGACTTTGAAGAGGGTGGGACTGCTTCATTTGAGATACTCTTTATATAATGTTACTGTTACAATGACTCAGGAAGAATGTAAAAACAAGCACATATATATATATATATATATATATATATAGTCTGTGTGTTGTGTTCAGGATCTAACTACGCCATGTCGAACGGGGGCGGGGCCAGTAGCTCCACTCACCTGTTGGACTTCTTGGAGGAACCCATCCCTGGAGTGGGGACCTATGACGACTTCCACACCATCGACTGGGTCCGCGAGAAGTGCAAGGACCGAGAGCGCCATCGCAAGGTCAGTCACCACGGTTACTCAACATCATGAAACCTGCTTTTAAACAGTAGGACCAAGGATTCAAAACATAATCTCAGTTTGAATTAGAGAAGCACTAATCCAGGTTTTTCTGTTTTTATACCGATGTCGATACTTTGGTTTAAGTATCTGCTGATACCTGATATCAACTAATACTAGGGCAGAGACTGAAAATATTATGTATTTCCTTTAAACACAAACAGAATAAGGTAAAAAATAAAATAAAATAAAAATATCCAAATGTGCTTTGTAATTACAGAACAGCTTTGTAAAAAGATGTGTTGGGCCAACTTTGGACAGTAAATTGTCTTATTAGACCAAAATATACACTAAAATGGGATATTGGCTGAAACAATATCTCTGGAGCTGATATCTAATCCAACAAAATTTTTAATATTGGTGCCGATATCCAATACCAGCATCATTTTGATATTTTCTTAGTTTGAACAATATTATTTATACTACAAGTCTACAATCTTCTCAATGAGATGTCATTGCTTTGCCCTGAATCTTCCAAAGTATGGCATTAAACTTGTCTATCTTGCTTTAACTCAATTAGAAATGTTTTGATTACTAAAAAATACCTTGCAAAACAGGAATTCTTACTGTGAGCAGGGTTGCTTCGCCGCTTGTCTCCATGGAGGTAAATTTAATCTGCACAGGCATATTCAAGGTAAAGCGATAACATCCTCATGGAGACAAGCAGGTTTCTATAAAAAAAATAAGAACAGAAACAGCAGTTTAATCTTTCAAACAAGGGTATAAGGTACTTCTTCACTGAGGCCCTGAAGCTCAACCAACTCCATTAACTGGTTGATGGAGCCTTTAGTTGACCAAGAGTTCTATTAGTCAACTAATTATTCTGTTTAGATTATAAGGATTTATAAAGGACAAGAGCAGAAAATAGGAGGTATGGAGTTACTTACGTGAAGATTTGGAAGTGAAGTTAAATCTAGCTTTTTACATAAAAATGCTTTCCAAGTACTTTTCTGTGTAAGTCCCAGACAGTTATAGTTATATGAGTGCAGTTTGGGTCAGATACATAGAGTCATATTAGTTTTGAGAGCTTTTGCCCGGCCCCCTTTTTAAATGACTAATTGATCGACAATCCATGTATTTAGTCAACCAAGAATTTCTACAGCCCTAAAATGTGTTTTTATATTGCTAAAGAAATCTGATTATCACTATAAAAATTGGGATATTTTGTCACTATCCCCCACTCCTAGTTACTAATTTAAAACATTGCCCCACAGATTTTGTTGTGAAAATACAGTTGCCCTCAGTAGACTTTTCCGGGAGCTGATGTAATTGATGTGACAACACAGAGTCTAAATATTGACTCAGTTTAAACCTGGTTCAAAGGAATGTTATCTCTGAGAATTTTTCTTTGAAAAAGAAATGTTCTTTGATTTGAAACATATTTACAACATTTTTACAACCTACTCCTATTTACAGAAACAGGAAGTGGCTTTATCAAGACAAGTAAAGGAATATAGGTAAAGGATTGTTTGAATATAGAAGGACATGGTCTAAAAGGTTAAGGAAACTCCCGCATTGTAAGAATAAAATTGAATCAAGAGTGAGACAGTGTGCGGGAGTTTCCTTAACCTTTTAGACCAAGTTCTTCTCCTCCTACGCACCTGTCGCCCAGTCAGGTGTGCAGAGTCTACACAGAAACTAGAATATAGAAGGATAAATAAGTATTTAATTTAGGGTACACAAAAAAAACAGAACTAGTTAATTGTAAACAGTTTGCTTTGGTCAAATTTTTCACTTACCTTATCCATTCTGAGCATCCTACTTATTCACTGTTATGACTTTATAAACAACTTTTCACAACCCTCAGAGACCAGTACGGTAAAGCTAACAACAACTAGCATGCTAGTGCACATTTCTTGATTCTCTTATTTTTATTTTTGTCTCCATGGAAATAGATACGATAATGCCATACTGTGGAACATTCAAAGCAAAGCAATTTTGCAGAGTTCCAGACAAGCAGGTGGCAGACCCTTCACCAGAAAAGTTACATAGTGCACCTTTAAAACTAAATTTGCTGCAGATGTAGCAAATTTAGTATACAAAACATATTACATTGAGTCAATAAATTGTCATATAATTTGATTATAGAGAAATTGATTGAAAATTTTGATAGTGTATTCATGTTTTTGATGTTGTTTTTAGATCAACAGTAAGAAAAAGGAGTCGGCATGGGAGTTCACAAAGAGCCTGTACGATGCGTGGTCTGGGTGGTTGGTGGTGACACTGACTGGTTTAGCCTCAGGTAAAATAAATAAAATAATAAAACACTAATTTGATCACAACAACATACCCAACATCTAGACCCTCAACGCTTCACTAGAGGAGTTTAATCTGGTCTTGCTCTGTTTTTCTTTGACTGTTATTTAAAACAACCTTTGTCAAAAATTATTGTTCAATTGAAAACCCAAACTGCTTAATCTTTCATCATTTTCATTATCAAAATTAAGGGTCTTCTTGGTAGAAAGACATTGACTGAATTAGAAACTGACTTCAAGTGTTTCTACATACTGTGGTTTAATTTAGATGATCCTTATCTTTTAATCTTTTTAGGGAGGATTGGTTGATGTCCTTTCTCATCTTCTCTCTTCCCTTTCTTTCTCTTTTCCCCTCTCCTCTGTTCTCTCTCTCGCTCTTTCCTCTCACCCCTTTTTTCCTCTTTTTGTCTCTCCTCTCTCTCCATACTGTCTTCTTATCCCTCTCTCTTTTATGCTCCCTTCTTTCTCTCCTTCCCTCTCCCTTCCTCTCTCTTCCTCTTTTCTTTCTCTCTTCTCTCACAGGTGCTTTGGCTGGCCTGATTGACATAGCTGCAGACTGGATGAATGACATAAAGGAGGGAGTGTGCCTGAGTGCCATGTGGTATAATCATGAGCAGTGCTGCTGGACATCCAACGAGACCACCTTTGCCGAGAGAGACAAGTGCCCCCAGTGGAAGAGCTGGGCCGAACTCATCCTGGGACAGGCCGAGGTAAAGTAATAGTTTGTCAAGATGCTAAAGTTTCAAACTCAATTTTGGTAATAAGGAATAGACTTGATACTCAATAATGTTTCCAATACCACATGATAATTAAAAATACAATCTTTTTTCTTACTTTCTTTTGTATTCTGTTACATTGTTCTGATTATTCTAAAGCTATTCAGGAAAGGTTCATTTCTGTCCTGACATTTTTAGTATCAATAATAAATTAGTGTTTAATTTCAATAGTAGTTGTAATATTGATTAGTATCTGATTTTCGATACGTTTTACAATCCTAAATCACACAAAACACATTAATACAAAAATATCATTCATATGTAGCAACAGGACTGGGTAGGACTGGGTCGTAATGTATCACTGGAGATATATCTTTTAAAAAGGGGATGATCTGAAATATGGAATATCGTGATATAGTTGCATGCATTGCAGCCTGTCATGATAAATACTATAATGACTTGTACTTCAGTAAATTGTAGCTGGAAAAATATATTTTTGGCCTCACTATTTCTTGTTTGTAGATTTTCTTTGCAATATTGGGGAGATTTTTGTTATTTTTGTTGTAATGTGATAAGAATGAGCTGTTGAGGGTTGAATAAATAATTTCAATGGATAATTATAGATTAATTCTGCCATTTTTGTGGCAGCCCATGCCTTAATGATACTGTGAAATGCTTAGATTACCTTGCTTCATTGTTATTGTGCCACTGGCATAAAGCAGTTTTAGTGCTCTTGGTTACTATGATATTTCTCTGTAGCAATACATCGTGCTTCAGCATTTGTTATTGTGATGAGCCTACAAGTGAGTTCTGTGGAGACAACAGACCTCTTAAAGCATGGGTGCATGTTTTTGCAAGGTTTTGAGTGCTTAAAAACATCCATAATGAAATGAAGGACGTTAATTCAGTTGAAACGTTTGACTAAAATCTTGCGTGGTGGGGCTTAAAACACTGACGGCAGAGGTTCTGCAGAGGATAAAATCTCTAATCATGAAAGATATAAGACATGAGTGGAAACTTACTGCTATATCTTAAATGGCCCATATTAAGCTATTGTCTATCTATATCTATCTATGCTATGATGTTGTTTCCTCATCATAAATATGCTGAGAGTTTTATTTTGTTTTATTCATTTCATTCACATATCACTTATTCACACAGAAATCCTGCATACTTAGGCTTCTTCTTTCAAACAGAAAATACTCTGGTCCACCCTGTGATGTCATGTGCTAATACAGGAAGGGGTCTACTGAATTTTTAAACTCCATACACCGTCACTAGCATCATTTAGGTGATTTCAGCCCTGGAATTGCTAGTATCTTCTGAACAAAAGGTAAAAGGGAGCTGTTAACTTGAAAACTAGCACAAACAATAACAAAACACAACTCCATGTAAGTTTTTGAGGAGGTAACAGCATTATAACATGGTTTAAAGCTCACAAGTCAGTTTTGTGGAATATAGACAGAGCCTGTACAAATGTTATAAAAACACCTTTACATATATTGTCAATTATATCTTTATAACAAATGTTATCTTGTGTATTGTGATAAAAATAACTGGCCGTATTGCCTCGGCTTATTAGATAAAATAATGATGATAATTCTTTCGGAAACAAAAATGACCCAACAGATTAATACTTGATTATACTTATCTAAAATAAAGCTTCCTCTGTGTCTGACTTAAAACAGCGTTAAGTATTTTTATATTTTGATGTAAATGTTCTTTTATGTGTCTTTCCAGGGCCCGGGTTCCTACATCATGAACTACTTCATGTACATTTACTGGGCGCTGTCTTTTGCATTTCTGGCTGTCTGCCTCGTGAAAGTGTTCGCTCCCTACGCCTGCGGCTCTGGTATCCCTGAGGTGAGAACCATGACTCAAAATGGCTATAGACTAAGGATGTAAAAAACATCTATACGTAGACACTAATACTGAAATGTTCAAAATGACATACTACATAAACATTTGAATAGTTTTTGAATGGTCTTTATCAGAACTAGTTACACTAATAATAATTACACTGCCTGGCCAAAAATAAAAGTTGCCAACTGGATTTAACTAAAAAAATAGGTACGAGCCTCCTCCAGTTGGTCAGGTCTAGGTTCAGCAACAGTATGTGCTCAAAGAATGAGGTCAGCTGACTACCTGAATATCCTGAATGACCAGGTTATTCCGTCAGTGGATTGTTTCTTCCCTGATGGCATGGGCAGATTCCAAGATAACAATGCCAGGATTCATCAGGCTCAAATTGTAAAAGAGTGCACAATCCCTCAGACATGGATTATACAAGCTTGCTCTTTTCCAAAAATAGAACCATGGTAACATAATTATTTATATTCTTATCGCTGGGTCTTGTGTGCAGAATACATCCAACACCAAATATTTGAGTTAATCAGTATGTTTAATCTTTTGGCTTTCATTTCCTGAACAAAATAATTAACTTATTAAGCCACTCAACACAACCATTTTCAACACTGTTGTCACTTGGTGCCTTTGTTTCATCTCTCCTCTGCATTATTTCTGCAGACACTCAGACACAGTGCATGTATAAATTTGTTGTAAATTGGTTTTACTGAGTGCTTTCTTGGAGCTGCTCAGTGAATTTGTGCTTTTAATGAAAAGGCCTTGAAGTGGTTCAATTTTTTATCTAAAAAGCGACAGAAAGATAGAGTGGTGTGAGGAAAACATTTTGATGTGTTACAATGAGAACAGAAAGGCTAATTCTATAACATAAAACGTTTGTATTAAGAATGGGATATTATTTGCTAACACATAACATATGTAGGTCACCATGTTACCTTTTGTTGGTTTGAAAATGCTATATTTGCCAAAAACAACATCTTACAAAAAGTTTAATTAGTTTCAGTTTCAACGTCTGTCCACATGCCACTCGTTGTTCTGGAAGGGCATGTGGTGGGAGCATGGGGAACACTGCAGAGAACTTTCAGGTTACGTAAACGTGTGTACTGAGTCTTAAACAAGTGGCTTGGCCTCGTACACCTAACCGGAAGGAGGGTTCGAATAGTGCACAAGATCACTCAAACATTCATGATTCAGAAAACCACTTTGGACATGTTTTGATTAGAGAACAACGTTATAACATGAAATTATAGCTGAAATAAGTTGCTTTAGCTTAATACCCCCCTCTTTAAGTTTACAAATATATATTGTCTTTTTTTTACTTTTAAAAATGATAAGCAATGGCTAAGTGGTGTAAAGGGACACTATGTAACTTTTTTGCCTGGAACATTCCACAGTTTCATTAAATCTCTATATCTCCATGGACAGACGCAGTGTAAGATAAGGGAGAGGATCAATTTCACCACACTTATCTGATAAAGGCTACAGACAACAAAATCACAAGAAATTACTTGTTCAAATTAGTGTTGTCATGGTACTGAGGCAAAGCAAGGCAAGTTTATTTGTATAGCACAATTCGTACACAAAGTAATTCAAGGTGCTTTACAGAATAAGAAAGACATTAAAATCACACAAATCAAAACAAAATAATCACAAATAATCATCATAAAATTACCATTAAAACAGAAGAGTGCAGAATAAAGACTGACTGTGTTGTTACTGCAGCTGTCTTAATGCTCGTTTGGAGAGGAGCAGGCCGTTACAGAAGTCTAACTTACTGGAGACAAATGCATGGATAAGTCTCTGTAGGTCTGGCATTGACAGTATACCTTTGATTTTTGCAATGTTTTATAGATGGTAAAAAGCTGCAGATGTTATTGATTTGATGTGGCTGTTAAAGTTCAAGTCTGAGTCCATTATTACCCCTAGAATTCTAGCCTGATTTGAAGGTTTTAGAGCGAGAGACTGGAGGTGACTGCTAACACTTTCTCTATGTTTCTGTGGGCCAAAGACTGTGACTTCGGGCTTGTCTGAGTTTAGCTGAAGAAAGTTGTTTTGCATCCACACACTGATCTGTTGGATGCAGTGGCAGAGTGAATCCACCAGTCCATATTCATTTGCTGCTGACTTATTCAACATTAAATCATAATAAGCTCTTCCATGTGGCCTTATATCCATGGAATTCCTCAGTTGTCCAAGTATGTTCCATAGTACTCCATGGGCGTATACTAGTATGTGGTCTTGTACTTGTTCTGATACAGCTCTGGATCATTCTAAAGCTATTCAGGAAAGGTTAATTTTTCTCCTGTGAATCTGACTTTTTTACTGTTGATACCTGCTCAAATGAGTATCTACTTTCGATACTAATTTTAGTATTGATTAGTATCTAATTTTCAATACTTTCGACAACCCTAGTACAAATGTTCAAGTAATAGTACGTAATGTGATTTCATTGGTGTCTCCGTCTCTCCAGATTAAAACGATTCTCAGCGGCTTCATTATCAGAGGGTACCTGGGGAAGTGGACCTTGATGATAAAGACCATCACTCTGGTTTTGGCGGTGGCATCTGGTTGAGTTGGGGAAAGAGGGCCCCTAGTGCACGTGGCCTGCTGCTGTGGAAACATCTTCTCCTACCTCTTTCCCAAATACAGCAAGAATGAAGCCAAGAAACGAGAGGTGAGAGGTCAAAGGTCATAGGCAAAACAACATGAATCTGGAAACAAAACCATTTTATTGCCATTTAAGAGTTGTTTTAGATGTTTTATTCCTTCTCATGTCGATTATAATCTGGAAACAATTTTGAACAATTGATCGATAAGTAGTCTAGTGGTTTAGTCATTGTATATTTTTATCATCTTCCTGGTTTAGTCCTGTTTTCGAAACCTGCTTTAGCTCTGGTTTAGGCCTTGTTAAGATCTAGTTTGTTTAGTCCTGCTTTAGATGTGACTGATGATTTTCACCAGATTTTCTTATATTTTAAACCTAGTTTTGTCCTGGTTTAGAGATGTTTTTGTTCATGCTTGGTAGGGAAGAATATTTTTAGTCATAGAGCTTGGTGTAAAAGGTTTGCACTTCACTGACAAATAATTAAGGAGGGTGGTGTAAACTATACAATGTGTTTTCTGAGGTGTGTTAAATTTGCTCTGCAGGTCCTCTCGGCAGCCTCTGCTGCGGGTGTGTCTGTGGCTTTTGGAGCGCCCATCGGAGGAGTGCTTTTCAGTTTAGAGGAGGTACTAATTAACACAATCGAAATGCAGATTTTAGGTCAACAACAGAAATCTATTTACAATATATATATATCACCAGTAAATTCATGGTTTTATAGAACTTGTTGTACAGGGCATGCAGTACTATATTTTATTCTTTCATTGATACTTTGGTATAACTGTTTATGATGATATTGCTTTGCCTGGAATGTTCCAGAGCATGACATTAAACTTCTCTAATTAAAACAAGTATGTGATGCCACAAAGTTACACATCAGATCTGTGAAGAGGTGACTCCGCTCACAGTATTTCCCAAAGTATTTTATATCAATTACACATGTAACACATGAATTGCCTAGAATATTCCACAGTACAGCAATAAAATAGTTAAAGTTCAGTTCAGTTTGTTTAGTTTCCGTCATACACAACATACTTCATCATATAGAAGTTGTTATATCACTGAAACAGACAGGAACGATATCCAGTCCATCATTTCTGTGCCTTGTCTTTGGCTCAGGTGAGTTACTACTTCCCTCTGAAGACCCTTTGGCGTTCATTCTTCGCTGCTCTGGTTGCTGCGTTTGTGCTGCGCTCCATAAACCCGTTTGGTAACAGTCGTCTGGTGCTGTTCTACGTGGAGTATCACACGCCCTGGTACCTATTTGAGCTCCTCCCCTTCATCCTCCTCGGGGTGTTTGGGGGGCTCTGGGGGGCCTTCTTCATTCGGGCAAACATCGCCTGGTGCAGACGTCGCAAGTCCACACGATTTGGTAACTAATGTCAATTTTTGTGTTCAATTTTCAATAGTCCTGCAGATTTCAGTCAAAAAAAGCTAAAAGATGAAACATGATATAATGATAATTTATGCGTAACATCTAGTATCCATGGGTTTTAGCTTCCTGTTATGTGCAATAGTTAAACATTTTAGGACTTTTTCCATTCAACAGAAATAATATATACTTTTAAATTGTTAATGGCTATGGCAATGGTCTTAATTTTTCATCATTCTGAAACCCATAGATTGGCAAGAAGTCACTATTTTATTTATTTATTGTTCTCATGTAATAATTAAATTCAGTACAACACAAAACAGTCTGAGCCCACAATATGGTTAGTGTAGAATACACAAGCTAAACCAACAACAGTAGTTTTAATGGACTCATAATTAGAGGGCTTACTCAAAGCTAGTTATTAACCAGTGTTTCCCACAGGAAACTGAAACTATGGTGACACAAGTGATCCACATTTACTGTAATTTTGGGAATGTACATATAGATGTATTTATGACAATACAACAACCATACATACAGTATCATTTGTATTGCCAATTTTTATTCAGCCTGTTTTTAGATTATCAGGGGAAAATAAATTAAGACTATGAGGGGCCTATGGGTCTCCTTTATTAGTGGGAAACACTAATAACTAATCATTCTTTTAGGCTTTATATTAAATCCCACAATATGTTTTTGAACCTTTAGGGAAGTACCCAGTCCTGGAGGTGATTTTGGTTGCTGCCATCACAGCAGTGGTGGCCTTCCCAAACCCATACACACGTCAGAACACCAGTGAGCTGATCAAAGAGCTGTTTACAGACTGCGGCCCCTTGGAATCGTCTCAGCTCTGTCAGTACAGGAGCCAAATGAATGGGAGCAAAGCATTCACAGACAACCCCAACAGACCTGCGGGACCAGGCGTCTACTCTGCCATGTGGCAACTGTGTCTTGCCCTCATCTTCAAAATCATCATGACCATTTTCACCTTCGGACTCAAGGTGAAAGGGGGGCTACTTCTGAAGACGATTCTCCTCTTCTCAGTTATTTTTATACAATATACAAAATATCAAAGATTACATGTACATTTATTTCAAATTCTTTGTCATTTACACAAGTTGCACCACATGCCTCCAGTATAAGTGCATACGATTCATTTAATTCTATAGGGGGTCGGAAATCATTGGGTGTTTGTTTTGTTTTTTTATTTGGTGGATTTTAAACTCAACTCTCTCTTAAAAATTGAGAAATTAATTAATTTCATCTACTATTAATATGCATTTCTTACCAGTAATATTTTTTTTAATGATATTGCTTATCCTAGAGAAGTACCTTATATATGCTCATCCTAGTTGTCTTAGTTCTCTACTATTTCATATTGGACTTTCCAAATCTATACACGGAGACAGAAATTACTCTATGCAAAGTTATTGAAAACTGACACAGACAATATTTAGGTCACTCTAGTCAAAAAAGTCAATTAGACCATAGGAACCTTATGTATCATACACAAAGTTGCTGGCTCACTGTCCTGGACCACCCCAGTATAAGTTAATTGGCACCCTTCAGTTGCAATTCAGAGCCTGTCGTGAGTCAATGGCAGGCATATGGGAGGAACAAGTTCAGTGGTGAGGGCCATCATCAGCTTTAATTAAACCTTTGTTTTGTCTCTACCAGGTGCCCTCCGGTTTGTTCATTCCCAGTATGGCTATAGGCGCCATAGCAGGGAGGATCGTGGGTATTGCGGTGGAGCAATTGGCTTATTACCATCACGACTGGTTCCTGTTCAAAGAGTGGTGTGAGGTGGGGGCTGACTGCATTACCCCAGGGCTCTACGCCATGGTAGGGGCTGCAGCATGTCTCGGTGAGTCTGAAGACTAAAGTAAATGTATTTGCTTGAGCATTTTGAGGTCTAAAAATAATCCTCTTCGAAACAAGCTCTAAGAGTGGAAAATAGGGCTACTTATTTTGTGGGAAAAAATTATATTGCAATTTTATTGACGCATTGAAGCATTGGGATTGTGATGTATATTTAAAAAGTATTTTGTTTAGAATGCACAATTTAAACAACTCCAGGAGCCTTATTTTAAATGCATTTCTAGCATCCTAATTATTTACAGCAATTAAAGTTTATGTGCATTTCACAACTTAACATTACTTTCTGGTTCTTGGATGATAAAACACTTTATAATGACTTTTCCATTCTTTGCTTTACACTTTTAAAGATAATGCTAAATTGCTTCATATTTTACACTTAACTGTAGCTGTTTCTCTTCTCCTCAGGTGGTGTGACCCGTATGACTGTGTCCCTGGTGGTCATTGTCTTCGAACTGACTGGAGGTCTGGAGTACATCGTCCCTTTGATGGCTGCAGTCATGACCAGTAAATGGGTGGGTGACGCGTTTGGGCGGGAGGGCATCTACGAGGCCCATATCAGACTGAATGGATACCCGTTTTTGGACGCGAAAGAGGAGTTCACGCACACAACTCTGGCCCGGGAGGTGATGAGGCCGCGACGCAGTGATCCCCCCCTCGCTGTGCTAACCCAGGACGACCTCACTGTGGAGGAGCTGCAGGCCATCATCAATGAGACCAGTTATAATGGCTTTCCTGTGATTGTGTCCAAGGAGTCGCAGAGGCTGGTGGGGTTTGCACTGCGCAGGGATATCACCATCGCTATAGGTGAGACCAGACAAATCTGAGATCTGATTTCTGGATTTTTGAAATGCCATGTAAACAGTTACATCTGCGGTGTCCTTTAAGTCATTTTAAAGGTCTAGAATCAGATATTAATCAGATTTTGGTGAGCTTGTAACTGCAGCCAGTTAGTAATCTGATTTCACACATGCAAAGAAAAATTATGCAAAAAATCTAGTGATCTGATTTTTCCTGGACATGTAAATGTGCCCACTGTTATCTAAGCCAATTATGAGCAGTTCTAACCTTTCTCAACAATCTAACTATCTAAACAACATGGCTAATGCTAAACCGAAGGCTAAAGAAATGCAAACATTATACAAACAACTAACATTTTAAATATTGTCAGATTTAACATGTATCAAATACACTTTGATAACATAATTTTACTCTTGCACCCTTTCTTGCAGGTCAGGCATGCTTTTGTATGTGAAGTCTAAACAAAAGTACTAGCCCATAACTCATTCACTGTTACTATTGCCCTAAATACATTTTTCCCCATCTCTGCAGAAAATGCTCGTCGTAAACAGGAGGGCATCATGTTGAATTCACGGGTGTACTTCACACAGCATGCACCCACGCTCCCAGCCGACAGCCCCCGGCCGCTAAAGCTCCGCTCCATCCTGGACATGAGCCCCTTTACTGTCACTGACCACACCCCCATGGAGATCGTGGTCGACATCTTCAGGAAACTGGGGCTACGGCAGTGTCTCGTCACACACAACGGGTAAGGTCTACTTAGCGAACATGTTAAGAGATTATAGAAAAGGTGGTTCACAAGTCTTATTATTCATACTTGACATACTTTAGACCAAGTTTCAACTCAATAATATTATGTTCTCCAAGTGACAGCAGTTTTAAATTTGTATTTGGACTAAAGAAGGACTAAACTGTGAACTAAACCAGCACAAAACCATAACCAAGCTAAGGACTTAGCCAGGTTTAAACTAGGACTATAGCGGGGACTAAACCAGTTCTCAAAATTTACCATAAGTATCTTCCACAGTAAATATATAGCTTTCCATGGACTGCCAGGACCTACGGACTGGTACTAAACCAGGGAATAAAGCAGGGACGACTAAACCAGGAAAAGCTAAACAAGGAAAAGCTAAACCAGGACTAAGGCAGAACTAAACCAGAACTAAACCAGAACTAAACCAGAACGAAGACTAAACTAGGGTCTAAACAAGGAACTAAATGTGAGATCTAAGGTATTTCTAACTTAAACTGAACTAGGTACTAAAATGTAATGTCAAGTGCCTACCTCAGTAATTATTTGGCATTTCAAGTTCTTAGCATGCTCTGGCCTATCCACTGTGCTGCATTGCTCTACTTAACTGTTCAAACTAACCACATCTAAACAAATACATACCAGGAAATACATTTGCAAATAAAGTGTGTTAAGTGGACATTATCAGCTTCAATGATCATTCAGTGGTTGTGGTGTGAAGTGGTTGTCTGTGTAAACGCCCCCCTACTGGTTCAAAGTTAATTTTAAGTTCATTGTGTTGTTTTTGTTTATAGTGGTGTAGTGTGTTATGGCTTTGAAGAAAATGTGGCATTGATTTGACAAGTTGAAAAATCATAACATAACCAGCATTATAATTACTTGTACTCCTGAAGTGAAAGTGCTTATGATAGGTTAGACTACAAATTCTCAGATTATCAGATTTTACCCAAAAAATTGTTTTTACTGTCTAAAATATCCAGTCATTCACACAGAGAGAGGATTATATTATTTATTTATATCAACACAAGATTCAGGAACATGTGCTGCATATCTATGGAGTTCAGAATGATAGAAATTGTGCTGTCACCATAGCAATTAACAAAACAAAAAAATGAATGCGGAAATTACTCTAAGCGGTGTCTATAAACGGGATGTTGAAACCCATGAATAGCCTAACACACCTCCACTCATTAAAGGTCCTAAGTTACTCAGGTGAGCTTTTAGCCATGTTATAATGCTGTTACCTCCTCAAAAATATACCCAGTGTCGTGTTTTGTTTCATTCATACATGTGTGCTTAATCCTGGATTATAAGGCTGTCTGCATCCCCAAAGCTCAAATTGCGCTGTTTCACCTTGTGATGTCATTTAGTGGTAGGTTTAAGGTTAATTGTCATATCTAGCCACAGTTTAACTCCTTTACTTTTCAATACTCTAAAATAAGCTTAAGTTTTTGCTTTCACTTTTGAATATTTTTGTTTTAGCTTTTGTACAGTTGAAATTGCCAATAGAAAGCCTCTAATAGCTCCACCAAGGAGTGGGGCAGTTTTAATGAGACTAAAACAAGCTGTAACTTCAGAGTTTGGCAAATCCGGGGCTGACATGATCAAAATGATTCTTGTGAAGGTGTATTTTTTAAGCATTAAAGTATTTCCTGTATTACCATTTGACATCACAAGGTGGTGCTTTCAGTTGGTAAAAGAACTCTAAATATGCAGGAGTTTTGTGTTGTGTGAATGAAACAAAACACAACTCCAGATATGTTTGTGATGGAGAACAACATTATAACCTAACCGTCCTTTAATTGTTTTATTAATTGAATCATTCATGTTGTTTTATTTCATTTATTACCCCCTGTTCTGTTGTGCTCCTCTTCTTTTTGGGGCCGTGTGCACATGTGTGTGGTGTGTGTTGCAGGATTGTGTTGGGCATCATCACAAAGAAGAATATTTTAGAGCATCTGGAGGAGGTCAAGCAGCGAGTCCCATCCCTGGTACTTAGCCCCACCCCTTTCTATTAGCCCCTCCCTCTCTCTCACTGGGATGCACAGTTACTAAAACGATAGATACTTTTTCACTGTTCTCTGACACTGGGATTGGTGTGACTTAAAATCTGGTAGCACTACAGAACGATGTAGTCCAGTTGGTGTTGTAACTTTTCTGGTGGAGGCGTTATTGCTTTGCCTGAAATGTTCCACAGTATAGCATTGAACTTATATGACCCACTCACAGTAAGATTAAATGTTCAAAGTGTGTTTTAGCAATAAAAAATATCTGTAAGTAAAAGCATGCAAGATATACAAGTTTAAGGTACGCACAGTGGTATAGCTTCACATCAAGAAGGTCCTGGGTTCAACTCCGGTTTCCTTTACCCTTAAAAAACATGTACTGTAGGAGAGTTTCCAAATGTAAGTTGTTACTGTCCCGATTAAACAATATATAAATAATGCCATACTGTGGAACTTTCCTGGCAAAACGAGAACATTTTCATGGAGACAAACCCCACCAGAAAAGTAACATAGTGCACATTTAACCTTTGTTTAAAGTTTGGAGCTTTTTAACGTGGACTGTCACGTAGTAAGACTGTTTTTAGACATGTGCAAGTTTGTAAATGTGCTGGCTTTGAATATTTAAAAGTTCAGCCCTTGGATCTCACACCTTGGCCACACCTGGGTAAATAACTTCTGTAGCCACTGCTGCCCTGGGGTAAATTTACAGAGATGGCAGCTATTTTATACCTTTGAACGCAGACGACAAGCAATTTACAACATCAAAGTTGTATTTAAGCAGTTCAGTGTTACTGCTATCTATTTATTTATTCAAGGCAACAACCAAAATTATTTCTAGGCTAAGGAATATTTCAATACGCATTATATTAAAATGTATGGTAATTTAAGGCGATACTTCAAAATATTACCTGAAGCCAGTAGTAGTGCAGACTCCATGTGTGAAAACGGGGCTAGTTATTTTTAGTGTTCACTTGCCCTCTTTTTAACTTTGCTTTGCCAGCTGCAGAAAACTAGATCGGAATTTGTGAAACTTTTTGTTATCTTTTAGCCGCAAAATAGACTCTTGGTTAGATAGATACGTAGATACTAGCATCTTTCTTTGCATGTAGTGGCTTAACTGTGTTGAGTGCAGTCATTTTCTTTCCTTTACATCTACAGTTTGATATTTTTAAACGTGCACTGTGTAATTTTTCCATGAATGTGTTATTGTCTTGGTTAGAGATAGTTTTAATAATAATAACACATTAAACTTATATACCGCTTTTTGGATACTAAAAAAATGCTTTATAAACAAACCAGATTCATGAATTCAGATGTTCCACAGTATAGCATTAAACATAACAAGCAGACCAAGTTACAGGTCAGATCTGTGGAGAGCTGGCCACTGAGTAACACTGCATGTTTTTCAGAAATCAGAAATCAGAATCACTTTTATTGATCCCCGAAGGGAAATTCTCTTAGTTACAAGATGCCACAACCACGGGATAGAATTTAAGAATAAGAATAAAAAGTCATTTAAATAAGAATAAAATTTGTGCAATAAGAATAAAGTGTCATGCAATAAGAATAAAGTGTCAGAGTTAAACAAAATAAATAAATAGATCATCTCACAAAATCACACACTATTTACATCTATGTACAAAGTGGAATATTGGAGTATTGAAGTGTTTGGTTAGAGAACGGAGTTTAACAGTTTGATGGCGACAGGCAGGAAAGATTTCCTGTGTCTCTCAGTGGAGCAGCGTGGCAGTAACAGTCTGTGGCTGAACGAGCTCTTCAGATTGGCCAGCACCCCGTGGAGGGGGTGGAGGGGAGAGTCCAGAATGGTCCTGACTTTGGTCAACATCCTCCTGTCCGACACAACAGTCAGAGAGTCCAGCTCCTCCCCCACAACATGACCAGCCTTCCTGATGATCTTATTAAGTCTATTTGTGTCCCTCACGCGCAGACTGCTGCCCCAGCAGACCACAGCGTACATGATGGCACTGGCCACCATAGACTCATAGAACATCCTGAGCATCGTCCTGCAGATGTCAAAGGACCTCAGCCTCCTCAGGAAATAGAGGCGGCTCTGGCCCTTCTTATAGACTGCGTCCACGTTTCTGCTCCAGTCCAGTTTATTGTCCAAGTACACTCCCAAGTACTTGTACTCCTCCACCATGTCCACACTGACCCCATGGATGGAGATGGGAGTCACAGCCGCTTTGGTCCTCCTCAGGTCCACCACCAGTTCTTTTGTCTTGGTCACGTTGAGTTAAAGGTGGTTCTTCTCACTCCACGTGACAAAGTTGTCCACAACAGTCCTATACTCCCTCTCGTCACCACCGCTGATGCATCCCACCACTGCAGAGTCATCAGAAAACTTCTGAAGGTGGCAAGTCTCACTGCAGTAGCTGAAGTCCGTGGTGTAGAGAGTGAAGAGGAAGGGAGAGAGGACTGTCCCTTGTGGAGCCCCGGTGTTGCTGACCACTCTGTCTGACACACAGCCCTGTAAACGTACATACTGTGGTCTTCCAGTGAGATAGTCCACAATCCAGGACACCAGGGAGTCCTCCACCTGCATCACCGCCAGCTTCTCAGCCAGCAGAGCCGGCCTGATGGTGTCAAAGGCACTGGAGAAGTCAAAAAACATGACCCTCACAGTGGCAGCCGGTGTGTCCAGGTGGGGGTAGACTCTGTGGAGTAGGGTCAAGATGGCGTCATCTACTCCGAGATGGGGCTGGTAGGCGAACTGGAGGGGGTCCTGCAGATGTTGGACCCTGGGCCTCAGCTGCTCCAAGACAAGTCGTTCCAGAGTCTTCATGATGTGGGAGGTCAGTGCCACAGGCCTATAGTCCTTGGGGTCGCTGGGGTGCGGCGTCTTCGGGACAGGGACGAGGCACGATGTCTTCCACAGCAGGGGGACTCTCTGAAGACTCAGGCTCAGGTTGAAGATCAGGTGCAGGACACCACTTAGCTGAGGGGCACAGTTCTTTAAGACCCTGGGACTCACTCCATCAGGCCCTGGAGCTTTGCCAGCCCTGAGTCTCAGCAGCTGTCTCTTCACCTGCTCTTCAGTGACAGTCAGTGTGGAGGTGTCAGGAGGGGGAGGGGTGGAGCTGTCGGAGGTGTGAGCAGAGTCTTCCCCTGGAGATGGACGGGGGAGGGGGGTGGGGGAGGCTACTGGCTGGAGATGGTAGTTGCCTGCCAGTTCAAAGCGATTAAAGAAGATGTTGAACTCATTGGCTAAGTTCACATCCCCCTCAACGCCTCTCCCTCTGGTCGGCTTGTGTCCTGTGATGGCTCTCATGCCGCTCCAGACTTCCCTGATGTTCTTCTGTCGGAGTCTCCCCTCCAGCTTCCTCCCATGTCTCTGTTTGGCCTTCCTCAGCTTCACCTTCAGTTCCTTCTGAGCAGACCGGGCCTCCTCCTTGTTGCCAGCTCTGTAGGCCCTCCTCTTCCTGATTAGTATGGTTTTAATGTCCTTGGTTATCCACGGCTTGTTGTTTGGATAACATTTCACAGTTCTTGCTGGGACTATTGAGTCCTCACAGAAGTATTCAAGGTATTTGTTATTGAAAAAGTTTAAATCTATATTGTGGAACATTACAGACATTAGGTGGCGTGTCCCCTATCAGAAAACTTACATAGTGCATCTTTAATTAGTTTTCCAGTAACATTGTGTCTTTGTTTTTGTTTTGATTTTGCTCACGTTTGACCTGCAGATTGAAGGACACTGAAAGATGGCCTTAAACTGCACTGGCCTTTTTAGAGGGTGATATTTTTAAAGAAAACATCTCATAATGCTTTAGTGGCAGTACTCATTCCCAGCTCTTCCTTTGGTTTGTCGTAGTGAATAGTGAATAGTGGAGTGATGTTGTAGACCGTAGTTTTATCTCTGTCCTCCAATAAAAAGAAAATGGCCTGTTTTAACCTTTTTCCTTTGAACCAACTGGGTCCAGTTTAAAATGTTGCTAAGCATTGCTCATGGTGTTTATTCAACTAGAGGCTTTTTAAAATGTCTCTTTTTACAAGTAGCTACGTTTCTAGTGTTTTATCTGAACTAGAAGAAATTAAGGTAATGTACAGACCATAACCAAACTTGCTTAGCTTAGCTTGAGTGTCTAACTTTAGTATGTAACTTTATGGATGTTCTATGGAAACAGGAAACCATACTTTGGAGCATTGTCCATAGAGTTACGTTTTATGCCATATTGTGTAATATAGCCAAAAGAACCACATTTCCATGACCAAATAAGAGTCAGGTTTGTGGAGATGCAAGCCTGCTCAGTTTACGGATGCATTTATTGCACTGAAAAACATAGTAAAACATGCAACCAAAATGAAAAAAAAAACCCATTATTTTACTTTAGATTATTCTTTGGCTAAAAAAGTTACACCAAGGTGTTTTAAATTTTAAACTCAACCCAAATTCAAATTTTACTTCAAACTACTTGCCTTTAAACTGGTCCCTCTTGGTTGACCTCCTCTTCTCTCACTCCTCAGAGTCTCAGTGTTTGGGGTTTCTGAGGCTGAACTGGCAGAGTGGTTAGCCTCAGCATCTCCTGGAGCCATTATAGACCCTGTGCTTACTGCCTCCTCCTCCTCAGTTGCAGCTTTAGTCACCTACATTAAACTTGACTCTCTAGTTTGTATCTACTGCTCAGTTTGATCTAAAATATCATCAATCAATTATATATATAGTATAGCTTGCTCCTTGAAATTGTATATAGTGTATTAGCATTTTTTACTCTAATGATGAATCTTCTGCAGTGATGTCCACACAATTTTCAAGATGATTCCTTTGTCTTTTGGCTTTGTTGAGATGTATCTTTTAACGCTACTTTGTTTTCTCTGCTTTAGTCACTTACCTTTCTCTAATGTTTACTTTGATGAACGATGCTTCCTGTTTTTGTTGAGTTTTTTTAAACAATTCTGTATTAATGTAATTCCAAATTTGCTCAGGCATAACAACATAAGCATCCTAATTATTCATCGCAATGAGTTTATAAGCACTTTTCAAAACTGCGCGGAGTTTTGCCGTCATGGTAACTCCAACAACTAGGATGCTTACTGAGCACTTTCTGATCACTGGACAATAAAATGCTTTCTGATTAGAAACAGACAGATATATTGTATAAGCAGTTCTTGAGGTTAAAATAAGTCCACTGTGTACTAACAAATTTGGTTAAAATGGGGAAAAAAAATCAGATACAGGCACAACTCTTTAATGCAGTTTTAATATTAAAACTACCAAACATACTAACAAAAACATGAAGCTATTTCATACAATCAAAACCACCTCTAAAATATTTTAAATTCCTGCCTTTATCCAATATTAACGTTGCAAATGTATTTCATTTTCCAGGCGGCTTCTTGGTATTATCACAAAAAAAGATATTCTTCGTCACATGGCTCAAATGTCAAACCAAGATCCAGAGTCCATCATGTTCAACTGATCCGATCTTTTCATGAAGACGATGAAGAGCAGGAGATTTTACTCTTGGACGGCTCAAACTCCTGACCTTTAGAGGACCTAGTTGTGTTTTTCGTGTGTTTTTAGCTCTGCGGACTGTCGATACCTTTCGTAACAGGGACCTCCGGTGGTTGCGAGAAGGAATGACAATGATAAAACAGGACTACTACGAAGTAAAAATATCATTGCCGCTGCTGACAGAGCTCACTGGAAGAAGAAGGCACTTTCTTTGTAAAACACACTTGGTTTTTTTTGCACCTGGGTCTTGCATGAATTCTGTCCACTCCTCCCAATTTACTGTACTGCAGAAATTAAGGGTGTTTCCCATTTCTTATAACTTACCTCCTTGATTCTTCTGCTTGTAAATGAATCCTGCCCATTAAGGAGAAAAGTCTGTATTAAACGCTATCTCGTGCATACATGGATGACGTTCTTTGTAATACTGATTTTACAAGTATTTGTCATTGTAGTCGTCTTATACTAACTATATGATTGAATTGGGATATTGCTGCTTCAAATATTTGGACAGTGTTATTTTTACTCCAAAGTAATCATGCAACTACTTTGAAATGCCCACTGTTAAATATAATTCTTGCTTCTATAAATTTGAAGTGGCACCACATTCATTCATTTGTTTTATAATATTATTTTAAAGGTTTTGGGCCTTGCAAACCCTTGATCTGTTCGGCAGTGTGGCAATAAAATTAAGATAAAATATAATAATTATTCATAAAAATTTGTATCCCCTCTCTTTAATCGACAGGATTGAAATCAGAGGAATCAAGAGTTTAGTTCAGATTTCGAGGAGATATTTTTTGAGAAATTGGACTCACCCAACTGATCCGCATTTGCACTCTCTGTGTGCCTCAACCACTTCCTGTCCTTGAAGTTCAACACCTGGCAGGGGTCATAGGTCACAATGAAACGCAGAAACAATGAAGCGATGAGAGACTGAGGAAACCCTCCAGGAACGAATCCCAAAATTTCATGAAAACAAATATCCGTCCAATGTGAGCCACTGTCACAAATGAGCTTTCAACCAATGTTTATTTCATTTATCTATTCAACAAAATGTTATTTATTTACTTGATTACTTGATTACTTGATTACTTGTAAATGTGTCTTCTGAATTTGACCCCTCATTCAATGCTACTAGGGTTAAACCAAGCGCCCAGTGACACATTTTTCAGATTTTGAGGCAGGATTTTGAATAGGCGGAGTTTTAGGTTGCAGTTTGTGGCCAGGTGTTCTTCCTGTCAAAACTGCGTCATGGCAAAAAAAATTTAGGCAACACTAAAGCAAATCAGTCACATGGTTATGTTTCATTCTTCCTGTGACTGATTATATATAACTTATCACTTCCCACACAAGGCAAGAAAACTGGATTACTAATTTGAGAGCTTATATTATATTAAGTTCGATCATGTTTTTTGTAATTCTGTAAACCTGAATGAATACTGGTCTAACATTTTATAACTGGAACTAAAGCTATTTTGTGACAGTGGCTCCAAATTGCAGATCTCATTGTTTACCTGTGAAATAATATAACAGTACATGTGTGAGAGCGAATTGTGTGTGGCTGGGTTAGCACTACATTCCAACCTGGTTTACTACAGGCAACCAAAAAAGGACACGACCCCACTGACCTTTTGACCTTTCAACCTTCGCCCTGGTCCTCATCATAGTTGCCTGACATAATTGGAACTGCTTTAACAAACTTGTGAGTGAAAGTGAAAAAGAAAATCACTATTTGGGATTTTGAAGTCTGGCTGTGTTATAATATAATTGTGGTTTTGATTATTCTTTGGACAAAAACTGATTTTTTTTTTTTTTGTCAAACCCAGTAATTCTTAAAGGTTTTGTACAAGTAGCATCACTGAAGATATTTAGCTTTTCAAGTGTAATCGTCAATGAACCAAGCTGGAACCAATTCAGGACTACAGTAGCACAAAACCTAGAAAAAAAACAGGACTTGACCAATTCTGAACCAGGACTAAACCAGGTCAAAACCAGGTCTGAAATGGGTCTAAAACAGGTTTAATCCAGGACAATATCAGGTCTAAACCAGGACTAAACAAGAATTAAATCTGCAAATAGTTTGTAGAGTACTACTAGAAGAGTTTGACAAGCACTGGTCTAACCTAAACCCAAATAAACAAATAAATAATGAATTAACATGGTATAAATATTGGCTTCCAATATTTTACCAAATTAAACTGTAGATTAATGTGTTGGTGTTTAGTCACTGCACATAAACATGGCAAATTATTTTAAACAAAACCAGCAAAAATACTACTACTACTACTACTACTACTACTACTACTACTACTACTACTACTACTACTACTACTACTACTACAACCACTACTACTGTTACAAATAATTGTGAAGCTTACTATTGTGCTTTTATTTCTTTCTAACAATAAAATGACCATCTTTGCTACCAGTTTTCATCACTTTATCATAACACATGCTCTCCTACTTTGAAAAGGCAAACTTTTTCTTTTTTACGAACAAAATAAAATGCCTAAGTTAAAACGTGAAGTCTTTTTGGGAGAGTGAATTTTGAGCCACGCTGAGCCAAATCCAATGTCAAACTTGAGCGTTCATTATGAAGGCGAGTGACTGTGATGTTTGTGTGAGAAGAAAAAGGAAAAAGTATCTGAGAATAACTGCGCACTACTACATGTTGCTGTCAATGTACATGGGAAAAACTGGAACTATCTTTTACAATTTTTGCTAAACTTGCTAATAAAATACACTCCATATGTCTGAATATAAAAAATGTTTGTCAGAATCCTAAAAAGGCAAAATTCTGGGGGTCAGTTTGCTGTTTAATTAAAATACCCACACTATGATATAAGATGTTTTTAATCAATATTAGTGTTCATTTAATAAATTTTTTTTTTATTGCAGATTCTGTACTTTTTATTCTTTAGACTTTGTTTGTCAAATTGTGTATTGCAAATATAGGTACTAAACTAAACTGTTCACTAAACTCTGAAATCAATGGGTAGGCAAATGACAAAGTAAAATTACAAGTACCACTATTTCTACTCCTTGCTTATGACTTTAATGGGATATTTCAAAATAACTTCTTATAAGCTACCAGTAGCTTTTATCCCTGAAGTAATTTCTCAAAGTGCTAATGATAAAATTGAAGGGAAAAGTGGCACCTTATTGCGTGTTTTGGCATTTGTGTAAAACCGTCGTGTTGCCTCATTCACATTTCTTATGAATCTCAGTGTTTTTTCCTTTTTTTTTAATTTATGGAAACTAGTGTCGATAAAGTTGTGCATTAAATATGAAGAATTTTATGTATGATTACTACATTGTTTGATTGTACATTTGAAAAACAAAAATATGTAAAGATTAAATTTTGTTTTAAATTAAAATGAAAAGATGAACTTGCACTAGTGGTCTTTGTCATTTCTAATAATATTACTCATACCATATTTATTAAGCATGTAAGAATAACGACTTGAAGCCGTTATATATATATCTAATATCTTTTTAGCAATTTAATTTTTTTACCATACACGTGATGCAGTTTAGGTTTACATTATTTGTGTATGTCATTTTTTTTAAATCATTTTTAGCTATAAAAGTTAACCCCAAAAATGCCAAGGGGTTATAAATATGAAATAATGAAATAGAACAAGTTGATGTTCCTTAAAATGTCTTAAAAGGCTAGAAATTGAATTCGGTCTACAAAATACAATAGTTGTATAGGTGAGTTGGTAGTTCATGGCATAATTCATAATTAGCAGTTAATTTTGATTATTATTGTTTAAAATCTATACAAATATGACTCATGACGTTGACCTTTTGTCCCAGATTGGTGCCGACAGTTTCATAAGCAAAGCTCATTGTGAACTGTCCCTTCAGTGTTTCCGTAGATTTGAGGTAAACTGAGAAGGTTTTGTTTGGAGATAATTAACATGTCCACTATGCACAGTAGTGTCTTCTTTCAGTCCATGTATCATTCATCAGCCTGAGAACAAAGAACCAGGTCAAGTTTTGTCCAGGTCTATCGGTCGATATGAAGAGCCATTTTAACCTAATTAACTGTTGTATAAAGTCATTTCTTCATCAAAAACCTACTTGGAGTTAAAAAAAAAAAGAAAAAAAAGATTGCTTCCACCTTTTGGTCTGGTGGTAATACTGGAAGTGTTCCTCTGTGTATTTAAAGGTATATTACAACTTTTTTGGTTTGGGAATGTCTGCCACCTGCAAACATGAGGTTGATTTGCCAGGAATATTCTGCAGTATGGCATTAAACATATCTATCTCAAATGTATTCACAATTATAGGTGTTTTCATTGCTAAAAAATAGACAAAAAACATGCATTCTTACAGTGAGTGGGGTCAACTCTATTGATCCAACTTGTTTGGGAGATTCTGCAGTTGAATGTCATACTTTGTAACATTACAGGGAACGCGATAACATCTCCATGGAGACAAGCAGGTGGCAGACCCTCCACCCCAAAAGCTACATTATGCAAAATTGACGTCGTTATAACATTGTTCCCTCATCAAAAACATGTCTGAAGAGGTTTTAGATGTCATTCATGCATGTTAGTAATTTAACAATCTCTCCCAGGCCCTATTCAAACTCTCCTTACAGTTAAGTGCAAGGTTTGTCCAACGCTCCACCCACAAGCCTACATCATCCATACTCTCAAACAACATTGCTTCATAAATATACAAAAGCATGATACAAAACGATACACTTCAGCTTTACAAACCTGATGCTATGTGCAGTAATTTTATTAGACGGATACACGCTGATTGTAATGTGATATTATATGTGATATTTGGCTCAGCTCCAAAACGAAAGTGAAACTTATAAAACATGTTAATATGTTGTTTTCGTCAAATTTAGCATTTTCAAAGCAATAAAAGTTAACATGCTGATCCACATGTTTTGTATTAGCAGTTAATGCCCCACAGAAGCAAAATACCCCCTCCTTAAAGTGGACAATCTCACATCAATACAACCATAAATAAAAGAATACTTTTATGGACAATTTGTAATACTATTCAAAAAATCTTCTGAATTATGAAAGAACCCACTCTCTTTCTGTACACAGCACTTTTTATTCACTACAAAAGAGGCATTTGAAGAGCACCGGTGAAAGCAGAAGTCTTTGTTGACTCTGAGCCAAACAAAGTAAAAAAAACTAGTCCTTTTCAGTCCAATACAAAGATGGCGACCATCTGAATTACATGCAAAAGTAATAGGAGGCCACTGTGGAAGTATTCAGGAAATATAACTTATAAATAATTTGCACACATTAGGAAAATAAAAGGCTGAAACTAAAACACACCACAAATGCTAATAATAATTATTATAATAATTATTATAATATAATACTTTTGCAAATTAAATGTAACTTCTATCCAAATTTTACCTGGATTATTTTTTCAAGGCTGTACAATCATGAAAATGCGAGGTTTTGAATCCTGCAAGTGTTTCTGCTGACTGTGAAATTACAATGAGGCTGGATAAGTGGGTGGTACAAATCTTGGTCTGAAATGACATTAGGACCAAAGATTTGAGGCAGACTTAATGTGAAAAAAAAAAATGTGCAAGTCATACATAATATTTTGACCACAGACAGGTAATTAGTGCTTATATAAATTTAAAAATAATAAAGATTTAGTTTGAAATATGAGCAGGAAGATGGTATATGGTTTGAGTGACAAATTGTGATGATTGGAAGATTTGGTCTAAGCATCTCTAATATTGAATCCATTTAAGATATATTTTATTATCACTTTAAGGATAATTTACTTTCGGAAATAAACTCATCCTTTACAAACCATGTGGTTAAACCAGTACGGTTCCTAGGGACCTTTCTAATTCAAAACAAACATGCACAATAAGTAAATTCCTCCAGCTGAGGCAGTTCTGTCTAGACTAGCTCAAGATCTGTAGGTAGGTCCCCGGGCACTGCACTGGTCAAATGTAGAGGACAAATTTGCAGGGACTATAAAGTGTTTTAAATATATTTATATTGTAGCGGCTATTTAAAATAAAATTATAATATGTTTTATAGTAAACCTCCATTAAACTTTTGAATTTTTTGAAATGTCTCTAAAGGAAACATAAGTGTGCATTTCGATTTCAGACCCGTGGTGCCCCTTCACCACTGGCTCAAGTGGTCAGAATATTACGCTAGACTGGTTTCTGCAGTTATCCTCGACAGTTAATGTTAAGACCTGTTACAATTCTTTGCTTATTACATTAGTTGAACAGCTGAAATGACCTTTTTTCAAATACATTTAAGGTGGAAAAGATCAAACTCAAATGTGATTTGACAGTGACGTTTTTTGTCTATAGTGAAATGCATAGGTTTAGACATGGCTCTCATAGAACACCTGAACTGGCTGAGGGGGTGGCCTCTCCTCTGCCTCTTCCTGCAGGAGGGGGGCAAGAGACGGAGTTTCGGGGTTAGCTGTGGTGGGTGGGGCTTGTGGTGACTCCTGTTCGACATTGCAGTACTCTCCTGTGACCAGTGGGGGGTGCACTGACACTTGTATGGCCATGTGCTGCGGCTGCTCATGCACAGAGGAATTATCCGAATCGGCTGCGGGGGATTCACTCCTTTCTCGCATACGTGATTCCCGTTCGTGCCGCTCTTGGAGGATACTAAATACGTCACGTGGTCCCATGGCGATTCTTCCTGCTGCGTGTCGCATCTCCTCCACCCCCACCACCTCCAAAATCTCCTCCATTAACGTACGGCAGTTCATAATTAGCGGCGGGAGTGGTATGCTACGTGCTAACTCTTCAATATATCGCGCAAACTCCATTGTCTTGAACTGCGTCACCTTGGCTAGCTCCAAAGTCTTCGCTGACGTGATTATCGGGATACGTTTGGCTATCTCAAATGCTTTCTGTAGCTTCTCAGCTCCCTCCGTGCGGAAGAATTCGTTGATGGCTTTTTCAGTTTTCTTCAAATGGCTGCTCATCATGCAAAGGCGTGTTACATTTAAAATCATGGTGATCGTAAAGGTGACCAGACAGACCACCATGTAGTACACGCCCATATCTCCGTTAGTGAATACCACGCGCAGGGTGACAGTGCAGTTGGAGGTCCCATGGACATTGGAGGCGACACATGTGTATTTACCCCGGTCTGAAAACTCGATATCTGAGATGTTCAAGACACCATTGTCTAGTAGCCACCACTTTCCACCTGAAAAATACAAGTGAAAACAACAAGAGGTTATTTTTGTATTTTATAAAAGAATGGTGGCATTTTAAAGTGCCTGTACCTGATTTCTAACCTATAGTTGAGCAAAATTAGCTCTGGCCCAGTACAGATATATTCTATAAGTAGCTTCTTCACGTAGAATTTAGACCACTGTGTACTGTCTCCTTCTAATTATAAAGCGGTTTATCATCCAAGAACCAGGAAGTGTGGTGTTAACATGGTAGTTGTTCTAGCCTTTGAAAGTTGTGAAAAGCGCTATTAAACTCATTGTGGTGAATAATTCGGATGCTCTGAATGCATAAAGGAAGTGAGGTATAACTTTAGACCACTGCAAATTATTTAAAATTAACTAGTTCCTTTTTATTAATTTTTTTGTACAGGTACAGCGCCTTTAACTTACCATTAGCTTCCCCCATTACCACAATAAATACTGTAATGTGAGAAATGGAGATTGTTAAATGCAAAACGGATAGCAGGTAGCATAATAAGTTCTTTTTGACACTTGGTGCACCTTTAAAAGCACTGCAGTATGTAACTTTTTGTTTTTAGTAATAATAAACATGCATGTAATTGAATAAATGCAAGATTGATAGATTAAATGCCACACTGTGGAACGTTCTAGACAAAGCATCAACATCTCCATGGAGACAAGTACGTGGCAGAACTTCCACCTGAAAAGTTACATTGTGTACATTCTTATAGTTTATCAAATTTAGTAAGTAATATGGTTTCATACTAAATGGAATTTCACAATCAGTACAAAATCTACACAAAAGTACCTACATTTGCTCAAAAATAACATTCAAAACGTATTCAAGGTTTTGTTCCAGGCAGACTGACTTGTTGACTGAGGAGACGAGAATGACTCAAACATGGACCTAAATGGGGCAGCACAATGGATGAACTAACTGTACAATCAATATTCTATTAGTGAGAGTTATAAGGTCGTACATCTCAGGGCAGAGCTGTCTTTTAGCTGGAAAATAATATACAAAAGCATTAAACGTATATACACATTCATGAAGACACATTACAGGCCTTTAAGCTCTTACATTGCATCCCTAACAACGAAATATTGATGTTTAATTAAAGTATGATTCATTTAGATATACCGACCACATGAAACATAAGACTGAGGTAAACAATATCTGAACTAATAGAATGAGCCCAGTGTGAGGTCCAGGAAACACCTCCCATCCGCCACCATTGCGTCCATTTGATGAGAGGAAATAACTGATAATACCCAGAGACACAGGGGACAGGTCATATAATACTTGGAACTTACAATACGTGGAACTTAACTGGGACTAAACCTGGATCTAAACCTGGATATAAACCTGGATTAGGACAGGACCAAGCAAAGTCTATGTCAGGACTAAACGAGGACCAATTCGAAACATTTTTACACAATGATATAAATGAGAGATTACAAGCTTTCCATGGTGAAGATATTTAAAACACAATGAACTGAAAATGATCTTGGATTATTGTCAATTGTAAAGATTTTACACACTTTTTGATATAAAGAAAGTCCTTAGTTGTTGGGCAATATTGGCACCTAAAATTAAACATGTTCCTGAATACCTGGAAGAATAACCACAACTGAATCTGATCAATGTAAACTCATTGTAACTTGGTGAGGACACACAGGGGACCCTTCCCCATTCAAAATATATAATATTTATCTATTTTTTTTACATTGACTTGCATAAATAATTCAAACAGAATGCAATATCAACAATGCATCAATATAAAAAATGTAATGTGCTCAGTTTAAAACATAAAAATTACTTTAGGATTTGTAACTAGTTAAACTAGAATAAGTTAAGCTCAAAGTCAACCTTTAAGAACAAACTGTCATAAACTGGGTTTAATAGGTTTAAAACAAAGACGAGTTTCAACAAGTTTCTCTCAAAAGGATCCTGCATTCCTCCCGAGACAAAGAAAGCCTTGGGAGTGAAAAGAAGGTTAAACAAATGCACGAATGACTGGCTTTAACTAGCCATTTATTTAGTACATTCTGGTACCAGATATCAATATCAGTTTGATATTAGGCACCAATATTTCTTCTAAGGTCATATAGACATCGGACCATTCTTTCCTAGTTTGTTGCTGTTGTGAGTAAACTGAATGCAAAGTTATTCTAATAACAAGCACTGTCTGGAGGTTGAAAGCCCATTAACTGAAATAATAGTAGTAGTAACAGAACAACTACTAGCAAATAAATATATGGCCAGCAATGCATATCTTTGAGTCAATTTTACGATTCCTTAACATTACTATGCTTTATTTTGTAAAGTGCATTTTTTTTCCTGCACTAAAACCTTTGAGAGATGTAAAACTTTAACTTGTAGTGGCACTGAACAGCGTCCAAAACCAACAAACATCTGACCTGTAAGAACTGGGTCAAGCAGATTTCAAGTCAGTAAATGTCACAAGTGCCTTTTTTACATTCGACGTATGGAGTAACTACATATCTCCCATAAACTTGTCCTTGAAGATATTAAAAAGTTAAGACCATTATAATTTTGTACCAATGTAGGGAGTGAATGCGTTTAAAAAAAAAATGTATATAGTTTCATATTGCTCAAATCCAGAATTTAGATAAAATAAAAGAATAATTGAATTAATGTTATTTTTTTATATTAATATTTCTTGACCAATGACCATGTTGTTATATATATATATATATATATATATATATCGCTTTTTAATTGATAATGACACTTTAACTTTAATCTTTGCAATGCAGATTATGCAATGACAAAAAGGCATTAAAGATATAAGTGGTACTGGTAATAACAGTGTGTAAAATATGGGAATTTATAATAAAGAGGTATTGTATATCTAAGCAAAAATAAACACAAAGTCTTGTCTTTACTGTTTAAAAGGTAGACCGTGTAACGTTTCTGTTGGAAATGTTAATGCTTTGCCTGGAATGTTGCAGTGCAGCATAAACTTCTTACTATCTTCCATCTATCCAACCAGGTGTTTTATTGCCAAAAAATACTTGGTTTGGTGGAGTGCCTTGCTTGTCTCCATGGAGATTGCTAAGTTTAATGCAATTTTATGGACCTCCTAGCCAAAACAGCAATATCGCTATGTAGAATACAAGCTTTCAGACCTTCCACCTAAAAACTTACATATTGCCCCTTTAACCCAGTGTTGTGGCTCATGTAATGCTATCTGTGTAAACTAACTCCAGGTTTAGTATGTCAGTGTTGTCTGTGTTTTGCCTTACCGTTATCTGTGTCCAGCCTCGCTCCATGGGAATTGAACCATCGCACATTGGGGAATGGCTCTCCAGTGAAATTACAATCAATCAGCACGCAGTTTCCCTCTCGGGCAATTATCTGGCTCACTTTGGTGTGCGCTGCTGGGACTAGCCCTTCATCTGTCCATGTACTAGCATTCTGAATGCCACTTTCAGTGCGATTTGTGTCCGAAATCAAGGCCGCTCTTGTTTGGGATGTCATACAGGACACCAACACCAAAAAGAGCAGGCAACTGACTCCCCCATAACGAATAGACCGGGACATTTTCTCCAGTTATCAGCTCTTCAGGCCAAAGAGAAGAGACTGTCATTGCCCCAAGGACGCCATTGACTCACTATCTCTTTACGAAGGAAGGCAGCTTGGTTAGGGACATCCAAGTTTGGTGCATGTCACTAGAAAAAACAGGGAAAAAAAGAGTGTTAATATAACAGAAAGAACAAATACAAGACTATAAAAATCACGGCACACAGCTAGTGATAACTTGCTGTGTAAATAGTCATAAAAAGATAACAAAGCAGTAAAATGTGGATTGTTAACTGTCCAATCACATGTCAATCCTGGATCAAGTTTGCCTACAGTGCAATTTATAGCTATTTGGTTGGTATACATTTTTAGGTCAGATGCCCTCCCAGAAGTAATCCTTTTTATGTATCCAAACTTGAGTATGCTTTCTGGGTGGATTCCAAACTCTAAAACATATTTTGATATTTTGATATTTAAATTTTGTTTTAAGTTTTGTTCCAGCCATTCTTCGTTTGCTCATAACATGCATTTCATATGGCATTCATATTTTTCCCAATATACACTAGCATTCTTGTTGAAGCAGTTCTTTTAAATGATATAATGTACAAAAGAAGAGCAGCTTGTAAAACTGCAGTGTACCATATAACGGTGCAAAGGGGGCGCCGTCTAATCTCTGGATCAACCAGTCCATTTCTTCGTTTACCAAAAGCATACACTAACCAAAATAAAGACAGACAATGTAACGTATCGGGTCGTAGTATTTAAGACCACAGATACTTATTTAAATGAAGGTGACAGGGTTTAAAATTGGCAAAAAATAAATAAAAATGGAGAGGGAATCGTCTAATATCCGGATGTAGGTTCTTTATGGCTAGACACGTCCACAGTTGTTTACAAACGGCTTAAATGTATTTTCCCCCTATATTTACGAAGACGATGGAATACTGCGAAATGTAAAAATAAATATCCACACGTATTTATAGCCGGTTTTGATCTTTTGATTTTTTGGGGGGGGGCATTGTGGAAAACAATAGATCTTACTCGGTAAATCTGCTCATGGGGGACAGTACTACTCGCAAGGTTACGCATAGCGACTCGACTGGATGCTAGCGGCTAATTCGTAGCTAAAATGTTGAAAGTCAGGCACTGTTTAGCGTTTAAATACTCACATGATGGTTCTTGGTCGTGTTTTTTCGGTGGCAAAGGAAGCTCCGGTGTTAAGGAAGGCTGTGGTTAGCTGTTTCTCCGCATCCTCGTCCTCCTCCCGCTGCTATGTAATGATAATGCGAGCAACAGCCAGTTTGTACTGCACAGAGCGGCGCGGGGAGGGAGCGGGGAGGGAGCGGGCAGAGACAGGAGCACAGCGAGAAGTGTGTCAAAGGTGCAACAGAGGAATCGCTTAGAAACGGTAAAGCTTCACTGTGGAGCTTTTCAAGTGAGTCTCTATCACCTGCTTGTCTTCATAGAGATGTGATTGCTTGCCTACAATGTTCCTCTGTATGGCATGAAACATTATCTGCCTGGCATTTACACATTACATATGTTTTGAATGCTAAAAAAAACAACATGGCGATAGATGCAGCTCCACCCACATTGAAAAAATGTATTAAACTTTCTTCTGAACATACTCGATCCACTAGGTCCTCTGTGAACCGAAATTGCATGGTTCCAAAAAAGATCCTCCTAGGCAGTCTGAAATTGTATGTAAATTTGAATAATTTTACTAGACATTTGTAAAAGGACATTTTAGATAATCAAATGTGTCCACAGCAGAATTTGCAATGTGCTGTATTAACTGTAAAAAAAATTGGTAAGGACTGTAGGAAACATACTGTATTGGACATGGGGACATTTATTGTATTTTACTGCTAATATCAATGATGAACTGTTGGTCTTATAATGTAATTGTAATGAAATGAAATGTGTATTTTAGTGTGTGTTCACCTGCCCAGTGACTGCTCATGGAAAGTAGCAGTAGCTAAATCTGGTACAATTAATCTCTTTTAAGATTAATTAATTTGTACATGGTCCCTGACAAATAAATAATAAAGAAAGAAAGATATGTTTAATGCAATAAGCTACAATTTAACATTTTAGGTAAAGCAATGACAAATGGATGGAGGCATGGAGGTGGCAGCCCCTCCACTGGAAAACTTACATTGTGCAACTTTAAGGTACAGTGTGTTGATATTTGTTAAATACTGTAACATATATATCAGTTTTGTTTTGGTTTAGGTCATATCAGAAATATTATCTCAGCAAATATCCTTACAACTCAGAATCATAATACCTTATCACTGTTTAAGGTAAGACATATCTTGTCTAAACAAAATAAAAAGAAAAAGACAGCATAGGCCTACCATTGTTGCTCCTTACTATAGCCTACTTTTTGTCCAAATCCTACTAGCTTATTATTTTAATTCTAAAAACATGATGAACTAAGGGTTAAATACATGCAAAGATCTGAGAAAACAGATTTTATTCCAATTTGAATAAATGAACATCAACAAATGTCATATGTGACATAAGTAACAAAAAATATACTGCAAAATAGCAAAGCAGTGAATTGAAATGTTAACAGATGTCAAATGTAAACAGAACAAAATAGTGTAAAACCTTAAATTGCACATTGACAATTTTGTATTCCTTCAACTTTTTAACAATCCAGCCAGAGCAATTAACCATCCAGGCCACTCTTTATGCCTATATAGTGAAAACAACCAGCCAATAGATGACGCAAGATTTTTACTCAGTGCTCTTCTTCTCACTAGGTTTGGGAGGCCATGTGTTGGTAATGGCACAGCACACCTTCACAATCTTGTCCAGAAGTGTTTCTTCTTCTCCCTCACTCTGGAGCAGCATGACAGGTGACACCTGTCCCGTTAAAAAAGTAAACCTTTGAATATTCAACACTGCTTTTTTCACTGCAAGTCTGGGGTTGGTAATCATCTTCACCATTCCTGGATATTTGGGTAAGGCTTTCACACATCTCCATCCTTCATTTTCTTCTAACTGAAAGGAGCAATCGGCCAGGACCAAATCACCAGGTAAAAGTGTTTCCAGAATCCCAGTTTGTTCAATGTCTTCATCGCTGACATTGCTGGTAAATCCTTTAGATATGAATTTTATGTAGCCCCGTGGTGAAGCACTGATCATGTACTTCACTGTTGTACCATGGAGGGTAGATATGTCAAAAATGTCCACCATCACAGCCACATGATCATCAGAAGACTCAAAAAACCCAGGCAAATCTGACTTAATGGCTTCAAGGCAGGGCTACTGGACTATGTGGCCAAACTGGGCATGCAAAGTAGATATGGTGTCAGTGACTGCTACAAGCGCCATTCTCCTGGTTGTCTGAAAAAGGTAGATGAGGTATTTGAGAGGCAAGTTCAACTTCAGATGCATAAAGGTTAACAAAAACATTTGATATGGAGACATGCATTTGACGTTTTGAGATAGGTGTGGTGCAACAGTATTCATCAAGGCCTCGAAAGTATCAAAGTCTGGCAGTCCTGTATGATACCTGACTTTCTCATTGTCGCCTCTAAAAACAATTCCTCCATTTTCAAATTTTCAAGGTTATTTTTGAGGAGAAGGTTTTCCTCTAACAAACAGTTGATTTGGTTGCATTTGGATTCACAAAACCAGCATTTGTTAACTTGGTAAGACTTCAGAGTCTGTAATTCAACCTCAAGTCACTGCATTTCGGCATGTTTTTGCACACAACTTGAGCACTCCACCGCTGGTGTGTTCTCTACCATATTTTCACCTATAACAACAGTTTCTATTTTTTTTTTTTTTTTACTTCCAAGGGTTGAATGATCTGGACCCTCTGTGGCTGGAGAACACGGTTTGGTGATGCCAGGGGAGTGACACTGTAGTCCAGGTTTAGAGATGGTGCCCAGTCTGGATTTGATACATTGATTGCATGAGCAGGTTTGCCTGGAAAAAACATGCATAGATAATAATTACATTTTTTTTTTAAATGTAGGGTTATTTCTAGAGGTATTGTCAATTTGTAGTTTAAAGGTGCACTATGTGACTTTTCTAGTGAGGGGTCTGCCATCTGTTTGTCTCTATGATGATGCTAACACAGCATCAGGCCCGGGACCAGACCATCCAATTTTCAAAGGGGTGCACATACAGTACCCTTCCATTAAGTCTCATTATTTTACCTGTCTAAAATGAGGGTGCAAACACTTTTAAATGAGGTTGCAATGCACCCTTTTGCACCCCTGTAGACCCAGACCTGTACAGTATTGCTCTATCTGTGAAAGTTTCATTATTAACAACAGTGTTTCCCATTAATAGAAGAGTCTATGTTCTATGGTCTGTATAAAATTATTTTACTAATTTTATTTACCACCATAACCTTAACCAAATCTATGGGAAAGACTGAACAAGGGGTGAATGGTTGTCAGTAGCTGGTCATTTATTTTTACTGTATTTTTACTTGGTTCAGTTCTAACATTTCAGTCAAGAATTAGTCTTGTCCAGATTTCCATCCTGTTTTACGTAACTTTAAAATTTGGAAATTTAAGGATAGGCTGTCACTCATAGACAGCATAATGAAGTGGACTAAGGGGTTGTGACTTCACCCATTAAAAGTCTGTAAGCCTATTTTTTGCCTATTCTTCTTGTTACCATAGCAACTGAATCTTTTCTCAGCATCACATAAATGTTATAAATGTAAGCTTCAGTTTAATGAACGATTTTCTATTTTTTCTAACTATTTGGTGACAGCGTACCTCTGTGAAAATGTAACGAGCAGACCTTTGCAGAACTGGGCATCTTGTCAAAGGTGATATTGGGTCTTCTATTGCTGCAACCCAGGCCATGCGTCTCCTCAGGGTCAGCTCTGAAAGGCTGGCGTGAGCTTTACGCCAAACCGGAATACCGTGATAAGTTACTTCAGGATTTCTCGGGCTAGTTTTCTTATGATTTCTGCAGTTTTTTACACAACAGTAGGATACCATTGCGTACGTTTTAAGAGAAATACTAAACAAAAAATACATGAAAAATTGTAACAAACTTTCTAATTTCCGATTTGGTGGTTAGCTTCCGTTGTGAGGATTATACACGTGTTCCCATGGTTGCTTTCCTGAATGTTCTCCTAAATTTACCCCCAAAATAAAAATACATTATATTAAGAGTATATTTGCATAATCATAAATTATGAATCATAAATAGAATAAGTTAATAATAATAATAATAATAATAATAATAATAATAATAATATAGTAAGATAGTAGTTTATAGTAATAGTTTATAGTATAGCTATAGTCACAGTTTAGTCAATGTATCCAAGGGCTTCAGAGTGATGGAAAATTTACAACGTTGCCATTGTAACATCTTAAAACTCAAAATTCAATCTTTTAGACTAATGAGGTATAGTAAAAACCTTATAAAATATTATTATACCTAAATATGTGAAAAAATTCTCAAAATGTCACCAATGAACATGGAATTTGAAACCCATGAATATATAAAAAAAATATAAAAATTCAACCTTCAGGCTTATATTAGCCTACCAGAACAATAAAGGCAAAGTCAGCTTTAGATGGTTTATATCGGGTACAGTACAAATAAGGCAACAGAATGCGTATGTTTAGAAAATTTCATGTTGAACTTCCACTCACAGGCCTCACTGCACTTCTCATCCTATAGTCTACCTCACAGCCAACATTTAATTAACAAATGGTTGTGCACATTTGCCTTTGTGCTTTGGCTATTTGCTTTGCAAATTTCAATAAGTGGACTGTGGTCAGGAGGATGCAGGCTACTCTTTTAAAAGCTACTTGAGTGTTTTTTATTTAAAAAGACATAGTCATTTAACAACATATGATTTAGATTAAATAGGAGTGCTTGTGATGATGAGTGACTTGCCCTTCTGTAGAGTGAGATGGATTGTGACACTAACAAGGTCAAAGCAAATGGGTCAATAATTAATTACAGGTGCTTCAATACAAACTACATTGAGAACGAGCAAGTAAATCCTAGTTTTTTTAACCACCTAGGACCTGGCGTCCACATATGTGGACAACACATTTTGGGTTGTCTAGGCCACAATGTAAATTTTTTGAAGAAGAAGCATACAAGAACAGCAACAATGCAAAAATGTTCAATTTAGAATATTAATATATTCTATATATATAGAATAGTTTTTGCAAATCATTATTACATTTTTTGTCAAAATGATTAAAATGTCCACATATGAGGACATTCATTTTACATCACTTTTCTCAGAAACTACATAATGTAAAAAGATATTTCTTTGTTTTTACACTCCCAGTCAGCTAACTAAACTAAACTAAAAGATCACAAATAGTTAAGGAAAATGTCAACAACAATGAATAATATAAACCTGTCTCTGAATATAACATTGTATTATTAATATGAGGAAAACTGAAAAGGTATAATCCATTCTTGAATTGGTCTCTATGCAATAGTTAAAAATAAATAAATAAATATAGCCATGACTTGTAATGGATATTTGGATAAAAACATCTTTATTTTTCTGTACAACATAATCAGATTGTCTCTTTACAATACTTCATTCAGTAGTGTTTCGGGTTACAGGCATTTGTGACCTAAACATATGCCAGCAGAAAGGGTTAGCTCTGAGCTTCCTTGATAAGTAATGACAGCCTCCGGAAAGCCTGGAAAACAAAGAAAATTAAACACAAACATTAATCAACAAATATCAACTAGTACTGCTACAACAACTAACAGCTTTAACTTTGATTAATTGAAATAAATAGTTATCTGTACTATATAGATTCGTAAAATGACTTTAAAGAAGATTCATTATCAACACTGAACATAAAGTCAAAGGTGCATTGTGTAACTTTTCTGGTGGAGGTCCACTACCTGTTTGTCTCCATGGAGAAAGAAAGTTACAGAAGAAAAGTTACATAGTGTACTTTTAAAATAGTACTAAAACATTATGTTAATGACTCTTCATTGTTTGTAGCTACAGTCTTTGCCAAAAAAACTAAATGTAAGGCTATCTGGTGAATAATAAAAAAAATCCTGACAAATGAAAATGGTTGGTTGCAGACAATTTGAAGTACCATAAGTTCTTCCACAATCCAAAAATTATCTAGTGTTATTCTGCATAAGAACGGCTAACCCTGTAGTTTAGATCTGTATAAACATGTCCTGAAATGTGATTCTTGCATTAGTCATATTTCAGTCTCTTTGTCATTTCACATGAATGTAATTAAAATGTGAACACAAATCAGCCCTAGTCAGTTTTCATTATGTTACACCTTATTATTGTATATCACAGTGATAATTGTACCTCATCTATTTGTTCTGGAGATGAGAGGGAGAATGCAGCTCGGACATAGGCGCAGGGATCACTGCTGTTGATCATAAAAACTCCTCCAGGAACAAGCAGCACCTTCCACAACAAACAAAAATGATACAGGTCAAACAGAAAACGGTCTAGATAAAACAACACAGGTTGCTCTTACATGACAAAAATACACTGTTAATTTATTTGCAATAATCATCAATAATCAGACACTCATATAATGCTCTTTACTTTACTTTAGACTGTTTTAAATTTTGTACTGAAGATTTGTTGGCATGTCACAAGAAAATATCAAAATAAAAATAGTTATAAATAATGTTTGTGTATTTCTTTGTTGCATTTATTTATTTTATTTATTCATATTGGATTGCCCATTGAAATGCATCTTCTGTTTTCAAGGGTCCTTAAAAAGATCGACCTGATAAACTAGCAATCACCAGTCTATTAGGGTCAGAGAAATTAGGAACTGCAGTCATTATCATTGTCCCAGTGTAACATTACATCCGTCTATTGGGATAAAAGTCAGGTCATGAAAGGTTTGGTTCAATATTTCAGTTTTTTCATTTGACATTTCTTATAAATGTATTTACTATATAATCAAGACAAGACTTTTAGCTCCATCTGAGAGCAAGACATCAATTAAATACAGGAAATTTCCCTTGAAGTTTTGAGCTGAAGAATGTTGAGGATTAGACTTATCCTCTGCCTACTCATGCTTGTACAGTGATTTTCAGACTATGCAGTTTTTCCTTAAACCCGCTTGCTGTTATACACATATACACATACAGTATATACATATATAAAGTTATACCTCATAATACCACAGAATTGTTAGCAGTGTCAGTACCGTAAAGGGAAGTGGAAATGTTTAATACCAGTCACAAACATTTAGGTATTTTACAATTAATGTGCATATGACAGGTTAGACTACTTATTTCACTGAAACATAATTAATATAATTATATTTAAGATTTCACTTAAAATCATGCCTAGTTTTTTCTAGTTTGTAAACTTTGGTTAAGTTTATATTTTTACTTCCTGGTTGGTCATGGGCAGCAGATGTGACAAAAACTTAAAAGGTAATTCTGTAACTGTTGCCTTGCAACCATAACGTTAACAAGGCACATCTAAATTGCACAATAGCTATAATTAGACTAGAAATATTGATGACAACACCTTTATTTTGTTAAATAAAGGCTTAAACTGACAGAAAAATGCCTTCCTTGCATTTAAATCATCCCTACTACTATTACTACTAGTAGTATTATTTTACCTCTTTCTCTAATGCCTTTTCCCGTATCAGTTGCTGTGTGTCAGTGATTCCCTTTAGTTTGATCCACAGGAACATCCCAGCCTTTGGGGCGTGCCACTCTGCAACATCTGTGTAGATAATAGATTTAGGGATTATACTGTAGTTCAAAACACGCAATTCAAAAAACGGCCACAAGAGGGCAGAATAGTCAAATATTTTAAACAAAGGCAGTAAAAACATACATAATCAAAAATTAATCATTTCTCTTTTCAGGGATGAAAACATTAAAGGTGCACTGTGTAACTTTTCTGGTGGGAGAGTCTGCCACCTACTTGCCCCAATGGAGATGTTATTACTTTGCTTAAAATATTTCACAGTATGGCGTCAAAATACCTTGAAAAACATACACTCTGTACACAGGTCTGACCTTAACTTCGCCTGGTGATATCTCCATGCCTGTCTCTATGGTGATAAGTTTAACTTTAATGCCATGCTGTGGAAAATCCTAGGCAAATCTCCATGAAACAAGCAGGTTGTGGACACTCCACAAGTTACATAGTGCACCTTTAACAATTCAAGAGAAATATGTAAAATGAAATCACAGACAAACTCAAAATTATAGATATATAACAACAACCCAAAACCCTAAGTATAAATAAACAATTAATCAAAATTGAACAAAGTTTCTACATACCTTTAAGCCACTTCTCTGCAGAGCTGATCATGGCGTCTTTCTGCTTCCTGTAAAACTCTATGACCCTGAGGATATTGTAATAAAAGTAAATTATAAATACGTGTCTTTAGCCTTTCATAGATAAATAAAACCACGATGCACTCACCCATCAATGTGTTGGCGGAAACCCTCTTCACCCCAACTGTGCAGCAACTGGGACACCATCAACTGAAGGACAAATTCTCAAGTTACTATGGTGTTTTTTTTTCATAGACGATGCCTAAAGAAACCTATGGCCAATACTTTTGGGCTAATATGTAGGGCAGATTTATTGCGATCTACAAGAGAGCAGTGTACTGGCAGTTGCATTTTGTGCAGTACCCTCTTTGTAGTAATGGGTTAGTCTCTGCTGGTGATTTAAGAATGATAACCGATGCGCAAAAAAGTGCAAATATCTCACCTAAAAATACTAATATACTGTTGTGAAGGAAATAAACTGGCAGTATCTATCTAAGGTACTTAAAGAAGAAATACTATAATTTTAACTGATATAAGTTTAATACCATGCTGTGGTATTAATTGACACTATAGCAAATGTAGATCATTATTTCACATTTTTTCATTGCAATATTGATTTGAAACAGGTTAGATTAAGTTAAGATTTGAAGAGCTTCCCTAGTTCATTCAATTATTTTTTATTGTGGTGAATTTTATCACTTCATTATGAATTAAGTCTGGATATGAGCAGCAGAGGTGGTGCAAAAGCTGTAAATCAAGGGTTTCCAGCCTTTTTCCTTCAGTGAGTTACCTTTACAAAACAAAAATTCCAGAGTGCGACTTAGGAATCGCAAGAAACTGAGTAAATATAAGAGCCATGGTAAGCCTTAGATAGGGTAGAGTTAGATATTTATAAGTCCATTATCCATTTATTAGTGAACAAGTTTAAGCACCAAAATTATACATTTACAATGGTAATTAATCACATGTTTGTTATTCTGCACAGTATGTATAATTCAGAAATCCCTTGGCGAGCTACGTGGAAGGGAGTGGAGAATACTGGAAGCTTCCAGCCTGCAGATTGGAAACCCTTGCTGTAAATGTATTGAGTAGCTAAAACCACTACTTTCTGTTCATCTTGTTACCTGTGTAAAAGAGCTTGTGTGCATTGTAGAGGCCTGAATGTGCAGCACCACTCTCTCCACCAAAGGCTTTGGGCCAGTGACAAATCCAAGTCTTAACCTAAAACATTCAAACAAAATATTTAATAATACAGTTACCAAACCAGTTTGAGGGTGTAGCTCCAAGTAATTAATGTTAATTAAACACAAAAATACACATAGAGGCATTCAAATTCAATTCAAATGCAGCAAAATGTCACTGACAATAATTTAGATGTACAGTATTACTGTGAGTACCATGAGGCATTTCCAAATTGTAACAGAAAGAAAAACATACCAACGATAGTATGGAAACAATAAGCATAAGGTGGAACCAACACTGAAAGTGCAGTATGACTTTATATTTAAACTGGACTCTCCTTATACAGACCAGGCCATGTCTTTATATAAAAACTTAAATTTATGAATACTTTGGCATTGCTTTTGTTTTAAATCCAGAGTATTCCACAGTTTCACCCCACATACAGTCACACAAAAAATTTTGAGAGTGGAAATTTTTTTCTACCTCATGTTTGAACCATAGCCTCTCAAATTGTAAGTTCTCTCTTTAAGAGCAAAACACTTTTGCATGTTTTTTGGTAATAACTTATTGAAGGCTTTGAATAATATAATTACAGTATAATATTTTACAAGATTGGGAAATTTTAATAGTTTGGACTGGATGAAAAGATTGTGACTGTGATCTAGAAAACCAACCTTGTGAATGATCCGCACTACTCGTTTTTGCAATAAGAATAATGGGTTAATTGAACTTTGGTAATTGTTTCCCTATATTTCAACACAATACGTGAAATAAGGGAGAACCAGTGAGCAGTATAGTGTACGGAGTGCATCGCGATCAAGATATTGTTTTGCTTTATTTATAATTGAGATACTGTAAGCTATTTTAGTTTTTATGTGCTGGATATGGGCTTTCCATGATAATTTGCTGTCCATAATTACTCCTAGGAATTTATTCTCGGATACTTTTTCAATTTGTACACCCTCAATATTTATTTGTAAGTTTGGGTAGGTTTTATGGTCACCAAAGGTCATTAATTTGGTTTTACTTAGATTTAATGACAATTTATTTGTATCCATCCATTGTTTTATTTTATTAAATTCCATGTTCACAGTGTCTACAAGCTCATTATAGTCTACAATTTGTGAAACAGTGTTTATTTCCATTTTTGAATAGTGGCATCACCTATTAGGAGGACTAGCCACAATCTGCGTTTGTAGGGCTGTGAAGAAAATCTGATTTTAATCAAGATTGGGATTCAGTCATTTCTAATCATCAATGATCAGTTCGGGGCTTTTTAAAGTGGAGGTTTACAGCTAATCCTCTGTCAGTAAAAGCATACAGTTTGGAGCATAGTTTAGTCTGTAGAGAAAGAAATAATATACAAAACCAGATAGTTACAGAATGGACTCACCCCGAGGAGAGGATTTTGGAGAATGAGTCAGTTCGAATCACTCGCCCATCAACATCCATGGAGAGGAAAGTGGGGGCCCAGGGCTGTATACATACAAAATAATATTACATAGGATTTTAATTCAATACTATATATACTATAGACTATACTACATGAAAAATGAAAATATATTATTAGTTCATTTATACACTATACCTTTTCAAACTGCAGGAAATAGTAGGGGTCATCTTCAATGATAAGCATGTCGTACTGTCGAGCCAGCTGGAATTAGAAATAGTGGCCTTTAAAAATCAAAGAAGTGGTCTTGGCTTGGAAAATTAATAATTAAGCGGTAGAAATGTGCAGTTAAGGTTTAGATTTGCTATTGTTTCTAGATTGTAGGTTTGGCAGTAGGGATGTCACAATGTCAACATTTTGTGGTCAATTATTGTGAGAAGAAATGTCACAATGTTTTTTCACAGTTATTGACAACATGACCAAACATCTGGGAAATCTGTTACTGCCGTCTAATATTACCATTCCTTTGTTATTGCTTAGCTTAGATTAATGTTCCACAGTATGGCATTACATATATCTATTTTGAGACAAACATGTGATGCCACCAGGCCATGTTACAAACCTGTTTAGAGACAATTTGGTATTTTTAGCAATAAAATCACCTATAATTAAATAAATCCAAGATAGATATATTAACGACATGCATTCCAGGTAAAGCTATCTCCATGACGGACCCCAACAGATAAAAGTGACATAGTGCACCTTTAATGCAAAACTTACAATGGATACTACTTTATTTCTGTACCTTAAGTGCAAACCCAGCCCACCTGGTAGACATCCCTCTTGCGCTGCTCAGTCATGGAAGCCCCAGTAGGGTTGCCTCCGTTGGGGATGGTGTACAGGACTTTGGGGACAGAGCTGTTTGGTTTGTGGACATCAGATGGACTCCAGCAAGACAGGATCCTCCTCAATGCCTCAGGGTCCATCCCGTGTTCATCACTCGCAACGTTTATCAGGTTACACCCAAGAGGCTGCAGCTGGAGAGAGAGAGGGGATAGCATTAGTTTAGAAGACAAGGGATTTGAAATAGTTCACATTCTAAAATTTGATAATGTCATAATCTCAGATGGTGAGCAAGAGCCTCTGTAACTCTATGTGGAGATTTCTTTCAAAAATACTAAACCTCCCAATTAAAATCCATGTTGAATGTTGTCATTATTTGGGATTAGGTCCACAAACTTGCCCTTTCAGTCTCATAGCTTCAACGCAACTTAATTAGATAGAAATATTATGGAGGATTGGAAGACAAGTAGTAGACAAAAGTAGACACAATTACTCGTCAGTAAAAGTAAAGAACAGATTTTTTTATTTTTTTTAAAAGGTAAAAAAGATAAAACAACTCATGTTTAAAAGACTTCTTACCGCGGCTAAAGTGCCTGAATACGTCGGAGCATCGAGCAAAACATTGTCTCCAGGACTCACCAACATGTCAAACACCTTCAGAAGTGAACAAATAAATAATGCTATATTGATATTCACATACAAACTCTTCAACAGAACAATTATCATTATTAGAGCCATTTCAGTCCATCGTCACTACACACTACAGTCTTAATAAAGCATGAATAAAGGCTTAATTCACAGTGAACAAATAGTTTATTAATTAAGGGATTTGGAGTTAGGGTATTAAATAAGTAGATACCAAGCATCATTCTTAATAAACTATTAGTTCATCATGGGTTAAATCTTTCTTCATGATTTATTAAGACTAATTAAAGTGTAGTAATTAAAAAGTGTTCAAACTATTTATAAGAACTGTACCTTGCTGAGCCCCTCCTGGCTGCCCGTGGTCACACACATTTCTGTTTGAGGGTTTGGAGGATTGTGAAGGTTTTTCTGTAAATCCTTCATCCACATCAACAGCTCTGGGATCCTAATGAAACAAAATATGACTTAAAAACGTATCTCAAAATTATTCATTTCAGTGCTATTCTCTTAGACAAACAAAGAGAGCAACAATGTAAAGAGTGAGGTGAGGGAAGAGTTGTAAAAGGAAATAGTATAAGATATGATTAACCATAACTATATGGCCACTGACAATGAAGTAAAGACTACGTACTATCTCTTGTTCCTGCGTCCACACTTTACATTAAAATTGGGACTAAATTGGGACCAAACCCGAAAGTAAACCTGGACTTGACCCTAACTAAACCAGGACTACAATAGGACTACAGAACCAAACAAGTCTGCATCAGGACTAAACTGTAATCAAATGGAGGTGTGAATGCAGCTGTAGTGGATGGAATATATATAGATTATTTTAATGCCATACTGTGGAACAATCAAAGCAAACTGATAGCATCTTCATGGAAACAAGCTGATGGCAGACTCAGAAAAGTTATATAGTGCACCATATCACACAGAGTTCACCTATTATATTCCAATGTTTAACTTGGCAATGTACTGTCACTGTGTAGTTTAAATATCTCTTTAGATTAACAGCATTCTTCTTTGTACCAGAAAAACACACTAAGAGAGATCACAGCCAGTTTTATAAAACTTTATAAAAACAACACTTTAATAAGCCTTGATAACACATGATTAAAGACTTAATTCATAATGAACAAACAGTTTATTGAGAATATTCTGTTCTTTGGTTTAGTAACTAGTGAATTGATAGCCTCCTAACCTCAAACCTTTAAGTCTTTGTTCATGCTATATTAAGGCTAATTAAGGTGTAAAAATTACATAATGTGCCATAAGAAGTAGATTCAGTCACCCATTAGAAGCAGAGTACTGTAAAGCCCTCTTCATTGCCGTCTCATCAAAGTTCACTCTTGGACCATTTCTGACCTGTATTGAGGCGGACAGGATTGGGAAGGTGTTGGGGTTTGGGGCTCCTCCAGCCAAAGAGATGAGAGATGGGGGTGAACGCTGCTGCAACTCAGCTATAAAAACACAAACAAAAATACTTAAAGCTGCAAGCGGCGATGATGGCCCTTGCCCCCCGCGCAACCGGCAAATGGGAAGAACTGCGTGAGTGGCGAGCGCCAATCATCAGAACAAACTGCGGAAGGCCACTCACAAAGTGAGTGGCCTTCCGCAAGGGCCAATTACAGGAAATGCAACAGGAACCCATGAAAATGTTAAGTGGTTATGGTGTATTTGACTTTTTTGCCCCATTTGAGGTCCACAAATATCTCCCCAAGTTTCATGCCAACCGGACAAAGTTGTGTCTTTTAACTGTACTATAGGGGGCGCTATAGAGGTCACTGGCCACCTGCTCATTATGGTTCTCTATTCACAGTTTTATTCTGCATCAGTGATTAGAATTTGAGCTCTTTAGGCTGATCCATTTGTCTGTGAGCGGGAATCAAAGAAATAGGAAATTAAGGCGTTATTCGGCGGAGGCGTATAGGCAAACGGCGTGGAATTTGGAGAAAACGTGGATGTTTTATGTGTCTGGATGTGGCATGTGAAATCTGAGCTCATTTGGACCAAAACCTGGGACTAGAAACATTTTGAAAGCAAGCAGTGAAAAAAGATGGTGAATATTCGATCCAATATGGCCGACTTGCTGTCCGTCATAGAGCAGTGCTTCAATTCATTTTTATATCACTGTTCCGATTTGTGTGCGTGTATTAAAAAATTTACCAGCCATAGGGGTGAAATTGTAGGTGGCGCCGTCGAGCCGGTGGGCATGGAAGGGGTCTGGGACTTTGCACCGGCAACCATGTACATAATACAGGTATGGTGTGATCGACGTTTTTGCCCTTTTTAATGCCCACAATTATCTCCCCAAGTTTCATGCCAATCGGACAAAGTTGTGTATTTTACCAATACTGTAGGGGGCGCTATAGTGTTCATTTTGATTGCAATTAATAGTGCATTCTATTAATACCCTGATATCTCATGTGTGATGAGAATTTCAGCTGTCTAGAACAATGTATGTGTGTGTAAGAATTTTTTTAATGATTTTCTTTTGAGTATTTGCGCCCCTGGTGGCCAACCGTGGAAAATGACTCATGGCTATAATGAATTTTTTTGTTTCTTCTGATGCCATCGATTTATTCCCTGAATTTCGTAGCAATCCGATAATGTTGGCGTTTCACCCCTAAGGTAGGGGACGCTATAGTGTTCATTTTGATAACAATTAATAGTGCATTCTATTAATGCCCTGATGTCACATGTGAGATGTGAATTTCAGCTGTCTAGAACAATGCATGTGCGTGTCAGATATTTTTCAATGATTTTTTTTTTAGTCTTTGCGCCCCTGGTGGCCAAGTGTGAAAAATGACCTATGCCCATAATATTATTTTTTGGTCCACGTCATGCCCCCAATTTATTCCCCGAATTTCGTAGGAATCCGATAATGTTGGCGTTTCACCCCTATGGTAGGGGGCGCTCTAGTGTTCATTTTGATTAAAATTAATATTGCATTCCATTCATGCCCCAATCACGCATATGTGATGTGAATGTGAGCTCTGTAGGGCAATGCCTGTGGCCATGAGAGGACATCGAAAAAACAGGAAACGAAGGCGTTTTTCGACGGCGGCGTACGGGCAAACCGTGTGGAAATCGGAGAAAACGTGGATGTTTTATGAAAACCCATGTGTCTGTATGTGGCATGTGAAATTTGAGCTCATTTGGACCAAAAACCTGAGACTAGAAGCGTTTTGAAAACACGCTGCGAATGAAGTGGCGAATATTTGATCCAATATGGCAGACTTCCTGTCCGTCATACAGCAGCGCTATAATTATGTCTTTGGCTTCTCACAATGAGCTCTGTCACTGGTGCAAATTTCATCAAAATCTGAGTCAGGCCTTCCTATTAAATTGAAAATCTCAAAATTTCTAGGTGGCACTGTCGAGCCGGTGTGCTCCGGACATAGTTGCGATGCACATTTTATGACATTTTTCACCAAGCCGGTCAATTCTATACCTATATGTGGGACTTTTCGTCGACGTTCAGGGGGTGAAAACTGTGATTGTTTTGGCAGAAAAATAAGAAGAAGAAACCCAGCAAGAACAATGCCCCTCGCCATCATTTCGTGAGTGGCGAGGGCCAATAAGGCATAATGTGTAATGTGGCAGATAATTTCATAACTAAGCGAATGCAACAACAAGAGTAACTGATTGTCTTGCTAAAGATGTTATAAAAATAAACTTCTGTATAAAAATGTTAAAGCCCCACCAAAAATAGAGTAAATAAAATACACACATTCTTTTTTCATTTTAGATTTTATTTAGCTGAAAAACATAGAAAAAAATGTCTACATGGAAATATTATTCCTTGGGCTCTAATAATCCACAGTATGGCATAAAAAGTAGCTATTTTCATGGAGAACGTTTCAAAGTATAGTTTTAACTTTCTTATTCCAAGGAACCATGAAGGTGACGTGCCACCTCCAGCAAGTTTCCCAGTGCTGTTATTAGTATTACTGCATGGTGCATTATTAATTTCTTATTCTTTTTTTATTCACAGCAAAGCAATACCAATGAAGCTTATACTTACTGAGGATTCTGATGGGGGATGGTTTTCTGGCTGCGCTCACAGCTGTCAAAAACCGGGCGTAATTCATTGCTTTTCCTGCAAAATACATTTAAAAATTTTGTTTATTTTGGAGAATAAAAAAGTGAACTGTTAATGTTTGGTCAGCACCTGCTGGAATGTACTGAATTTCGCTTGAGTCCATTGTATTAGCACGGTATAACTAATGTCTTGTGTAAAAACCCAGTGTATAAGGTTCCCTGTCTGTTGTCTGTGTCTGTACTCCACGTGACAGACCGTGGGGGGTATTTTATACATAAGCCAACTTTAAACGTGTGAGACAATCTCCGCCTATATTCCATGATACAAAATCCAGCCACTGCATCAACATTACCTTCCTTTTTTAATCATTACAACGTTTCCTGCATATTTACAGCAACTCGTTTTGTAACTGACCTTCTATTCAGATCCGCCAGGAGGATTGTGGTTAATGTATTTGCAGAAGAATAGTCAGCGCGGAGTGGTCATCAGCAACGTCCTTTGCGTGAACTACAATTCCCAAAATCTGTACCACGAAAGCGGTCGAAACAAAACCTAGCTTAGTTTGAAGTCATAGCGATTTATCTAGTTTGGACAGCGTTTTTCCCTCTCTTCGACAGTCTTGGCGAAGACGGCAGAGAAGCTTGGAGCTTCCATTGACGTTTTATTTCTATTTGTGTCCTCTAGAGAGCGGCCCACCTGTCAACACAACACCGGAAAAGCGGTAACAGAAACAGAGAGCGCACTTCCGGGATCTTTAGCTACAGTTTAGCTTTGAGAAAAAAAAAACGCTTATTTTGTTCAGTGTTGGCTTTTAGGTGTTTGCCACTAATCGGTTACATCTTTCGCTATGAATTAGACCCACGGATAATGTCATCGTACTTTTGAAACGTATATTTATGTGGAAATACTAATAGCCTAACGAGCTGCTTTCTGCCTAATCCGTCGCACGCAGGTCGCACGGTAACAACTAAAAAGCAAACTCCAGTGCATGAACTGTGCGCTTCAAAATGCATATCTACGTTGTGCCATGTCATGTAGCATTGTAGTATAGTTCAGTGTTTGTATCTCCTCCATCGTTTCCAATGGGCAAAAGGAAAGACATGATTCACCCCAGGTTCCTCAGTAAGTATTCTGATGTGTAAAATTATTATTTTCGAACACATTTTGCATACGCATATGAATGTATGCAGTCCTATTTAATATGGTGATGTTGTGTTTTAATTCCTATGTGAGTCAATGTGGATATTGCAAACCATTATTGGTAAATTGAATTGCACATTTCTGCATATTAATTAATTTTGACTTTGCATTGAGTATACCAATCAAACAGTTTAACATATTGTTTATATACAAAGTATTGTGTCCAAACTTGACTGATAATTGATGGTATAGTTGCAGCTATTAGTTTCAATACCAGCTCTGATGTTGATGATGATGAGTTATAAGTATATTTACTAAGTTTTCTCTGTTCTTCTTCACAGATGAGGGCAGCTCCTCTCTCCACAGTGTTCATAAACACAAACACAAACATAAGAAACAGAAGAAGCACAAAAAGAAGCACCATAGTTTCCCAGAGGTTCCTGAACCTGTCCCAGTCCCTCCTCCCCGACCTCCTTCACAACTTCGTCTAAAGATCAAACTTGGAGGACAGACACTTGGGACCAAGAGGTGACAAATGAATGTTTTAAATGAAGTACATTAGTTTATTATGTATTATAGAGCAACATTTAGCAGCAGGCAAAAGTGTGTCATTGTAATTTTTCTGGTGTGAGTGTCTGCCACCTGCTTATTTCCATGGAGATGTCATTGCTTTGCCTGGAATATTTCACAGTATGGAATTAAACCAATCTATCTTGCATTTAATACATTATGGGTGACATAAATTTTAAAACTTCTGAGAAGGGTTGTCTCTCCACAGATCTCATTTCATCATCTACTTGATTCAGTGGAACATTCCAGGTAAAAAAATAACTTCTCCATGGAGAAAAGCAGGATCCTGAATCCATCAGAAAGCTTATGTAGTGCACCTTTAAGTACTAAGTAGATATTAAGCAGATGTTTTTTTTTTCTTTGTTCCCCTGTAGTGTTCCCACTTTCACAGTGCATCCCGGTGTGGCCCGCCCGCCGTCTCCTCTGATGATCATTGACAATGACAGTGATGACGATGATGAGGAAGATGAAGAGGAGCCATCGGTTCCCCTGGAGCAGTACAGGGCCTGGCTGGGTATAAACTACATCCACATACTACAGTTTTATGACATTTGGTTTAAAAAAGGTGTAAAAGTGTGCCTTACTGTGCAAGTACATTGTAAGAGAAGTATGTTTACATGAACATAGATTGATTATCTATTTGTTTTTTACTGCTAAATGACAAATGCATTACATTTTTACTGATGGCCAAACAAACAGTTAAAAAACACTTCAAGTCATTTGTTTTTTTATTTAATTTAAAAATTGAAACACAGCATTGCAATGTTGCTGTGGTTTTTAACTGTTTCCACATGTGTGTCTAAAGAAAATTTACCACAGTTTGATCCCGCTCTTGATATTGTTTCGTGTGTCTCAGATGAGGACAGTAACATGGCATCTTCTCCGATGCCCAGCATGGACTCAGACTCTCTGCCTGTAGACGAGGAGGAGCGGTGGCTGGATGCTCTGGAGAAAGGAGAGTTAGATGACAATGGAGACCTAAAGAAAGAGGTGGACGAGTCGCTGCTCACTGCCAGACAGGTTGGACTGTTAAAATTCATACTTTTGAAATGCCCAGATTATTTAGTGCTTCTCCAATTAATATTTGTTTTGTTAAGATGAATAAGTCCATGAGATGTCTGTGTAGACCCTCAGTCGTCCAGGTCTGATCCATATCAAACAACGAAGTTAAATCTGTCAACTGGACAAATCTTGTAGGAGTGAAGACGTTTCGCTGCTCATCCAAGCCGCTTCTTCAGTTCTGGTCAGAATGCTGGTGGCCACTGCCCTCCCCTCAGATAGATTTAAAGGCAGTGGCCACCAGCATTCTGACCAGAACTGAAGAAGCGGCTTGGATGAGCAGCGAAATGTCTTCACTCCTACAAGATTTGTCCAGTTGACAGATTTAACTTCGTTGTTTGCTAACCCCCTGAGATGTAACATCTCGTTTTTGAAGGGGCAAAAAAAAAAACATGATTAAAAAAAAAAGTTTATGCATAATATGGAGTGATGCATGGTTTAGAGTATCTTAGGATACATCGTAACTTATTCTCCACATATATATATATATTTTTTAATTACTCATATATACTTTAGCTAACACTGACTCTTTCCACCAAAAATCTAATCATGATCTGATTAATGTAAACCGTGAGTGAGTAATCTGATTTCTTTCTGATTGTTCAAACCTGTGCAGGTTTTGACAAGGAAAATTATACAGAAAAAGTAGACAAAAATTAAAGAGGTTAAAATTAATTGTACTTTGTCTTCCAAAACTGCACATGTTCTAAAAAAAAAACGTCACTAGGTGTTTTTGGTTATCATTTCTTTTGTGCCCTGATGTATGTTTTTGTGACTTGCAGAAAGCATTGCTCCACAAGCAGCAGATCCAGCCTCTCTTGGAATTGCCCATGGGATACAAGGAGAAGGAGATGACTGCAGAGATGATGCAAAAACGAGAGGAACGGGCCCGAAAACGCCGCCTCCAAGCCCAGAAAAAGGCTGAAGAAAACAAGAATCAAACCATCGAAAGACTCACCAAAACCAGCAAGGCCAAGATCAAGAGCATGAGAGAGAGAAAGTCCAAGCAAAACCAGTGTCCCATGGTCAGATACTTGGACACAAAGGAGGGAGTGGCTATATCTTTTCCTACAGGAGTACACGCACCTCTCCCTGTCCCACCCAAAGCCCATTTGCCTGGGCTGGTCCAGTGTGGGGTCAGTGGGTGCTCCAATATAAAGAAATATGCCTGTTCAAAGACTGGGGTCCCCCTCTGCAGCCTGGAGTGCTACAAGAGAAATCTACTGCTGGTGCAAAGTGTAGCTTAGGTTAATAAATGTACGTTAAAACACACAGCAGACATATTTATACAATACATTTGTACTTGGGCAAATGTATTGTATAAATATGTAAGAGGACATTTTCTAATCTACTTCTTTAAGGGCCATTATTTAACTTTTCAGATAGGGGTACACCCCTTGATTCTTCATGGAGACATTAATGCTTTGCTTGGAATTTTCTGTAGGATTTATCTTGCATCAATCCAATTATAGATGTATTATTGGGGGAAAATACATACATTGTTACTGTCTGACCAGTTACTTGGCCTGGAGTTGTCGTTTGCTTGCTACTATGGAGATAGAGAAGTTTAATGACATACTGTGGAACATTGCAGGAAAAGCTTTAACATCTCCATGGAGATAGGAAGGTGGCATATCCTACACAAATTGTAAAATCAAAACATGAATACCATTTAGTTAGATATTAAAACATAGGTGTAATTTATATTACTTATCCAGTTAAAGGACCATGGATAACTTGTACAAATATACTAAACAGCAGGTCATAATGGAAGTAGTAATTTTTCAGTGGCCCCAATAAATTATTTCCTTAGAGCTGAATGTGGAGATGCGGTCATAGACTCAGATGTTTTTGACTGCTAAAAACAATGTCTTGTTGCCTTTTACCTTCCTGGGTGGACACAATCTTATGTAGGGTCCAGTTGTTTTGAAAGTATTTTTGGTACAATGAAAAACTTTGCAAAAGATCATGTGTAAACAAAGACTGATCATTGGTGATGAATAAAGGATTGAAATTGTTGCACTTTTTTGTATTTATTTGTCAAAATTGTACAAAATATTAAATTATGAAAACACAGATACAAAAAGAAATGCTATTCTTTAGCAGCACAGAAATGCTTTGTAAGACTCCCAGCAAGGAATGCTTGATGATAGTACCTTATGAGGTATTAATGATTTTATGATTTATTGACCATAGAAATGCTAAGGAATATGTGTGTGTGTAATATAAATATCATATATATATATATATATATATATATATATATATATATATATACACACACACACACACACACACATAAAATAATAGCTTAAGGCACAAACTAATTTTCTTTTTTTAATGTAAACTTTCTATGCCAATGTGTAATAAACTACACATATAAATAAATAACACTAGTTTATCTACAGCTTGTATTATCTCCTATTCTATAGTACAGTACTAGATTTAAAGGTCCTGTGCCTAATTTTTTCTCATGTATTTGAGCAAAATTGCCCCAGTACAAATGTATTGTATAAATATGTTTGCTGCGTGCTATCTGCATTTAATTATAAACCTTTTTATTTAGGAAGTGCAAGTTATCATGCTAGTCATACTTATCATTGTTAGCTTCACCATGATTGCAAAACTCCACCCTGGAGTCTGAAAGTTGTGAAAAAGCACTTTTAAACTTATCATGGCGAATAATTAAGATGCTCAAAATAGGGCAAGTACGGAATAACTTGGACTACTGCAGACTGCGTTTTTTTCACGTTTTAAGACCAAAATCAGGAACAGCTCCATTAAGTTTTTAAACAACCTTGATCATCTCAGTTTAGTTTACAAGGAGCACCACATTGCACCATTAGTATCAGAATAACTAGTAAAAGTCCCAGCCCTTTCCACCACATAAGTCTTTAGTATTTTCCTGAGTGTTTCTTGAATGTAGTTTGCCTTATCTAAGTTGTTACTCTCACAAGTTTAGTCCAAATGAGAGTCTAAAGGCCATCTCCACTGGGACCTCAGGGACAGAGTCATGAAAACAAACATAAAACTCCTGAGGAATCGGCTCCAGCAGCATCCTCCTGTGAACAGACAAAAGGAGAGGGTTAGAAAAGACACAGGCGGAATTTATACATTAACAAAGATTTTATGTTGGAAGATTCATGACAAAATGTTTTTTTGTTCGATCCCGGTTGCTTACTGGTTGACTTAGAATAAAAACATAACATGGGAAGATTAAAAAATAATAAAAAATAAGTTTTATTTCTTGGGGAGGTATTATTAGTTTGTAGTTTCCAACCAGACTAATCTTTTTGTACGGAATATCTACAATCTATTGTTCACGCTAGCCTTATTAGTTTCCAAAAACAAAGAAATTTCAAACAATTCCCACATTAAAAATGTTTGAAACACTTGAAAGATTGTACTAAGCTTAGTCTGACAATACTAAAAACAATATATTTGGGACAACATGATTTTATCAACCAAAAGTCTATTCCTCTCCTGTAAAGTGTAAAGAAAAAATCTATTAGTCAGACGTACCCTATGACCCAGTATGTCATTGTGGGCGGGGGCTTCTTTTGGTCGGTCCAGTTTGGGGGTGTACACTGGAACAGAACCCCATGTTCCTTCACTGGACCCAGGCCCCACCCACCACTCTGAGGCCTGCCGGACCCCCGTCTGCCCTGGGACAACACACAAGAATAACAGGCTAAAACAGCACATTCAGCCAAAGGGAGAGAAGGCCAGAGCAAATAGAGCTGATGGATCTGACATAAAGTTAAACACAGACACCAGGATTAATGGACTTTCTTTCACAGAACTAAAAAAAAAACACTGCTCTGGGCTCTGGTGTGTTTAAATGGAGTTTTTAGTGTTTTCAAAGTAAAAACCAAGAAGTGACAACTATGTTTAAGCGTACATTCACAGTTGGTTTGGTCCTGGTTTGGTTTTCTGATGGAAGCAAGAACCTCTCCCATCAGAAAAGTTAAATAGTGCACCTTTAACTGAAGTACAGTGCAGTGTGTGGCTTTCTTGAGAGCAAATTGAACTGTTAAATGTGTCAATACTTAACAAAAATACATATGAGAGGAAGAGGAAAATGGTGACTATGTGCAATGCAAAATCTACTTCATAGCCAAAATTTGAAAATGACTAACTAACTAACTAACTAACTACAGTTATATGATTCTCAGGTGATTATAAGAGGATGGTTGGCTTGATATTTATTTTATAACTTAATTTACAATCCTTTGCCTTAAGCCTGTAGCCTTTGGCCTCACCTTTGCTGGAAGGCTCTGTCTGAAGGCGTGACGGATGGACAGGCAGCAGTGGTGGAAGTTTGTGATGAGTTGCGGGTGAATGGAGCCGCTGAGGAGGGACACGTCTCTGTGAGAGGGTGCAATGAACACCCCCCGAACACTATCCATCAGCAGGAAGTGAAAGAGAGTGTTATCGGGACCACTGCTCAGCCTGTGGTGGGAGGACAATGTAGACCATAGTACATGGTTTTATTGTAAATAAATGCATTTATGTTCAAGAATGTGATGATATTATCATGATATTATCGATGGAGGGCAGGGGCCTACAGCATATAACTCTATAGGACATTCACTATTTTTGAAAATTTCAAACTTTTACAAATGTTGGAATGTTAAACACAGTTAATTGTGGTTAGTACAGCAATGATCAAACTGGGATAGGCTACGGCCTTTTGATTCATTTAACTGCAGTGTAACAACACAGTTAGCAATTCTTTTACATTGCTTTTTACACTTCAGCCAAATCACTAGAAGTTTAGAACTCATGTTTTTATTTACTAACTCCTTTTGCAGCACATGGCATATTATTTCCAAATTGATTATTGATGATTAATGAGAAAACAAATCACATTTGATCAGATAGTTGTTGTAGCCAGGTCACTCACTTCATGTTGTACATGTCATCTGTCTCTCGCTCTGTCAGAGTTTTCTTCAAAGTGCCGAGGTGAAACGGGTTTGGGTGCTTCCTGGGACTCTGGGTGAAAAAACACATTGGCAAAAGTTATCAAAATTATTAGTATTTCACACAAAAACAACTACAGGTAAGTACTAGTAAACAGCATCTTCAAGTAAAAAGGCAGATTAAACTGTTCAGCTGCTCCAGCTCCAGCTAACTCACTCCATGCATTCTCCTTTAATCCATATAAATCTAAATAAAATAATCAGTAGACGAATAAAAAAAATTTGGTTGACTACGACACCATCAACCAATTAGGACTAACCCAGACTGCAAGCAATGCAGCTCCGGTCTAGTGGTCACAAGTATTACGTATAGTAAATATACAAGAGGAACTCAAATGGCACGCCGTGCAATGGGCTGGTGCTGGCGGTGGTGGTGGCAAATTGAATCTGTTGGGATTCCATTTTTGCCGGATGCTGGAGCCAACCGCAAGCCTTTTCTCTTAATGCATATCTTGTTTGGATACTATTTAATTATCAGTTAGTAACTGATTTTTATACTTTTGACAACCCTAGTTTCATGTAAAACAGAGACAACATAAAAAAACTAGATATGACTAGAATAATCAAATAACTTACCTTAAACAGTCCTCCGCTTCCTCCACTGCCTTCAGACCCTCCAGACCCCAGTGAATCACGTCTTGCCCCGATTCGCCTACCTGAGTCTTGGCTGGAATGTGGACTGAACCCCCGTGTCCTGGAGGTCCCTAAGCCCACACCCCCCTCTGGGCCCTCGCTCCCACTGTCTGAGAGGCTCCTCTGTGGGCTAGGCCTCCGGGACCTCTCCCCAAAAAGACTACGACCCCTGGAAGTGGAACATTAGAAAAGAAAATATTACTAGAAACAATACTATTGAAAACACATTATGCCAATGGCACAATAATCTTCTACGAGTCCCAAAAAATCCTTTTCTAAATTAATTATGTATAATAATTATATAGTCAATTATACAGTAAAGCTATGGTCAGCTTTATGAAATCCAACTTTCTGAGTGAAAATGTAAAATTTAAAGACTACAAATTTTTTTTAACTAAAACAATACTGAGTGATTTTTATCTTATTACATTTTTCACTTAAAAAATGTTCCTTAGTTTTCTATAACAAAAGGTCAAAGATGCATTATATCTGCAACACAACATAAATGTACTACACAAAATATTATACTGAGCCCCAAAAATATTGTTCATCTCCTTTTATTGAATATCGTAATTATAAGTCAAGCCTACCTGTATCCCGGAGAGGAGGAGCTTTTGACAAGTTTGCTGAGGACAGGGGAGGAAGAGGCCAGGCTGTCGAGGCGTTCTCGGGCTGAGGAGGAAGAGGAGGAGGAGGAAGAGGGGAGGAACCAGTCTGCACAAGACAGACATGGAGCTGGAGGAGCACTGAGTCGCTCCTCAATGCCCCCCTCCAACTCCTCCAACTGCAGCAGAGTCGCCTTCACCTGAGAGGGACATGGATGAAACATAATCTTTTACATGACAAGAGCAAACAGAATATTGACCTGTAAAATAAAGTCGCTGGTGATACATTGTAAGGATTTAAGTATTATATATATATATATTTTTTTTTTTTTTTTATTCCCAGCTTGGCTTTAGCCCATGGGGAAAGAACTTAAACTACAGAGGACCACCTAGGCCTCCTGTAACACTTACACATCCTAGCAACTAATTAAATGTATTAAATGTCTGTCTTTCTGAATGTGGATGCCTGTATAAAAGTCTAACCTGGTCAACATAAATAGAGTCAGGTCCTGGACAGCCCACAGCAGGGGAAGCACAGCCCCCGGCCTCCAACAGCACACACTGCATAAAGTGTCTCTGAGGAAAGAAAACATAAAACATATGAGTTTGCACAACACAACTTGCTCAAAATGTTCAATCTTATTTGGAGTGTTTAAGCTATATGCTAAAAGGAGTCAAGATATAGAAATTTTAATTATTATCCATTAAAAATCACAAAACATGTTTTTCTGTTTTAATTAAATATTTATTGTGACGGTGTATTTCAGATGTTTGCAAACGGCATCTGTTAGTCTATTTATAATCCAGATAATGATAAAATAGTGAACAATTATTCCAGTATTATTTCAGTAATTATAGCCCTACAGAATGAATGCAGTTACTGCTCGTGAACTGACATCCCAATACAACATATTAGTAATGGAACCAAATCAACAATGGTTCAAGCCCCAACTCAGTTTTACATTTTTAGTTTTCAGTAAATATCCAGGAGTGATTATTGTTCAGTCCCATACCAGTCCCACGATGAGTAGAAAGTATCGTCCCTGTGGTGTGTTGAATCCAGGTGCAGCTGTGGCTCTCTGCTGTGGAAACACCTCCCTCCACACCACCAGCTGGCCCACTCTCTGCTCCCAGGACAGGGGCAGCAGGAGATAGTGCTGACAGTACAGGCTCACATCAAGAAGGTCCTCTTTAGGCAAGTGATTAGCAATCAGATAGGACTAGAGAAGACAGACGATAGTTAATTTGTATTAAATAAGATCAAATTTAGTTTTCTATAGTGATGTGAACATTTACATTTGTGTTGTTATAGATTCATTCTATAAAGCAAGCAAAATCTACATTATTATTTGCACTGTCTCAGGAAAACCAACAAGAAAATCTATTTATTATTTAAAGGTGCACAATGTAATTTTTCCTTATGTCCATGGGGACATTATTGCCTTGTCTAAAATTTTCCACAGTCCAATTCCATTCAGTTCCAATTGTTTTTATTGAAAAAACATGCATTCATCTCGTGTGGGGTTGCCTCTCCACAGATCAGACCTGTAACTAACATTAACCAATTGGAGCTTTGAACGTGACACCTACCTTATAAAACAAACAGGAGCCAAGGATTACGTACATCCTCCTCAAACCAAAATAGTCTTCAGACTGTGAGGAAATAACATATATTAAGGAAAGGAATTCTACAAATACTCAAGCATGTAATCTTTTGTGTGATTTTATTTGATTTAGCTGCCTATATGTGCTCACCATTTCTCCAAAGTCAGAGGATTCAAAGTCAGAGAGAACAGTGTCCACCTCCATCTGAAAATAAAGCAAAGCAACGAGAGGAAATTCTATACATCACAAATGTGATTGTGTGAGTGAACAAGTGAGTGAACGCTTAAAACACTAGAGGGCGGCAGAGGTTTTGAATGATATCACAACACCCTACAGGCCAATAAAGTTTAATACAGATGGGGGGCAGCTAAAATGAATATTGTTAAAATTACAATTTTTGTTGCAATAAAGGCATTGCTAGGGTTCAGTCAGTAATAGAAATGATCAGGTTCAACATTTGAGAATGCATTTTTTGGATATTTCATAGCAAGGTGCATGCCATGAAATATGGCAGTATCACATTCTAGAATCTGAAAACCATCAATAGAAACTGCTGCCAAGTGCATTTGGTGTATATAAGGTCATATTTAAAATACCCAATTTATATTCACCAGTTGATCTAGTTGAAATGTGTACAGTTTTGTGCAATAGGTGGTCATGTGATATCACAACAATCCATAGTTTAAAATTGAGCAGGAGGACAGATCAGAATTCTATGGTCAAATTTAACTGTCTGATTTCAAATTTGTTGACATGGTTTAAGGTTAATACCTCTGTAATTACTGGGCCTATCCTCATGAAACATAAATTGGCACAAAGATCAACATCTTCTCTGTCAAGCATAACAAACAGTGAATATTTTTCCACAATAGCCTCAAAAAGTGGAGCATTATTCAAGGCCAAAAGACATGATTGTTTTCAGCTGAAAGTATTGAAAGCCATAAGATTAATATGGCAAGTTTGTGAAGCCAGACCCAAACAAATAATGGATCATAAGTTTTAATATTTCTTGCAAAAACAGTAAATCTCCCATAGAGTTATAGACCCCTGTCCTCCATCTGAGATTATGACATCATTAAATTCTTCAACATGAATATAACCTATTGCCAAATCAAAAATCATCATCAGCAAAATCATTTTACATCCCAACCTTAATTTCAGGTGGCAAAGTGAGCCATCGTACAGCAGGGAGTCCGTCCAAAAACAGTGTCCCAGAGGTGTCCATAGGGGGCACAGGATGCCCCTCTCTGAGACGGGATGGCTGGATGAGCTGCTGGAAGAACAGGCAGAAAAAGTGGTCCAGGCGAGGAGTATGGTCTGCTTCAAGGAATGCACTGTCAATCAAATACAGAATCGTTTTAATGATCAAATCAGATAATCCAAAAATTTGATCTGATTTTTTTGTGCGAGTTTCCATGGACAAAAGAAATGTGGCAGTTAATGAATGTATTTTTTGAGTAGCAAATTTTAAAGTAATTATTTCTATCTTGAACATTTTCTTTCATTTTTATCTTAGCCACATTACCTTTTTTGCATAATTTTGCCATGTAAAGATACCCAATGAGATGGGATCCAGCCTCTAGTATGTATAAAACCTGTTCATTTTAATTCAACTTTTATTTGATCTCTAATTCCTGTAAAGACAAAAATATCCTGGAAGCTTGATCTCAGATGGAAAAAGGGAAGAATTTCTTGAAATAAAAATGAAAAATCAGAGCCAAACCTGTCCAAAGAGCTGTACATCACTTTTAGAGTCCTCACAACATCTCCCATCACTGTCTGCAGGTACAGAAGAGGAACCCTGAGAATTAACAAGAAAATTGCATTAAATTTTACCAAAATATATTACATAAAGCATAATATTCATGATTTACAGTGAAGCTTATAACTACTAGACAAAACAGGTACTACATGAAATTATTTGCTCTATATTTGGTGGTCTTTAGAGAAATCTTTAAATGCACAAGTGGGTTTGACTGGGAATACAAGAATGGCTAAAGTGAATCATCTTGGAAACAACAAACTCAATATAAATGTCCTTTGGCCAATTTACAAAATTGTAATTGTTTTTACAGATAGTCCTCTCCATCTGCTTTTAAAATTAAATACCCATAAGAAAATAAATTACTATTTTTCATGAAATTTTGTCAAGTTTCAATTACTCACTACACAAAAAAGAGTCTTTGCGCCCCCTGCTGGCAATCAGTATATCCAACTTTCATAAGAAAGAAACTTTGACTTGTCTAAAGCTTGGTAGTCACTGTCTGTCACCTTCTTGTCTCTATGGTTATTGCCTCACCTGGGAAGTTCCACAGAATGGTATGTCTGGCATTTTTTTACTAGAGGCGTTTTTTTATTATTAAAATTCCTTAAAACAGTATTTACTCTTGCAGTGAGCAGGTTTTCCTCTCCACAGATCTGACCTCTAACTTGACGTCACCTGCTGGTCTGCTTGTCTTGGAAATAGTTATGTTTAATTGCATACTTTGGGACATTCCAAGCGAAGGCATCTCCATGGAGACAAGCAGGTGACGAACTCTCCACTAGACAAGTTACATACTGCACCTTTAAAGTATATGTTTAAAGTATCCAGTGTCTACCTCTCAGCAGGCAGCCCAATCACCAGCAGGTTGTTGTTCTCCTTCCAGTAGCCTACATGCACCAGATGTTTACCGAGGAGCAGAGACGAACTGAGGACAGACAAAAACAGAATAAAACAAAACAAGACTTTAAAAATAATGTTCAAAAAAGGATTCTGTTCCAAGTTCACGTTTTAAATACATCCAGATGAAATGACAAAAAGACTCAAATATGAATGGACAAACTAATAAGAGAATCACATTTCAGGACATGTTTATACAAGTATAAATACAGGGTTAGCAGTTTTTATGCAGGGTAAGACAGAATTTTTTGTTGTTTGTGGCATTATGGTAATAATTATACTAAATCAGAAAATGCTGACTTTGTGATTGTGAATTTTCCCCATTCAGTTTATTGAATATTAGAGCCTAACATATTCCATTTGTTTCTTCAACTCTGTGCAGTACCTGAGTATTTGTCCTCCTGTGACATTCTCCAACATATCACACAGAGTCAAAAAAATTCCTCTGACTCCTTTGAGTTGACGGGATGCTTCAGACACTGGGTACTGGTACAAAATCTCCTCCTACAACAATAAAACAAACACATAAAAATGATTACATTTACACACATTACTCAATCAACATGAAGGTACTGCATATTAGAAGATAGAATTTCATCCCAGTTATTTGCATGTTAAGAATATAACTCAAGCTAATCAATACAGAAATGCTTGGAGAAAAGTTTGGCCAAAAGTACAAATTGAGTATTTTGTCATGTGCATAAAATATGAAAATTACAATTATTACATCTAAAAATAACTGAAACAAACGGGGTGACACTGTGGCAAACCAACTCAGAGCAGAGGCAAGAAAACATCTGGTTTAGTCCATTCACTGAACAATGTGTTGGTTGGAAGCAACTCTAACCAAGATTTATGTTAAGTGTAATTATGGACAGCACACAGGAATGAATGAACCAATGTTTTGTTACCTCAAGCTTATGTCAAAATTATCTGGAATAAACAAAATAACTGTGGCGGACAAACAACAAGAAAAAACTAAATTAAAACTGAAAAATGTGCTTGTATGTTGTTTTTGTATAGTTTGATCTGGTAATATAATATCCCACAAAATAGAACAGATCATTCAGGCTATAGGCTGCTTTCACATTCCAGGCAAGGCCGAAGTCCTTTCAACTGACAACAATCATGCCTTTGGAATTGAATAAGGTCATGACTTTCTGAGGCTATTTGAAAAAAATAATTTCAAATAATTTAATTTAATAATTTCATATTTTTGTTTATTTGTACTGTCAGGAAAGACATTCTTCATGCTAGTTTTTGTTTCATATGCATAGGCATATATAGTAATTGCAGAGATATTAACCGTAAATCAAATCTGCAATCTGACAGAAAATTCCACCATAGAATTCTAACCTGTCCTCCTGCTCAATTTTAAACTATAGGTATTCTACAATGTTGTGAAGTCATATGAACCAAAACTATTCTTCATCAAATTCGACACAGCGTCGGGCAGCAGAGGGGAAAGTGGTTGTGGGCCAGAGGGCCAGAGCAGTGGGTGGCAGGATAAAGACTTGAATAAAGTCTTGGCTGTGACAATAAAGGAAAATAAATGACCAAGAAATAGCATACTGTGGTCTGTCAATGTGGTCTGCTGCCAGTATCTACAGTGCTGTGCAAGATTTTAAGAAGAGTGTGGACAAAAATCTCACAAAACTGCAGAAGAAACGATAAAAATAAGGAGGCATATGAAGGCACTGGTTCTACCTTACAGTTCCTATCCAGACTCGGAATAAAACAAAAATAAAAAAAATCTTTTAATTATGATGAGTACAACAGCGAGGCCAGCAAAGTTGTCCGGACTGGCATTACGGGTGACCCACCCTGGAGCCAGGCCCGGGGCAGGTGCTCGACAGTGAGCGCCTGATGGCCGGGCCTTTCCCCATGGAGCCTGGTTGGGGGAACAGCCCGAAAGAGCGACGTGGGGCCATCCTTCCCTGGACCCACCACCTGTGGGAGGATCCCGGAGGGGAGAGGGTCCCGCCCCAGCACCTTCAGGTTGGGGACAGGTCTCTCACTGTTGTATCAGCGCACAAGCTGAACGAAAGTGCAGAATACCCTGGCACCAGTACGCCCTAGGTCAGAGGTTGATGGATGACTTTGTGTTCGTATAATCTGACCTTTGGCCGCGTGTCTTGAACACTTGGGTAAAGAGAGAAGCAGAGCTGTCAACCGATCACCACCTCATGATGAGTTAGATGTACTGGCGGAGGACGAAGCCGGACAGACCAAGCAGACCCAAACGTACTGTGAGGGTCTGTGTTCTCCTCCTCTATTGTTGATGCGGCTGCTCGTAGCTGTGGTCGTAAGGTCGCCGGCACTTGTCACGGCAGCCACCCCCCCGGCAGTAACCCGGTGGTGGACACCGGAAGTAAAGAAGGACCGGAAGGTTGAAGAAGGAGTCCTATCAAGCCTTGTTGGCTTGTAGGACTCCTGAGGCAGCTGACGAGTACTGGCGGGCCAAGTGTGCCGTGGCTCGTGTAGTCGCAGAGGCAAAAACTCGGGGTTGGGAGGAGTTTGGGGAGGCCATGGAGGAGGACTATCGGATGGCCTCAAAGAGATTCTGGCAAACAGTCCGACACTTCAAGAGGGGGAAGCAGTGCTTCACCAACACTGTTTACAGTGTCGGCGGAGAGCTGCTGACCTCAACTGCCGATGTTGTCAGACAGTGGAAGGAATACTCAGGAATCCATCATCCAGGCTGAAGTCATTGAGGTAGTTGGCAAGCTCCTAGGTGGCAAGGCTCCGGGGGTGGACGAGATCCGTCCCAAGTACTCTGGATGTCTTGGCTGACATGTCTCTGCAATATCACGTGGTTATCAGGGACAGTGACTGTGGAGTGGCAGACCAGGATGGGGGTCCCTTTGTTTAATAAGGGGGACCGGAGAGTTTCTTCCAAATACAGTAGAATCACACTCCTCAGCTTTCCCAGTAAGGTCTATTCCAGGGTATTGGAGAGGAGAATCCGAATCCCCGGATTCAGGAGGAGCAGTGTGGTTTTTGCCCTGGTCACATAACACTGGATCAGCTCTATGCTTTCCATCAGGTCCTCAAGGGTTAATGTCCACATTTGTTTTGTGGATCTGGAGAAGGCATTCAACCATGTCTCTTGTGGTGTCCTTTGGGAGGTGCTCCGGAATTATGGGGTCCGGGGCCCTTTGTTAAGGGCTGTCCGGTCCCTCTATGACCAGAGCTGGAGCTGTGTTTGCATTGCCGGCAGTAAGTTGGACCTGTTCCCGGTGCATGTTGGACTCCACCAGGGCTGCCCTTTGTCACCGGTTCTGTTCATTGTATTTATGGACAGAATTTCTAGGCGCAGCCAGGGGCCTGTGGGGGTCCAGTTTGGGGACCACAGGATCTCATCTCTACTTTTTGCAGATACTGTTGTCCTGATGGCTTCATCGAGGCAGGCTGCAGCAGGCACTGGGGTGGTATGCAACCGAGTATGAAGCGGCTGGGATGAAAATTAGCTCCTCCAAAGGTCATTGTTCTCTACCGGAAAAGGTTTGCCCTCTCCTGGTGGGGGGTGAGTCCTTACCTCAAGTGGAGGAGTACAAGTATCTCAGGGTCTTGTTCATGAGTGAGGGAAGGATGGAGCATGAGACTGACAGGTGGTTCGTTGCAGCATCCACAGTGATGCGGTCACTGTATCGGACTGTTGTGGTAAAGAAGGAGCTGAGTCAAAAGGCAAAGCTCTCAATTTACCAGTTAATTTATGTTCCTACCTTCACCTATAGTCATGAGTTTTGAGTAATGACCAAAAGGACAGGTTCGTGTATACAAGTTTCTGAAATGAGTTTCCTCTGCAAGGTGGAGCTGGAGGACTTATCTGGGGTGAAGAAAGTCTGGGAGTCCCTGCTTAGACTGCTGTCCCTGCGACCCTGCCCCGAATAAGCAGAAAAAAATGGATGGATCTTTTAATTTAGGGGTAACTAATTATTTGTTGCATTAGTGAGTGAAATTTGTATTTTTGGTATAATGTGGTAAAGTCTCGATTTGACCCACAATGGGGAAACTGCAGTGTATATCCAGGTCAGTATTAGTGGAATAATGTAATGAAAATGAAATATGCTTCTCTCAAAATGGAACCCTTAAACATCTAAAACATAGATTTGTCTAGTCTGTGGCTGTTAACATTTACTGGCCATCCCCAACCTAAAAAATGAAAATCAATATTTATTAGGAATCTGCAAGAATCTTCAAAACTAAGCTTAAAGCTCAAAAGCATCATGTTTCAAAAATACCACCACAGGCTGAGCCTCCCATGTCTGCAGCTCCCTACAATCAAAGGACTAAGAAATCAAAGTTCAGTGGCTTCATGCACACACAGTAATTTAAAGAAACAACTGCAAGCAATCCCACACTCTCCATCCCAGCTGAAAAATGAACTAAATGAAACGAGTAAAAAATTTTAAAAACCAGCTCGCGTTGTTATATTTACAATATAGGAGGCCAATAAATACAGAAAACACACAATGAAGGTTGCATATGAAATAGATTTTTTCAGCAGATTTACCAATATCTACATTATCTTATCATTTTCATAAAAAGAGCATGCCTGCTTAAGGCCTGGTTGCTGAAATGTTTCCTTACTTGTTAATAATAAATTCTCACCTTTTGCAAGTGAGACAGTGTTAAAATAATATTGTAAAGTGTCAATTTATTGGGAGATTTAATATTATTCATTGTATTGAATTCTATGATGGGTGTGTAAACATAGCCTTCTCTTTAGGGTCATTGCTCTTAAAAGCTGAAAACATCCAGGGGTAAAATATCTGCCTAGTTTATCAAAATCCCTCCACATCACAGATATTCTTACTGTGCATTTATTTAAAAGCAACATTTTATTCACATGAAGATTTAGATTAAAGATAGATACTAAAGATAAATACTAAACAACCGTGTAATGTAAAAGACATAAAACCATAATTCTCTGTTGTAAAATTTGGATGTCTCAGAAGGAAATAAATCCAATACTGATTTCCTTTTGCAGTTTTCCAGTTCCTCCTCAGTCTGCTCTTTACATCACACAACCTCAAAGATTCCGTAGCCAACAAAATCAGAACAAGGGATAAAATGATTTCTGTTTTATTTCAGAAGCAGTTCATTCAATGGTCACTGTCCAAAATGGTCTCCCAGTAATGTATTTTACCTCATATTATTTTACAGCCACTTCAGGGAGTTTTAGTTTTACTATTTACTATACTGCTAATACTTATAGATGCCTACATTTCTCCTTCTTGTACTTCCCTTTTTAAATACAGTTTTATGAGGCTTTTTGGCCATGGATCCCCGGACCACAAAACTGATCGAGTTTCACCAAAACCACTTTAGTTTCCAAAGTGTATGGAAACTACACTCTGGTCTATATGTCATGTTTAAGCTCTACACTTTCATTAAGTCTTTTTTACTTCTTATGTAAGGGCAATTTTACCCAGCTTTTACTGCACATGTAAAGATTTTATCATGGCAGTTGTGGTTTTCCTGTTTTGTCTGGGATAGATGACAATAATGGCTGAAGGATTTTAGAAACACATCAAATTACAATTTTTCAGAAGAAGAATATTTTGATTAACTTTGCATTTTTTTTCTTTAACAAAGATTGTGTTCATAGTAAAGGCTTTGATATTAACGTGAACTATTAAAATAATAAACAAATAATCAATTCATATCACAATATTTTAAAGGAATAAACTACTAAAAGAACATGGGCAAGGAGCAAAGTGTTTGAATCGGTTTCTTTTAAATAATCACTTAAAATAGATCCACAGCTATTAGCTGGCAATCAACCAATAAAATATTCACAGTTGTATTTTGACAATTGTTATTGCTATCTGGACTCTAATACACATACCAAAAGACATTTCATAACAAAGGCAGTGGCAACTCTATATAATGCAAGTATATTTGCTTTGGACTTAGGACGAACCATAGCTTATAAAATAACCACTTAGAGCTTAGCAAAATGCATGAATGTTTAGTGAGCTGTGACTGACCTCGTCCTGTGGAGAAGCAGAGTCCAGTTTGAGTGACAGGTACATGACAATGTGAGGGATGTGTTCAATGGACATCTGTAACTCTGCCGTGTCCTCTCCCCACAGCAGACGCACCAGCTGACTGACAGGGGGAGATGACTTCATCCTACGGGCCTCAAAAGCATCATCAGCTCCAGCATTGTCCACAGGAACCAAGGTCTCCAGGGTCAACCTCACCTAAAAGGACAGGAAAATAAAGTTAAAAGTAACTTCAATGGTGGAGGGCCTGAAACCTTCTTGTCTTCATAGAGATGTTACTGCTTTGTCTAAAATGTTCCACAGTATGGCATTAAATGTTTCTTAATGGGGACAAGCCAGCAAGACAACCACGTCAAGTTACAGGTTAGATCTGTGGAGAGGTGACCCTCCTCCCAGTAACAATGCTTGTTTTTCAAGATATTTTGAGTTGTAATGTAATTAATGCAAAATAGATAGATTCTCTATGGCTTTATGGTATAAAAAAACATAAAACTGTAAGGAGTAAACACATTATTATACATTTAAATGTTTTAAATACATGGCAAATAAATTAAATATTTAATCGTAGGTAATGGTTATGGTTAAACCACCATACAAAAGAAAAGCAAAGAGAGCACAAAGAAACTATTGTTAAGCATATCTCTATTTTTCCCAGTTTTAATGAAAATTTAGTTCTGGGAAGCTACTTGGCACCCGATCAGACTAAGAGCATTTTTGTGGATTGTAAAACGTGCCATGTCAACAAAAGGAAGACAACTTTACTCATTCTGAAATCAGAGGAGACACAGAGAGAGGAGAAAGTGGCGTCCAAAACCACAACTACAGAGTAACAAGCAGCAGATCTGTGTTAATGTGAACCAGGCCGAACCAGACAAGGGCAAACCCAAGAGAGGACTGTGGCTTCAGTGGAGTCAAATCCACTTTCATTTAATACAGATACTGCCAATTTGTTATGCATTGTACATTAAAGGTGTACTATGTAACTTTTCTTGTGCAAGGGTGTTTAAGAATCAATGTTTTACAAAGCATTCTTTAGCAATAAAGTAGTTAGATATCTTTAATGACATATATCTCCATGGAAACAAGCAAGTGGGGGACCCTCTGCCAGAAAAAGTTTGAAAGATATGGGAATTATATACTATGCAGCAAATAATACACTGCCACTTCATTGCATTGACTATAATACTAGACAAGTTCTTTTAAAGGGACACTTTATTATCCCTGTAGGGAAATTTGTCCTCTGCATTAGACCTATTCTTCAATGCCGCTGGGGCATCTCATCAGGAGCAGAGGTGAGCAGATGTTGGGCTAGTCAGGACTACTGTAGCTAGAGGACCGTAATGTTTTGGGTTGATGGGAGAAACTGGAGGTAACAAGGAGAAAGATGTAAACTTCACACAGAAAGGCTTGGGCAACCCAGGAATTGAACCCAGAACCTGCTGTAAAGCATGAGGGCTGGCCAATCAGCCACTGTGCTGCTTAAATGCTTAAAGATCACACAGTGGACATTGAGTTGCGGTTAGACATCACTGACAACTGTAATCTGTGGAAAGCTGAAACTGTACATTTCTGATCTTGTGGCTCTGAGGAAAGACTGTCGGCTCTAACCACAGTCCACCAACCTCTGAACCAGGCGCCTCCATTTGGGCTCTGCGCCATTTTGGATCATTTCAGGGATATTATTAAAGAGGATCTGGAGGGAAAAAAACAGCCCTGGGACACACCATTGAGTCAATATGTCTGAGGCTGCCACTTACAGTTAATGTAGTGGTCAACTAGTCAGTGACTATGCTTTTGTTTAGTCAACTAGTCAAACAATTATTTATATTCTACACTGAATTTTTTGAATAAACCTTTAACCAAATAAAGGTTGAAATATGGTGGACTGGAGGCTTCTAGATAAGAGAATGTTTAACATACATGTTCTTTTTTGAGCTTCTGATTTACAGTGATAAAACAGTTGTGGCCTGACTGGAGAGCAAAACGTGATGCTTGCAATGTCTGGAATAACCCTTTTTTACTGCTACCTCCAAAGTTACAAAACAGTAGAAAGGAGTCATTTCTTTAGTCCAAATTAGTTTCCAAATCTCTAGAAGTCTTCTCAACTATACAGAAATATTTTGTGGCAACATTTACACACAACACAATTATTCTGTCAGCAAAACAACACTATTTCAGGATTTGGAAACTTAGTATATTTCCCAAAACCTCTTGATTTCCAGAATGGCTATTTAGTTTCCGACTGCATCTTCCAATCAGCTGAGTGTCCAACCTCACAAATAAACCAGTCTGCTTCCTGTGGCACAGTAGTCCTCTCCATCAACCCTAACGGTTCCCTATCATTTGCAAATTCCTACTTTTGATGGGCGAGTTTTTGGTGAAACCTCACGGGCCGTAGAAAAGTCCAAGGCTATTTGTGCTGCCGATGAAAGAATCAGTTTTCAGTAATTGTAGGTTTTTTAAAGTTAGACAACACAAACTCCAGCTTTCTATTTACGCATTATAGCAACAAAAAACAAATGAGTTTTTAAGAACTAACTTGGACCATTTCAAGTTTAAAGATGCCCTGCGTAACTTTTCTGGCAAGTATTCCCATGCATATCTCCAAGGGGGTGTTATTGGTTTGTCTGGAATGTTTCACAGAATGGCATTAAACATATTTATCTAGCATTTAATATATTATTGGTGAAAAAATGCATTTATTAATTACGGGTATCTTTAGTGATCAAAAAATCCTCCATGCTTCCATCGACATAGACAAATTAAATGCAGTACTGTGGAACATTTTAGAATATAACCAAAGCAATTTTTATGGAGACAGTAGATAGTAGATAGTAGAAGGCAAACCCTCTACCAGAAATGTTGCATGGTGCCCCTTTAGATGAGACTCTAAGCCGTGTGTGTAAATGAATACAAAAGAAAACAGAAACAAATATGAGTATAGACTATTGCCACTAACCTGTGTGGGTCCCGGAATGCAGGACAAAACTCTCTCAATGTTTTCAGAGTTCACATCGACATCATCCATGGCAACAAGCACATCTCCTGTAGAAAGAAAGATTAAATTAGATTACTCAGCAATATTGTGGATTATTTGAGTACATTGTTCCGTATTGGTACATAAACAAAACTTTATAGTAGTGATTGTTACCTCATGGCACGCACCAAAACAGAGCAAACTCCACACTGATATCAAAAGTCATCTAAAAACCCGGCTATTTTTGGTATTTAATGACTTTAATTGTTGGAGCATGCGGTCTTCCTCAAATGCGTCTTTAAACAGTAACTTATGTGAACAGCATTTTTAGTCATTAGTGGTGAAGCTCAATGGGCATTCCTGTGTCAGCTGGAAAACAATCAACTACAATGAGCTAAGAAGAGAGAGAGAAATCATTTTGTGTGCTTATGATACTAAAATACTAAATGCTGAAACTTAAATTAAAGCTGCATCGTGTAACTTTTCTGGTGGATGGTCTAACACCTGCTTGTCTTCATTTCAATGTTATTGCTTTTGCCTGGAATATTCCACAATATGCCATTGATCGTGCCTGCATTTTATTCAATTCATTTTTTTTTTATTGCTCCAAAAGACAATTCTAACAGTGAGCTGACCTGAATACCAATAGATTATTTAATTTCAACCTTTGGTCATCATACTACTCATGATTAAGTTCAGTATTATTCATAGTTTTGATACAGTGAGTTTCAACTAGTATGTGTATTGATTTTTATATACCGAAAAGGCTGTGAATACAACTGACTGACAGTCTTGCCAAACTTTAAAAGCATATTTTTTACCTGACGGTTTATTGAGCAGCCAAACATCTGTCGACAGTTGCAATAAAAAGTTAAAACTGTGACATCTGTAAATTCCACATTCAGAAAGTACAGACAGAATGAGACCTGGTCTAAATCACCTTATAGTTTTTGAGAGAAGGATGGATTCAAAAACAAACTTTCATCTGCATTTTAATTTGAATTCACATAAACTATTATCCATCAGTTAGTGAGAACAGTGTGATGCATTATTTGTTATTGTGAAACCTATAATAAATAATAAACCAACACCGGTGAAACCAATTAAAATATTTCAAAAGAGAATTTACTCCCTTGTGCTCCATAAATTCCTTAGCTGTTTTCTAAAATTGTCCCTGAATTGTTGGTAAATTAGTTTCAAACGCAGTAAGAAAAAGTAGAAAAGTGACAGGTAATCGCGATCATACTTGGTTTAAAAGGTACATTATGTAACTTTTCTGGTACAAGGTTGGCCACCTGTTATTAATATGCCTGGAGTCTTTCACAGTAGCCAATAAACTTGTATCCTTCTTCAGTTCAGAACTGAAGAAGCGGCTTGGATGAGCAGCAAAATGTTTTCACTCCTACAACATTTTGTCCAATTGACAGATTTAACTTCAGCTTTTACTATGGTTCAGACCTAGACGAGTGAGGGAGTACACAGACATGGAGATAGATACTGCTCCAAAGTAATAACATCTCCACCGAGACAAGAAAGTGCCATACTCTCCCCCAGCAAAGTGACAGTGCACTTTTAAATAGCTCATAAAAGACAAATTCTCACCTATCAGGATATCTCCACACTTGGCTGCAGGAGTGTTTGGGACCAGCCCATGAATCGTTAGCCTGTCCTCTCGTCTCATGCCGTCAGAGTCCCAGGACGGGCGATGGATGACCCCCAACAACGCCTCCAACAGCCCCCCATCTTCAAAGAGGGGTACTGACAAAGCAGAGAGGCGTTTTGGATTGAGATAAACACAAACTTCTTTAAGCTGCTTCTGGACAGTCCCTCCATGCCGCTGTCCAGACTGGTTCTTCAGAATAGAAGCTGGTACATCTTTGCCTTTTCTAAGTGTGGATCTGCGTTTTCTCCTCAGTATTTTAGCCAGTCTTTTAAGCGTGGCAGTTCCTTTAGCTCGAGAATTGCTGTGTTGTTTTTTGTGTTGCTCCGTGAGAATTTCAGCTTCCTTTTCACTGAATCGGACATGGTTAGTGGACACTTGTTGATGAGCGTTGGCCCGGGTCAATGCTAAATCTTCTTCTCCTTCGCTCAGCTCAAGGTAGAAAAGCTCTCCGTTCTTCTGGATGTCATCAAGCCATTCGGGCTCCAAATCACTGCACAGAAAAAATAAAATAACCTCAAATGTGTGGCATGCAGTATATAACTAGGGATGGATATCATTAAGGATTTATCAATACTATTACTCTTATGGATACTACTATAGTAAAATAATAGTTACAAAAATAATAAAACACACATTTTCACAGTGAAGAATACATATATATATATATATATATATATATATATTTTTTTTTTTTTTTTTTTTCAATTTATACTTCATGTCCATGATTATCCCTATCACAATAACACATTTTTAAGTGCGATATATTGCTGAAGTAAATACAGACAATAAACGCTAATATTTATGCCACTGACACAATAACCCAAGAGCAGATTTAAACCACAAAAACTATTCTAAATCTACAATATTGCAAAAAGCTGCAATAAATAAACAGCAGAATAAAACTATTTAGTACTTAGTTTGTGTTTGCAATAAGTCATAGAAGTTATCAATTACTTCTTACGGCTTTAATCTTATCATATAGCCAAAAAACAGCACAAAATTTCCCAGTTGTGCAAAGAAAAAGTACACATGATAAATATTAGCCCCCAAAAAATATTGTTCCAGCTTTCATACATTGAACAATAAGTCGCTATATTAATTATTGTGACAGGCCTATCCATGATAACTTGATTGCTCCACATAAGAAATTACTGGACAGGTAACCATAGCTCAAAAAATACTATGTAATAAAACAACATGTGACTGCCAAAAGAAACATAGAGGGTAATCTTAACAAATTCTCAATAGGTTCCAGAGTAAATCACTTGGAAATTATTTAACATATTTTATTACAGTAAATTATTCTTTTGCCCAATTGTGTTGAGTAAATTAGTTACTTTGCACCTTGTAATGTAATGTAATGTGTAGTGGCCAATTCCACAAAAATACACAATAAAATGTGTGTGTGTGTGTGGGGGGGGGGGGGGGGGTGCGTGCGTGCGTGTGTGTGTGGAGGGAAGTAAAAGTAATTGTAACTTTTATTAATATTTGCAAATCCTTTTATACAAGAAGGCTTTCAGAAGTGGAAAAACGTGCCCTCTAATTGTGCAACGTTAAAATGCAGATCTATCACATTACATAAGACGGTTGAAAACGTGCAATTATTTAAAGATGAAGGACTGCTGCTACCTCCCAAACTGAAAACAGGCCCCAAAGCTAAGTTAAGTGAAGGTTGCGGTTTTTCAATGGTTAGACACTCCCACTGTGGTTTTAGCAAAACTGCTCTCTTTAGTACCACAACACGCCAGCCCCAGCACCAACCAAGAGAAACGCGTATTCTTTGCAGTAGTTGTAGGTTTTTCAATGCATTTAACCTTGGCAAAACAACGTGCTTTTCTCCCAAAGCCTTACGTAGAAAGTGCAGTTAGCCATTCTTACTTGGAGCTACAGTAACTTGACTCTCCATCGCTTTTTCTGCCTTCGTTTTCGCTCCCACTTTCTTCTTTCTGTTGTCTGCCGATTACAGGACTTTGCGTACTTCTACCCGACGACATTTCTGACACTGTAGGTCTCACAATATTCGCAAAAAATGGGTTTAAACCATCATCTAGCGCCTAAATGTGCGATGAAATGTCCTCGCATGTTTTCAGCAGTAGTAGCGAAAGCGCCATAGTAGCGCCACGTGACTAAAATAACGCATTATGATTGGTTGAGCTGACGGTTACCCCTGACAACAGTGAAGCTTTATGAGCAGAGGCGAGCGGCTGGTTAAATATCAGGCATTTCGTCCGATTATTTTCAGTTTTCCGCCGTATACTGAGCTATTTCTGATAAACCAAGAATGAGATGACTGTCAGGTTCTACATTGAAATAATAAATAAATCAAATGTAATAACTTTTAATTAGCAAATGAGTGTTTTAAATGGCCTGCCAAACGAAATGCCTAGAATTAAAGAGAGGTTTATTTTCCAGTAATACTGTACACCGTTGAAAATGCATGATTTACGGACAGTGACACAATTGTGCTTATGGTAGACCTACTTTTTATTTACCACAATAGCCAAAATAATTTAAATGACAATATATAGGCTATTACTACAAAGAATTGCGCTGTAAAAGTGCACAGAGCGGTCCCGACAACTACTCTTATCCGAAAATATACATGCTGTAAATCCTCTCAAAGATTAAGCGACTACCTCAAAACCCCACGTGATAACAATACAGGACTATACAATAGGCCTACGTAGGTTGCTGTGTTTGAAATGCACGCAACTTTACTGACCTGTGCAGGAGAACGCTGCGAATAGAGTCGAAGTCATCAAAGTTTTTAGAAAATGAGCTTCTATCTCTGTAAAGGTTGCACATGGTTTGTGATTCATGGCTTCTCCAAATTGTCCAAGCTCAAAAAGAAGATATACCGCAGCCTGAATTCCTCTCCTCTGCGCGTTCTGGGTTTGAAGAGTAAAACTGCGCCACCAAAATAGTTTCGTAAGTGTTGTGTTTTCTCCGTGTAGTCTTCCCATGTGGTTTTCTCCTCTTGGCAGGTGGCGTCACTAAAGACGTCAAGACGTCAAACGCCTGCCCACCACGACAGTTTAAACCAGGGGCCGGCAACCCGCGGCTCCGGGTTGCCGGCCCCTGGTGGGGCTTGGGAAAATACATTTTAAGTATTTAATTGAAGTGTATTTTATTTGTGTTAGCTCTTTTTTTATTGTACTTTAAATTGGAAGATTATTATATGGAAGCCCGTTTCCGCCATGAAAAAAAAAATAAAAGCCCCACAGAAAGTCGAAATTACGAGTTTTAAACTCGTAATTATGAGTTTAAAACTCGTAATTATGAGTTTAAAACTCGTAATTATGAGTTTAAAACTCGTAATTATGAGTTTAAAACTCGTAATTATGAGTTTAAAACTCGTAATTACGAGTTTAAAACTCGTAATTTCGACTTTTAAAACTACTAATTATGAGTTTAAAACTCGTAATTAGGACTTTTAAAAGTATGAATTATGAGTTTATAACTCGTAATTTTGGGAATGTAACATTTACAAAAAGTGAACCTCATCAATTTTGATTAAATGAATTTGGTATTTTAATAATTTCCTCAATAAACCAGCGGGGTTGTGACCAGCTGGCACTCTGCTCAGACCAGGAAAACGAGCGCTCACAGACACAGAGCACAGCTCATGAGTGGTCAGAACAGCACTCAGGGCCCACTGATTTGTTCAAGACGCCAGAAACTTTACTGGAGCTTAATTTATTCATTTTTTAAAAGTATGTAGGTGATAAACATAACAGTCCTCCTCCTGTCTCCTCTGCTCTGTACACTCAGTTGCAGTGTGCTACAAGCTCAATTAAGACTTTAAAAGTTCTAATTACGAGTTTTAAACTCATAATTAGTAGTTTTAAAACTCATAATTACGAGTTTTAAACTCATAATTAGTAGTTTTAAAAGTCGAAATTACGAGTTTTAAACTCGTAATTACGAGTTTTAAACTCATAATTACGAGTTTTAAACTCATAATTACGAGTTTTAAACTCGTAATTACGAGTTTAAAACTCGTAATTTCGAGTTTTAAACTCATAATTACGAGTTTAAAACTCGTAATTTCGACTTTCTGTGGGGCTTTTATTTTTTTTTTCATGGCGGAAACGGGCTTCCATATTATTATGATCTTAAAATAAAATAATATTTTCTTATTTTTCGTTGCTCAAAATAAGCGTCACACTCGCGGAACAATGTTAAAAACAAACACCGCTCACGTCTCACGTCTCAGACACAGACACAGGCACAGCTCACAGTCCTTCGTAAAGAGCCCTGATTTTCAGACGCTGTGCGCACAGGGGTCAGGAGCAACTTTCGCCCGTCCCTAATGACACACTAATAAGCTCGTCCGTAGATGTATCATGAAAATCCTGCTGGAAATCGCCACAGAAATCTATTTGATGTAGTAGCAAGTTTATTATCTGCTCTTGTCTCCGCGATGACGTTTCACGTATAACACATCAGACACGACGCACAAAAGTAGAGCCACAAGCGAGTGAAAATGAGCCAAAACAAGTCTTTGGAGAGCTTTTTAACAAAGGGGAAAAGGACAACTGAGGAGCCAGAAGAGGAGACTACGACCTCCAAGTAAAAGAAAGATAAATTTAACAGACAATACCTACTTAAAATCTGGGTTTGTCGCTACAGGTGACTCTCACGCGCAGAGTCCGCTCTGCATAACATGCGGGAAAAGCAAATGAGGCAATGAAACCTTCAAAACTGCTTTGGCACATGGAGAATAAGCACCTGGGATTAAACGATACGCCTTGGGAGTTTTTGTTTGAAAGAAACTGCGGAGCAGAGTAGACATAATCACATAATCAGCGCAGAGCTCACACTGATGCAGCGGTTTGGTGAGTTGTATTTTTTTATGCACTTAAGTTGTTTTTTTTGCCATATTTATCTGCCACGTGTAGAAGGCTTGTCCATGAAAATAAAACCTAAAACATTATTATTATTATTATTATTATACACAGTGTTATCTTCATTTTAGATGTCAAAAAGTATTTGCGGCTCCCAGTGTTTTATTTTACGTGGAAAGTGGGTCCAAATGGCTCTTTGCGTGTTACAGGTTGCCGACCCCTGATTTGGAAGGACTTAAGATTAAAGAAAGTGGATTTTAGGATCACATTATTTTTTGTTTATTGTCAGGCTTTGGATGCTGTGATTTCACATAAATGCGCATATTGCAATGCCCCGTAGTCACAGGTAAGAAGCACACGCCTTGTTTCTTGCAAACGGGTTTATTTAATAAAGTGGTGGCACTCAACCGAGCTGCTGTTCAGCCACAGCTCACGCTAACTCTCCAAAACACAGAACAGAACTTGGACCTCGCCTTCAGTCCCTCTTCTCAAAACACAACACATTGTCCAAAACCCCCACAGCGCCCCCTCCTGATGCAACAGGGATAAAACAATAACACATCCCAACACAGAGCTATTACAATATTAATGAGTAGGGATGCACAGATACCAATACCACTATAGGGGGCCAGTACTCCTACTGTCAATGGGCCGCCGATACCAAGAGCCGATACCACTGTAGCTGTGCTGCTTCTTGTTTGGTCAGTACTCGTACTGTCAATGGGCCGCCGATACCAAGAGCCGATACCACTGTAGCTGTGCTGCTTCTTGTTTGACGCTCACACCTCATCTCTCCAGAGAGCAGTGAGCTCTGAGTACAGAAGCATAAAAGGTACACATTAACTGTTCTGCATATTTGACTGTCACATGAAATATACAAATATTTAGGACTCTAAAGGTGTTTACAGTTCACAGAGGATATCGGCGCAGTGTTTGTGTTTACAATAGTAGCATGCTAACGTCGCTAAGTGGCGCTGACGTTTATTTGCTTGTGCTGCATTGAAACGTATTATAATTGACAAAGAAATATAGAGCATGAATAGAGCATGTCCAGAGCTTTTAAAAGAGACATAACATGTCGATATTGATCACAGTGTGGCCGTTGTAAAAGTAACAAAACAGTCACTGTTATGCTAAGAGTGGCGTGTTAGCAGTTAGCATGTTAGCTAAGAGGAAGTGGTAAATATTAAAGCCAGATGCTTATCTAAATAAATCATTGGCATTATACCTAACTACAGTGATGATTTCAGTAGATAAGATAAGTATTCTAAGATGAAAAAGAAGGCTACAAAATAAAATCCTACGAAATTAATTTGCAGTGGTATCGGTGCATCCTTATATGAGTATTCACAGCACATTCAGGAGTAATGTAATATTCATGAAATAAATAGTTTTGCTTTAATTTTAAATAAGTAGATAAGTAAATAGGCCTATTTCTACATTTATCAGTTATGGAATTGTTAGAACGTGAAGTGGTTGCGTTGTGTTGCTATGGACGCGTTGTGTTGCTAAGGACGCGTTGTGTTGCTAAGGACGCGTTGTGTTGCTATGGACGCGTTGTGTTTATTTTTAAAAATTTCAACATTCCAAAGTCTGAGAGAAAAAAGTCACGCTTTGGCCTTTCATTCAACGATTTATCGAAAATCAGCTGATCCGCAGGTGTTTTTTTACTGTCTTGGTGCTTGAGTTAACAGGCTTTCAGCATGGAGCAGCTAATTTTAACTCAAACTTATTGTACTATTTTGACAATTAAGTACATTATGTTTCATTAAGGGAGATTGAGTGTATATAGATTTTGGCATATTTTCCCCCAATGTAGTCAAGGTTTACGCTAGTTTTGCTTTAGACCAAATGTTATTTGGAAAGCCAAATAATATAAGAGACATATTGTGGTAAGTTTCAGTCCAATTATTTCTATATAAAGTAACTTGAACTTTTATTCTGTGTTTTCCAGTTTGTGTTGTCTGGTCACTTGTTTGACCACTCCTACAGTGCCTGCTGCAGGAGGAGGTCTCGGGGTTTGACTGAACAGGTAAGAAAGTACAAAGCACATATCACCCCATTATAACTACCGTGAGCTACAATGTTTAGTAGATAAAATTACTTTCTAAGAATGGCTGCTACAAACTACCAGTGAAACTCGTACCACAGTTTGGTAAACAATGCACCTCACTAAAGTTTATCAAACCTAACTCACCTCTGTGTCCCTTAGGCCCTGAGCAACACTCCCGCTCCTGAGGTGGCCAAAGTCGCGGGTTTGGTCCCTGTCTCCGCCTCTGCCCCCAGCCGAGGAGTCCAGGCGTGTCTCCAGGAGGCTCGCTTTGAAGCGCAAAGCGAAATCGGTAAGAGGGAAATTCAAGTCTGTATAGTTTAATCTGCTATTTTCCCATGCAACAACAAGAATATGCTTTAACCAAATACATTACTTCGGTTTCAATAATTGTGCTAAAATGTACATTGAAATCGTGCCCCCCCTCCTTCCTCCTCCCCCCTCTGCTGCCACTCCTCCTGAACAGGTCCAGGTCCCCACCTTGGAGTCCTCCGTCTCAGCTCACCCTCTTCCTGAGTCTCCCTGCCCCGCTGACCCTGAGTGTCCTCTGCTCATCCATGGCCACACTGTGGAGGAGTATCAGCCCATCTACCACTCTGTTGTGGACTCCATGCTGACGTACGTTTCACCAACCAGATTCAACTCTGGTCACATTTTCTAACTCCTACCAGTTCATTGTCATATTATTTGGTAACTGAGCAACATTTTTCTTTGGTTTTATGTTACTGCTACTGAACCATTTTCAGTTGGTTCAGTCCCGGTTCAGATTTATTTGGTCCTTGTTTCCTTGTTTAGTCTGTTTTTAGTCTTGGCTCAGTCCTGCTTTACTCAGTTTAGTCTTTATTTATAAGTAGTCTCTCCTCTAAAACATGAGTCTAATTGTTGGTGTTCTTATGCTCTGGGTGTTTGCAGGTATCCCAGTGGTCGTCCCCGTCCCTACAGCCTGAAGCTGGGCCGTAGGATTAAGCAACGCCTGTGGGGGGAGATGGAGCAGCCCCTCATCTGCGAGATAGAGACCAGTGGAGGTCTCCTGCACTACAGGGAGTCCCATAGCACAAGGCCCTATCCACCTCTCATTGATGTGGATGTGTCTAAGGAGCCGGCACCTAAAACATCTCCTCCTTTTCTTTTTCAGGCCCAGCCCGCTGTCTCTGCTGGAGCTCCTCCCAGTCACCCACAGCACCACCTTCTGACAGGGCAGGTAAATACAAGCCAATGCAGAACTTTTATCAATCCAAAGAAAGTGGTTTTCTCAAATCCCCATGTTCCTTCTTTGGTGCAGGCTCCTAAAAGACAAGCTGCCGACTCCTCTGCTCCCACCCCTCCTCACTCAGCCAAGAGACGCAAGTCCCACTAAACATGGGCTCTCAGTCTCAACATGAGACTGATTTTGAACTTTTACATTTTGAAGTGGTTTTAACTTTTATTTGTAGATTTTAGAGTTACTTTGTGCCATTTTGCATTTGCACCATTAATATCTTTGTGTCGACCATTTTATATTTTATTGTTTTTTCTTTGTGTGTCATTTTGAATTTATACCATTTGTGTGCCAATTAATAATCTTTATTGTCTGTGTTTTGTAGGTTTCAGCACTAGGCAACCCCTCAAAAAAACAAAAAAAAAAAAAAAACTGTCCACCAAACCATCTCTTCTGCTTTGCACCTCGTGGCTACTGCCCCCGCTCTACATCAACATCTTCAGGGGCGAGCCATCTCCACCTTCTCCATCTTCTTCAAAGATAAATATGGCTCCGACATCAGCCAAGATCTCCTCCATCAAAACAATGCTCCAGCCCCAGCCTACCAGCAACATCTACAGGGGCAAGCAGCCATTTTGATCCTCCTCAGCTCTCCACCGAAATTAACATGACTTTGCCCAGTCAGTGCCCCAGCCTACCATCACCAACCTCAGGGGCAAACATCTATTCTCCACCATCCAGCCTCCATCCAAAACCTCTTCTCCGTGGTTACAACTGTCAGTGTGCAGGTACGTGTTTGGCCTCTGGTTTAGTTCTTATTCATAACTAGACTCTCCTTAAAAATATGTGTCTAATTATTGGTGGTAACTGTGCTCTTGTGTAATTTTAGCATTTTAGATTTGATTGTGATTTTGAATGTGTACCATTTAATAATCTTTATTGTCTGTGTTTTGTAGCTTTCAACACCAGACTGCCCCTGAAAAAACGGTTGTCTTGCATTTCATGGCTACTGCTTCAAATCAACATCTTCAGGGGCGAGCCATCTCCATCTTCTCCACCGTCTCCTACGACACATGTAACATCTTATGTGTCCAATTTCAACAGATCTACTGCCCCAGCCTGCCATCACCATCTACAGGGGCAGTAGAATCTGCCACTCTCCAAACTCTTCTCAATGGTTACAGGTATGTGTTTGCATCATTGAATTTGAATTTGTACCTCTTAAGTTTGTGAACTAATACTCTTTATTTTCTCTTTTTTCCCCTCCTCGAACCGCCACCTTAACGTGGTGGAGGGGTTTGTGCACCCGTATGATCCTGGGAGCTATGTTGTCGGGGGCTTCATGCCCCTGGTAGGGTCACTCACGGCAAACAGGTCCTGGGAGACGGATCAGACCAAGAGCGGTTCAGAAGCCTCCATGATGAGTTTAAGAACAAGGCCAGTTTTGTTGACCAGACTGGCGTTACTGGGGCCCCACCCTGGAGCCAGGCCTGGGGTGGGTGTTTGTCAACTAATACTCTTTATTATCTGTGTTTTGCAGTTTTCAACAACAGGCTGCCTGTCCAAATAAACCTGCATGCTTCCAAATTCAACTGATTCTACTGCCCCAGCCTGCCATCATCATCTACAGGGGCAAAAGAAAACTACCACATCAAAATACCATCTTGTCATATTGCACCTGCCTAATACCATCCTGCAACTGCCCAGTGTACCATTAAAATATACAGAGCAGTAACACCATCCTCCAGTTCAAATATGGCTCAAAATTTACAGGGGCAAGCATCAGATCAAGGCAAGCAGATTCTCATCTAATAAACTAAAGTTAATTATGATTGGATGTTTTCTGTGTTTTTGTTTTTTTCCAATTCATTTTGCCAAATATTACACATCTACTGGTTTCTACAATACAAGTGTAGTGAGATCCTTGCACACAGTTTATTGTATATGTCTTTAATAACTTTCAACTCTACTTTACCATACACTATGTTATTGTGGTCCAAGCTGGACTCTTTAAGTTATAATACTGCAAATGCAAGTGAAAATATTTGTACTCAATGCACTCTGCTTTGGCTGACAAAAGTCAACAAAAAACTTAATATTGTTATTAAAATGCCAGACCATACCATTTTCTTATTATAATATAATACATCTATAGTATACAGAATTTAGGCCATCCATGGGTGTAAGTGATTTATGGCAATTATCAATTTAAAGCAAATTATTAAATTATTAAGACTGCAAATTCTAGAGGCTCACGACAGCAATAGCCACACGTATAATACTGTAAAACATGTAAGGAAGTCTGCCAAAGAAATGTAAAAATTCTGGACATTTTTTTCTTGGTTTCTGGTGCATTTTTGATATATTCCACTTGACTAAAGTGGGCTTGCATTTATCAATTCTTTATGTCATAAAATGCAGAATTGGATAGAGTAGCCAAATAATGTACTTAAGCAAGGGTACACTTACTTCAAAATCATATCACTCACGAAGTACAAAGTAGTGATCCAAGTTAAGAGTTACGTAAGACATAACATCAGATTTATAATCACCAGATCATTTGGATTCCAAATCTTTAATCTTAAGTCCTTCCAAATTTTGGAATGATTTTGGAATGATTTTCACATAAATGCGCATATTGCAATGCCCCGTAGTCACAGGTAAGAAGCACACGCCTTGTTTCTTGCAAACGGGTTTATTTAATAAAGTGGTGGCACTCAACCGAGCTGCTGTTCAGCCACAGCTCACGCTAACTCTCCAAAACACAGAACAGAACTTGGACCTCGCCTTCAGTCCCTCTTCTCAAAACACAACACATTGTCCAAAACCCCCACAGCGCCCCCTCCTGATGCAACAGGGATAAAACAATAACACATCCCAACACAGAGCTATTACAATATTAATGAGTAGGGATGCACAGATACCAATACCACTATAGGGGGCCAGTACTCCTACTGTCAATGGGCCGCCGATACCAAGAGCCGATACCACTGTAGCTGTGCTGCTTCTTGTTTGGTCAGTACTCGTACTGTCAATGGGCCGCCGATACCAAGAGCCGATACCACTGTAGCTGTGCTGCTTCTTGTTTGGTCAGTACTCGTACTGTCAATGGGCCGCCGATACCAAGAGCCGATACCACTGTAGCTGTGCTGCTTCTTGTTTGACGCTCACACCTCATCTCTCCAGAGAGCAGTGAGCTCTGAGTACAGAAGCATAAAATGTACACATTAACTGTTCTGCATATTTGACTGTCACATGAAATATACAAATATTTAGGACTCTAAAGGTGTTTACACCACCAAAATCTCACCAAAATTAATTTATCAAAGATTCCTCCTACTCATCCTCCTTCAACAATAAACATGGCACTTTTAAATGTCCGCTCTCTGCTGAACAAAGCTTTTATTGTCAATGACTTAATTTTAGATCACAAACTTGACTGTCTCTTTTTAACAGAAACTTGGTTGGGTGGAGATGGACCGGTTGTTCTCAATGAGGCCTCCCCCTCTGATTTTAACTATGCCTTTTCAATTAGGGGTAGTAAAAGGGGAGGTGGCACTGCTTCTATATGTTCAAGTACTCTGGCCACCAAACCTATTTTATTTAATAATTTTAAGAGTTTCGAATACCACGCAGTTGTTTTTAATAACCCACAAATTTTAGCAGTAACAATTTACAGACCACCAAAAAAGTGCAGTATTTTTATCAATGAATTTTCGGAATTTTTATCAATTCTACATAATTCTTACAATATGATTATTTTAACCGGTGATTTTAATTTACATGTAGATATTTTAGACCCTGTTGCAAGGGAATTTTTAAATGTTCTTAATTACATGGATTTTACCCAGCATGTGACACAGCCAACTCACAACAGAGGACACACTCTGGACTTGGTCATCACTCATGGCCTGTCTGCGAGTGTGTCCTCTGTTGTTGACCTGGCTGTGTCAGATCATTTCTGTGTGTTTTTTAATATCACTGGTTTTATTCAGCGGGAGACCTCTGTGAGAACTGTGAGGAAGCGTCATCTTACCCCTGAAGTGGCTGCAAATTTTATTCAAATTTTAGAGAACACTCCTCCAATTGTTTTACCTGCCTCCTGTGATTTTATTGTTGATGATTTTAACAGCAAACTTCAATCCACTTTAGATACAGTTGCTCCTCTTAAATTAAGCAAGGCCCCCCCCAAACCTGCAGCACCATGGAAAACTGAATCAATAAAACAACTTAAACGAAACTGCAGAAGGGCAGAAAGAAAATGGAGGAAAAACAAAATCACAATTAACTTTCAAATGTACACCCAACATCTAAAAACATATAATAACGCCATCAGAAACAATAGAAACTCATATTTCTCCAAACTAATCACAAATAATAAAAACAACCCCAAAATTCTTTTCTCCACTATCGACCATCTCACTAACCCTGTTCTTAACAACTCCAAACTCCCTCCCACTGACTCCCTTTGTGAGCAGTTTGCAGACCACTTCATGGGAAAGATAAACAAAATCAGATGTGACATTTTATCTAACCAAACCACTGTTTTTAACACATCTGATTGTTTGTCTTTACCAGAGGAAACACTGGACAGCTTTGTCCTGGTTAATGCTGAGAGGCTTGATGAAGTTTTCTCCTCAGTGAGACCCACCACATGTCTTGTTGACCCCATTCCAACACGGTTCTTCAAGTCATTTTATGAATCTTTTAGAGACGAGCTTTTAAACATGATGAACTACTCTCTTCAGACAGGGGTCTTTCCCACTGCCTTTAAAGCTGCAGTGGTGAGGCCCCTGCTGAAGAAGAGCAATTTAGATTTTAATGATTTTAACAATTACAGACCAGTGTCTAACTTACCATTTTTAAGCAAAATTTTAGAAAAACTTGTTTTTACCCAGCTTAATTATTTTTTAAACACACAGAACATTCTTGAAGAATGTCAGTCTGGTTTTAGAGTAAACCACAGTACAGAGACAGCCTTGACAAAGATTTTAAATGATTTTAGACTAAATTATGATTCTAAACAGGTGACAGTGTTGGTTCTACTGGATCTAAGCGCTGCCTTTGATACAGTAGACCACACTATTCTTTTAAACAGACTCAAACACCTGGTCGGCCTCTCTGGTACTGTACACAAATGGTTTACTTCCTACCTCACAGACAGAACATTTATGGTAAGCTTAGACACCTACTCCTCTCAGGTTCATAAAATCACATGTGGTGTGCCCCAGGGTTCCATTTTAGGTCCTATACTTTTTAACCTGTACATGCTCCCTCTTGGTGATGTCATCAGGAGACATGGAATCAGCTTCCACAGCTATGCAGATGATACACAGCTTTACATCTCCATGTCTCCTGATGACACCAGCCCAGTGGATGCTCTTTTTAACTGTATTTTAGACATCAAATCCTGGATGGCAGAAAACTTCCTCCAGCTTAACCAGGACAAAACTGAGGTTTTAATCATCGGTCCTGAGGCCCAGAGAGAGAAACTTTTACCCAAATTACAGTCACAGTCTTTTAATCCATCATCACAAGTAAGAAACCTGGGCGTTATTTTTGACTCTGAGCTGACTTTTATTCCACACATTAAAAACATCACAAAAATTGGTTTTTACCATTTGAAAAACATAGCCAGAGTCCGTCCCATTCTCTCTCGGGCCAACACAGAGACGCTGATGCATGCTTTTATCACCAGTCGTATAGACTACTGTAATGCCCTGCTCTCTGGTCTTCCCAAAAAGGCGATTTCAGGTCTACAATTATTACAAAATTCAGCAGCACGTGTCCTGACTAAGACCAGGGGGCGGGACCACATTACACCGGTATTAGAATCCCTGCATTGGCTCCCTGTGTGTTTCAGGATCGATTTTAAAGTTCTTTTACTGGTTTTTAAATGTCTTAATGGTCTTGGGCCTTCTTATCTTACAGAACTGCTTTTATCCTATGAACCCTCGCGGCCCCTGCGCTCCTCCGGCAGCAGGCTCCTAGTCATTCCCAAAGTCAGGACACACACGCATGGAGAGGCCTCTTTCCAGTTTTATGGCCCCCGTCTATGGAACAGTCTGCCGGAGGACCTCAGGGCCGCAGAGAACATTCAGGTTTTTAAAAGCAGGCTCAAGACCCATCTTTTTAGCATAGCTTTTGATTAGTATTTATCATTTTAGTTTACTTCTCTATTTATTTAGTCTTATTTAGGCTGGCTAGTGTGTTTATGTTTTACTTATGTTTTATTTACTTGTTTAGTTTTGACTTATTTTATTATTTATTGATTATTTTATTATTTATTGGTTATTTATTTTATTATTTATTGACTTATTTATTAGTTTTGACTTATTTTATTATTTTTAATCATTTTAGATTTGCCAGTGTTTCCTCTGAGGAGCCCTCTGCACCGGGAGCTGTGGTTGGCTGTGGCTGCTGGGCCCTGGTTCGTGGGCCCTGGAGGTTTGGTCTTGCCTCATCTCTTCTCTGGGCCCTGGGCTGGTGTCCTGTGGCTGTGGGTGACCCTGTTCCTGGTGCAGATGGTTCCTCTGGTGGCGCTCTCTCATCTGGTTCATCTTTATCCAGCCTGTTCCACTTAAACATATTTTAAATGAAACTGAGGTATTTTAACATGTGTTGAGGTGGGGGGTGGGAGTGTGTGTTGGGGTGGGGGGTTGTTTGGTTATGATTATTGATGTGTTGGGGTTGGGTTGTTGGGCTGTCGGGTGGCTGGGTGGGTTTGGTGGGTGGGACTGATTTTAATGCTTTGTAAAGCACTTTGTGTTACTTTTTTTTGTATGAAAAGTGCTATATAAATAAAGTTTGATTTGATTTGATTTGATTTGATACAGTTCACAGAGGATATCGGCGCAGTGTTTGTGTTTACAATAGTAGCATGCTAACTTCGCTAAGTGGCGCTGACGTTTATTTGCTTGTGCTGCATTGAAACGTATTATAATTGACAAAGAAATATAGAGCATGAATAGAGCATGTCCAGAGCTTTTAAAAGAGACATAACATGTCGATATTGATCACAGTGTGGCCGTTGTAAAAGTAACAAAACAGTCACTGTTATGCTAAGAGTGGCGTGTTAGCAGTTAGCATGTTAGCTAAGAGGAAGTGGTAAATATTAAAGCCAGATGCTTATCTAAATAAATCATTGGCATTATACCTAACTACAGTGATGATTTCAGTAGATAAGATAAGTATTCTAAGATGAAAAAGAAGGCTACAAAATAAAATCCTACGAAATTAATTTGCAGTGGTATCGGTGCATCCTTATATGAGTATTCACAGCACATTCAGGAGTAATGTAATATTCATGAAATAAATAGTTTTGCTTTAATTTTAAATAAGTAGATAAGTAAATAGGCCTATTTCTACATTTATCAGTTATGGAATTGTTAGAACGTGAAGTGGTTGCGTTGTGTTGCTATGGACGCGTTGTGTTGCTAAGGACGCGTTGTGTTGCTAAGGACGCGTTGTGTTGCTATGGACGCGTTGTGTTTATTTTTAAAAATTTCAACATTCCAAAGTCTGAGAGAAAAAAGTCACGCTTTGGCCTTTCATTCAACGATTTATCGAAAATCAGCTGATCCGCAGGTGTTTTTTTACTGTCTTGGTGCTTGAGTTAACAGGCTTTCAGCATGGAGCAGCTAATTTTAACTCAAACTTATTGTACTATTTTGACAATTAAGTACATTATGTTTCATTAAGGGAGATTGAGTGTATATAGATTTTGGCATATTTTCCCCCAATGTAGTCAAGGTTTACGCTAGTTTTGCTTTAGACCAAATGTTATTTGGAAAGCCAAATAATATAAGAGACATATTGTGGTAAGTTTCAGTCCAATTATTTCTATATAAAGTAACTTGAACTTTTATTCTGTGTTTTCCAGTTTGTGTTGTCTGGTCACTTGTTTGACCACTCCTACAGTGCCTGCTGCAGGAGGAGGTCTCGGGGTTTGACTGAACAGGTAAGAAAGTACAAAGCACATATCACCCCATTATAACTACCGTGAGCTACAATGTTTAGTAGATAAAATTACTTTCTAAGAATGGCTGCTACAAACTACCAGTGAAACTCGTACCACAGTTTGGTAAACAATGCACCTCACTAAAGTTTATCAAACCTAACTCACCTCTGTGTCCCTTAGGCCCTGAGCAACACTCCCGCTCCTGAGGTGGCCAAAGTCGCGGGTTTGGTCCCTGTCTCCGCCTCTGCCCCCAGCCGAGGAGTCCAGGCGTGTCTCCAGGAGGCTCGCTTTGAAGCGCAAAGCGAAATCGGTAAGAGGGAAATTCAAGTCTGTATAGTTTAATCTGCTATTTTCCCATGCAACAACAAGAATATGCTTAACCAAATACATTACTTCGGTTTCAATAATTGTGCTAAAATGTACATTGAAATCGTGCCCCCCCTCCTTCCTCCTCCCCCCTCTGCTGCCACTCCTCCTGAACAGGTCCAGGTCCCCACCTTGGAGTCCTCCGTCTCAGCTCACCCTCTTCCTGAGTCTCCCTGCCCCGCTGACCCTGAGTGTCCTCTGCTCATCCATGGCCACACTGTGGAGGAGTATCAGCCCATCTACCACTCTGTTGTGGACTCCATGCTGACGTACGTTTCACCAACCAGATTCAACTCTGGTCACATTTTCTAACTCCTACCAGTTCATTGTCATATTATTTGGTAACTGAGCAACATTTTTCTTTGGTTTTATGTTACTGCTACTGAACCATTTTCAGTTGGTTCAGTCCCGGTTCAGATTTATTTGGTCCTTGTTTCCTTGTTTAGTCTGTTTTTAGTCTTGGCTCAGTCCTGCTTTACTCAGTTTAGTCTTTATTTATAAGTAGTCTCTCCTCTAAAACATGAGTCTAATTGTTGGTGTTCTTATGCTCTGGGTGTTTGCAGGTATCCCAGTGGTCGTCCCCGTCCCTACAGCCTGAAGCTGGGCCGTAGGATTAAGCAACGCCTGTGGGGGGAGATGGAGCAGCCCCTCATCTGCGAGATAGAGACCAGTGGAGGTCTCCTGCACTACAGGGAGTCCCATAGCACAAGGCCCTATCCACCTCTCATTGATGTGGATGTGTCTAAGGAGCCGGCACCTAAAACATCTCCTCCTTTTCTTTTTCAGGCCCAGCCCGCTGTCTCTGCTGGAGCTCCTCCCAGTCACCCACAGCACCACCTTCTGACAGGGCAGGTAAATACAAGCCAATGCAGAACTTTTATCAATCCAAAGAAAGTGGTTTTCTCAAATCCCCATGTTCCTTCTTTGGTGCAGGCTCCTAAAAGACAAGCTGCCGACTCCTCTGCTCCCACCCCTCCTCACTCAGCCAAGAGACGCAAGTCCCACTAAACATGGGCTCTCAGTCTCAACATGAGACTGATTTTGAACTTTTACATTTTGAAGTGGTTTTAACTTTTATTTGTAGATTTTAGAGTTACTTTGTGCCATTTTGCATTTGCACCATTAATATCTTTGTGTCGACCATTTTATATTTTATTGTTTTTTCTTTGTGTGTCATTTTGAATTTATACCATTTGTGTGCCAATTAATAATCTTTATTGTCTGTGTTTTGTAGGTTTCAGCACTAGGCAACCCCTCAAAAAAAACAAAAAAAAAAAAAAACTGTCCACCAAACCATCTCTTCTGCTTTGCACCTCGTGGCTACTGCCCCCGCTCTACATCAACATCTTCAGGGGCGAGCCATCTCCACCTTCTCCATCTTCTTCAAAGATAAATATGGCTCCGACATCAGCCAAGATCTCCTCCATCAAAACAATGCTCCAGCCCCAGCCTACCAGCAACATCTACAGGGGCAAGCAGCCATTTTGATCCTCCTCAGCTCTCCACCGAAATTAACATGACTTTGCCCAGTCAGTGCCCCAGCCTACCATCACCAACCTCAGGGGCAAACATCTATTCTCCACCATCCAGCCTCCATCCAAAACCTCTTCTCCGTGGTTACAACTGTCAGTGTGCAGGTACGTGTTTGGCCTCTGGTTTAGTTCTTATTCATAACTAGACTCTCCTTAAAAATATGTGTCTAATTATTGGTGGTAACTGTGCTCTTGTGTAATTTTAGCATTTTAGATTTGATTGTGATTTTGAATGTGTACCATTTAATAATCTTTATTGTCTGTGTTTTGTAGCTTTCAACACCAGACTGCCCCTGAAAAAACGGTTGTCTTGCATTTCATGGCTACTGCTTCAAATCAACATCTTCAGGGGCGAGCCATCTCCATCTTCTCCACCGTCTCCTACGACACATGTAACATCTTATGTGTCCAATTTCAACAGATTCTACTGCCCCAGCCTGCCATCACCATCTACAGGGGCAGTAGAATCTGCCACTCTCCAAACTCTTCTCAATGGTTACAGGTATGTGTTTGCATCATTGAATTTGAATTTGTACCTCTTAAGTTTGTGAACTAATACTCTTTATTTTCTCTTTTTTCCCCTCCTCGAACCGCCACCTTAACGTGGTGGAGGGGTTTGTGCACCCGTATGATCCTGGGAGCTATGTTGTCGGGGGCTTCATGCCCCTGGTAGGGTCACTCACGGCAAACAGGTCCTGGGAGACGGATCAGACCAAGAGCGGTTCAGAAGCCTCCATGATGAGTTTAAGAACAAGGCCAGTTTTGTTGACCGGACTGGCGTTACTGGGGCCCCACCCTGGAGCCAGGCCTGGGGTGGGTGTTTGTCAACTAATACTCTTTATTATCTGTGTTTTGCAGTTTTCAACAACAGGCTGCCTGTCCAAATAAACCTGCATGCTTCCAAATTCAACTGATTCTACTGCCCCAGCCTGCCATCATCATCTACAGGGGCAAAAGAAAACTACCACATCAAAATACCATCTTGTCATATTGCACCTGCCTAATACCATCCTGCAACTGCCCAGTGTACCATTAAAATATACAGAGCAGTAACACCATCCTCCAGTTCAAATATGGCTCAAAATTTACAGGGGCAAGCATCAGATCAGGGCAAGCAGATTCTCATCTAATAAACTAAAGTTAATTATGATTGGATGTTTTCTGTGTTTTTGTTTTTTTCCAATTCATTTTGCCAAATATTACACATCTACTGGTTTCTACAATACAAGTGTAGTGAGATCCTTGCACACAGTTTATTGTATATGTCTTTAATAACTTTCAACTCTACTTTACCATACACTATGTTATTGTGGTCCAAGCTGGACTCTTTAAGTTATAATACTGCAAATGCAAGTGAAAATATTTGTACTCAATGCACTCTGCTTTGGCTGACAAAAGTCAACAAAAAACTTAATATTGTTATTAAAATGCCAGACCATACCATTTTCTTATTATAATATAATACATCTATAGTATACAGAATTTAGGCCATCCATGGGTGTAAGTGATTTATGGCAATTATCAATTTAAAGCAAATTATTAAATTATTAAGACTGCAAATTCTAGAGGCTCACGACAGCAATAGCCACACGTATAATACTGTAAAACATGTAAGGAAGTCTGCCAAAGAAATGTAAAAATTCTGGACATTTTTTTCTTGGTTTCTGGTGCATTTTTGATATATTCCACTTGACTAAAGTGGGCTTGCATTTATCAATTCTTTATGTCATAAAATGCAGAATTGGATAGAGTAGCCAAATAATGTAAATAATAAGAGTTACATAAGACATAACATCAGATTTATAATCACCAGATCATTTGGATTCCAAATAATCTGGTGAAAAACTGGTGTTAAACCATAACACACAGGCCTATAGGTCTATAATAACTAATCTGATAAATGACATAGACTGATACGAATGACTAGACTAGAAAATAATATTACAAATCTAATCTTAGTATAACTCTTTTGAAGGTGTACTATGTAATTTATCTGCTGAAGTGTCTGCCAATTGCTATATGTCAGACAGATACCTGATTCACTACTGTCTGTGATTGATGACTATGCCTGTTCACTGGAAACTTTGAGGAAGGAGTCTGATCTGAGTGATAAATGTATCCATGAAATTCAAGAACAGTTTGTGGTCATATCAGCACAACACTGTATTTTGACTGTTGTTTTCTAGTAGAGCCACAGAGAGAGGGTGAGTGTAATCGATGTGAATATTCAGTGGGAATATGGTCTTTGGTCATTTTTTTGTTTTTGAGTCAATTTGAAAAAAAAAAATAAATAAAAAAAATGAGAGTGATTCTTAGAAATTGTGTGTATTTCAATATTTAAACAGCCATAAAATTGTCAAACATTTATATTTTCAAATATTTTTAACAAAAAAATTCACGAAGGTGTTCTCTTCAAAATGGTATATTGATTCCATAAATTAGCATAAATAATTAACCATTTAGATGCCAGTTTATGCCCAATACCATGTACAGCAATTGTCAATCCCCTTTTATTAAAAGCCTAAAAAAAATTTGCCCTTTATTTTATATTTTCCTGTGGAAAACTACATGCAATTATGTAAAATTATTATTTTCCTTTTTTTACACTAAATTAACACATATTCCATGAGCTCTTAAATCCATATCTCTATTATAGCTATATTGTAGCTAAGTTATCACGATAAATGTCTCTTCAGATACACAAAGCGTAATAACAAGTATAAGATTATAATTTGTTTACTGAAAATTTGAAACTGGTATGATGGTCAGAATTTTAAGGGGGGCTTTATCACCTATTTCTTCCTTTAACTTTACAGAAGTTTTAGGGTATCATTGTTTATCATAGCCTCCTCCCGGCATGTCCCACCGGGAGGAGGCCCCGGGGAAGACCCAGGACACGCTGGAGGGACTATGTCTCTCGGCTGGCCTGGGAACGCCTTGGGGTCCCACCGGAGGAGCTGGAGGACGTGTCCGGGGTGAGGGAAGTCTGGGAGTCCCTGCTTAGACTGCTGCCCCCGCGACCCGGCCCTGGATAAGCGGAAGAAAATGGATGGATGGATGGATGGATAAGCATAGATTTTTATAGACAATTTTCTTCCTAACACTAACCACTCAGATCATACTCCCCCCTCAAAGTTTCCAGAGAAAACAGTGAACAGTCATCAGTCACAGAGAGCATGAGGAGTAAACCAGGGCTCTCTGTCTTCTTCATGTTCAGGAAGGAGTATCAACAACTCTTCATCGTGATCAGCGAGACCAAACACTTTAGAAACACATTTCTCAAATCACAAACTACAGAAATGATCCCTGAAAGCATAGTCTTAATGTGGGACAGCTCTACAACAGACACTAGAGCCACCACACTGTGACTCTATGTTATAAGGTGAACACAGGTGAAATTTAAAAGCAAATTAGTCCAATAATCCATGAAATTATTTCGAGTAGACTCAGAAGTAGAATTATGATCTGTCTAATTCTTTCTTCTGTCTTTGTTGGAGTTCAATGCAAGACAACAAGTTACAGGATTTTTTAAATTAAAAATATAAGATATAATTAAATGTTCTTATACTGCTTCATTTATTATGTAGCAATATAAGATTATTACATCTACAGAACTGTGGTCGAGGTGACTTTAAATTTGTTTTATATGAAAAATTACAGTGACACTGACATTACATTCACATGTTTTCACATTATAACACAGAGTCACAGTGTGGTGGCTCTAGTGTCTGTTGTAGTGCTGTCCCATATTAAGACTATACTTTCAGGGATCATTTCTATAGTTTGTGACTTGAGAAATGTGCTTCTAAAGTGTTTGGTCTTGCTGATCACGATGAAGAGTTGTTGATACTCCTTCCTGAACATGAAGCAGACAGAGAGCCCTGGTTTACTCCTCATGCTCTCTGTGACTGATGACTGTTTCCTCTGGAGACTTTGAGGGAGGGAGTATGATCTGAGTGTTTTTTTTTTCTTTTTTAACTATGTAGAGAATAAATTGTTTGAAGTCTTGTTTAATGACTTTACAGTTGCTTAACTCCAAAAAACACCAGTGTTTTATTTACTTACTAAAGCAACAAAAGTAATCATTATTCAAATCTCTCCAAAAATAGTTATTTGATAAATGTTGTATCAAACTTATGAAATACATTTATATTTTACTTTATGTGTGGTAATTTTAGACCAGTTCAAGCTGGGGTAATATTCTTTATAGCAGAGGGGTTTGCATTTTAGAACCAAACCTATTGATATTGGTATTAGTATACTTAGCATAGTACTTGGTATCAGATCACTGCTAAAATCACTATCACCCATCACTATTAGAAGATAACTGGGGGGAAAAATCCACAAATGCAGTCATTGCTCTGTTGTATAATTGTTTGGGGCTGAAGTAATATAAATTCTCTCCCTACCAGCAAAATCCTAAAAACACATTATCAGAATGGCTTATAGAACATAAATGACTTCTGTTTTTCTGGTTGCTCCTTGTCTCCTTTTTTGCGTGGAGTTTTATTTCTGCCATGTTGTACAATTCCACAGTTCTATATTGGATGACTCACTCAGATCATACTCCGCCCCTCATAGTCTCCAGAGGAAACAGTGAACAGTCATCAGTCACAGAGAGCATGAGGAGTAAACCAGGGCTCTCTGTCTGTTTCATGTTCAAGAAAGAGTATCAACAACTCTTCATTGTGATCAGCGAGACCAAACACTTTAGAAACACATTTCTCAAGTCACAAACTATAGAAATGATCCCTGAAAGTATAGTCTTAATATGGGACAGCGCTACAACAGACACTAGAGGCACCACACTGTGACTCTGTGTTATAAGATGAACACAGGTAATCAATATTTTACACTGGAGCTGGCGTTCTGAAGTACAGTCCTTGAAAACTATTAAGGTTCAAGGTTTACTTTATTTGTCTCCCTTGAGAGAAATTTTGTTTGGATAGGTGGGTCTGCTGCATACTACAAAGACAAACATAACTACACAAAAAAAAACAAAAAACTGTCAGGTGTAATACGATACATAACAACCATATTGTTGCAAAGAGCTAGGCTGCCCATAACTACAATAATAAGTTAAACATAATGTTTCGTTCAATCCCAGACCCAACTCACCCATAGATATGAATGGGGAAACAAGAAATGAACTGTCCCTGGTACATTTAAATCCAAAGACAAATGTGGATGGGGTTAGGTAAGAATATATGTAAGTAATATTTGACACGTCCATTATGCACAGAAACTAGTGATGAGTGGACTGACACTAATGTATTGATACTGACTGAATTATAAAAGGTATAGTTTCTCATGGAATAATATTGACACTGAAAATTTCTCAAATATTGATTTCAAAATTCACCGGTACTATACAGTTAATGTTTTAGATGAGTTCAAGCTGGGGTGGAAGAAGATAACGATGCTTTGGAAGAGTTTGAGATGAACCAGTGTATGTGACTTGTAATATTTAGATTTTCCCTGTCATTGTAGGTAGTTGTATGCAAAATCTTCTTATGTGTAGTGGCATGTGTTACAATTTAATTCCAGCACAGAAATAAAACAGCCATTAAACATCAATATGGAATAAATGGGTATTACATGAAATGCTCACAATAATCTTTTGACAGATGCACAATAACATTTAGTAAAGCACATTTGGTAATAGCTTTAAAAGTGATACTCGCCTCGTAGGGACGATCTTTTCAATTCATTTATACATCATTTCGCAACCACTCTGATCATACTCTCCTCCTCGCTGTCCCCGAAAGAACAGTGAACGGTCATCAAGAGCAGAGAGCATAAGGATAACTCCAAGTCTCTCTACCTGCTTCGCGCTCAGAGAAGAGTATCATCCACTCTTCATCGTGGTTAGCGAGACCAACACTTTAGAAACACATTTCGCAAGTCATGAACTATAGAAATGATCCCTGAAAGTATAGTCTTAAAGTAAAGTTGAAACTCCGCAAACACTCATACCTCGAGCACGCGGGTCTAGGTTACGGTGAAAATTCAAGCCAAAGCATAATCTGATAGAAACTCATCACAACACATATTTCACCGAAACAAAACACGCAGCAAGTACATGTACACAACATAATACGTATTTTGGAGACCGACTTAGCTTTTAATACAAAATATAAAACATTATACTTTATAATATTTGTAATATTTTTACGATCAAACGAAAACCTACTGTAAAACTATACATCAGTCAATTAAATCCAAATTCACTGCAAAATTACATTACTGAATAGCATTTACGACAAAAGTTATAATACTATCGTTATTATTCTTGGCCTCCTACCTTGTGATTGGTGGTTGCCAAACACGTGTCACCCTATGCTAAAAACATTACAACTTTAATACGTTTATTAAGATGAATTTTATGAGTAAGTATTGAAATGCGTGGATCTCTCGTACTATGGTTTTACGGTGTAATAGTTGAGACGCTAAAAGAACATGTCATATGGAAATAAAACGTAAATAAAACAAGAAACTTTAAAAATGCTAATTAGCCTGCGATGTGCACCTCCTAAACCGACCGGTACAAAACAAAAAACAATATTGAGTTCCTAGTTCGCAGAGACCGTTGTTAGCGAATACATAATCTGTAATAATACTTACAGTTAAAGGCTGATCATTAAATAATTAAATTAATAAGCATTTAAGATATAATACATAGACGTAGCGTTAAATGATCAAAATGTGTTTGCTTTCACATTCCTTCAAATATAATGAAAAAACGATGCAAAACTTATCCAAAACCGTGTAATACATATTAAAAGTTTGAAATGAACTTTTATCTATTTTAAGATATAATAACAACAAGTAAATTCATATTACATAAGGGGTAATTAAGGTAGCGTCAGACTTGATTGGCAACGTGATTATCTTTGCTAAGCGATAGCCAACCTTAGCACATTTTTGTGGAAACTCACCTTTAATTGTCCAAAATATTCACCGATTACTGCTAAGACTGGATAACACTATAAATACATTAAAGTAATATTAAAACTATAATCGTAGTTGCATAACATGAAAGGATAAGACTTCTTCAAATGTCCTCTTATTTTAGAAACTGTTGATTTCTATGATTTTAACTACACTTGATGTTTACGTTACAAAATTATACTTTTTTTTATGTTATAGTGCACTCTACTGACCACGTTAAAAATTGCAAGCTCCTGTCTCGATTACTCTGGCGTCATCAGCATGCGACACACACGTGAAAAGTCCACTCATGCTTATTTTTCTTGTTTAAGTCATTTTTAAACATGGATCTACAATAAGAGTTTATGATACTATACTTCCATGTCTTTAAATCACCAAAATTTAGTTAGCATAGTCCAATTTTTGCGTGTAGCTATGCGGTGTCACGTATTTTCTTGTTTTAGGTGATAATTGAAGAAACAATGGCTAATTCTTTTGAAAATAGTATGAATGATGTAAATGTCATCTCGGAGGATTTGGACCTGCTTCACATTGAGGTGGACACAGATTTGACTGAGAACAGACCCGACAGAGAAAATGCAGTTTGTTCTGTAAGTTCACTTTATTTATTTACAAGGTGAAATTTAGTGTATAGTCATAAATTGAAATTTTATTTTACAGAGGAGGAACTCATTGTGCAGTTCATAACACAATACACATCCAAACTTAGTGTCATATAATGCACCCAAAACTGATATCAATTAAATGTTTGTTTTTTGTTTTTATATCTGGTTACTGTTTAAGTGACTTGGTTTGATGACATTTGTGTCCATTTACAGAAAAATGTCTTGAGGAAGCAGCGACACTGGGAGAGACAACTGACTGCAAAAAAGAGCAAACGAAAAAAGGAGAGGCAACGTAGGAAGCTTAATCGAGAGCAATCTGGTAAACTTCAACATAGCCATGATTTATAATTTGAAACAGTAAATTAAAGCTTGTTTCTTTTGTTTTGTTTGTTTAGATGGTGATGCAGACCGTCCTCAGCATACCAAAAGGGTGCTGAAGGCCATTACTAAAGAGCGTTTGGCAGAAGCTCAGTCCACAGGTCCCAGACTGTGTGTGGACCTCAGTATGACGGACTGCATGTCTGACAAGGTACAGCTCATTTACAAGAACATATGAATCTAGTCCCAAATTCAGGAAATAGAAACACTTGGTAATAGAGTACTCCTGTAGTGTGTGGTGTGTGACAGATTGGTAATTGAAAGGTAGCTGCTATAGTTATTAATATTTATTAATTTATCTGATTCTTTTGATAGTTTGATAGTAATGAGCATTTGTAATGAAGTCAACAGTCCCTCCAGCTCTTGTTTCTGAAGTAAATTTTCCATTCATATATAAAAAAAAAATCAAATATTAAGACACAACGGAGGCTAAACAGCTATGTGTTAACTAAGATCCATAACACGGTTGTTTTAAGTCTGAAAAGCACGTTTAAAATGCAAGATTTGAGATATTGGCCTATAGAATGTTGTGATATAATATATGATATAATCTGAAACGCAGGCATTGTAAAAGTCGAACGTTTATTCACTTTGATTTTATTTTTTTTTTATATTTCTCTTAATCTGACATTAAGACTTTCCTAAGGATTAAAAGTAATTATTATTAATGGAAATGCTAATTAAATATTATTTTGTGTTCAGGAGATCAGCAGACTGTCTGGGCAGCTCAGACGCCTCTATGGCTCAAACAAAAAGGCATCTCGACCATTTCACCTGTTTCTGACGGACCTGAGAGAGGACAGCCGCTTGTACAGAGAGTGTGTGCGAATGAACGATGGCTTCCTCAACTACGCTGTGAATATATTATTATTATTTTTATTATACTATATATTTCTTAATAGTGGAGTGAGATATTGAAAATGGATAGTATAGAAAAATATTTAGATATATATTTTTGTTAAAATAGCTCACAACATTTATAAAATATGCCTTGACTTATTGAACCTCAGCCCACTTCAACTTCATTAAGACACTGTCTTGTATATTTTGTCAGATGGACCTAATGGAAGAAAGCTGTTTAGATCTATTCCCATCAGTGACAATTGTTTACCTCACACCAGATGCTGAACAAGGTGAAATACTACATTTACTAATACTAGTATTTAGCCAGCAGAGGGAGCCGTAACCATAGCAATCAATTATTCTCACTTTTTTCCTTTTGGTGTTAAACTTATCTATCTCCATTGAGAGTAAGACAAGTAACTCACAATGTGAATGCAAGTTTTCCAAGGTTTTTCCTAGATGAATATGTTTAATTCTATACTGTGGAACATTCCAGGTAAAGCAATAACATTTCCATGGAGACAAGCAGATGGCAAATCCCCACCAGAAAAGTGACAGTGTGCCTTTAATTTATACTCATTGTTTGTTCTGTAGCTTTACAGAGTGTGGACCCTGGCAAAGTGTATGTTCTTGGTGGACTTGTGGATGAAAGCATTCAAAAGGTACAGCATTACTTTAGCTCCTACGTGTCCTTTTTTTTTCAAAATGTAATCAATAATTCAAAAATAATGTGAAAATATCATGCGTTTATAGAAGTTGAGCTTGGGCAGAGCCAGTGAGTTGAGCGTTCTCACAGCCAGACTCCCAATAGAAGAATACATGATCAAGAAAAACAACCCAAAAAACTTCCACTCTAAAATACTGGCTATTAACCAGGGTGAGTAGTGTTTACTGCCACTGTAACATTCACACATTGTTTATTGTTCTAATCTAATCTGTATTTTCTTTTCTCCAGTTTTCGACATCTTATTGACATTCTGTGACACTGGCAGCTGGACAGAGGCCTTCAGGTTGTGGTTTCCTTTGGGGAAGGGATACACCGTTGACCCAAATACCTCAAAATCTCAAAGTTAGTGGGACATCCTCTGTTTAATTTACATTTAATTTATTGGCAGCAATGTACATAGGATATAGCACATTATTTTTTTGCACACACTTGATGAGATCTTTGATGGTGCTCAACTTTTCTAGTGGAGAGTCCCTCACCTGCTTGTCTCCATGAAAGTGTTATTGGGTTACCCTGAAAAAGTCTGATCTGTGGTTAAGTTACACGTATGTACATGTATTTTTTTCTTACAACCCAAGTAAAACCAAAATGTGTATAACATGTATTTATTTGTTCTTAATTACAATCTGTAAATGATACAATTATTTTTGCAATTAAAATACAGTTTCTTAACATGTGTAAATGAGAACCAAAATGTTTGCACAAATCTGATGGAGCATAATATTCTGTATATACACTCCTGGTCAAAATTTTAAGACTAGTTGAAAAATTGCAAGAATTCACATTTTGCACTGTTGGAGGTTCTAAGTAGTGCTTCAAAATGCAAAGAGAAGAAATGGGATTGAGACAAAAAAAATTGAGTAAGCAATTTATTGCCAACAACCACTAAACTGAAATAGGCTGTTCATCAGCCCAAATCTTCGCAAAAATGTGCATTCATTGTCATTTTCTGTCAGGTATCCACACTGTCACAACCTCCTGGTAGCAAAGGCAAAAAAGCTTTCTCTCTTTGAAAATGATTGGATTGTTGAGCTGCATCAGCAAGGCCTCTCAAACTTCTTAAAAGATCCTGAGGGTTATGGGGAAAAAAGTCAAGTGGCAGACCCAAAAAAATTTCACCCGTCTCCCTCAGCAACACGAAATTGCCCGTTTGGAGTTTGCACGAGAGCACCAAACATGGGACATTGAAAAGTGGAAGAAAGATTTATTCTCTGATGAGAAAAAATGTAACCTTGACAGTCCTGATGGCTTCCAACGTTATTGGCATTACAGCAAGATTCCACCTAAGATGTTTTCTACACGGCACAGTGGAGGGGGTGCCATCATGATCTGGGGGGCTTTTTGCTTCAGTGGAACAATGGAGCTTCAGGTTGTGAAGAGGCATCAACAGCACCTGGCTACATGGAGATGTTGCAGAGGGCATCCCTCGTGACTGAAGGCCATTGTCTGTGTGGTAATGACTGGGTTTTCAACAGGACAATGCTGCCGTTCACAATGCCCGCCTGACAAAAGACTTCTTTCAGAGCGATAACATCACTCTTTTGAACCATCTTGTGTATTCCTCTGATCTAAAGCCAACTGAGAATATTTTGGGGTTGGATGGCAAGGGAAGGTTACAAAAATGGACACCAGTTCCAGAAAGTGGATGCCCTCCGTGAAGCCATCTTCACCACTTGGAGCAACATTCTCACTAGCCTCCTGGAAATACTTAGCATCAAGCATGCTGAAACAAATTTTTGAAGTGAAAACTTTGATCAGCTGATGAACAGCCTATTTCAGTTTAATGGTTGTTGGCAATAAATTGCTTACTCAATTTTTTTTCGTCTCACTCCCACTTCTTCTTTTTGCATTTTGAAGCACTTACTTGGAACCTTCTTAAGAACAGTGCAAAATGTGAATTCCTGCAATTTTTACTACTACTACTTCCTCCTCAGTATTTCTCAGGGTTTATGGTACTAAATCACAACTTTTAAGGGTAAATGTTTCTCTCTGCCATTTAAAACCACAAACCACATTTTCATTACCTCATTCAAGATATTTATTTGATTAGTTCTTCGAAATTATTATGTTGGTTCAACTTTTTGTTCTAGAGTTGTGTGTGGCCTGTTTTATACTTTTTGTTTCACTAAAGGTATTCTTTATTTTTAATACAATCATTACATTACATAACATTAAAATATTGTAGTTTTTTATTGTAGATAGATATATAGATATAAATAATAAAATACAAAAAAGAACATTTTCTCATTTGATTGATTTTGCCCCATGCATTTAATTTTCTGTAGTTATTAATCATACAAATAGTGAAATTAGAAGACTTCAAGTCACAAAGCTGATTCTTACTTGGCCTAGAGAGGAGTCTCCTCCTCCTTGGTTCCATGGAAATGTTACTTCTTTGGCAATAATATTCCATAGCATGACATAAAAGTATGGTTATAACTTTATATTCCCGTGGAATCATACAAATGATGTGTCACCTCCTAAACGTTTTGTACTGTGCTGTACCAATTATTAAAATCTTATTGTAGATAGACAGATATAAATAATGCAGCATATATCTCATTTTCAATAATGCAACAAATATTTAAATTGTATTAATAAATTTCACCTTAGACACCTTACAAAGTAGGTAATCAAACAGTTTATTAAAAAAACACCGGCACAGTCTCTTAAAATGAGTACAAAACAATCCTTAAGAAAAGACAATATATACAACAGATATAATAAAGATTAAGTAGGCTACATCATAAAGTTTAAAATCAAATTCCATTACAGGTGACAGTACAGCATGAAAGTATAAAGCACAGATTGTGGTTCTCAGAGTTGATTTCACACTTGGGTTTTGGGGGGCCCTTGCATCTGTTTTTCCAGCACAAATTTCACCAGTTTCTTGACCCAGGAAGACTGTGGATTCAGACACACCTTCTCTCCATTGGACAGTCCAGCGCTGCAGAAGACAAGATCACATTAAAATACTGGAAAATGTGAGTAGAATATCATTTTAGAGACACAAATATGTTGCGTTCACTTTTTTGAATTTGATGATGTCTTCATTTTATATATAGAGGTTACAGGTGTTTTTAAGTCTTTGGATAGGTTCACTGTTTTTGAGAAATATCCAAAGGTATAATTTACAAGATTTGAACCTTATAATTTTTTAGGGATCGTAATGTAGGACCTTTAATGACCACTTTCTGAAGCTATATTGTGAAATAAGTCACTTTTGTTTATTTGTGCTGAGATTTGAAAGAAGAGGTTGAACTTTGGGCCAGTTTTTGTTCTATCGGGACAGGGCCTGTAATAAATATCATCTATGACCTCCAGCTCAATGTTAAACTGTAGACTTAAAGGAATGTTGTGATCTCGTGTGAATGGAACCTTGTGAAATATCGAGATTATACAGAATATACAGATCACCCTGGTGCACCCTCTTTCTACTTGTAAAATCATTATGAATCAACATAATATGGACCTCCTAAGTTATAGTTTGTCACACACTAAATTCTTACAATAATACACAATATGAAATGACAAAAACTCTAATAACTATGATGTATTTTGACATTTAGAACATTTTCAGAAATAATATATTCTATCTTCTCTCAACCAGTTTCATAAGAGCGCAGTTTTGAGGAAGCTCTAACCCTGTTCTCTCTCAATCAGAATTGGATTATTTGCATTTATCACCATTCCTCGACGATGTAGTCATCTTTACGGAATCAGCGTTTCTGAATGTAGTAATTTGACGTAAACAGAAAAATGACCATGTTGTTCATTGTCTTTATTCATCTAAACCTATTGAGTAATTTAGACAGGTTTTGGCCCTTGACGTTGACATTATGGTTTTGTTGTATTTCGTATGTGATCTCTGATGTCTGTGTAAAATGAACAACTTCAACACAATTTTTAAACTTGAAAAAACTAGTCAAGATTATTCATAAAAATCCTAAGTATAATTATGTTAACACTGTTTCAATGAAATGAGTGGTTTAACCTGTCATAGGCACTTTAAAGTAACTCACATGACTTCAGTGTGGGGACAGTGAGGTCCCTCTGGCACCAGTTTGATGCTCCTCAGACTGTCCGGGGGAATGATCCTGGACTCTACATGCAGACAGCGGCAGTGGCTGTTGTACTCCCTGTTTATCGGAGGCATGCCTGTAAAATACATCAATACAAGATGCTCAAATGCATAAGATGAATGATAAGCATGAGATCTTTTATATATATGTATACACACATTTTTGCCATTTTTAATGATTTTGTTAATATGTTTTGTTTTCAACCATGCATAAACTAGGAATTTGTGTATACTATACATCTTTAATTTAACTTTACTAAAAAAGAAAATACCAATTGCATAGTATCTGGTTATATGTATATCTACAATAAGATTTTTCAATGCACGCTCCCATAATTATCATTCCTTGTACTAGCAATTCTCATAGTTTCACTTCTGACATGTTTTTAAGAAAAGTGAATGTCTTTTTACTTCCACAGAAGTGAAGTTTAAGGCAACAGGAGATGATGAAAGTATTCTAAACTTCTCAGTTCTCATTATGGCATCGCTGCATGTCCTTCCTGAAAGGTTTTTATTCTGGACTCTTCTCCTTTAATGTTCATTTTATGGTGATTATTAGTGATTATTTATGTTTTGATTTGTTGTATTGTGATTTGAATGTTTTCCTTATTCTGTAAAGCACTTTGAATTACTTTGTGTATGAATTGTGCAATACAAATAAACTTGCCTTGCCTTTTTACACCTATGCTATAGCTTTGCAAAGATATTAACCTAAACCAGGTCTACAAATCTGCAATCTGACAGTTAAACAGCAAATCCCACTATAGAATTCTTAGCTTCCCTCCAGCTCAATTTTAAACTATAAAGACATTATTGTCATGGTGTCACATGAACCCAACCTATTTTCAGTGAGATTGTAGTCAAATCCACGACCTCCCCAGTGTAAGCCATGTACATAAAGTATATTTAACGGCACTAGAATCGTTAGAGCCTATGTGGCGCTTTCCAGTTTAAGATTAGACCAGTATCAAAAATTGTGGTATCATCCAACTTTACTTTGACTGGTGTCAATTCTGTCAACTGGACAAAAGTTTTAGAATGAAGACGTTTCGATGCTCATCCAAGCCGCTTCTTCAGTTCTGGTCAGATTTCTGGTGGACACTGCCTTAGTGGTGGATATCTATTTGAAGGGAGGAGCTAGCAACACTGAAACACACCTATTTGTTTGTGGTTTCTGTTTGTTGGCTAAATCTATTGAACTACCCTGTGAACTGTGACTGAGTCATGTTTTAATAATCTAATGGGTGCTATCACACTTATTAGCATACTGGCTATTGTTTAGATTTAGGTCTGAGGATGGAGTTATAAATAAGAGATAAATTATGTCTAAGCCCCTTATTACTGTTCGAAGATGGATTGTTTTTCCTAACAAAAATGGCCTCTTTGACTCCCCTCTCAGGGCAGTCCAGGCATGGATTATGGACTGAGGGATTAAATGCAAAGTAACTTGCATTGTAATTTTCAGTAACATTTCACAACTGTTTTAACACATTTCAAAAAGAGATAATGTTAATATTTCCTACCTATGCTAAAAAAAAGACTTATATAAATAAATGTATCATTACTCACCGTAAGCAAGGACGAGGAGGGTCCCAAGCATCACCACAACGCACAGCTTCATTGTCCAGAAGATTCTTCCACTCAAAGTCAATGACAACTCTATGGCTGTAAGACTGCCACTGTTCTGATGAGTGCACACAGTCAGTATTTATACATACACTGGAGGTCATGTGTTGTTGATTTTACTGTAGATTCGAGAAAATGCTGTGATTGTGGTGGTGGGTGTGCGCTGGTTTCAGGTTGGTTCACATGTGCAGCAGCAGGAGACAATCATGGGACAGAGGGGCCTAGGGAGAAGTGACTCAAACAGCTTTACAGTAAGAATATTCATAACAAAACTGAATGAGGAAAATTGGTACTTTTAATTATTACTTAATTCAAAAAGAAAATGAAAATATATGAGAATTTGAAAAATAATATAGTGTTTTGATAATGATAACGTGCACTATTGTGTTAACTCTTGCATACACCACATCAAAACTGGAATCAAACTGGGAATAAACCTGAAACCAAACCTGGATTAAAACAGTGCTGAACCAGGACTGGACCATGATAGCTGTGCCCAGTAGTTTACCAAAACAGTCCAAAAATATAAGACCTATGCATTATTAGGCCTATCCTACAGTTTAGACACAAATCTAACTTTAAAGATCCGCCATGTAACTTTTCAGGTGGAGAGTTCGCCACCTGGAGATATTACTGCTTTGATTGAAAAGTGCCACAGGATGGCATTAAAAGATGTATACCAGTGGAAACAAGCAGCTACATGACCAAGTTACAGATGTGACCTAAAAGTTACATAGTACACCTTTAATTTGACACATGATTTGTTAGAGAAGAAAAACAAGAGTAGTTCAAAGCACAATGACTATATAAGGTCTTCATGCCAATGCCCAATGTATTCATGGGTTTCAATTTACTGTCGTATGCAAAATTTAAAAGACTTAAAGGATAATATTTAGTTTTAAATTGTTAATCGCTATGGCAACGGTCCTAATTTTTCATCATTCTGAAACCAATGGATACTCTTCAGATGCTGTGACAATTGACTGGTATCCTGTATGTTATGTGAGTATTTACCCCAAATTTAATCTAGATAAGCCTGTTAGTACATACAGTTAAATCTATTTTTTTTCTTGCTATCTCTAGAGTCACTTTTGTTTGCCCTTAGAATTAGAATTAACCCATCAGCAGTTTTGAGTTGTGTAAGCAATTCTGTTCTTTAGCCTCATTATATGAAACTGTCCAAAGGTTATTAGTGTTGATGAAGTTTCTTTCCCTTTTTATTTGACCCAGAACATAAGACAACTCAGCTCCTGTAACACACTGGATGTCCCTGCACACAAGTAGTAAACAATGAAATCTTGTGACTTAAATGAGAGGTTTTTCTGGTATATGGGTTTAGATAGATTGGGTTCAAATGGGTCATAATGCACGAACCACATGATTACACTGTGAATAATATGACTTTTTTTTTTTGTGTGTGTGTGTGTGTGATCCAAAGCACAAGTGGTCACCAACAGTGGCTTAAGTCATGTTATAGCCTTATGATGCTGGGGTTTAGTATTGTATGTATCCTATGTATTTTGTGCATGATATTTTTGAGGTACCAGTACTTAAGATTTTTGTTGATTATACAAACAAGTACACACATTGCAACTACTTTATCTGTACAACAATACTACAGCTCGTGTAAATGAGGTCATGTCTTTGAGGAACTGAAACAAAAAATACTTGGGAAGTTCAAATCAGTGCAGTATACTTTGATGGCACCAATAGCTGGTAAAATAAGAGATATGATAAGTATCACTATTTTCACAATGCACCCCCAAACTACAGCTAACTAGGTCCTTTCTGATTTGGTCTATATAATTCCTTCATATAATATAACCTTCGTACAATAATTAGTAATTATTATTGATTATAAAAAGGTGTGAACAAACAAGAAATAAAATGGGCAATCTTTTTATTATACCAAAAAATGACATATTTAAGTTTACATATTGTACTAAACAAAATTCATATATTGTACAAAACAAGATTCATAGTCCTTTTATTCACATGGCCGATATAAAATACACAAAATGCATTTTATTACAACAAAAGTTCTTTTTAATACTTTATTCAGCTGCCGGTATTGTCTTTTTTGTAATAAATATTATCGAAAAAACATACTTCAATTAGTAGAAAAAACCTGTACACTGGTGTATAAAAATATATTTGAAAGACAAAACTATACTGAAAAAATAAATCTTTGTATAGAAAATACATTATGATTTTTTGTTGGCATTTAAGACTAACACATTCAAGGTTTCAAGCCATAACATGCTTGACTACTGAACAGATAACAGTAACTCGTTAAAACAATCTTTCTTACATCACAATTATTGTTTTAAAGTAGAAGAAATTAAAGTTGGTGATGTCTGGACAGTTTTGACAGATGCGGGTGAATATTCTGCAGATGGTTCAGTTGTTGTTCTAGGATTTTTCTTGGCGCTGGTTCAGGACAATTTCCTAAACAAACATACAACAGTTGATCAGAGACTTAAAACAGTGTTGTACATGTCTAAACATGACTACATGGTTTTACATGATTATAATAGCACTGAGAAACATGCATGATCATAACACAGTCTGGCCAGAAATGACTCCAGAAAAAAGGTAGTTGTAGCTGCAGCCATAGTAATAGTTTGTAGTAATACTAGCATTAGCAGAAAGGAGTAATAGTTAGTAGTATCAGTATTAGTAAGTAGTAGAATATCTAGTAGCAGTAGTAGTAGTAGTAGTAGTAGTAGTAGTAAGCAGAGGCAAAAGCAGCAGGTGTTTTTGCTGTTTTGTTTATGTGTAGTAGATAGTAGTAGTAGTAGTAAAAGAAGTAGTAATATTAGTAATAATAGTAGTAGTAGTCATAGTAACACACAGTAGTGATGGTGTGTGAATTGGTCATACAAGTTAACATAACACACATAAGTAATTTTATCAGTAGCTGTAGTAAAATTCTATTCATACATTTCAGTGTAAAATAATGTTTAAAATAACTTTTAAAGAGTCTTACCTTCTCAGGTTCTCAAGATGAAGGAAGAATTCTCCCTCAGGATCAATGCACACTTTTCTATTGTCTTTGAGGGTCAGTCTGCAAATTATAACAATGACTATTTTAGCTTTTAATTTTACAAACAGGCAACTTTCTTCACACTACTTACATGACTTCCACTCTGTTGCAGAATGGATTTGGTTTTAACCTTCGATAAGATGATATTAGGTCAAGGGAGACTTCTTGGTCTGTTTTCACACATTTGCAACGTGGCTCGAATGCTGAAATAAATACGCATAATTTACAATTAAAAAAACAAAACAAAAAATAAACTCATAAAACATATTAGGTACTTACGTTTTGATGCACACATAGTAGCACACATGAGAAGAAATACAAAGTGGATCTTCATCTTGCACTGTTGAGTTTTCTCCAGTTGTAAGTAGACGTCTGTATTAGTCTGGCTGTCTTCTTGTCCTCTTGTTGCTTCTAATGCCCCTAAAATCTCCAGTCTCATATTTATACTCCAAAGTTGTGCAGGATTTCAAAAAAAAAAAACGATTCCTCTGCAACATTCACCTTCCAATTATTTACTCTCCTCCGAATACTGTGTTTCACTTCCTATAGAGCTCCACGAAAAACTCAAGTCAAGTAATCAGAAAGAAAGCAATTGAAATGAGCAGAAATAAGCAATTACTTCATTGATCCAACACTACTTTTGACTGAAAAAAATATCTATAGCCATTGCATACCACATGTCTACATATAATTGAATAGACAACAGTAAAATTCAAATCTTCTTTGCAGTGTAAAATAATGTAAAATTGTTTGGGAGATTGGGTTACCAAATGTATCTCATATTTGTCTTATGATGGAGCTTTTTGCAATAAATTCCAACTGGTTGCTACTAACATTACTGTGCTAACTGGTTAATCTGACTTGATTTGTTGAAATTAATTTAATTATAGAAGTTTTTACTACTCAGAAATACCTTAAAATACATGCATTCTTACTGTGACTGGCCTTTCCACAGACCTGACCTTTAAAATCTGGTAGCATCACCTGCTTGTCTCCAAGGAGATACATATGTTTATGCACATGTGCACATTATAACACTGTGCACATGTGCACATTATAACACTGTGAATGGAGGCTATGTAGGTGGCACACTCTCCACTAGAAAAGTTACAAAGTGCACCTTTAACTACCTTATGTTAAAACATTTCAGTTTAGTATATTATTGAACTTTTTCTGCTTTTCCAGACCCAGTCAACGGGGCAGCTGTCTAAGGAGGGATTTACAGACATTCCTCACTCTAGACATGTCCTCCTGGTCCTCATGGTGTTACCAGACCAGCTGAGGGATATAGTTCCTCCGGCATCTCCTGGGTCTTCCCTGGGAGCCTCCTCCCAGTGGGACATGTAAAACACACCTCCCCTCCTCTCAATGTGGAGGAGCAGCAGCTCTACTCCGAGCACCTCCTGTGTGACAGTGCTCCTCACCCTATCTCTATGGGACTAATTTGAGAACTCTACCTTTCAGCTCATTCACCACAACAGCTGACAGTCAGTCTCACGCTCTATCCTTTCCTTGAACTCCTCCACTTGAGAAGATACTTTCCACCCACCTGGAGAACCATGGCCTTGGAGTTGGAAGAGCTCATCTTCATTCCAGCCAGTTCACACTACTAACCGCCACAGTGCATGCTGCAGGTTCTGGTTTGATCAGGACAATATTTTCCGCAAACAGCAAAGATGAGATCCAGGGGTCCTCAAATTGGACCCCGTCTGGTTCCTGACTATGCCTAGAAATTCTATGCAGTCAGGACACTAGACAGCAGTATTATATTTCAGGAAAATGACAAGATTTTTTGCTTCAAGTATAAAGTTAAAATCCAAGTGCATGTGGGACTTTTAACTTTACCTAAAAATCTTGTCCTTTTCTGAAATATGATTGGGAAAATAGCATGCCTGTAGTGCTGCAGTATATGTGCCCTATTACATGGGCCAACATCAAATGTAATAAAAAGACTTAAAGCATCTAAATCTGAAATGCTGTCGATTAAGGCCCAGTTAAAATACAAAAGTGAACAAATACGTACTTTTTCACATTCTTCCAGACTGATGCCTTTGGCCAAAGTTGGTCAAATTTGGCCCTCAGACCAATTTGTGTTGGCCCTCAAACATCACCAAATCACCAAAAGAAGGTTAAAAGTTTTACAGCAAATTTTGAACATTTCAGCTATTATAACTTAAATAACAAACATTTTGATGTGATACAGACTTAACATAAATGTTTCAAGCCTTATTACAAGTGTGGTGGTTCAATGAAACCTAAATCAAATGCAACATTTTGAATTATTCACTTCAGTGACCTGTATCTGTGGCCCTCTGCTCTGTATAAGTTTCAATATGTGGCCCGCGGTGAAAAAAGTTTGAACATCCTTGTAAACCATTTAAAAGTGTGTAATCGAATTGACCAGTATTATATGTTATGGAGATAACCCAATGTACACTTTGGATTAGTAGGCATAATAACATAAAGTGTGCAAATCAATGTTTTGTTTTGTTTTTTTCCAAATTGGCCCATTTCCATTTTAGACTGTAGGAGAGTGATATCAGAGCATATTTAGAGCACATTCATGTTTACTTTAAGTAGGACATCTATTGGGATTGCAATGGTCCTACAACAAAAAAGTGGTAGTTAGTTGTTAGTCTCTTTAGCAGTTGATTGAGTTCAGTCACTAGTCAATGTATAATATGAATCAATTGAGCTACTTAGGGTCTTAGATTAGCATGCAGTAGGTCTCTGTGGTGCAATCGGTTAGCGCGTTCGGCTGTTAACCGAAAGGTTGGTGGTTCGAGCCCACCCAGGGACGGTCAATTTTCCTTGATAATTAACATTAAATGTGTAGCCAGTTTGATTTGAACTGGACAAATTATACCACATAACTCTTGTCTTGATGACATGACATCACCACAATACAGAGTAAATTGAATAACCGCAGTGTAGGCCTTTTTCTGTGCCTACAGTCTATGGTCCACACTGCTTGAGCCGGGTCAGAATAACTTTGAGAAAAAAATAAATGGATAAATAATGAACCTAATAATTAAAACAAATAATCAGATATTACTATTTTCACAATTCACTCCCAAACTTCTGTTAACTAACTTCTTACCTGTTACTTTCTGCTTTGGGCTGTATCATTATGAACTAATAATTATTTATTTTGAAAAAAGGTGTGAACAAACAAGAAATAAAATGGTGAGTCCTTTTATTATATCAAAAAATGTCATGTATACATGTACATATTATACAAAACAAGATTCATAGTCCTTTTCATTCGCAATGGTCACTATAAAAATGTGAACTATGCATTTTATTACACCTGCCAATAGTGTGTTTTTCATGAATGTTTTCATAACTTCAATTAGTAGAAATAACAGTGTGCAATGACATGGAAAATGTATTTGAAACATAAAATTATATTGGAAAAAAAACAACAAAAAACGTTTTCTATAATATAAACTATGATTTGTTGTTGGCATTTAAGACTAAAACATTCAAGATTTCAAGCCATGTCATGCCTGACCACTGTAAAGACTCATTTAAACTCATTTTCCTACGGCACAATTATTGTTTTAAAGTAGAAGAAATTAAAGTTGGTGATGTCTGGAGAGTTTTGACAGATGCAGGTGAATATTCTGCAGATGGTTCAGTTGTTGTTCTAGGATTTTTCTTGGCACCGGTTTGGGACAATTTCCTAAACAAACATACAACAGTTGATCAGAGACTTAAAACAGTGTCATACATGTCTAAACATGACTACATGGTTTTACATGATTATAATAGCACTAAAAAATATGCATGATCATAACACAGTCTGGCCAGAAATGACTCCAGAAAGAAGGTACTAGTAGTAGTAGTAGTAGTAGTAGTAGTAGTAGTAGTAGTAGTAGTAGTAGTCATAATAGCACGCAGTAGGGATGCTGTTTGAGTTGCCCATACAAGTTAACACACATAAGTAATTGTATCAGTAGCTGTAGTAAAATTTTATTCATACATTTCAGTGTAAAATAATGTTTAAAATAACTTTTAAAGAGTCTTACCTTCTCAGGTTCTCAAGAAAAAGGGAGAATTGTCCTTCGGGATCAATGCACACTTTTCTATTGTCTTTGAGGGTCAGTCTGCAAATTGTAACAATTACTATTTTAGCTTTTAATTTTACAAGTAGGCAACTTTCTTCACACTACTTACATGACTTCCACTTTGTTGCAGAATGGATTTGGTTTTATCCTTTGATAGGATGATATTAGATCAAGGGAGACTTGTTTGTGTGTTTTCACACATTTGCAAAGTGGCTCAAATGCTGAAATAAATACGCATAATTTACAATAAAAAAAAACCCCTAAACAAACAATAAACTTGTAAAACATATTTGGTACTTACATTTTGATGCACACATAGTAGCACACATGAGAAGAAATACATAGTGGATCTTCATCTTGCACTGTTGAGTTTTCTCCAGTTGTAAGTAGACGTCTGTATTAGTCTGGCTGTCTTCTTGTCCTCTTGTTGCTTCTAATGCCGCTATAATCTCTAATGCCTTATATTTATACTCCAAAGCTGTGCAAGAAAAAAAACCAAAAACGATTCTTCTGCAACATTCACCTTCCAGTAATCTACTTTCCTCCAAATACTGTGTTTCACTTCCTATAGAGCTCCATAAAACTCTCAAGTCAAGAAATGCAGCAGTTACCTCACTGATCCAAGACTACTTTTGACTGAAAAAAATATCTATAGTCATTGCATACCACATGTCTACATATAATTGAATAGACAACAGTAAAATTCAAATCGTCTTTGCAGTGAAAAATTATGAATGTTCAAATGTATACATTGATTGTTTTCTTTGAGATTGGGTTACCAAATGTATCATATTTGTCTTATGATAGAGCTTTTTATAAGACATTCCAACTGGTTGCTACTAACATTACTGTAATAACTGGTTAATCTGATTTGATTTTTTAAATTACTTTAATGATAGAAGTTTTTACTGCTCAGAGATACCTTAAAAAACATGCATTCTTACTGTGGGTGGGCTCGTCTTTCCACAGACCTGACCTTTAAAATCTGGTAGCATCACCTGCTTGTCTTCAAGGAGATACATATGTTTATGTGCCACACTGTGAATGGAGGCTATGTAGGTGGCACACTCTCCACTAGAAAATTTACAAAGTGCACCTTTAACTACCTTATGTTAAAACATTTCAGTTTAGTATATTATTGAACTTTTTCTGCTTTTCCAGAGCCAGTCGCAGGGGCAGCTATCTAAGCAGGGATTAACAGACATCCCTCACTCCAAACATGTCCTCCTGGACCTCATGGCGTTCCCAGACCAGCTGAGGAATATAGTTCCTCCGACGTCTCCTGGTTTTTTCTGGGAGCCTCCTCCCTGTGGGACATGCCTGAAACACCTTCTATGGGAATCATCCAGGAGGCATCTGGAACAACAACTCAACTGGCTCCTCTCAACGTGGATGAGCAGCAGCTCTACTCCGAACTCCTCCCGTGTGACAGTGCTCCTCACCCTATCTCTATGGGACTAATTTGAGAACTCTGCCTTTCAGCTCATTCACCACAACAGTTGACACAGCAACCACATCACTGCAGACGATGCATCTGCCTGTAAATCTCACGCTCTATCCTTTCCTTGAACTCCTTTACTTGAGAAGAGACTCCCCATCCACCTGGAGAACCATGGCCTTGGAGTTGGACAAGCTGATCTTCATTCCAGCCAGTTCACACTACTAACCGCCACAGTGCATGCTGCAGGTTCTGGTTTGATCAGGACAATATTTTCTTCAAACAGCAGAAATGAGATCCAATGGTCTTAAAACTGTCCCCCCTCTGGTTCCTGACTGTTCCTGGAAATTCTATGCAGCCAGGACAGTAGACGGCACTATTGTATTCCAGGAAAGGGCAAGATTTTTTGCTTTGAGTATAAAGTTTAAATCCAAGTTCATGTGGGACTTTTAACTTTGCCTAAAAAGCGTGTCATTTTCTGAAATAAAACTGAGAAAATAGCATGCTTTAGTGCTGCAGTATATGTGCCCTATTACATGGGTCAAAATCAAATGTAATAAAATGACTTAAAACATCAAAATCTGAAATGCTGTCAATTATTGCCTATTTAGAATACAAAAGTGAACAAATATGTACCTTTTCACATTCTTCCAGACTGATGCAAAATTTGGCCAAATCTGGCCCCCCAACACAATTTTTGTTGGCCCTCAGACATCCTTCTGAATTGCCCCAAATCAACAAAAGTAGTGGGAACGTTTTTCAGGAAATTTTGAACATTTCAGCTATTATAGCTTAAATAACTAATATTTTGATGTGATACAGACTTAACATAAATGTTCCAAGACTTATTAAATCTGTGGGGGTTCAATCAAACCTACATCAAATGTAGCATTTTAAATTATTCACTTCAGTGACCTGTATCTGTGGCCCTCTGCTCTGTATAAGTTTCAATATGTGGCACTTGGTGAAAAAAGGTTTGAACATTCTTGTAGACACTTTAACAGTTTGTAATTGAATTGGCTAATATTGTACGCTCCGCAATGGAGATAACAGGGGGCAACGGTTAAGTGGGCCCTAACCCAATGTACAGCAACAAACAACTGCTACATAGTTGTCAATATTTAGCAGTTGATTCACCTCAGCAACTATTCAATGTATAATATGAATAATTTGAGCAACTTAGGACCTCAACTAATTTCACATGAAGTCTCTGTGGTGTAATCAGTTGGTGCATTTGGCTGTTAACTGAAAGGTTGATGGTTTGAGCCCACCAAGGGGTGACCTGTTTTCCTTTATAACGAACATGAAATGTATAGCCAATGAATTTGATTTGAACTGGACAAATTAAACCACATAACTCTTCTTGTCTTGATGAAATGACATCACTAGAATACAGAGTAAATTGTGTAATTGCAGTGTAGGCCTTTTTCTGTGCCTATGGTCTATGGTCTGCACATCTTGGATCATGTCAGCACACAGGTCAGAATAATTTTGAGAGAAAAAAATATATATAAATGGATAAATAATGAACCTAATAATAAAAAAAAAAAATCAAATATCACTATTTGAACAATTTACTCCCAAACTCCAGTTAACTAACTTCTTACCTGCTACTTTCTGCTTTGAGCTGTATCATTCCTTCATAATAATACAACACAAAAATGTGTGAACTAATTCTTATTTATTATGAAAAAAGGTGTTATCAAACAACAAATAAAATGGTGAGTCCTTTTATTATATCAAGAAAGTGTCATATATACGTATACATATTATACAAGACAAGATTCACATATTGTACAAAACAAGATTCATAAACCTTTTCATTCACATGATCAACATAAAATGAGAACTATGCATTTTATTACAACTAAAATCCATTTTAATACTTGATTCAGCTGCCAATAGTTTTTTTTTCATAAATATTTTCACAAAAACATACTTCAATTAATAGAAATAACAGTGTAAGCTGATGTAGAAAAATGTATTTGAAACATAAAATTATATTGAAAAAAAAAAAACACATTCAAGATTTCAAGCCATGTCATGCCTGACTACTGTAAAGATAACAGTAACACGATAAAAAAAAATTAATCTTATGGCACAATTATTGTTTTAAAGTAGAAGAAATTAAAGTTGGTGATGTCTGGAGAGTTTTGACAGATGCAGGTGAATATTCTGCAGATGGTTCAGTTGTTGTTCTAGGATTTTTCTTGGCACCGGAAGAAATTAAAGTTGGTGATGTCTGGAGAGTTTTGACAGATGCAGGTGAATATTCTGCAGATGGTTCAGTTGTTGTTCTAGGATTTTTCTTGGCACCGGTTCGGGACAATTTCCTAAACAAACATACAACAGTTGATCAGAGACTTAAAACAGTGTCATACATGTCTAAACATGACTACATGGTTTTACATGATTATAATAGCACTGAAAAACATGCATGATCATAACACAGTCTGGCCAGAAATGACTCCAGAAAGAAGGTACTAGTAGTAGTAGTAGTAGTAGTAGTAGTAGTAGTAGTAGTAGTAGTAGTCATAATAGCACGCAGTAGGGATGCTGTTTGAGTTGCCCATACAAGTTAACACACAAAAGTAATTGTATCAGTAGCTGTAGTAAAATCCTATTCATACATTTCAGTGTAAAATAATGTTTAAAATAACTTTTAAAGAGTCTTACCTTCTCAGGTTCTCAAGAAAAAGGGCGAATTGTCCTTCGGGATCAATGCACACTTTTCTATTGTCTTTGAGGGTCAGTCTGCAAATTATAACAATGACTATTTTAGCTTTTAATTTTACAAATAGGCAACTTTCTTCACACTACTTACATGACTTCCACTCTGCTGCAGAATGGATTTGGTTTTGTCCTTTGATAGGATGATATTAGATCAGGGGACACTTGTTTGTCTGTTTTCACACATTTGCAACGTGGCTCAAATGCTGAAATAAATAGGCATAATTTACAACAAAAAAACAAAGCAAAAAATAAACTTGTAAAACATATTTGGTACTTACGTTTTGATGCACACATAGTAGCACACATGAGAAGAAATACATAGTGGATCTTCATCTTGCACTGTTGAGTTTTCTCCAGTTGTAAGTAGACGTCTGTATTAGTCTGGCTGTCTTCTTGTCCTCTTGTTGTTTCTAATGCCCCTAAAATCTCCAGTCTCATATTTATACTCCAAAGTTGTGCAGGATTTCCAAAAAAACGATTCCTCTGCAACATTCACTTTCCAATTATTTACTCTCCTCCGAATACTGTATTTCACTTCCTATAGAGCTCCACGAAAAACTCAAGTCAAGTAATCAGAAAGAAAGCAATTGAAATGAGCAGAAATAAGCAATTACTTCATTGATCCAACACTACTTTTGACTGAAAAAAATATCTATAGCCATTGCATACCACATGTCTACATATAATTGAATAGACAACAGTAAAATTCAAATCTTCTTTGCAGTGTAAAATAATGTAAAATTGTTTGGGAGATTGGGTTACCAAATGTATCTCATATTTGTCTTATAATGGAGCTTTTTGCAATAAATTCCAACTGGTTGCTACTAACATTACTGTGCTAACTGGTTAATCTGACTTGATTTGTTGAAATTAATTTAATCATAGAAGTTTTTACTGCTCAGAAATACCTTAAAATACATGCATTCTTACTGTGACTGGCCTTTCCACAGACCTGACCTTTAAAATCTGGTAGCATCACCTGCTTGTCTCCAAGGAGATACATATGTTTATGCACATGTGCACATTATAACACTGTGCACATGTGCACATTATAACACTGTGAATGGAGGCTATGTAGGTGGCACACTCTCCACTAGAAAAGTTACAAAGTGCACCTTTAACTACCTTATGTTAAAACATTTCAGTTTAGTATATTATTGAACTTTTTCTGCTTTTCCAGACCCAGTCAACGGGGCAGCTGTCTAAGGAGGGATTTACAGACATTCCTCACTCTAGACATGTCCTCCTGGACCTCATGGTGTTACCAGACCAGCTGAGGGATATAGTTCCTCCGGCGTCTCCTGGGTCTTCCCTGGGAGCCTCCTCCCAGTGGGACATGTAAAACACACCTCCCCTCCTCTCAATGTGGAGGAGCAGCAGCTCTACTCCGAGCACCTCCTGTGTGACAGTGCTCCTCACCCTATCTCTATGGGACTAATTTGAGAACTCTACCTTTCAGCTCATTCACCACAACAGCTGACAGTCAGTCTCACGCTCTATCCTTTCCTTGAACTCCTCCACTTGAGAAGATACTTTCCACCCACCTGGAGAACCATGGCCTTGGAGTTGGAAGAGCTCATCTTCATTCCAGCCAGTTCACACTACTAACCGCCACAGTGCATGCTGCAGGTTCTGGTTTGATCAGGACAATATTTTCTGCAAACAGCAAAGATGAGATCCAGGGGTCCTCAAATAGGACCCTGTCTGGTTCCTGACTGTGCCTAGAAATTCTATGCAGTCAGGACACTAGACAGCAGTATTATATTTCAGGAAAACGACAAGATTTTTTGCTTCAAGTATAAAGTTAAAATCCAAGTGCATGTGGGACTTTTAACTTTACCTAAAAATCTTGTCCTTTTCTGAAATATGATTGGGAAAATAGCATGCCTGTAGTGCTGCAGTATATGTGCCCTATTACATGGGCCAACATCAAATGTAATAAAAAGACTTAAAGCATCTAAATCTGAAATGCTGTCGATTAAGGTCCAGTTAAAATACAAAAGTGAACAAATACGTACTTTTTCACATTCTTCCAGACTGATGCCTTTGGCCAAATTTGGTCAAATCTGGCCCTCAGACCAATTTGTGTTGGCCCTCAAACATCACCAAATCACCAAAAGAAGGTTAAAAGTTTTACAGCAAATTTTGAACATTTCAGCTATTATAACTTAAATAACAAACATTTTGATGTGATACAGACTTAACATAAATGTTCCAAGCCTTATTACAAGTGTGGTGGTTCAATGAAACCTAAATCAAATGCAACATTTTGAATTATTCACTTCAGTGACCTGTATCTGTGGCCCTCTGCTCTGTATAAGTTTCAATATGTGGCCCGCGGTGAAAAAAGTTTGAACATCCTTGTAAACCATTTAAAAGTGTGGTAATCGAATTGACCAGTATTATATGTTATGGAATGGAGATAACCCAATGTACACTTTGGATTAGTAGGCATAATAACATAAAGTGTGCAAATCAATGTTTTGTTTTGTTTTTTCAAAATTGGCCCATTTCCATTTTAGACTGTAGGAGAGTGATATCAGAGCATATTTAGAGCACATTCATGTTTACTTTAAGTAGGACATCTATTGGGATTGCAATGGTCCTACAACAAAAAAGTGGTAGTTAGTTGTTAGTCTCTTTAGCAGTTGATTGAGTTCAGCAGGTCTCTGTGGCGCAATCGGTTAGCGCGTTCGGCTGTTAACCGAAAGGTTGGTGGTTCGAGCCCACCCAGGGACGATCAGTTTTCCTTGATAATTAACATTAAATGTGTAGCCAGTTTGATTTGAACTGGACAAATTATACCACATAACTCTTCTTGTCTTGATGACATGACATCACCACAATACAGAGTAAATTGAATAACCGCAGTGTAGGTGTTTTTTCTGTGCCTACAGTCTATGGTCCGCACTACTCGAGCCATGTCAGCACATGGGTCAGAATAACTTTGAGAAAAAAAAACAAAAAATAAATGGATAAATAAAGAACCTAATAATTAAAACAAATAATCAGATATCACTATTTTCACAATTCACTCCCAAACTCCTGTTAACTAACTTCTTACCTGTTACTTTGTGCTTTGGTCTGTATCATTATGAACTAATTATTATTTATTATGAAAAAAGGTGTGATCAAACAAGAAATAAAATGGTGAGTCCATTTATTATATAAAAAAAGTGTCATATATATGTATACATATTATACAAGACACATTCACATATTGTATAAAACAAGATTCATAAACCTTTTCATTCACATGGTCAACATAAAATGAGAACTATGCATTTTATTACAACGAAAATCCATTTTAATACTTGATTCAGCTGACAATAGTTTTTTTTTTTTTCATAAATATTATCACAAAAACATACTTCAATTAATAGAAATAACAGTGTAAGCTGATGTAGAAAAATGTATTTGAAACATAAAATTCAAAATTTCAAGCCATGTCATGCCTGACTACTGTAAAGATAACAGTAACACGATAAAAAAAAATTAATCCTATGGCACAATTATTGTTTTAAAGTAGAAGAAATTAAAGTTGGTGATGTCTGGAGAGTTTTGACAGATGCAGGTGAATATTCTGCAGATGGTTCAGTTGTTGTTCTAGGATTTTTCTTGGCACCGGTTCGGGACAATTTCATAAACAAACATACAACAGTTGATCAGAGACTTAAAACAGTGTCATACATGTCTAAACATGACTACATGGTTTTACATGATTATAATAGCACTGAAAAACATGCATGATCATAACGCAGTCTGGCCAGAAATGACTCCAGAAAGAAGGTACTAGTAGTAGTAGTAGTAGTAGTAGTAGTCATAATAGCACGCAGTAGGGATGCTGTTTGAGTTGCCCATACAAGTTAACACAGTCTTACCTTCTCAGGTTCTCAAGTAAAAGGGAGAATTCTCCCTCAGGATCAATGCACACTTTTCTATTGTCTTTGAGGGTCAGTCTGCAAATTATAACAATGACTATTTTAGCTTTTAATTTTATAAATAGGCAACTTTCTTCACACTACTTACATGACTTCCACTTTGTTGCAGAATGGATTTGGTTTTGTCCTTTGATAGGATGATATTAGTTTAAGGGACACTTGTTTGTCTGTTTTCACACATTTGCAACGTGACTCAAATGCTGAAATAAATAGGCATAATTTACAATTAAAAAAACAACAAAAAATAAACTTGTAAAACATTTTTGGTACTTACGTTTTGATGCACACATAGCAGCACACATGAAAAGAAATATAAAGTGGATCTTCATCTTGCACTGTTGAGTTTTCTCCAGTTGTAAGTAGACGTCTGTATTAGTCTGGCTGTCTTCTTGTCCTCTTGTTGCTTCTAATGCCCCTAAAATCTCCAACCTCATATTTATACTCCAAAGTTGTGCAGGATTTCCAGAAAAGAATTCCTCTGCAACATTCACCTTCCAATAAATTACTTTCCTCCAAATATGGTGTTTCACTTCCTATAGAGCTCCACAAAAAACTCAAGTCAAGGCATGCAGCGATTACCTCACTGATCTAATACTACTTTTGACAAATTAAAAAAAAATCTATAGTCATTGCATACCACATGTTTACGTATAATTGAATAAACAAGAGTACAATTCAAATCTCCTTTGCAGTGTAAAATTATGAATGTTCAAATGTATAAATTGATTGTTTTCTTTGAGATTGGGTTACTGAATGTATCATATTTGTCTTATGATGGAGCTTTTTATAAGACATTTTAACTGGTTAATCTGACTAGATTTTTTTAAATGACCTTAATTCCAAAAATTTTTACTGCTCAGAAATACCTTAAAAAAAACATGCGTTCTTACTGTGAGTGGGCTCGCCATTCCACAGACCTGACCTTTAAAATCTGGTAGCATCACCTGTTTATCTCCAAGGAGACACATATGTTTATGCCACACTGTGAATGGAGGCTATGTAGGTTGCACACCCTCCACTAGAAAAGTTACAAAGTGCACCTTTAACTGCTTTATGTTAAAACATTTCAGTTTAGTATATTATTGAGCTTTTTCTGCTTTTCCAGAGCCGGTTGCAGGGGCAGCTGTCTAAGCAGGGAATAACAGACTTCCTTCACTCCAGACATGTCCTGCTGTTCCTCCAGGAGGACCTCATAGCGTTCCCAGACCAGCTGACGGATATAGTTCCTCTGGCCTGTCCTGGGTCTTCCCCGAGGGCCTCCTCCTTTGCCTTTCAACAACTTCACCACAACAGCTGACACAGCAACCACATCACTGCAGACACTGCACCTGCCTGTCATTCTCACACTCTATCTTTTCCTTGAACACCTCTACTTGAGAAGAGACTCCCTACCCATCCAGTCAGGGCAAGCCACCTTTTTCCGATGGAGAACCATGGCCTTGAATTTGGAGGAGCTGATCTTCATTCCAGCCAATTCACGCTACTAACCTGCTAATGCTGCAGGTCCTGGTTTGATTAAGCCATATCATTTGCAAACAGCAAAGATGAGATCCAGTGGTCTGCAAAATGGATCCCCTCTGGTCCCTGGTAGACAGCAGTGTTGTATTTCAGAGAAAGGGCAAGATTTTTTGCTTTGAGCATAAAGTTAAACTCCAAGTGCATGTAAGACTTTTAACTTTACCTAAAAATCTTGTCCTATTCTGAAACACAATTGAGAAATTATCATGGTTAAATGCTGCAGTATGTGTGCCCTATTACATGGGCCAACATCAAAGTAATAAAAAGAGTTACAGCTTCTAAATCTGAAATAACTCTGTAACTGACAGTGCTGTCGATTAGGGCCCATTTAGAATACAAAGTGAACAAATACGCACCTTTTCCCATTCTTTCAGACTGATGCCTTTGGCCAAATTTGGTCAAATCAGACCCTCAGACCAATTTTTGTTGTCCTTCAAGCATATGGCTGAAGTGGAAAAAATTACCAAAAGTAGTTCAATTCATGGCAAATTTTGAAGATTTCTCCTATTACAACTTAAATAACAAACATTTTGATGTGATAAAGACTTAGCATAAATGTTCAAAGCCTTATTAAATGTGTGGTGGTTCAATCAAACCTATGTAAAATGCAGCATTTTGAATTATTCACTTCAGTGACCTGTATCTGGGGCTCTCTGCTCTGTATAAGTTTCAATATGTGGCCCTCGGTGAAAAAAGTTTGAACATCCTTGTAAACCACATGTGTCAAACTCAAGGCCTGTGGGCCAAATTTGGCCCTCCATGTCATTTTATGTGGCCCGCGGCAAAGAAAATTCAAAGGTATGGCTGTTTTGAACTATCAGTTTATTAGGAGATACACAGTTACACAACCATTTTTTCATATCTATGCAAATCCATATGCAATATTTGTAACTTGAATAAGTAATAAATATAGAAACGGTTGATTAACAAGATTAAAAAGTAGTTGCATTTATTTTACATTGCATTTGGTAACATTTAGTTACATTTATCTTACAGTTACATCTGGCCCTTTGAGAGTAACCATTTTGTTGATGTGGCCCTCTGTGAAAATGAGTTTGACACACCGGTTGTAAACCATTTTACAGTGTGTAATCGAATTGGCCAATATTGTACGGTCCGGAATGGAGATAACAGGGGGCAACAGTGAAGTGGGCCCTAAGACCAATGTACACATTGGATTAGTAGGCAGAATAACATAAAATGTGCAAATCAATGTTTTGTTTAGCTTTTTGTTTTTTTGTTTTTTTTCAAATTGGCCCCCATTTCAGACTGTAGGAGAGTGATATCAGAACATATTTAGAGCACATTCATGTTTTCTTTAAGTAGGATTGATTGTACTACAACAAAAACGTGGTAGTTAGTTGTCAGTATTTCGAAGTCAATTGAATTTGGCAACTCTTCAATGTACGATATGAATCAACTGAGCTATTTAAGGCCTCAAATTGTAGCACCACATGTTTCTGTGGTGCAATTGTTTATTGAGTTCAGCTGTTAACCGAAAGGTTGGTGGTTTGAACCAACCTAGGGTCGATCAGTTCTCCTTTATAACGAGTATGAAACGTTCAGCCAATTAATTTGATTTGAACTGGACAAGTTATACCACATAACTATAACTCTTCTTGTCTTGATGACACGACATCACCACAATACAGAGTAAATTGTGTAATCGCAGCATAGGCCTTTTTCTGCGCCTACAGTCTATGGTCTGCACTGCTTGGGTCATGTCAGCACACGGGTCAGAATAACTTTGAGACAAACACAAATAAATGGATAAGTAATGAATCTAATAATAAAAACAAATAATCAAATTTTTCACAATTCACTCCCAAACTCCAGTTAACTAACTTCTTACCTGGTACTTTCTGCTTTGGGCTGTATCATTCCTTCATAATAATACAACACAAAAATTTGTGAACTAATTATTATTTTTTATGAAAAAAGGTGTGAACAAACAAGAAATAAAATGGTCAGTCCTTTTATTATATCAAGAAATATCATATATACGTAAACATATTATACAAGACAAGATTCACATATTGTACAAAACAAGATTCATAAACCTTTTCATTCACATGATCAACATAAATGAGAACTATGCATTTTATTACAACTAAAATCCATTTTAATACTTGATTCAGCTGCCAATAGTGTGTTTTTCATAAATATTTCCACAAAAATATACTTTAATTAGTAGAAATAACAGTGTAAGCTAACATAGAAAAATGTATTTGAAAAACAAAAACAAAAAACGTTGTCTATAATATAAATAAGGATTTGTTGTTGGCATTTAAGACTAACACATTCAAGATTTCAAGCCATGTCATTCCTGACTACTTTAAAGACTCATTTTCCTACAGCACAATTATTGTTTTAAAGTAGAAGAAATTAAAGTTGGTGATGTCTAGAGAGTTTTGACAGATGCAGGTGAATATTCTGCAGATGGTTCAGTTGTTCTAGGATTTTTCTTGGCACCGGTTTGGGACAATTTCCTAAACAAACATACAACAGTTGGTCAGAGACTTAAAACAGTGTTGTACATGTCTAAACATGACTACATGGTTTTACATGATTATAATAGCACTAAAAATATGCATGATAATAACACAGTCTGGCCAGAAATGACTCCAGAAAGAAGGTACTAGTAGTAGTAGTAGTAGTAGTAGTAGTAGTAGTAGTAGTAGTAGTAGTAGTAGTAGTAGTAATAGTTAGTAGTAGTAGTAGAAGTAATAGTAGTGGTGGCAGTAGTGGTAATGGTAGCAATAGGTAGTAGTGGTGGTGGTAATAGCAGTAATAGAAGTAGCAGTAGCAGTCATAACAGTTAGTAGTAATATTAGCAGTAGCAGAAAGGAGTACCCGTATTTTCCGCACTATAAGGCGCACCTAAAAGCCTTTAATTTTCTCAAAAACCCACAGTGCGCCTTATAATCCGATGCGCCTTATATATGGATCAATATTGGTCAATTATGACACCCGTAGTCAGGAGGCGTCGCTGAAGTAATAGCGGTAATATCCCTTTAACGACTGAGCACACTGTGGGCCAGTATAGCTCACCTAGACCTACACTTTTATTATTTTTTAGCCATAAAAATCATGTTAAACGAAGTATCAGCATTTGCTGCATTTTTTCCACACAACTACTTCTATTTTACACATCCATCCGTATTTTTTCTTTTACGCGTCGAATAAATGACTGGGAAAATCCCCGCAGCACCGCGCTCTCATTCGTCACCTTCAGGACAACAGAGGCAGATTACCGTAATGATAGTAAAATATTTAGATAGCCCCGTGTCTCCGCTTTGAGACGCCGTTTGAATTTACATGAGAGCACGACTGGGCGCGGAGTTACGCTGCTGGAAAGTCCGCAACCGCGAGTCTAACGGCGACGATAGGATCCGACGCTATAGGGATAACGGGGAGACAGCGCCGGTCGACATACGCCACAATCTGCCAATGGATCGCGGATGCCTGGGCTGAGATATCAGTCTCAACTGTGGTCCGAGTTTCGCGAAGGCAGGAAATGTCACTGAACTGTTAAGACAACAGCAGCGACACGGATAATGGCGATTTTGACGAGACGGAATCGGGCACTTTGAATGAGCTCGACCAACTGTTCAACTCAGACACTGAAGAGGAAGAACTCGACGGATTCGTGAATGAGGAATGAACTGAAAAAGTGAGGCTTTACGTGTTTCTTTCACGTGTTTACAACTAAACAAGGCTGGGAGATATTGTGACTATGGACATTAACGTTTGAACAACGTTGAGTTATTGTTATTACGTTGCACTATTTCGAGAGTTACTATATTGTGAATGCATTAACTTGTTTTTTGAGTTTGACTGACTTATCTGTTTTGTTGACATTCCCTTCAGCGCAGCTCCATCTCGTGGATGCGTAACACAACCCCAGCTACTACAGTAGTTTATATTCTATGCGCCTTATAATGTGGTGCGCCCTATATATGAAATTTGTTTTAAAATAGGCCATTCATTGAAGGTGCGCCTTATATTCCGATGCGCCTTATAGTGCGGAAAATACGGTAATAGTTAGTAGTATCATTATTAGTAAGTAGCAGAATATTTAGTAGTAGTAGTGGTAGTAAGTAGAGGCAAAAGTAGCAGTTGTTTTTGCTGTTTGAATTAGCCATACAAGTTAACACACAAGTAATTGTATCAGTAGCTGTAGTAAAATTCTATTCATACATTTCAGTGTAAAATAATGTTTAAAATCACTTTTAAAGAGTCTTACCTTCTGAGGTTCGCAAGAAAAAGGGAGAATTCTCCCTCAGGATCAATGCACACTTTTCTATTGTCTTTGAGGGTCAGTCTGCAAATTATAACAATGACTATTTTAGCTTTTACTTTTACAAATAGGCAACTTTCTTCACACTACTTACATGATTTCCACTTTGTTGCAGAATGGATTTGGTTTTGTCCTTTGATAGGATGATATTAGTTTAAGGGACACTTGTTTGTCTGTTTTCACACATTTGCAATGTGGCTCAATTGCTGAAATAAATAGGCATAATTTACAACTAAAAAACAAAGCAAAAAATAAACTCATAAAACATATTAGGTTCTTACGTTTTGATGCACACATAGCAGCACACATGAGAAGAAATACAAAGTGGATCTTCATCTTGCACTGTTGAGTTTTCTCCAGTTGTAAGTAGACGTCTGTATTAGTCTGGCTGTCTTCTTGTCCTCTTGTTGTTGCTAATGCCCCTAAAATCTCCAGTCTCATATTTATACTCCAAAGTTGTGCAGGATTTCCAAAAAAAAAAAAGAATTCCTCAGGAACATTCACCTTCCAATTATTTACTCTCCTTCGAATACTGTTTTTCACTTCCTATAGAGCTCCACGAAACTCTCAAGTCAAGAAATCCCCCAATTACCTCATTGATCCAATACTACTTTCGACTGAAAAAATATCTATAGTCATTGCATACCACATGTCTACATATAACTGAATAGACACCAGTAAAATTCAAATCTTCGTTGCAGTGTAAAATTATGAAAGTTCAAATGTATACATTGATTGTTTTCTTTGAGATTGGGTTACCAAATGAATCTCATATTTGTCTTATGATGGAGCTTTTTATAAAACATTCTAACTGGTTGCTACTAACATTAGTCTGTTAATTGATAAATCTGACTAGATTTTTAAAAAATGACTTTAATTAAAGTTTTTACAGCTCAGAGATACCTTAAAAAACATGCATCCTTACTGTGAGTGGGCTCGCCATTCCACAAACCTGACCTTTCAAATCTGGTAGCCTCACCTGCTTGTCTCCACAGAGAGACATATGTTTATGCAACACTGTGAAATGAGGTTATGTAGGTGGCACACCCTCCACTAGAAAAGTTACAAAGTGCACCTTTAACTGCTTTATGTTAAATCATTTCAGTTTAGTATATTATTGAACTTTTTTCTGCTTTTTCAGAGCCGGTCGCAGGGCCAGCTGTCTAAGTAGGGATTTACAGACTTCCCTCACTCTGGACATGTCCTCCTGTTCCTCCAGGAGGACCTCATGGGGTTCCCAGGCCCTCTGATGGATATCGTTCCTCTGGCCTGTCCTGGGTCTTCATCGAGGGCCTCCTCCTTTGCCTTTCAACAACTTCACCACAACAGCTGACACAGCAACCACATCACTACAGACACTGCACCTGCCTGTCATTCTCACACTCTATCTTTTCCTTGAACACCTCTACTTGAGAAGAAACTCCCTACTCATCCGGTCAGGGCAAGCCACCTTTTTCTAATGGAGAATCATGGCCTTGGATTTGGAGGAGCTGATATTCATTCCAGCCAGTTCACACTACTAACTGCCACAGTGCATGCTGCAGGTCCTGGTTTGATCATGCTGGCGGGCCTACATCTTTCGGCTGGCCTGGGAATGCCTTGGAGTCCGACCAGATGAGCTGGAGGACGTGTCTGGGGGGAGGGATGTCTGGGAGTCCCTGCGTGGACTGCTGCCCCCGTGGCCTGGCCCCGGATAAGCGGAAGAAAATTGATGGATGGATGGAATGGAGAGAATAGCATGCTTAAGTGCTGCAGTATATGTGCCCTATTACATGGGCCAACATTGAATACAAAAGTGAAAAAATACACACTTTTTCCCATTTTTCCAGGCTGATGCCTGGACCAATTTTTGTTGGCCCTCAGGCATCTGGCTGAATTGGCCCAAATCACCAAAAGCAGTACATTTTACAGCAAATTTTTAAGATTTCTCCTATTATAACTTAAATAACAAATATTTTGATATGATACATACTTCACATAAATGTTCCAAGACTTATTAAATCTGTGGTGGTTCAATCAAACCTACGTCAAATGCAGCACTTTGAATTATTCTCTTCAGTGACCTGTATCTGTGGCCCTCTGCTCTGTATAAGTTTCAATATGTGGCCCTCGGTGAAAAAAGTTTGAACATCTATGTAAACCATTTAAAAGTTTCTAATCCAATTAGACAATGTTGTACATTCCGGAATGGCGATAAGAGGGGGCAATGGTGAAGTGGGTCCGAACCCAATGTACACATTGGATTAGTAGGCAGAATATCATAAAATGTGAAAATCAATGTGTTCTTGTTGTTTTTGTTTTATTTTTGTTTTTTTTAAATGTGGCCCATGTCCATTTCAGACTGTAGGTGAGTGATATCAGAACATAAGTGGTACACATTAACAAATGCATTGTACCAGACATTTATTTAGTAGCCTACACATTTAACTTTAGGCATTTTTAGTTGTTAGAGGATGACTACAGAAATTACACATATTAGTTCCACATGAGGGTATTTCTATGAGGGTAATCCATCTTGTTTTTATTAATCATGTGAACATTAAGTCACAGTGATAGTTGGCAATATTTGGCAGTTGATTGGCCTCAGATCACAGTGTAGTAGGTCTCTATAGTGCGATTGCTTAGCGTGTTTGGCTGTCAACTGAAAGGTTTAAGGTTCAAAACCACCCAGGGATGATCAGTGTTCCTTGATAATTAACATGAAATGTATAGCCATTTGAACTGGACAAATTATACCAGTTCAAATCTTCTTGTCTTGATGACATGACATCACCACAATACAGAGTAATTGTGTAATTGCAGTGTAGGCCTTTTTCTGCGCCTACAGTCTATGGTCTGCACAGCTTGAGACAATAACTTTGAGACAAACAAAAAACAAATGGATACATAATGAACCTAATAATAAAAACAAATAATCAAATATCACTATTTTCACAATTCACTCCCAAGCTCCAGTCAACTAACGTCTTACATGCTACTTTCTGCTTTGGGCTATATAAAAATTTGTGAACTAATTATTCTTTATTATGAAAAAAGATGTAAACAAACAAGAAATTAAATGTTCAGTCCTTTTATTAAATCAAAAAATGCCATACATCAACTTCAACTTCAACTTCACTTTATTTGTGTCCCCCATGGGGCAATTAGTTTTACAATAGAGAGAAAACAAAAAAGACAAACATATATAAAAACATTGAAAGGACACAAGAAAAACCAGTACATATTCATCTATCCACAGAACAGGAAAAATACACAGCGGTAAGTAAGATTAAAATGGGTTTCTACCCTGAGCAGCATTTAAAAGCAAAATGGCCGCAGGAATAAAAGAGTTCTTGTACCTATTACTCCTCACTGAAGGAAACCTGAGCCTAGAGCCAGAAGGAAGAAAAATAAACTCATCATGAAGAGGATGAGCATCATCAGACAAGATGCTCAGAGCCTTCCTTCTCACCTGTCTGGAGAACAGCTCAGACAGAGACGTCTGCTGGGCCCCCAAGATTTTCTCACTCAAATGTACAATTCTACTGAGTGATTTTTTAGCTTTGATATTCAGATTCCCATACCAGCACAACATAGAAAAAGTTAAAACAGACTCAACACAAGATTTATAGAACAAAGTCATCAAAGTCCTGTCCACCTGGAAGTACGACAGTTTTCTGAGGCAGAACAGATGCTGCTGACCTCTCTTGCACAGCATGTTTGTGTTATCATTAAAGTTCAGTTTGTGGTCAATCAAGGTTCCCAGGTACTTATAATTTTCCACTAGCTCTACCTCTTGACCTTTGATAACGGTCACTCTGGGAGTTGTGACCTGTCTGCTAAAGTCAATAGACATATCTTTAGTCTTACTGACATTTAGTTTTAAAAAAGAGTTGTCGCACCACTGTACCATGTCCTCAACAACTGGGCCATGGTCCTTTTCGTCACCATGCAAAAGACTGATGATGACAGAGTCGTCTGCAAATTTCAATATATGTCGATTTACATAATTACTGCGACAGTCATTTGTATACAAAATATATAAAAGTGGTGAGAGCACACAACCCTGAGGAGATCCTGTAGAAGAATTTAAGACATCAGAGAGGCACCCATTCACCTTTACCCTCTGTGATCTCCCAATTAAGAAGTCCAAAATCCAGCCCACCATGTTAAAATCCAAATTAAAATTTGAAACAAGTTTATCAATTAAAAGGTGTGGCTGGATGGTATTAAAAGCTGAGGAGAAGTCCAAGAATAGGAGCCTTGCATGTGTTTTCGAGCTCTCTAGGTGTTTAAGGACCATATTTAAAAGAGTTGCTGTGGCATCCTCCACCCCACGGCCCGCCCTGTATGCGAATTGCAGGGGGTCAAGCAAGTGCTCCACTAAAGGAACAAGTTCATTTTTCATAAGCCTCTCGAAGGATTTCATGACTAATGAGGTCAAAGCCACTGGACTAAAATCATTTAAAACCTTGGGGTGTTTTGTTTTGGCCACAGGAATTATTGTGCTTTTTTCCATGTCTTTGGTACCCTCTGCTGGTGGATTGACATCTGAAATATATAAAAGAAGACTGGACCTAATTGTTCCGCACAAGAGGACAATAGGCGGCCACAAATATTATCTGGGCCTGGACTTTTCTTCGCATTAGTTTGTCTAAAGCAAGAGAACACTAACCGTTCATTGAAAGGTGGTGAGCCAGGGCAAAGCAAATCATTTTTCCGTTTAAGAATTTCATTAGTAAAATCCATTGTTTCAAATCTAAGGTAAAAGGAATTAAAAACTTGAGCTAATTGTTTATCAGATTTAATATCATTCAAGTTAATCTTAGACTGTTTCTGCCTGGTGGAACCTAGAATAGTGTTTAGGCCATCCCAGGCCGAGGCCATTCTATTTTGTCCCAACTGATTCTCAAGCCTTGATTTATAATTGATTTTAGCTCTCCTAATTTCACATTTGGTCTCTCGTGTTACCTGCTTTAGTTCTAACAGGTTACCCTCGCGAAAAGCCCTTCTCTTCTTACCCAGTAAGATCTTCAAGGTTTTCGTAACCCATGGTTTATTATTTGGGTATAATTTAACAGTCTACATTAGTATACATATTGTACAAAACAAGATTTGCATATTGTACATAACAAGATTCATAGTCCTTTTCATTCACATGGTCGATATAAAATACAAACTATGAATTTATTATGACTAAAATCCATTTTACTACTAGAATCAGCTGCCAATAGTGTGTGTTTTTCATAAACATTATCACAAAAACATACTTCAATTAGTAGAAAAAACTTGTACAATGACATCTATATTTATATATAATATATTTGAAACACAAAACTATATTGAAAAATATATATATATCATTGTCTAGAATATACAAGACTATCACATTCAAAATTTCAGGCCATGTCTTGCCTGACAGCTGTAAAGATAACAGTAACTCGTTTGAACTATTTTCCTACGCTACTATTCTTGTTCTAAAGTTTTTGGCACCGGTTCTGGACAATTTCCTAAAAAAAAAACATACAACATTTGATCAGAGACTTAAAACAGTGTTGTACATGTCTAAACATGACTACATGGTTTACTTGATTTTAATAGCACTAAAAAATATGCATAATCTTAACACAGCCTGGTCAGAAAAAAGGTAGTGGTAGTACTACTACTACTACTACTAGTAGTAGTAGTAGTAATGGTAATAACAGTAGTAGTGGTGGTGGTAGTAACAGTAATAGTAGTAGCAGTAGCAGTAGTAATAGTTAGCAGCATAGTAGCAGCAGCAGAAGCAAAAACGAGTTATAGTTAGTAGGATCAGTATTGGTAAGTAGTAGAATTGCTAGTAGTAGTAGTAGTGGTAATAGTAAGCAGAGGCAAAAGCAGCAGTTGTTTTTGCTGTTTTGTTTTTGTGTAGTAGATAGTAGTAGTACTAACAGCAGCAGCAGCAGGAGCAGCAGCAGCAGCAGCAGCAGCAGCAGTAGTAGTAGTAGTAGTAGTAGTAGTAGTAGTAGTAGTAGTCATGCAGTAGTGACGATTTTTGAATTGGCCATACAAGTTAACACACATAAGTAATTGTAACAGTAGCTCTAGTAAAATTCTATCCATGCATTTCAGTGTAAAATAATGTTTAAAATAACTTTTAAAGAATCTTACCTTCTCAGGTTCTCAAGTAAAAGGGAGAATTCTCCCTCGCAGGATTTCCAAAAAAAGAATTCCTCAGGAACATTCACCTTCCAATTATTTACTCTCCTCCAAATACTGTGTTTCACTTCCTATAGAGCTCCACGAAAAATTCAAATTAAAAAATGTCCCAATTACCTCATTGATCCACTACTACTTTCTATAGTCATTGCATACCACATGTCTACATATAATTGAATAGACAACAGTAAAATTCAAATCTTCTTTGCAGTGTAAAATTATGAATGTTCAAATGTATACATTGATTGTTTTCTTTGAGATTGGGTTACCAAATGTATCATATTTGTCTTATGATGGAGCTTTTTATAAGACATTCCAACTGATTGCTATTAATATTACTGTACTAACTGGTTAATCTGACTTGATTTTTTAAAAATTACTTTAATTATGAAAGTTTTTACTGCTCAGAGATACCTTTAAATACATGCATTCTTACTGTGAGTGGGCTCGCCTTTCCACAGACCTGACCTTTAAAATGTGGCAGCATCACCTGCTTGTCTTCAAGGAGATGCATACATCTATGCAACACTGTGAATAGAGGCTAAGTTGGTAGCACACCCTCTACTAGAAAAGTTACAAAGTGCACCTTTAACTGCCAAGGGAGGTGTCCAGGAGGCATCCAGAACAGACGCCCGAGCCACTTCAACTGACTCCTCTCAACGTGGAGGAGCAGCAGCTCTAGTCTGGGCTCCTCCTGTGTGACAGTGCTCCTCACCCTATCTCTATGGGACTAAATCAAGAGCTTTGCCTTTCGACACAGGGCAACCACAGCAGTGCAGACACTGCACCTGCCTCTCAGTTTCATGCTCTATCTTTTCCTTGACCTTCTCCACTTGAGAAGAGACTCTCCACCCACCTGCTCAGGGCAAACCACCTTTTTCCAATGAAGAACCCTGGCCTCCGACTTGTAGGAGCTGATCTTCATTCCAGCCAGTTCACAGTTCTAACCGCCACAGTGCATGCTGCAGGTCCTGGTTTAATCAGAACAACATCATCTGCAAACAGCAGAGATGAGATCCAGTGGTTCTCAAACTGGACCCCCTCTGGTCCCTGACTGTGCCTAGAAATTCTGTGCAGCCAGGACAGTAAACAGTAGTATTGGATTTCAGAGAAAGGGCAAGATCTTTAGCTTGGAGTAAAAAGTTAAAATCCAAGTGCATGTGAGACTTTTAACTTTACCTAAAAATCTTGTCCTTTTCTGAAACACAATTGAGAAATTATCATGGGTAAATGCTGCAGTATGTGTGCCCTATTACATAAGATACAATATGCCTTTATTAGTCCCACAGTGGGAAAATTCCAGTATTGCAGTTAAAGAACAGAAGAAAAATGGTACATGCATTAAAACAAGATAATATAGTTTAAAATAATTACATGGGCCAACATCAAATGTAATAAAAAGAGTTACAGCTTCTAAATCTGAAATAACTATGTAACCGACAGTGCTGTCAATTAGGGCACATTTAGAATACAAAAGTGAACAAATACATACTTTTTCCCATTCTTCCAGACTGATGCCTTTGGCCAAATTTGGTCAAATCAGGCCCTCAGACCAATTTTTGTTGGCCGTTAAGCATCCGGCTGAATTGGAACAAATGACCAAAAGTAGATCATTTCATGGTAAATTTTGAAAAGTTCTCCTATTATAACTTACATAACAAACATTTTGATGTGATACAGACTTAACATAAATGTTCCAAGCCTTATTACAAGTGTGGTGGTTCAATGAAACCTAAATCAAATGCAACATTTTGAATTATTCACTTCAGTGACCTGTATCTGTGGCCCTCTGCTCTGTATAAGTTTCAATATGTGGCCCTCGGTGAAAAAAGTTTGAACATCCTTGTAAACCATTTAAAAGTGTGTAATCGAATTGACCAATATTATATGTTATGGAATGGAGATAACCCAATGTACACTTTGGACTAGTAGGCATAATAACATAAATTTTGCAAATCAATGTTTTGTTTTGTTTTTTTCCAAATTGGCCCATTTCCATTTTAGACTGTAGGAGAGTGATATCAGAGCATATTTAGAGCACATTCATGTTTACTTTAAGTAGGACATCTATTGGGATTGCAATGGTCCTACAACAAAAAAGTGGTAGTTAGTTGTTAGTCTCTTTAGCAGTTGATTGAGTTCAGCAGGTCTCTGTGGCGCAATGGGTTAGCGCGTTCGGCTGTTAACCGAAAGGTTGGTGGTTCGAGCCCACCCAGGGACGATCAATTTTCCTTGATAATTAACATTAAATGTGTAGCCAGTTTGATTTGAACTGGACAAATTATACCACATAACTCTTCTTGTCTTGATGACATGACATCACCACAATACAGAGTAAGAGTAACCGCAGTGTAGGCCTTTTTCTGTGCCTACAGTCTATGGTCTGCACTGCTTGAGCCATGTCAGTGCACGGGTCAGAATAACTTTGAGGAAAAACAAAAAATAAATGGATAAATAATTTACCTAATCATAAAAACAAATAATCAAATATCACTATTTTCCCAATTTACTCCCAAACTCCTGTTAACTAACTTCTTACCTGGTACTTTCTGCTTTGGGTTGTGTAATTCCTTCATAATTATACAACAGAAAAATTTGTGAACTAATAATTATTTATTTTGAAAAAAGGTGTGAACAAACAAGAAATAAAATGGTGAGTCCTTTTATTATATCAAAAAATGTCATGTATACATGTACGTATTATACAAAACAAGATTCATAGTCCTTTTCATTCGCAATGGTCACTATAAAAATGTGAACTATGCATTTTATTACACCTGCCAATAGTGTGTTTTTCATGAATGTTTTCATAACTTCAACTAGTAGAAATAACAGTGTGCAATGACATGGAAAAATGTATTTGAAACATAAAATTATATTGGAAACCCCCCCCCCCCAAAAAAAAAAAAAAAAAAACGTTGTCTAAACTATGATTTGTTGTTGGCATTTAAGACTAAAACATTCAAGGTTTCAAGCCATGTCATGCCTGACCACTGTAAAGACTCATTTGAACTCATTTTCCTACGGCACAATTATTGTTTTAAAGTAGAAGAAATTAAAGTTGGTGATGTCTGGAGAGTTTTGACAGATGCAGGTGAATATTCTGCAGATGGTTCAGTTGTTGTTTTAGGATTTTTCTTGGCACCGGTTCGGGACAATTTCCTAAACAAACATACAACAGTTGATCAGAGACTTAAAACAGTGTCATACATGTCTAAACATGACTACATGGTTTTACATGATTATAATAGCACTGAAAAACATGCATGATCATAACACAGTCTGGCCAGAAATGACTCCAGAAAGAAGGTAGTAGTAGTAGTAGTAGTAGTAGTAGTAGTAGTAGTAGTAGTAGTAGTAGTCATAATAGCAAGCAGTAGGGATGCTGTTTGAGTTGCCCATACAAGTTAACACACAAAAGTAATTGTATCAGTAGCTGTAGTAAAATCCTATTCATACATTTCAGTGTAAAATAATGTTTAAAATAACTTTTAAAGAGTCTTACCTTACCTACTTAACATCAAATGTAATAAAAAGAGTTACAGCTTCTAAATCTGAAATAACTATGTAACCGACAGTGCTGTCAATTAGGGCGCATTTAGAATACAAAAGTGAACAAATACACACCTTTTCCCATTCTCCCAGACTGATGCCTTTGGCCAAATTTGGTGAAATCAGGCCCTCAGACCAATTTTTGTTGTCCCTCAAGCATCTGGCTGAATTGGAACAAATGACCAAAAGTAGTTCACTTCATGGCAAATTTTGAAAAGTTCTCCTATTACAACCTAAATAAGAAACATTTTGATGTGGTACAGGCTTAACATAAATGTTCCAAGCCTATGGTGTGATGGTTCATTCAAACCTTCGCAAATGCAGCATTTTGATTTATTCACTTCAGTGACCGATATTTGTAGCCCTCTGCTCTGTGTAGGTTTCAAAATTTGGCCCTTGGTGAAAAATGTTTGAATATCCTTGTAAACCATTTTAAAGTGTGTAATTGAATTGTCCAATATTGTACGGTCCGGAATGGGGATAACAGGGGGCAACAATGAAGTGGGCCCTAACCCAATGTACACATTGGATTAGTAGGCAGAATAACATAAAATGTGCAAATTTTGTTTTGTTTTTTGTTTGTTTGTTTTGTTTTTTTCAAATTGGCCCATTTCCATTTTAGACTGGAAATGGGCCAATTTGTGAGTGATATCAGATCATATTTAGAGCAGGGGGGAAGGAGCCGGAGCTTGTGTGGGAGGTTGAGCGTTACCGACTAGATATAGTCGGCCTCGCCTCCATGCAGAGTTTGGGCTCTGGAACCCAACTTCTTGAGAGGGGCTGGACTCTCCATTTCTCTGGCGTTGCCCGCGGGGAGAGGCGGCGAGCTGGTGTGGGCTTGCTCATTGTCCCACAGCTCAGCCGCTTTGTGTTGGGGTTCACTCCGGTGAACGAGAGGGTCGCGTCCCTGCGCAGTCTCTCACTGTTGTGTCGGCCTACGGGCCAAACAGCAGTGCAGAGTACCCGGCCTTCTTGGAGTCCCTGGGAGGGGTATTAGACAGTGCACCAACTGGGGACTCCGTTGTTCTCCTGGGGGACTTCAACGCCCATGTGGGTAACGACAGTGACACCTGGAGGGGCGTGATTGGGAAGAACGGCCTCCCTGATCTGAACCCGAGTGGTGTTTTGTTATTGGACTTCTGTGCTAGTCACAGTTTGTCCATAACAAACACCATGTTCGAGCACAAGGGTGTCCATCGGTGCACGTGGCACCAGGACAATCTAGGTCGGAGGTCGATGATCGACTTTGTTGTCGTGTCATCTGACCTCCGACCGCGTGTCTTGGACACCCGGGTGAAGAGAGGGGCTGAGCTGTCAACTGATCACCACCTGGTGGTGAGTTGGATCCACTGGCGGAGGACAGACCTGGCAGACCCAAGCGTATTGTAAGGGTCTGTTGGGAATGCCTGGCAGAGCCTTCTGTCAGAGGGGTCTTCAACTCCCACCTCCGGGAGAACATCTCCTCCTTCTCCCGGGGGAGGTAGGAGACATGGACTCCGAGTGGGCCATGTTCTCCCGCCTCTATTGTCAATGCGGCCGCTCGTAGCCTCAAAGAAATTCTGGCAAACCGTCCGAGGCCTCAGGAGGGGGAAGCAGTGCTTCACCAACACTGTTTACAGTGCGGGTGGAGAGCTGCTGACCTCGACTGGGGATGTTGTCGGGTGGTGGAAGGAATACTTTGAGGAACTCCTCAATCCCCCCGTCATGTCTTCCGGGGAGGAAGCAGAGACTGGGGACCCAGAGGCGGACTCGTCCATCACCCTGGCTGAAGTCACCGAGGTGATTAGCAAGCTCCTCGGTGGCAAGGCTCTGGGCTGGGGCTTGACGAGATCCGTCCCGAGTACCTCAAGTCTCTGGATGTTGTGGGACTGTCTTGGGTGAAACGTCTCTGCAACATCGCGTGGCGGTCGGGGACAGTACCACTGGAATGGCAGACCGGGGTAGTGGTCCCTCTGTATAAGAAGGGGGACCGGAGGGTGTGTTCCAATTACAGGGGAATCACACTCCTCAGCCTTCCCGGTAAGGTCTATTCCAGGGTACTGGAGAGGAGAATCCGACCGATAGTCGAACCTTGGATTCAGGAGGAGCAGTGTGGTTTTCGTCCTGGTCGTGGAACACTGGACCAGCTCTATACTCTCCATTGGGTCCTCGAGGGTTCATAGGAGTATGCCCAACCAGTCCACATGTGTTTTGTGGATCTGGAGAAGGCATTCGACCGTGTCCCTCGTGGTGTCCTTTGGGGGGTGCTCTGGGAGTATGGGGTCCGGGGCCCTTTGCTAAGGGCTGTCCGGTCCCTGTATGACCGGAGCAGGAGCTGTGTTCGCATTGCCGGCAGTAAGTCAGACCTGTTCCCGGTGCATGTTGGACTCCGCCAGGGCTGCCCTTTGTCACCAGTTCTGTTCATTATATTTATGGACAGAATTTCTAGGCGCAGCCAGGGGCCAGAGGGGGTCTGGTTCGGGAACCACAGGATTTCATCTCTGCTATTTGCGGATGATGTTGCCCTGATGGCTTCATCGAGCCAGGACCTGCAGCAGGCACTGGGCCGGTTTGCAGCCGAGTGTGAAGCGGCTGGGATGAGAATCAGCTCCTCCAAATCCGAGGCCATGGTTCTCGACCGGAAAAAGGTGGTTTGCCCTCTCCGGGTGGGTGGGGAGTTTCTGCCCCAAGTGGAGGAGTTCAAGTATCTCGGGGTCTTGTTCACGAGTGAGGGAAGGATGGAGCGTGAGATTGACAGGCGGATCGGTGCAGCGTCTGCAGTGATGCGGTTGCTGTATCGGTCCGTTGTGGTGAAGAAAGAGCTGAGCCGGAAGGCGAAGCTCTCGATTTACCGGTCAATCTACGTTCCTACCCTCACCTATGGTCACAAGCTCTGGGTAATGACCGAAAGGACAAGATCGCGGATACAAGCGGCCGAAATGGGTTTCCTCCGCAGAGTGGCTGGGTGCACCCTTAGGGATAGGGTGAGGAGCTCAGTCACACGGGAGGAGCTCGGAGTAGAGCCGCTGCTCCAACACGTTGAGAGGAACCAGTTGAGGTGGCTTGGGCATCTGCTCAGGATGCCTCCTGGACACCTCCCTAGGGAGGTTCAGGGCATGTCCCACCGGGACGAGGCCCCGGGGAAGACCCAGCACATGCTGGAGGGACTATGTCTCTCAGCTGGCGTGGGAACGCCTTGGGATCCCACCGGAGGAGCTGGAGGACGTGTCTGGGGTGAGGGAAGTCTGGGAGTCCCTGCTTAGACTGCTGCCCCTGTGACCCGGCCCCGGATAAGCAGAAGAAAATTGATGGATGGATGGATGGATTTAGAGCACATTCATGTTTACTTTAAATTGGACATCCTTTGGGATTGCAATGGTACTACAACAAAAAAGTGATAGTTAGTTGTGAATATTTAGCAATCGACTAACCTGGGCAACTTGTCCATGTATAGTATGAATCAATCGAGGTACTCAGAGCCTCAGATTATGGTGCAGTAGGTCTCTGTGGCGCAATCGGTTAGCGCGTTCGGCTGTTAACCGAAAGGTTGGTGGTTCGAGCCCACCCAGGGACGTGAAGTTTTCCAAGTATGAACCGTCCAGCCAATTAATTTGATTGAAACTGGACAAATTATACCACATAGCTCTTCTTATCTTGATGACACGACATCACCACAATACAGAGTAAATTGAATAACCGCGGTGTAGGACTTTTTCTGCGCCTACAGTCTATAGTCTGCACTGCGTGAGCCATGTCAGCACACGGGTCAGAATAACTTTGAGACAAACAAAAACAAATTAATAAATAATGAACCTAATAGGCCTACTCGTACCTTGCGTTTCGGCGCTGGAATTTCCCCACTGAGGACAAATAGGGTAAAGGCTCTTATCTGACAGCTTTGGCTGCGTAAAGAGACGCAGACTAATACAGCTTATGTAGTCTGTCTGGGACATCTAGTGGCACGCACTGATACTACCGCAAAGTGTGTGACTTGGCAATATCTTTAAAATAAGTCTAAGCTGCTATTAAAATGGTTAAAATTGTTCAATTGACCTAGGCTAATTAGTAAAACAAATCTTGCCTAGGTAACCAAAAGTTCCAAAGTAAAAGTACCAAAAGTACCCAAGTTCCTGTACGCATATATAAACCTGCATTTACCTGTGAAAGTGAAAGTAACCTGTCATACTGCCATAACTCTTCGACATAAACAAGCTAAGAGCAGGTGTCAAATGGATAAAAAATATAAATATCCGCTGTATTTTGTGGCTGACGACCTCGAGGATCAAGCGAGACACAAAATAAGAAGGTACTTTATGAAAAGACGGGACTCAGGAGGAGGCGACTGTGGAGTGATAGAAAAAGTCGGTGAGAAACTTTACAAAATCAGTTTCGAACAACAAGAAGGTAAGACTTGCGCACGTTTATTCATTGGGTAAGTTAAATAGAGACTGATTGTCCTTTTAAATGTTTTACAGATCAAGAAAGGGTTTTGAACAGAAAAACTCACACAGCTTCACTTCCGTCTGGACAGTTACATCTTAATGTGACCAGGACTGAGGCAGAAGCTATAAGTTTGCAGGTGAGTTAATCATTTGGATAAACCCAAACCTCTTCTACTGTTCAATAGGCCACATTTATTATGTGACATTTCGAATCATATAATCCTATGAGTTACGCCACATCAGAGCGATTCATTTCATATTTTAGTTTAGATGTGTTCACTGTGAAATTTGTTAAATCCAATAATTAAACTACAAAACTTAACACTGTTAAAACTATATAGAATAGATAGATATAATATTGTAAATAAGTGAATGAAGGCTTACTGCAAGTTTCCATATATACCAATATTAATGCCTAAAACATAGGCTATTGGGTACAGGAATTTGCTCCTTTCAATTTGTGAACTGAAAGTCAATGAAATAATCAAATTAGGCTACATTTATACAGTTTATACAGACTGACTACATGTATGAATATCACATAAAGGTGGTTCTCAGCTGTCATTATGACTTACATAACTTGCTTGTTAATATTGTGATGTTGTAATAATAGTTTGATTACATGGGCAACAAGAAACATGTACATATGTACTGTACAATAATGGTGCATAGAGCTACAGTACATGATAACTATTAACTAAGAAAATTCTTTATCTGTATTTAAGTTAAAGTTAAATGTAACAATATTATTACTAGTAGTGAGATCTAACAAATTTGATTGAATATCAGATGTGATTATTGCCACTATGCAAACAGACTATTACCTCTTGAGGGCAATAATTAAAGGTGCACTGTGTATTTTTCTAGTGGAGGGTCTACCACCTGCTTGTCTCCATGAAGTTGCTATTGCTTTGCCTGGAATATGGCATCTATCTTCATGGAGACAAGCAGGTGACAACAGAATGCATTTTTTAAGGTATGTCTATAGCCATAAATGAATAAATGGCAGATAGCTCAGTTCAATGCCTGCCTGCCTCTCTCTCTCTCTCTCTCTCTCTTTCTCTCTGTATATATATATATATATATATATATATATATATATATATATATATATATATATATATATATATATATATATATATATATATATATATATATATATATATATATATATTTTTTTTTTTTATTTATTTTTTTTTACAGTTTTAACAATATTAATACACACATACATATATATACATGTGGCATTCAAAATGATCTTTTTTCTTGATTTACTGTTGATTGATTGAATTCAATTACTTTCACAGACATTGACCAGTGACCAGTATATTTGAATATGTAAATATCATGGTTAGATTAGGGATTTCCATGTTGTAATGCTTTTAACTTACATCACTCAATTGTCATTTACCGGCAATCTCTTCAGTAAAAAACTTCCCATGTTATGTGAACCAACTAGTTTTTCTTGACTTGAAAATATATTCCTGCTTCTATTTTCTTACAGACAACATCAGTGCAAGCACCACCAAAGCCTTCAAATGCATCAAATTACCTGGAGAGGACTTTTTCATGGGATATTTTCCTTTTATGCTATTTACGCGACTGTAGCAAAGCTTTTAAAATCTTGGAGAAGCAGTTAACTTGCATTGGCTGCACTGTCGAGCTTAACTTTGATCAGGAAGTTGTTGTGGTGAAAGCAGATGCAAAGAATGGACTTGGTGGTGCGTTCAGTGGCGTACCAGAAAAATGGGAAATCCAAGTTGACCGCGTTTTGAGTAGTTTTCGAGAGAGCTTCACTTGCCATCATGTGGTTGATCCCAAGAAAATTCAAACTATTTTGCAAGATAAAACTTTCACAGATGATGATGTGAAAATGTATAATGAATTGGGATATCTGGTTGCGGTTGGAGAAAAAAGCTTGGTTGAGGAAAAAATACTAAATTTAAACAGAAATTTTCCGACTAAAACAGAGTTGTCAATAGATGAAAAGCAGTATAACTTGATTGGAGAAGAATTCACAAGAGAGATGCGGACAAACTTGCCAAATGTTAAAATCGTAAAAAACAATAATGTTATAGTCTTTGACGGTCTTCATACTGAAGTGCATTTAGGTTTGGATGTATATGACAAATTACTCAAAAAGATCCAACTAAAGCATGTACCATTTTCAGCTGAACTGCAAAATTTCTTCACCACCAGTGATGCAATTGCAAAGTACAAGGCACGATTCCAGCAATGTCTAAGAATTCCAGTCTGCTTAGAAATGTTGAATTTAGATTTAATTTTGTCAAGTTTGTCAGTGGAAGCTGCTGAAGAAGCTGCAGCTATTTTAGAAAGAGATTTTTGTATGGCTATTGTGCATTTGGAGGGAAACGCTGCAAAATCACCAGATTTGGATAGAATGAATGAACTTTTAACAAAAAGTAAAGATCATGCAAATATCCAGGAACGTAGAATTGATGTTAATTTAGTCCCTGAACCAAATAGTACAATCAAAGTCCAGCTTGTAGGCTACAGCGAATGTGTAAACCAGTTAAAAGAGGAGTTACATGACTATCTACTGAATCATGTAACAGTACAAGACAAACTAGATCTACTTAATGCAGAAATGGTTGAACTTTTTAGTAAAATTTTGACTTTGTTTGCACGAAAGGATAGTAGAGTGTCCTTGAACGCATCACTAGTCCCCTATCCTTGCGTGCTGCTTTCAGGGCCTCAGCAGTTAGTCCGAAAAACCAAAGTGGAACTTAACAGAGAACTTGAAAGTTTGATTTCGGAAAATTTAGTTATAGATGGACCAGGAGCAGTTGAGTACTTCAATGCAGAAGGGAAACCAAGTAAAGAACTGATTGAAAGGTTGAATCAAGTTCTCATACAAGAAATTCAGGAAATTATATATTCTGTGCCATGTCTACCAGCCACAAGCAATGTTGAAGAAGTATCCAGAAGGAGTAGTATTGTTGACAGGCAGACCTCAATCAACAACATCAATGTGGAAGTCAAGCTGGGAAATTTGGTCAATGAACAGGTGAGACAAAACACGTTCTTTTTTAGTTTATAAGCAGCAGAACAACTGACAGAAGAAACGAAAAGAAATTATATATAAAGTGTAACCCTTTCTTAGACTCTAGTCTGTCAACTGGTAGTGACAAATTAATACAATAACAAAATATTCTCATTTTTAAGTCCTCAAAATGGCTTCAGTAACAAAAAATAAGCCATGCGACTGAAACTGAACTGAAATTGTGGATTTGGTGATATAGGTCTACTTTTTATATATGAATGAGCAAATAGGTGGAGTTTTCATAGAGATTATTAGAAGTAAGCAAAGAAGTGTACAATTGGAGTGAAATGTGGAGCTAGGCATTCAGCAAACTCTCATAGCCTCAGCATTGATCTAAAGACTCCTGGACTTTCTCTTAAACAATTTTTAGGCAGGCCAGTATTGTAGCTCCATCATGTTTTAAATGTCTACAAAAGTAACATGTCGTATATAATCTACAGGTGGATGTGCTGGTGGCCCCAATGCTGAAGAAGAGTCTACAGTCCACTATGATTGGTAAAAGTCTGGTGAGAAAAGGCGGTCTAGCGATGAAGATGAAGTTTAAATCTGTGAGGAGTAAGTCCCTGATGCCTGGAGGGGTGCTGGAGATGATGGCCCCTGCCTCTGTGGGCTGCTCCAAACTGTTTTTCATCGAGTGCATGCCCTGGGATGGACTGGGAGGGCAGAGCATGACGGTAGGGATCTTTCATTGAGGACCTGTTACAAGTGGCTCTACAAATCAGGTTTGAACAGCTTTCCCATTGAAAAACATAAGAGTCAGTGCTGTGCGTAGACATCATGCTTGAGATGCTGATGCGGGCTTGGTTCTGATTTCACGAGCTGCCGTTTGTTTGGCTCCTAAGTCTCCAGATATTAATATTGCATAATAAAACTTGCTTTACATTGTATCATTCATTCACTCATCACACACGGTTGTAGTAAGATATTTCTATTAAAGCAGAACTAATTAACATTTTGTCTTCATTAAATGTCTTCGTAAGTCCCTGTGATGGTTAAACATGCTTTTTCGGGGTGTTTGAACTGTTCGTCATCTCCACCTGCTGTCTTGAAATATGGCTGACATGACGGCTCTTTTTAAGATATATGGTAACGTTATATGTGATTATACTGAAGATGGGAAAAAAAAGAAATGAAGACATGAAAAAAAAAAAAACTTGAGTCTCCTGACAGTCTATTCTAAGGGGATGCTCCAATGCTGAAAGATACTTCATTCTGCTTTAAGTTCCCCTATTGAGCAAATAAATCCAAATTTACAAAATAGGCCTAATCAAGGTTTCAGATCACGATTAAACATTTCCTGTGCCATTCTTCTCATTCATTATATTTGTTTTTGTGCCCCAGCATTCATTGTTATGTTTATATAGACCCTGAGCGTCGGTCTGCAGCGCTGCCTGGAGCTGTGTGAGGAGCAGAGGTACAGCTCAATGGCCCTCCCCGTGATAGGTCCTGGAAAAGTGCTCAAATACCCACTCAGAGATGCCATCCTGCTGCTAACAGAGAAGCTCCATCAGTTTGGAAGAACAGTTACAATGTCCTCTTCTCTCAAATCCATACACATTGTCATTAAACCTGATGGGGAACAGACTGAGGAGGTGAGGAACATTGGTCTAGATTACATCACTGTAATAGTCAATGATAAGTTCAGCATGGCAAATTTGTTTAACCAACATATTACAAAGTCAAAACATTTTGAGGCAAGTACATGTCCTGGTGTCTGTCCTAGTGTCAAAACTCCTTTACCTGCTGCATTCCAAAAAATATTTCTAAAACCCTTCTCTGTAAAAGGAGTAAGAAATGAGCTGTTATCTTTGCATTATAAAAATCCAGCTGTACTTAATGGGCTTGCTCCTTTCTTTTTCAAAACAGCTGTGGCTATTATTGCAGCTCCGCTTGCTATTATTTTTAATTTCTCTTTTCAAACTGGTGAAATACCATCTGGGTGGAAATCTGCATTAGTCCACCAGCGTTTTAAAGGAAAATATTGATTCTCAGCTTTATCATCCCCCCTGCATGTCATGTGTGCCTCAAGGGCCCAGCCCTGGACCAACTCTCTTTTCCATTTATATATATGATGTTCCGTGGTCTGTTAGCTAAGAAACTGTTCATCTGTAAGCAGATGACACAATTTTGTACTCCTGTGGCCCAACCCCCAAAACGATCTTACAGAATCTACAGGAGAGTTTCCTCAATGTAGAAAAAAACATTTCCCTGTCTGGATCTTCCACTGAATGCAAAGACGAAAAAAAAAGCTATCTGGTTTAGTGGCAACAAAGTCGTTAATTTTCTCAAATTCTATTTTACAACTGCCAAAGGAACCACCTTAGATTGATTATCCTCCAGATTAAGCTTAAACTGGAGTTTTGGTACAGAAGCTGCTCCTCCTTTTCTGCCTCAGCTAAAGAAGTCATTTTTGAATGTCTATCCATCTTCTTTTTGACTTTGGTGATAATTTATTGTCATGCCTGCAAAGGAAACCTTGAAAAATTAGATGCAACCTATTTATTTAGTTAAAAATGCCCCAATAAGATATATCACTGTCTGCTCTACGCTCATGTTCACTGGCCCTCACTGCAGTCCCGCTGCAACATTTACTGGGACATAAAACTACCATGGGTCTCACACCTGCCTATCTCAGCCCACTGCTACAGCAAGACACACGTTCTCTTTTTGCCTCATGTCATTTTGATTTGCTCACGCTAACTACTGGAACTTGGCTCTAAACTCATTCAAACAGGAGTCTGTGAGCTCTAGCTCTGCTTTTTAAATGTAAACATAAAGACTTGTGTAATTTCCCTGGCAAATTGGACATAGACATAGCTAAGAATATTATAATGCAGTCACAATGTAGTCCTAATATATAGTTTAATTTTAAAGGTGTAGGGTCTGTCACCTGCTTGCAACGAGGGAGGTGTTATTTCTTTGTCTAGAGTGTTCTACAGTATGGCGTTAATGTTATCTATATTTATGGTGATGAGCATTTTGTGCTACCAGGTCAAATTACAGGTTTGTCAAGGTATTATTTTTAGCAATAAATGCACTTGACATGGAAGACATGCGAGTTAAATTCCATACTGTGGAACCTTCCAGCAATAACACCTCCTCGGAGACAAGCCGGTGGCAAATCCCCCCACCAGAAAAGTTACATAGTGCACCTTAAATTTTTTTCTTGTGTTTATGAATTAACATAATTATTTCCCACAGATTTACCATGAGGTCTACAGACAGCTCATCCAGAACATGAACCAGGGACAAGGTAAAGGAAATTTTGGTCCTTTTCTGGTTTAGACCTGGTTTTCTCCAAAATGAAATAAAAATAGTCTGGTTAAATATTTAATTAAATATGTCCAATTTGTTTTCATAGTGAGCTTTAGGTCTATCAGCAGTGAACTTGTTGATTTGTCCATAACTGTGGGTGGTGTTCAGCTGCAGCTTGTTTTTGGAGATATCACAAATGAGAGGACACAAGCTGTGGTCAACTCCACCAACTTTGAGAACTTAAACAGTAAGACGTATATGATTTATAATGACACATATACATAATTTCATATTATTGTTTTTAAATTGTTAATTGACTGTTTGTTTTAAAGCTGGAGTGTGCAAAGATATATTGGCTGTAGCAGGACCAGAAGTGGAAGCTGAACTAAAGTCAGGTAAATTAAAGGTCACGGGCTTGCATCAAACAAACCTAACCCTAATTAATTAAGTCATTTCTAAGCCTAAATTATTCTTAATTAACTTTTTGTTTATCATGAATTTGGCCTTTCTTTGTTTTATTAAGGCTATATATAAATATACAAACAAACATATAAAAATGATGTTCTCTAAACTATTTCCTTTGAATATTGTTGAACTGAATCAAGGCAAATAAATAGGCCAACACATGCTTCAGTGATTGCCAGCTGCATAGTCAGTTGTATCACAACAACTAGTACTGCATGTAAAATTGTATTTTACATGGATTTTTTTCATTTTCCTATTTTTTTTCATCTTCTTATTTTCAAGATGTATAACAATGTGTATATTTCCCTATCTTCTTCAGCCACAGTAGAGAGAGGGGAAGTGTTTGTGACCCAGCCTGGCCGGTTCCCCTGCCAGGGCTTGATGCATGTGTCTGCAAAGGGGGACCGACAACTCATCAGACAGTTAATGGGCAGCATTGTACAATACTGTGAAGTGTACGGGTGGTCGTCTGTGGCTATACCTGCTATTGGAGCTGGTAAATATGTTGGTATATATGTATGTTAACTGAAGAAAAGAATGGTTCAATATGATTTTGTTGTTTCTTTTTATGTTGCTCTCCTATTCAGTTTTAACTGACAAACACAGAAACTGGGGCAACAAACGTTGGACAATTCAGCATCAGCTAATATCAACATTTTGTCCTTTTTGCCCCTAGATTTAAAGGTGTACTATGTAACTTTTCTAGCAGAGGGAATGCCACATGCTGTGTTAATGGAGATGTTATTGTTTTGCCTGGAATTTCCCACAGTATGACATTAAACCTTGCATTTATTGAATTACATGTGTTTTAAAATCTAAAGCTGTGAGAGGGGTTGTCTCCACAGATCTAACCTGCATATTGGCCTGGCATTGTTTCTGTGGAGGTAGAAATTTAATAGAACGTACCCGGCAACGCAATAGCATCTCCAAGCTGGTGGCCAACACTCCCACAGGAAGGTTACATAGTGCACCTTTAACAACTTATTTTGCATATTTAAAACAGGAAACATGTCAGTTGAACATCCTTAACATGAACATTTTACCAATTTAACAACTTTAAATGAATAAAACATTATTTCAGGAGCTAGTGGTCTGTCTGCTGGGGATGTGGCCGTTGCAATGCTTCAAGGGCTGAGTGACTCTTTGTCCTATCCTCTGTCAAGTTTGGTCAAAGTCAGACTTGTTTTCAACAAAATCAACATCTTCTCAACTTTCAGAGAGGAAGCTTCCCAGATGTTTTCAGCCGTTCGAAAAGGTATAAAGAATAGCACTATAATACAGTACTTTAACTATGGGGATTTTTTATATATTGACGTTACACTAGTAAAATTATTTTCATATGTTTATTTATACAGTAATTGAAGCCACAGTATGTAACTTTTTAGCCGAAGTATTTTCCTTTTATGTGTTTATGGCACTGAAAAATGGCCTCCCCCTGCTTATCTCTATGGAAATAATAATAATAATAATAATAATAATAATAATAATAATAATAATAATAATAATAATAATAATAATAATAATAATAATAATAATAATACAATAATATTCCACAGTATGACATCAAATGTAGCTAATGCTCTGGTGTATGCTTTTAACTTAACTTATATTCCCATGAAATTATACTGGTGACATGCCACCTCCAGAAAGTTAAATGACAAATGATAAATGGTCACATGTTGATATAGTGCTTTTCCATCTTCCACGCACTCAAAGCATTTTATATTCTGTACAATTTAATAAATAAGTAATATTCAATTCCATTGTTTCCCGTACTACTGCAACTAGTGGCACAAGACATCCTTATTTGAAACAACTAAAACAGTTAGTTTGTCACTTAGGTCGTTTTCACACTGTCACTAGTTAGTTCGGTGTAAAAGAGTATTAGGTCTGAGAGCGGTGCACTTGGGTGGGTGTGAATCTAACACAGCTCAGGTGAGCATGGGTCTGTGTGTGTGCCATTCAACAAGCTTTTCCTCCTCCGCTACCAGCACGTACAATCCTCATGGTGTGTTTCGACTGACCCAAAACTGAAGTAACCAGAACAAACTTTAATGTGCGCTGAGGTGGGTCCACAGAGCGCACTAACATGTGTGAAAACAACCCTAATCTTCGCAGTCCTTTCTCACAAAATTGTTGCTTTTAAATGTCAACAGTAATACAAGAAGCATAAAGTACACTATTATTTTCTACCAATATATTGAACAGTATCTGTAAAGGCTACAATAGGGTTCTCTGATTCTTTCATGTCAGTTATTTCATGCCAGGTTACATTTATTATTTCATTTTATATTTTTCCAGTGGTCACTCCTCCATCTTCCTATCCTCCTGGTGAGCCTGCTCCCCCTCCCCCTCCTGCCAGCATTACCACACCTAGATCTCGGACAAGCTCATCTGATCAGAAATCTGTTTTTAGAATCATCGGTCTATCTCAAAACAACATCTCCAAAGCTATGACAACCATGAAAGAAGTTTACCAAGCCCAAAGCTCCTCACAAACATTCAAAAAACAAGAACTAGAAGCTTTAATGCCTGCAGATTTTGCAACATTGAAGGAAGTAGTGGAGTCTTTGGGTCTAAAAGTACAAACCAGTGAAGGCGACTGGATTGTGACTGGACTAACTGTCAAAGTGAACCAAGTAATAAATTTAGTTCAAAGTTTCATGTATGGGACGCTGACCAGAGAGAAGAGGACAAGGGAGGAGGAAGAATTGTACAGAAAAGTGGCATGGTGCATTCAAGGATCCAATGGAGAGTGGGAAAGGCTGCCCAAAGCTGCAAATTACGAGCTGGAGAATCAAAACACAGAGGGAGGGGTAAAAGACGCTCATGGGCTGGAGTGGGATGTTGATTTGACAAATATGGAGCTCACCAAAAAGTTTTCAAATGAAAAAGCAGCACTGAAAAGACTAGAAAATCTACCAGGTGGGTATAAAGAAGAATTGTTATGAGCTCTGTCCAATCAGAGCAGGTGATGTTGTGCAGTTATGTGTGTTTGTTGTTATAAAAAGAAAGAATGATTTGGACTTGTGCTGTACTCAGTACTCATATGATTTTAAGCCAAGGCAAGGCAAGTTTATATGTACAGCACATTTCTTTCACAAAGTAATTCAAAGTGCTTTACAGAATAAGAAAGACATTAAAATCACACAAATCAAAAAATAAATCACAAATAATCATCATAAAAATAACATTAAAACAGAAGAGTGCAGAATAAAAACCTTTCAGTCATATGCACAACTAAACAGAACTGTTTTGAGCCCGAATTTAAACTTTGTCAGAGTAGAGGCCTGTCTCACATTTTCAGGAAGACTGTTCCAGGTTTTAGTTGCATAAAACTGAAACACTGTTTCCCCATGTTTAGTCCTGACTCTAGACACCAGCCGGAGGCCTGTCCCTGAAGTCCTCAGAGCATGAGATGGTTCATATGGAACTAACATGTTGGAGATATACTTTGGACCTAGGCCATGGAGAGACTTATACACAAGCAGAGCTGCTTTAAAGTCTATTATTTGAGCTACAGGAGCCAGTGCAGAGACCTGAGCACAGGACTTATGTGCTAGTACTTCCTGTTTTTTGTTAGGAGCTGAGCAGCAGTGTTTTGGATGCACTGCAGCTGTCTTAATGCTGGTTTGGAGAAGTCAGTGAGCAGGCCGTTACAGTAGTCTAACCTACTACAGACAAATGGATAAGTCTGTCCAAGTCTGGCTTTGACAGTATATTTTTGATTTTTGCAATGTTTTTTAGGTGGTAAAAAGCTGCAGATGTTTCTGATTTGAATGTAAATTAACTAATTACATGGTTAGAATTATACTCAATTACAAGCAGAAGCACAGGTTTAAAAATCTACTTAAAAAGTACAATTACCCAAAAAATCTACCCAATTACAGTAATGTGAGTATTTGCAATTAGTTACTTTCCACCCCTGGGTTTAAGTAGAGAGGATTCAGATCAAAGATAGTCCTGTTAAATTTAAGACAACTGGATTTCAGCATTGAAACTGGCAACCCAAATGAGAGACTCATATAAGGCTCATTCTGCTTTCTGATTGGATAATTACCTTGACAACCAAACAAATTAATATAATTAAAATAAACAACTTGCCCATTATGGTCAATGTTTTTGTAATTACAATTGTTATAATAACTATCATTAAAAGTTATATTTGAAGAGCATATTTACCCTGTATCTGGACAATGACGAATATTACACTTACCCTCCCTTTAAATTGCCTTTTTATGTTTCTAGACTTCACCTTTCCTCTGTATTGGGACGACATGGCCTCTGATGAAAAACTCAAAGTAGTCCCATTGTTGGAATCGTGTGCAGAGTACCAGAAAGTAAAGCAGCAATTTAAACAGTCCTGCCCCAAAACTGTGATCAAGGTAGACTCAGAAATATACAATTGCAGCTGTAGAAGGTCCTTAATAATATGTACTTTTTTCCATTTTATCAGATTGAGCGAGTACAGAACATTCACCTGCGCAGATGTTATGAGGTTCAGTTGAAGCACATCTCAGATAAAAACAAACGCATTGGAGGAGCCAAAGAGAGACTACTGTATCATGGAACGACCAATGAATGCACCAAAGCTATCATGAACAAAGGGTTCGACTGGCGCTTTGCTGGACAAAATGGTAAGAACTTTTTGAACAGTTGTAAACACATATATTATTTTTACCCAATCAAATGATCTTGCCATTATCATTGTGTTTCAGATGATGTTTTTCTAAGATGTATTATTTTAGTTCAATTATTCATTCACTTTTGCTAATTAATCAAATAAAACATATTTGTATAATGATATATAGCACAATAATTACTGAGTCAAGATATATATTATTTATATATATTTTATATGGTTTTAATCTCTCATCATCTCTCTCTTTCATCTATTGAGATTGATATAGTAATTACTGTAATAGGCCTACATGCCGTTAAATCTTGGGTACCCAATTCACTTATTTTGTACTATATCTGTACTGGAGCAAGACAAATTTCACTCAAATACATGGGAGAAAACTGGGTACGGGCCTTAAAGTCTGTTGTCAATACATTGTAATTCTTTCTGTTTACAGCCACTTATTTTGGTCAAGGCAACTACTTCGCCCTTCATGCCTCTTACTCTGCCCATCCTACTTACTCTAAACCTACTATGGATGGGACCCAGCGCATGTTTTTGGTTCGAGTCCTGACAGGTCTCCACACTTTGGGACAGAAGGACATGAAACTACCCCCACCCCGAGACCTCCGAGCCTCCCATGACCGATTCGACAGTGTGGTAGACAACATGCTCCAGCCCAATATGTTTGTAGTGTTCCAGGACCACCAGGCTTACCCAGACTACCTCATCACCTTTAAATGATTGTACAGGGAAAAGGAGTGGGAAAAATATTGACACACTTAATATGACTGCTATTTTGATTATTCTGATGACCATATTTTTGCAGTCCATGAAAAATATAGTAATTTTTTCCTGTAATGTAAAACTATTACATTATAACATTTGTATTTTATACTTAGTGTACTGTTCACTCACTCACTCAAAATCTTTTACGTTAAAGTCGATTACTGCCCTCTAGTGGGTGCTAACGTTTGTTACAGTTTTAAAATTTTACAAAGAGTGTGGGGAAAAACATCAGTAAAGTCTTCTCTGTATGGTTGTGTAGACTCTCTTTTTTGTTTGTTATCTGTTAGCCCTGGTAGACACTGTAGTGAAGACAGAATACTCAATATATTTTCAATATCTCCAAAACTTAGACAAACTAATAATACATAATAGTTAAAGGTGCATCATGTAATTTTTCTTCTCCATTCAGATGTTATTGCTTTTCCTGGAATGTTCCACAGTGTGAGACGGTGTAATCCCTCATTTGTCCAAGAGTGGTTCAATGTAGAGAAGGTTTCAAATGTAAAATTATATCTCTCTGTATTTTTATATAAAGAGATATCAGTCTTGTCCTCACGCCCTCTGTTACGTTTCAAGCCCGACCAAACATGATCGTGCAATCTGATGTGCTTTATTCACTGACTGGAGCTCATTGGTCACTTATCTTTTACAAACAATATAAAACACCTCTCAACTCAAGAGTTTAGTGATTTGCTCATTGATTCTATAGAAATCTGCGAGGTTATTCAGTCTCTTGTGATATATTTTTTTGTCTTTTTTTCCTTGTAAGCAGCCTTATTTGTTTTAATATGAACAGACCTCATGCATGTTGTTGATTGGCTACTCCACCTGTCCCTCACGCCCATCTGAACTCATAGAGATTCACCAGTGACCATACTCACATCTTTGTAAAGACAAACAGAGAATTAATCCAAGAACCCAGATCAGTCAAGATGCTTTAATCTTTTATTGAAGTTGATATTTGTATTTGTTCCTGAAATATTAAACATTTTTATTCAAGCCAGACAGTTTCCCCATTTTTCATTTTGTCTGTGAGTTAAAAAAATATTCAAGTTTGTCTGTAAAAGTAAAAGTTCTTAGCTGTCTTTCAGTAACACTAATTTATTGCTGCAATATTTGCGTCTAAAAAAACAGCGTAAATATCATTACTAAATAACTTCATATTGTTTTTCCATAATAGCGTAAAGAGAAAACATGAATTACTAATAATAAGCTCTTATGAAGCAAATATAAAGATTATTAGGTGTTTACTGTGACCCGGCTGCATATAAAAGCCTTTATTCAAAGTGCATATGACAGGTCAGGCTCCTCATTTCACTAAAATATAGTTAGCATCAATACCTTTAACATTTTACTAACATCCTGCTTGCCTAGTTTTTTCTAGTTTTTAAATGTTGGTGAAGTTTATAATATAGATGTGACATAGGAACGATAATGTTAACAAAGGCTTATCTAAATTGCGCAGTAGTATTGATTAGACAAATAAAAATAAATGACAACATCTTTATTTTGTTTAATAAAGGTTTAAACTACCAGAAAAATGTGTTCCTTGCTCGTAAATTGTCCCCGACATTTTGGATGAAATTTTAGTTATTGGTGACAAAGGTAGAGGTATTCTGTGTTAGAAGTCACAGCTCCTTCCTGTATTTTTATCCTTTTCTTTTTAAACCTTTTCCAACATACTGCTACTTAACTGATGATAAATATTTACAAGTTCTAAACCAAATAAAAATGAGAAAAACCTGAAAACTTGTCATTTGCACTTTACACGTCCTGTGACCTCCCTATGGCTCCACAATGATGGACTCCTCTCCATAGACCTGCCTGAGCGCGGGACAGTCCAGACTTGCGATAATCCTGGTTGTCCCAGCTCTCTGCGGATTGAACTTCTCTGACCAAACCAGAGACGAGTTCGGAGTCAGCAGACTGAAGAGGGACAGAGAGAAAAACTTTAATAAAATGTATACATGTAAATGTATGAACAATGTCAGAAGAATAATCTTAATTTATTTGCCAGCAACACTATTTAATGTAAAATATAAATGTAATAAAAATATAGAAGTATAAATACACATAACATAATAAACATAAATGGAAATCAGTTTAGGTTCGGCAGCAAAATGTTGAAAAGAAAAAAGGTAGTTAATTGTTAATAAAGTTAGTCCAGACAGTTGGTCATAAACAGTGTCAATGGGTTTCAGAATGATAAAAAAGTGAAAACTGAAACCAAAACATTCTATCTTTAGAACTGTGGAAACAGAAAGCTGAAACCCAAGAATATGTACATACACGTGTTTATCTTTTAGTTTGGAAGACGTTATTGTCATTTCGTTTAACTTAGTTTCATCTGACAGTATTTGTAATACAACATATTTTGTTTGCTATGACAGAAACAAAGTCTTATTGCAATTGATCAAACTACCTGCTCAAATGGAAAGGGATGAAAATTAAAGTGTCTATTCAAATCAAGATAAAAGTGTTTAATTTAAGCTATCATAATTAAGTTATTTATTTCAATTTGTCTAGCCCTACAAACATGGTACTCAATGAGATATTCAGAAAGCAAATGTCATTTATACTCACCTGTAGTATCTGAAACGCGGCAGCATGGCTCCAGGCCCCTCCATCCTCATGTAGATTCCTTCCAGGTTAAAGGTGAATGGGTTTGTGAACTGCACCGTGGCCAACATCTCCTCACTCACTCTGGCCACTCCAGATACCTGCTCACATCACAGGGAATGTTTAAATGTATGTCAGATATATTCATTTTATACAGTTGATTTTAGACTTATCCCAGACCTTGATAAAGAGTTTGGGGTTGTGCAGAGTCACCACTTTCATGGCGGTGACAATCTGCCCAGTCTCCTTCACTTTTCCGGTCACAATGAAGTTGAGATTAGCCTGTTCCACCAGGTGCTTCATGTAGCTCCGAGCCTCAATGTCCACCAGCTCCTTCACACCTGGGCACAGAAGGAAACTATGTTATATACTACTCACAGTTACTTATAACATAACTCTACTTAATACTACAATGCTACTTTTGTGTAGCAAATGTGCAAATTTCTCCCATTTACTGTAAAAAAACAACAATAAATGCTTTCCTCTCCTATGGTATATTAATAATAAAACTGTGTAAGTACTATATAAATAGTACTCACTCTTGTTGGGCCCTATGGTGACAGAGGGAGTTCTGAAGAGGAACTCTGAGCTGGTGACTCCGGTGTAGTAGACCACGCTGCCGCTCACGTATGCGTCCACCGTGCGGCGCTGTTGGCTGCGGTTCACAAACTCCACACTGAGCTCCAGATCCTGTCCCACTGCCAGCTCCACAGAGGGCAGCACCAGGTCGACATCAGCGGGAGGAGGGTCAGACTGCTCGCGCTTACACCCAAACTCCTCAGCCTTCTCCAGCACTGTACGCTCCTCTGTGCTGCCTAGAGATGAGATATTTGGAGATGTGGGTAGCACTTTATAATAACTATATTTATTCATGCCTTAATAAACTATTTGTTCATTATTAATTAAGTCATTATTCAGGCTGTATTAAGGCGAATTAAGTTTGTAATCAAAATTTGTAATAGGATAATACTTTTTTTTCTTGTGTTTTGTTGTATATCCCCGGACACATGTTTGCACCAAAATCAACACAGCACATTTTTTATTTGAATGCTTCTCTTTTACACTGGCAATAAATCTTTTCAGATTCTGATTCAGTAAAAACTGATTACTATTAGATTATTAAAACTTATTAAAAGGCAATTTGTTTTAATATCCCCTATTGGTGTCCTCAAATAACAGACAAGCTCAAATCTAACATTGATTTCACTGAACAATTGAAACAATAAAATGTGCTGTCAAAGTTCCTTCTTAAGACTTTACATTTTGTTTTTCTGGACAATTATTATTATTATTATTATTTTTATTGTTATTATTGTTATTATTATTATTATTATTATTATTATAAAACAGAATAAGCACCTCCCTTTACGTTGCCTGATCGTACAACTATAACAAAATACCTGTTGACAATAAACCTAAACAGGGTGTCTATGATATGGTGAGTCCTCAATAGTGTACAGCTTAAAAAGGAAGAGGAAGGGAGTATAAACTTGTTTTGATAGTGAGTCTAGTTTGACTAATTCCATTAGTCAAGGGTTTTTGGCCTAAATAGAAAAAAAGATGACTCATAATGGCAAAACATGGCACTACAGTTACGCCAAATTTGATAGATTTGGCAGTAATTATACAGTTTGTACTACATTCATTTTTATGCAGAACTTTTGCAGTGATTCCAACACAATGAATAGCAACTAGAGCAGTGTTTTGGTGGAAAATTAGCAAAAATGAATCACCAAAACCATCAGAACTGCCAGAGGTCATTTTCATAGTAAATTATGATCCTAAAATATGTGTTTAAAAAAAAAAAAAATAAAAAAAAATAAAAATAAAAAAAAAAAAATATATATATATATATATATATATATATATATATATATATATATATATATATATATATATATATATATATATATATATATATATATATATTTTATTTTTTTATTTTTTTTAATACAAAGTTAGTATGCTGTTTCTGCATTGTTGACAAAGAAGACAAATTATGCTTTTGTCTGGCATTTAACCTTAAACTATTACATACAGACATTATTTGTTTACATTTTTGTTCATTGTTCACAATGTTGATCTAAAATTACTTAGTTGACAAAAAGAGGGCTGGGAACTTGCTATTTAAAACTGAATTAATAGGCTCGACCTCTTCATAGTGATTTTTTATTTACTTGTCTTTGTTTTTGAAAAGTGTGATATTTTTAACCCTACAAGTATGATCCGAAGTCAGATATTTTGGAATAATTGCAAGTAAGTTCAAGTGAGTGGGTGGAGATACAGGGTAGATGAAAGCAGCAATTTTAGGAGCACTCAAGCCTAAAATGCAGGACAATACAGGATTATTCAAACATGCATGAATCAATTCAAACACATTGGCATCATAGTTAATCTGACATTTTCTTCACTTTCTTGTAAGTTTCTGAAATCTCAACATCACTTAAGGATAGAATTGGCATAACTTTTGTTGTTCTTGTAACTAGTTATGTGTTGTTGTTAATGTAACTTCTTTTGTATGTGACACTTGGTTGCTATGCCGACAAGTTGATGTGGAGGCTCTATTGGTCAGTTACTGGTCTGTTTTGGAGACTTGCTCCAGTGAGTTGAAACTCCTGTTGTTTTGCTCTTGTTTTAGTGTGGGTTACAGAGTACAGTAACCCTTGTGTTCAAAAAATAAACAACCAGAAATAATTTGGTGTCCTCAGATAACAAACAAGCTAAAATCTAATATTGATTTCATTGATAACAATTGAAACATTAACATGTGCTCTCAAAGTTGCTTCTTAACATTTTGTATTTTGGTTTTCTGGACAGTTATTATTATTATTATTATTATTATTATTATTATTATTATTATTATTATTATTATTATTATTATTATTATTATTATTATTATTATTGGAGGACAGAATATTATGATTATGATTATGATTATGATTATGATTATTATTGGAAGACAGAATAAACACCTCACTTTAGGTTGCCTAATCCTACAACTACAACAAAATACCTGTTGACAATAAACCTAAACAGGGTGTCTATGATATGGTGAGTCCTCAATAGTGTACAGCTTAAAAAGGAAGAGGAAGAGAGTATAAACTTGTTTTGATAGTGAGTCTAGTTAATTCCACTGGCCGAAGGTTTTTGGCCTAAATAGAAAAAAAGATGACTCATAATGGCAAAACATGGCACTACAGTTACGTCAAATTTGATAGATTTGGCAGTAATTATACAGTTTGTACTACATTTATTTTCATGCAGAACTTTTGCAGTGATTCCAACACAATGAATAGCAACTAGAGCTGTGTTTTGGTGGAAAATTAGCAAAAATGAATCACCAAAACCACCAAAACTGCCAGAGGGCCTTAGGGGGTTGAGCCAATACAACCAACCAAAACCAGCCACAAAACCAGTCATTTTCATAGTAAATTATGTGGTCCCAAAATATGTGTTTCTTAGTTTCAAAATATATTTTTTTAAAACTTTTGAATACAAAGAATTAGTATGCTGCTTCTGCAGTGTTCACAAAGAAGACAAATTCAGCTTTTTTCTGGCATTCAACACTGAACTATTGCATACAGACATTATTTGTTTACATTTTGTTCATTGTTCACAATGCTGATATAAAATTACTTAGTTAACAAAAAGAGGGTCGGCGACTTCCGATTTAAAACTGAACTAATAGGCTCATAATGATTTTTTTTTTTTAACTTGTCTTTGTTTTTGAAAAGTATGATATTTTTAACCCTATAAGTATGACCCGAAGTCAGTTATTTTAGGAATAACTCCAAATAAGTTCAAGTAAGTTAAAGATAAAATTGCCATAACTTTTGTTGTTCTTGTAACTGGTTATGTGTTGTTGTTAATGTAACTGCTTTTGTATGTGACACTTGGATGCTATGCCGACAAGTTGATGTGGAGGCTCTATTGGTCAGTTACTAGTCTGTTTTGGAGACTTGCTCCACTGAGTTGAGACACCTGTTGTTTTGCTCTTGTTTTTGCGTGGGTTACGAAGTACAGTAAAATTTGGTGTGCTTCCTTACACCAGAATGCTACAATATTTTGCAGGAATCCCAAATGTTACAGCTGATGGTAAACATTGACAAATTATTGATGAAGTTGAACAGGTTATATTGTTTTCCTTTTGTTCAACATTTGTTGACTGACTAATATTATACATTATAATAATTACCTTCTTCAAACTTGTATTGGTCTGTGATTTCTTTGCGAGTAAGCTCTCCAGGTGTTTTGGTGAAAATGCCTCGTCCCACGTGAGAATGGTTCACTTTCACTGGCTCCAGGGTCCCATCTTTACCGCGCATGTAGAAAACTACATCGCTGTTCACCTACAAGATAAAAAAAACATATACAATTTATTGAGCTAAAAATGATCTTTATGTCGAAATTGAACAATAAGAACTCCACCTCAGCAAAGACAAAGGGGGCGTCGTAGGGGTAACACATCTGTCCGTGTTTGATGGCATTGACAGAGGCAGGTCCACATCTGTACATGCCTGTAGATTGTATAAAAGACAAAAAAGAATAATATTTAAATATTAAAAACTATGTCTCTGTTTAATTAATAATGAACAAATATGAAAATTAAGAATGACTGATTAGAGTTAGGAGTTAGGGTTGTTAGAGTATTAATTAGATTACTAAGCATGAGTCATTCTCAATAAACTATTTGTTCAATATCAGTTAAGTCTTCGTTCACGCTTAATCAGGCCTATCAAAAGCATAGTTATTATTATATTTTTTTAACCTTTACCAGACAAAACATTCTGAGCAAATTCACTTATGAAATGTTACTGAAACACTGTATAGTTTGGTCATCTAGGAACTGGACTTTTTGATAAGGTACTATCGGCATATTAAAACCGCAATGGCCTCTATGACGAACAGCGCCCGGTAACCTAACTGTTAGCGACACTACTTCCTGTCCAAGTTTATCTCTATGGGTTTTTTGTCAAGTCACGCTAAAATGAATACAAATTTAAAGATAAGGCAGTAGACAGGAAGCTGTGGGTGGATGTCACTGACAACATGTTAAAAACTACACAATAAAATTAATACTTCACTGGAGGACACTTGTGTTTAGAAAGAGGAAGGTTTGTGTCTCAATGCTAATGCTAATGCTAATTTTGAGGCATAATAAATAAAACAGCACAAACTAAAGTATTCCAAATATAAATCTCATTGTGTTGTCTTTATTTAAATTAATTTGAATTTTAAGAGATGGTTAATTTTATGTTTTCTGATTTTAATAAAAGTGACAGTTAGCTTTGAGACACAGTGAGCTAGTTAGCATGCTGCTGTGTACAGAGCCTATCGTTTTGGTCAGCCAAATTGTGGTATGTGTCCTAAAATATCATACATCATGTATTGCTTTTAAAACTACTTACCATGACATTGATACACTGCCTGGCTAAAAAAAAGTCGCCACCAAAAAAGGTCACACACTCTAATATTTCGTTGGACCGCCTTTAGCTTTGATTGCGGCACGCATTCAGCGTGGCATTGTTTCGATAAGCTTCTGCAATGTCACAAGATTTATTTTATATTTATATGATGGTAGAGTCTGACCGCTGCACAAAGCCTTCTCCAGCACATCCCAAAGATTCTCAATGGGGTTAAGGTCTGGACTCTGTGGTGGCCAATCCATGTGTGAAAATGATGTTTCATGCCCCTGAACCACTCTTTCATAATTTGAGCCCAATGAATCCTGGCAATGTCATCTTGGAATATGCCCGTGCCGTCAGGGAAGAAAAAATCCATTAGAGGAATAACCTGGTCATTCAGTATATTCAGGTGACCTTATTCTTTGAACACAGACTGTTGCTGAACCTAGACCTGACTAACTGGAGAAGGCTTGTACCTATTTCCTTAATTAAATCCAGATGGCAACTTTTTTTTGGTCAGGGAGTGTATTTCTCTTCGTATAATGCAATATAGTGATTCAAAGCTACAAAAACTCAATGTATAATCTTTAGAGCCCATTAAACATGTATTTATAGGTAAAAATGGGCAGAAAAAGTGAATTGTTTACCATCACTGGTCTCCTGTGGTGTAGCATCAACGACCTGCCAGCCTCCAAAACCTGCAGGAAGGTCCTTTCTGGCCATGTAGCACTCGTTCCAGCAATGGTAGTTCCTTTTGGTTAAAAATAAACATTACAAAGGGATTTAATAGGGTTTAAAAGGAGCATATTTGATTAATTTAATAAGTGAGTAGAGTTACCAGATTGAGTCCTTTGTTTGTCCGCGGTCAATTCTGCCGTTTTCATCCAGAATTATGTCAGTTTTCAGGTTTCCGTTGTTGTCATGAGCAGAGAAGAAGTTGGTCACCACACGAGACGGGATCCCAAGACACCGCAGAACTGAAACACATTTTTGACTTGATATCAGGACTTATAAATGACCAGTTTAGTTTAGTTAAGAATTGTAAAAATACAGACATAAAGAGCAGGGTGTCAGGATCACTACAGTTTTTAATTTCGTGTTGACAGGACCAATAATTCCAGACAAATCCACATTCAAAGTGGAAATCGTTTGTACAATATATTAAAACTAAAACCATGCAGGCATTACTGCTATCGACAGATGTGCATGCACAACAGCTACTGTGTGATGTTGTACGGGCAGATGGAACCGCACACACAGAGGCAGAGGGAAGGAAACACTGGACTTTTAGTCAAATTGTGCAATTGTGAAACGCGAAGAGACATAAAGAGGCAATCTGTGGCCCTGACTCAGAGCTTTCCCCTAAACAAGAGGGCAGTGACTACTCTTCAACATCATGCGCAATTACTGCCACAGGATTGGCTATTGACCTGTCGATTAAAATGCACTTGCCTTATCACCGAGATCGGCCAAAGTTTAGATCGCAATCTATCAATCTATTGCCTTTCGATTTTTGGCACAGCCCTACTGCACACTGATAATATGGAGTAAGTGTCTTTTACAGGAGTTGAAGACTGCAGCATAGACCCAGCACTGGGCATAGCAGACCGAGCGCTGACTGCTGGCGTAGGTCAGCAGGATGTCCGTGCTCCCAGTCCAGGAGGTGGGGGCCACTCCATAGGTGTAGTCCCCGCTCCAGTTCCCCACCAGCACCCCCTCGTCATCACGGGAGTTCAGCTACAAAGGAAGGAGCATAACAAGGAAAGCAAATTGAGCACTGCAGAAAAGGATTATCTCACATGGTTTAAAATTACTTCAATTTCACCAAATATATTTTAGTAGTTTTGACTAAGACCAGGTTGCTTATATGACTTATGAATAAAAAGAAGAAAAATGTGTATTTACAATTTCACAGGCTAAAAGATCAACGCAAACATGCTTTAAACTACTACTAGCCATGCTACAAATAACTCATTTTTGAATGCCTCAGTTAAATATATTTCGTGATGATGACTAGTTAGGTTAACTTGGTATGCACTGGCCAGTATCTATTAAAGTGGCTATTGACAAAACTGCTAACATCAACAAATAAAAACAGTATGAATGTGCACGAATGATTACAAATGAAACATATAACTAAAACTAGAATCTATATGGAAGTGAGGTCTATAATATTACAAACTAACATTTTGTAACATTTTTTGTAAGTTAAAATTACTGTCCACTATAAATGACTGTGCATTTGGCTACACTTCCTGGATCCATGTTATTGATTTACTAACGTGCACTGCCAAATTGTATCTGACTACTTAAGAAACAGCCAATCACAAGGCACACCAAAAGAATTTAAATCATAATTTGTCAAAGTCAATATATTAATCAAATTTACGGTTAAGTAAGTTAAGGTTCAGCTTAAACTCCTTCAGTCACTGTTCATAGTAAACATTCTGAATCAAGCCCTGTTTAAGTTAATGACTTGCTAAAATAAAATACTACTACTCCTACAAAAAATTCAAAACCAGATTTTTTTTATATTGTATAAATTATATTTGCATATTTAAAAAATGCATTTATTTTTTGTGTTTTAAGAACCCTTTCACTGACCATAGCCGAGGCCTGGCGCACAACTTTGACTGCGTCTCCTCTGTTGGTGATGGGCATCTGAGAACGGTCCAGAATGTACAGACAGGCGTCCAAGACCCCATAGTTAAACTAGAGACAACAACACAGGAAATTAAGTATTATAAGTTATACAAATTGCACTTTAGATTGTAGGGATGTCAGAGTATCCAAATGTGTGGTATTATGGATTATAAATCACAATAATTGCTACATTAGTTTATAAATGATGGATTGAATAGGTACTTTTTTGTTTGTATTAGTGGGGAACTACATATAAGACTGTTATGTCTTTAACAATATTGTACATTTAGAATAGTTGGGACAATCCAGCTTCAGGGTTATATTGTCAGTCGCATGAATTAGTAGAAATAATATAATAATACCGTTTATTGTCTATATTTTCTTATATATATCAATATATCATTTGATGTGTTGTTGTGTTATGGAAAGGCCTTCAATATTTTTTACAATAATACAAGGAGGCTGACAGTAGAAAGGCTACTTTTGTTGCTTTAGTTAAACACTAAATAGGATAGATAGATTAGATAGAGTTTAGTAAATACTGTACCTGTCCAAAGTTCCAGGTCCTCTCTGCAATGTCATCATAGGAACCGTGGTAAATGATTCCCATCTCGTTCATCACACATTCTTGTCTCTCAGTCTCATCATTCAGAAACACCTCGTCATCTTGAGCAGAGAAAATTACATGTAAGTAAACAGCCCCACTGTACAATATTCCTGGAGGTGGGCATGCCACCTGCTTCTCTTCATGCTGCATTTCCTAGGGAATTGGCTTTAACTTATCTAGCAAGCAGTTGGTATGCCCGCGTGCCGGTCAAGTTACAAGTCAGGTATGTGGAAAGGCAAGCCTCAAGTTTTTCATGTTATTTCTGAGCAATAAAATCCTTGTAATAAAATAACAATTTTCTATGTTAGTATATTTCTTGGCTGAAATGTTACATAATATGGCTTTACCAACCTGCTGCCCATGGGTTGAACAAGATGTAGAGGTCACGGCTCTTCTCTCGTTTGGTTCTGCGGATGCCATAGGGTGTTACCACGGCAACATACATGTGGTATTTACCAACAATGCAGTTGGGATCCGGGGTTATGCCCATGGTCAAGGTGTTTTCAAATGTATCAGTGATGCGACCTTTCCAAGATGTCTGCCGGTCTTTGCTCGTGAACACTGGCATGTATGTGCCTTTACTGTACTGAGGACTGGAGCCTACAAAAAGGGTCAATGGGATATAAATGTATGATAGTTTAGTATAATTTCTATTGTACAGTATGATTTTTGAAATGTAGTTTTTTAAATAAATAAAGGTTGATACATACAAGGGCAGAATGACCTTGAGAATGAGAGTATCAAACCATACAATGTCTCCACTGACTACAACCAAAATTTGATAACCAATCCATGGCTACAAAATATAATGAACTATTAATAAATGAAATGCTGTAAATGAAAGGTGTATTTTTGTTTATCCATTAAGACTAATGTGATCCTTCTGTTTTTAAGTGTATAAAAATCTAATAAAATTCTAGTTCTAGTCTCCATATTACAGTAAAATAATAATAATACTAAAAATATACATCTATCTTTCAAACAGCTCATCTAGTTCTCACCAATGACAAACTCCACAGCAAACTTGTCCTCTGAGGGCTTGTATGGGCGATTAAAGATGATCTTGATTTCAAACTCTTGTCCACGCCTCACAACCAGGGCATTCAGGTTAAAGAGGTGAGTTTTGTGACTGATCCTGTTTTTGCCTTCAGGAAGATGCTTCATGTCCACATCAACGATGTCCAAAAACTCTGGGGAAAGAAGAAAATGCATTTGAGGAACAAAATGTATAAAACTATGCTATTTCAAATAAAAAGGTAAAATTAATCAAGTTATTTATTTTAAATATAGAGAATAACTAATATTAACTCTCACAAAAAGGTGAAAACACTCTTTTTTGGTTTTGTTTGGTTTTAATGACCTCTAAAACTGATGAAATGTTAATTAAACCATAATATATATATATATATATATATATATATATATATATATATATATATATATATATATATATATATATATATATATATATATATTTTTTTTTTTTTTTTAACATGCAAGTTCCTGTTACCATTAGTGTCGTCACAGTACTAAAATTTCAAACTCAATACTAAGGAAAATAATTGCTACTCAATACCAATTTTGATATCACTATCATAATAAAAATAGATTTTTGAGAGTAATATTTGAATGTATGGTTCCACACAAAATAATAGTACTTTCTTTAATGTTTCCTTGGTTCTGATATAGATCAAGACCAACTATTCAGGAAAGGTCCAATTTTGTCCTATTTATGTATTTTTTCAGTATTTCTAGGTTCAGTTGACCTTATTCTGCCCCACTCACTTTTGCCTCAAAATGACATTAAAACCGCACTTTCTTTGTGGCGGCACTTCCGCTTAAGTGGGAATCCCCTGCTAAAATATGATATAAAGTAGGCTGCTTTGTGTGAAATGTTCAATGTTCATGTACAGCAACAAATCAACAGGGCATCAATTCTGGAGGCTTTAAAATGGCTTTGTAGTACATCTAGAACTTATTTGCTGTCAAGATCAGCATCCCCATACAAAATAATACAACCTGAATGGCAATGGCAACGCCCATGGCAACTTCCAGAATACTAGTTTTAATATTGATTAGTATCTTAAAAGAATTAATCCATTAAAATAATAGTTTGAATGTAAGTGAAAAAGATTTTTTTTTTTTAAGCAAAAATGACTTTATTATGATACTCAAGTACTGGTACATTTTGTGACTTTTTTCACTATAACCAATAGCTATTGCTTTGGCTCACCGGTCAGGGGTGGGTACCCTCTAGGCCCGGGCGCCACAAAGTACTCGTACTCTGGGATGTCAGAAGTGTCCAAGTTTGAGTTGGCGGCCGGGCCAGCAGTGCGCCCTCTGTTGGTGATTCTGGGGCGTGGTCCGGAGGGAGGAGGGGGAGGGGCAGAAGATTCGACGAAAGTGGATGGGTCCGACATAGTGAAGGTAGATCAGAGTCACTGAAAAAAAGACAAGAAAACAGAAGACTCACTAGCCACAATGTTAGGTACACCTGCTGTAATGCTTAAAATGTAAATATTTCTAACATTCCAGAGCAAACATACAAAACATTTTTATTATTGAAGAGTTACTTAAAGGAGCTATATCCGATTGTTTTCATGTAACAAAGTCAAATGTTTTACCACAGCACAGAGATATACAGCTCTTTGGGTCAAAAAAGACACCAGAGTTCTGTCAACATCTAAATATAAAGTGTTTTATCCTCCATTAACCATGTGAGCTGTTAGCATGCTAGTTGTTGTTAGGACTATCGTGATGGCAAACACTTGACTTTTGTATTTATCTATTTGCTTCAAAAACACAAAACATATCCAATCATCTGGTCTGCAGACATTCTTATAGTATAATCTGCATCTGGTTTCAATATAAAGAACAACCCTGCTCTGCCAGTAAACAATAACCACAGCCCAACAAACATATTGCAATGTGGCTTTGAGAATCATGACTATACTTTGAAAAAATGTCTTGCATCACAATTGGTTTGCATCTGTGCTGGTTTCTAATGGTAAATAGTTATTTGGCTTTGCTAAAACATTACAATTGGGAGTCTTGGTGATTTAAAGGGCCCATATTATGCTATTTTCTGATCTATGTCATAATGTTGTCATTCAAAAACATACCTGAAGTTGTGTTTTGTTTCATTCACACATATTAAACACACAAACCATGCATATTTAGGGTGAATACCTCTCTCAAACAGAAAACACTCTGTTCCACCTTGTGATGTCATGTGGCAATACAGGAATCACTCCAGTGTGTTTTTAAACTCCTTACAACTTCACTAGAATCATTTAAATAATTTGAGCCCTGGAATTTCCAATCTCTACTGAATAAATGATAAAAGTTACCTGTTCACTTGAAATCTACAGCTTCATGAAATCACAAGTTACTCACAAACATAATCATAAACACAATCCAGGTATGTATTTGATGAGGTAACAACATTCTAACATGGCCTAAAGCTCACACGAGTCAATTTTGCTAAATATAGGACCTTGAATCATTAACGACACTGCAGCTAATTCACCGTTGGTTTGTCCTAAAAGTCAACATTATATAAAATGCATGAGTAACATAATAAACATATGTATGCTCTGTATGGAAAGTCTGACTAAAGACAGGTTGTGGTTGCCTCATGTGTAAAATAAACATGTGACTTACACACAAGCTTCATTCACGCAACATTGCTACTAATCTTCAACATGTATTTAAACTGACATGTTGACATTAACCATAACACAAGTTTTACATAAAAAGTTGGTAAATATGGTAGTTATATCTCTTTTTCATATATATACTACAGTAAAAGAAGGTATTATGAGTGTGAACCTTTCAGTGACTACCTATTGTGTCAAGTTTATTCAGGGAGGTGGTTTCTATAGGTTTGCATCCAATACATTTATAATACATTAAGACAACATAAGGGGAACAATTACTCTGAACATTAATTTCTGTAATTCTTGTACCAAATATGTCTATGTGCATGTATGAGGTTAGCTATTGCGGGTACATTTAAGCTAATTAATGTCCATTAAAGTGGTACTAGGTAACTTTTCCATGTACATGCTTGTCTCCATGGTGATGTTATAGCTTATCCTGGAAGTATTACTAACATACTACTTGACATGTCTTCAGACACAAACCTTGCATAACAACATATATGCAGTGCCCATTCAAGACAAAATAATTCTATTCAATTCGCAACTGAAGTAAGACCTAAATTATATGGGAACAAACCAAACAACTGAATGTATTTCATATTTAGAAAAGTATGTGCTAAATGTAGCATGTACAGTGCGAGTAAAACTATTGCATTGGCTTTTGTGGCTGACCAAAGCAAATGAACATATTTTGAGTGGAAACGTGTTGTGGGTTTGACAAACTTAGCTATAATCCTGTCAACAAAGCCCCCAGTGTCCCGCTCCGAGTGACTCATTAAATCCACCAAAACTAAAATTACAGTTTAGAGTATGACCACAGGGGGGCAACGCCAGGGGATTATGTAATTACGTTGTGGGCATATGCAGTATTATGTTTTGTGTGAGGCTCTGTCACCTGCCCACCTCAAAGTTACATAATGTGTGCGCCTGGGCACTGCTGTCGGTCAGCCCAACACAGAGAAAGAAGGCACTGTTTAAAGGTGCACGATGTAGATTTTCATGCTTGCCTTAATAGAGTGATATTCTCGCTTGTTCCACAGTATGGCATTAAATGTAATTATCTTGCATTCTATCTTCCATTTCCACAGATCTGACCTCAAACTCGGCCTGGCGGTGTCATCTGCTTGTCTTCATGGAAATAAATACGTTTAATGCCATACTGTGGAACATTATAGTCAACGTGTAACATCTCTATGGAGACAAGAAGCGGCAGACCATACACCAGAATAGATACATAGTGAACATAAGTATAGTCTGTTAAGTGCCTTAAACACTGTTAGTATAATTACATAAGTAAAGTAAGTAAGTTTTGTAAAAAAAAAAAAAAAAAAAAAATTGTCTAGTTTTCCCTAGTTTGACAATTCTGGTAAAGTTTCTCATTTTAATTTCTGCTTGGACAAGAGCAGAATTTGTGACACAAGTATAAGCTTGTCTTAATCACAAAATGGTTATTATTTTGACAAATAAAAAATATATGACAACACCTTTATTTTGTTGCATGAATATTTAACGGCATGTTGAATGTATAGGAAACTCATGTAGCAGAAGGACACCCATGCAGATATGGAGAGATGCAAACATGAGTGTCTACCTTGGTGCTTATTAAAAAAAAATAAAAATAAAAAAATCAATATAAAGGCTCTGTTTAGTCAAGGAATAAAACTCAGGACCATTTCGTTGTGAGGTGAGGCTGGTGAGAGGCAATGGATAATTGGATGATTATGGATAATTGTTGAAAAGAAGTATTGTACAAGGCAGAGAAAGTTATGCAGCTCCAGCAGATGTTCACACCCATATTTCAAATACCCAAATGCTGACAGTGTATTGTTGGCACAGATTTCAAAAGTATGAATTTCATTAAGTGAGATTTGTGAACTTTTAATTACAATAGTTAAAACAATATTTGACCAATTAATACATAATAATATGTTTCATTCATTTGTAATTAGTTTCATTCAAACTGTTTCAAAATTATTCCATATTGCAGTTTCTGACACAATTCTTCCTGTTTACTGAAATACTTTCAAACATTTCAGTTAATCAATTGCATTACTTCTTCTTTAGTAGAGATTGGCATAGTAGTAGTAGTGGTAGTAGTTTTAGCAATAGTAAAACAAATCCAAGAATAAGTTGTAGAAGTTCAAGTAGCAGTAGTAGTTGTTGTAGTAGCACTAGCAGTTACGTATATCACATCATATGTTATATATACAAGAAGTTATATTTTTAGCAGTAGTAACAAAATACCAATAGCATTACTAGTAGTAGTTTTAGCTGCAGAAGTAGTAGTAGTACCTGTTGTAATCTGTAGAGAAGCTGCTGTCCTCAGTGCAAGAGCCTGGTCTGCCGTGGTTTGGGACACTGCAGTTCTGCTTTTAAACCCAGGAGGAGGCATCAAGGGGTAGACGTGTGTACTTTAGTGTACTTTTGTGTTGTGCAGTTTTTGTGCAGCCGTTCCAACTTGGGAGCAGGATGTGGAATCTACCGTCTCTGTACCAACCACAGGGGAGGATACAAAGATGAGGTGATGATAAATGAATGTGAAGTACTTTGAAATGCAGAGATCAACCAAATCAACTAACTGCAGCTATACAGGTATTCAACGAAGATGCTTAAATAACCATTTTGTTTAAATATATATTTCAATATTTATGTTATTTGTTTTTAATCAGCAATACTGTAAATATGAACTGAAAAGGAATGTGATTATGCTTTTTGAAGAACATTTTAAGGTCCACCATGTACATTTTCAGGTTAAAGGACTGCCACCTGCTTGTCTCAATGGAGATGTTATTTATTAGCCTACAATGCACAGTATTACACTAGATTTATATATCTCTATGGAGATAAACAGGTGCCACCACCACGCCAAGTTACAGGTTAGATCTGTGAAGGAAGCCTGCTCACAGAAAGAAGATATATTTTTTAACAATAAAAACACCGGTAACTGAGGGACATTCCAGACAAAAAGCTAATCTAAATTTTTATTTAGAAAAGCTTATTGTTGATGTTTTGAGCATTGAGCAATTTAGTATTGGTTTAAAATTCTTGTTTTATTGTAGCACTCTGAGATTCTATGAAACGAAGAGTGCATTAAAAATAAATTATTATAAAAATTATATTATTATTATTATTATTATTATTATTAAGCAATAAACATAAATATAAACATCTCCCTTTCTTTAGAATTGACAGCACACTTCATTTACAATGCAAAGTGCTTGCTCTGTTTTTGGAAAACATTTCAGAAATAACAATAAATATAATGCAACTATAATAACTAATTATTTATAAAACAACAGTTGGCCTTTTATGGATAAAAGAACCTCTGATTTCAGTGACAAGTTATAATGTTTACATCGCACAAAATAGGCCAGTTCAAAGTTGTGGTCTTTCAAACACTTTCCTTTAATATTGCTTTGGTTGGGAAGATTTACCATTGTGGTTCTAACATTTCCAGGTACAGCTATCAAAGTATGTAATTTATTTCCTGTCCACATCAAGTGACCTCTGGATCAAATGGTTTGTTGACAAAGTCAATGGATAATTTAGCACAACCACAAAATAAAAAGTCAATACAAGTGCTATTTGTGTTTCCACAGTGAATAAGGATTTTCTATTTTTACAGTGTTAAAGCAGATTCTGTCCAGGTTAAACAAACAATTTATTTATTATTTGCACTATTTTTGACTTTGGCATTTCTCAAATCTTAAACCAAGTTGCTTTAGCGGGAATATCAAACTTTTCTATTTACTGACAAAGACATAAACCTTGTGTCAATTACTTTTCAAAACACATTTTATGTTATTCCGTCCATATTTGGTTAAGTTTACTAAGTTTACAATACAGACAAAACATTATAATATGGGGCATATAAAATTACTAAATTTAGTTGTAACATGGCAAGATCAAGGGCCTGGCAACTATTCAATCAAAAGAAAAAGTCAGGTCATATAAATATAGTCAAAAGAGATAAGGGAAAACTGGTTCTTCTAAATGGGAGTATGACAATACATTTAAAAATATATGAAAATAACCAATAATTTAACATTTAAAGGTGTACTTTAAATGGGGGAGGGGGGAGTCTGCCACATATTTGTCTCCTTGGAGATCTTATTGCTGTGCCTACAATGTTCCAAAGTATGGCATTAAGCTGATCTATTTTGCATTTCTTGAATAGGTGTTTTTATTGCTCAAAAATATCTTGAAAATCATTGAAAAACACTTTTATTGTGAATGGGGTTCCCTCTCCACGGATCTGACATGTAATTTGGCCTGCTTGTCTCCAAGAAGATGGACAGGTTGAATACCATACTGAGTAACATTTCAGGCAAAACAATAACATCCCTATTGAGAAATGTTACATAGTTCAAGATGGATATTATTATTCTGTATTGAGTGGATAGTTTTGTCTTCTTTTAGTGATGCTTAAGTCAATAGGACATAACACAGTGTACAAGGATAGCAAAACCTTGTCCAAGCCCATGTAGTATAGCTCAAGTATAAATCAATAAGAAATAGAAAGTTCATTCAACAAGTTTTCTCTGAGGGCCATTTGTCCAAAAACTAATTTACTCCGAGATTGTATTGCTGTTATTTCCAACTATGGCCAGTCCACTTCCATTCAATTGGTCTGGCAATATCTTTCCTTTATCACAATCTACTCTTTTAGTGACAGTGGACAAGGCCAAAGAGAAAAATGTGAGTCAGGAGAATAGGAGGGTAAAATGTTCTTTATAAACCAATCAATACCAATTAAATATAGTCACATACCAACATAATAATCGCAAGTGTACTGTTGACTTCAAGGAAAAAAATCTTTACAATCTTCCATAAGTTGATAACATTAAATGACCATATATAGTAGACCACTGATTCTCAAACTTTTCATTTAAAGTTGAGAATTTTCAAGAATTCCGACAATTGTAAAATGTTAAAAGAGCCTAAATGATGACTAAATAAAGGAGGTTCTAAGCTAAAACTACTAAGCCAATAGCTTACAAAAACACAGTGATAAGTATGTTATTAAACTTATATAGCAACATGGAAACTTGAGCTTTATCAGGACTAGCATAATGCCATGTGGTAACATGTGGTAACATTAAATAAGCTACCAATATTTTATGCAGAAAATTAAATTCTGTTGTGTAAAAAAATATGTTTTGTGGTATAAAAATAAATATACCCTTTCCCTTAGTTTTACTAGTATGAACACCGCCTATGTCTAACTTTTGTACAAAAATAATTCTATAGGTGAGTACTGCCTACCCCCAGCTAAAAACCTCTGATAGCTCCATTTTAAAATTTATTTTGTCCATCTAATTAATAAAATGTAATTGACATTTCTTTAAGACAGCAACACATGATTGAATGTACATGATGAACATTGACAGAGGATATTAAAAAAATACATTTTTATTCATATTTCGTACACTGCAGAAAAGTGCTAGCACTGCAGGGAGCCTAATAAGGAGTAATTCATTTGACATGTACAAAAAGCACATTACCAACTAGTCCATCACGGTAATAAGCAGTGAACATTTAGACATACAGTTCTATGGAGTGAATAGGTCTGAATTAATACAGGCTATTCCATAAACAATGACTGCTTTTAGAAAAGTCAGAGGACAGCTGCTGGAAAGAGTGAATCATAGTTATTTATGTGCAGAAATGGACAGGTTGTACCATGTAACTGTTACCGCAGCGACAGCAATGACTAAGGACTAACAAAAAGTCCATTCAGAGCTATTTAAATGTGTCTTTAAAGTGGGACTAAACACTAAATTTACTTTTGTTTGCTACTACATGGTCTTTTAATAGCATTATCTACTGTCATTATTTTATGTTAGTGCAAACTAGGTAAATTTGTAGTGGTCTGGTCACAAACTGAGTGTGTGCTGCCTCCAGTGACTGCTGCAGTTTCCGGGAGTACCACCACAAAGAAAGCGTGGTTTAGAAGCATTCAGAGGCAAAAGTGGGCAGGGCAGAAAAAGGTCAATACACCAATAACACACCTTAATACCTACATTATTTTTTTTCTACTAGTTGGGTGCTGGATAACACCTAGGAAAAAATGGCATATAATGAAGAAAATTATGATACATTTTTTTTAACAGATTTTGATATGAAGACTTCAAGAGCAAAAAAAAAAAAAAAATTAAAGTTACCATTTTCTAAAGATATTAGCAATGATAATAATTCATTTGAATTCAATTCATTTTATTTTTGTAATGCCCAAAATCACAACAAAAGTTGTCTCGAAGGGCGTTCATGTTTTGGTTGATGGGGGAAACCGAAGTACCCGGAGGAAACCCATCCAGACACGGGGAGAAACATGCAAAACTCCACACAGAAAGAAATAATGTACAGTGGATTTTATCAAGAGGGGATGGAATTATAATAATAATAATAATATATTTTGATAGCAGTAAAACAAATTTGGCTTTTGGAAATATTACTACACTAAGATTAAACTGCAAGCCAAGACTTTTTCTGTTTTTGGAAATGAATGAATAAATGCATACATAAACTACAAAATGTACACTTTGTACTCAGATGAAACAGGTCTAAGTAGGTTTTTGAGAGGAAGTGGAAATAGTCACACCTCACCACAATTTCAGTGTCAAGGCACGTTATGTAAGTCTACCACCGACATCAAACTGTGCTGCATTTATGATCCTCTAATGTCACTCAACTGAATGGATAATTTAAGTTAAGCTTGTTTTGCATATATAACCATAGGGTGTGTGTGTGTGTATATATATATATATATATATATATATATATATATATATATATATGTGTGTGTGTGTGTGTGTGTGCGTGTGTGTGTGTTTTGTTGCATTGTACTTGCCTTGTGCACAAGTGTAATGACAATAGCGTTGAATCTAAAAGTCTGATTATGTTTTTCAAACCCTCTCGGTGGCATACCCTTACACTTCCTGTCAAGTGAAATGAGGAAAACCACAGTTAATCATGTGACTAAAACATCTCTAGTTTTCATATAGTTTTTGAATTTGAAACAGTTTGCATCTGACACTACTCTAGTGTAGAAATACTTGCTTTACAAAGAGAAACGGGAAGTAGAAAGAGGAAGCTAAAAAAGGAGGAAGGACAGAGGTGATGGAGGCAGATAGTAGCAGCTTAGGCCACGGCACGGACACAAATGAAGGTAAGTTTGTTCAGTTTGCACTTGCTCATTACTGTGAATGTCCTATCTAAAATTTCTTACAGTTTTGAACATTTTTTTGTGTTTTGCGAAGAATGTTGAGGTGTGTTCATTCTTGGTAAGGTATTGCTCTACCTCAGTATAGCCATATTACATATCACATACTACATTTGAATAACCTGCCTAATTTTTAAAGTTTTTATTAGTTTACCATTTGAGTGTTTATGTTGGTGAACCATCCTTGGCTATTGCTTTCAAATAATTTAACTGTTGCTAACGTTACTAATCAAGCGAGTATTCATTAGTCAGCTGTTATATAACTAACTACTAACATTACTGTTTTTTACAGTAGTTGTGATATGTACACTAATCCTCCAGCTAAGGTACTTCTGACCAAGCAAGCACACTCCAAATCAGGGGATTGGGTCCACTGCTCTTGTTAAGCTGCAATAGTGACTGTATAGAATGAATCAAATGCAGAGGACAAATTTCCCTACACATTGCCTTACCATAGAAATAATTCATTCAGGGTTTTTTTTTTATAAAAGCAAAAGTTGTTAACTCCACAAAGCCATGTGCTCCCCAATTTAATTTAATTTGCAAAAAAAAAAAAAAAAAAAAAAAAAAAAAACAATCAACAGAAGTACCAGCCTTGGTTTTCCAATCTTTTAAAAATAATTTAATGTTTAATTAACCGGTGAAGTTGGTTATTAAGCACTACATCTGTGCTGTTTTACCCTCAAATGGCATTGGACATGCCATTTATTTAACAACAAAGATTATAATAAATTTGTGGCCTTTTAAAAAAGAGTTTACAGATAAACAAGTTATTAGGTAAAATGTCCTTGTATGTTTTGCTCACTTTTATTCAAAACTTCAAACCTGTATGTAGCCAAAAACTTCACAGCCATCAACAATTTCAGCACTACAAAAATACAGGATTGGCATCACAGTTTATTGACTGCACATCAGTATATTCCTATCATTGTGTTAAAGTTTCAGTTTCTCAATGTATGTATTCTTCCCATATTAGGTTCATTTTAAAAAGCCTTTCATCATTAGTCGTAGCTGGTAGTTGATGGCTTTTAAACCTTGATTTTGAGGCGAGGGGGTGTTTTGTCTAAAGATACATCTCAATATATATAGTATACTGACTATAATAATAAAGCTGTCAAAAAGCTGCCAAAAAAAAGCTTGCAGCGTAATCTCTCAAAAAAGGGTCTATAATTATATTGCACTAATTTTACAGTACATTCATCACTTCTCAACATTTTAGCGATATCTGATGGATTGCTTGTTGTAACTGGGTTACAAAAAAATAAAATAAAAATAATCATTGTTTTTTATCCATGACCATTCATGACCCCCACAATAAATTTAACAAGAATCATACTTGTACATGTAAAATGAAAAATTAGTACTGTTGTTCAAAACTATTAAAAATTACATTATTAAATTAAGTGCTCAAAATTGTGCTTATAAAGAGGAAACTGAAATCCATGACTTCCAAAGTTAGTTATTACAGGCCTTGCTACTTTTCCATTATAGGTTTAATGGGATTATATTTATTTTAGAATAATCTATACACTGTTGAAGCTTTGAAATGTATGATCTATTTATATAGTATTTAATAGAAGTGATAATAATTGATGATTTCTGTTTTGTCTTTCTCAGCTTACCCAGTCCACTGCACTGAGGAACTCCTTCTACCTTTCTTCACAGACTGTAGTTTACAATCCATCATGACCACCCCTGCATCTCCTTCATCCTGTCCCGCAATGAATCACAGCCCTGTTTCTCCTATATCTGATCTCCGGCTGGTCCTATTAGGAAGAAAAGGTGTTGGAAAAAGTATGGCCGGGAACACCATTTTGGGAGCGGGATTTGAATTTGGAAAACCAACTGAAGAATGTATCAAAAGACGTGCAGATGTGAATGGGATTAAAGTAACAGTGGTTGACACCCCAGGATGGGAATGGTACTACCCACTCAACAGCACCCCAAATTGGGTTAAACGCGAGACTTTACGAAGCATTACCCTATGCCCCCCAGGACCTCATGCCATCCTGCTTGTGGTTAGATCCTGTGCTTCTGTCAATGAAGATTACATTAAAGAAATAGGGGAACATCTTTTGCCACTTGGAAGAAACATTTGGGAGTACACAATAGTACTATTTACAAGAGGAGATGAATTAGGATTAGTGTCAATGGAACAACGCATTCAAACTAGTCCCGGATTGCAAAAGCTACTTCAAAAATGTAAAAATAGATATCAAGTGATTGAGAATCGAACCAAAGAAGGGACACAGGTTAAAGAACTGATCAGGAAGTTGAAAGAAATGGTGGAGGAGAAAGAAGAGAGGTGCAAACATTTGGGGATGGATGCTGCGGTGCTATCAGTACTGGAGGTGGACGGGACGAGGAGAGCGAGAGAGAGGAGGAAAAGACAGAGACAGATGGAGGCCCAGGCACAAAGAGGGACCATCAAGACTGCTCTCATCAGTGAGTTATTTAACAGACTATGTATGCAAGTATGATAGGCACTACTGTTTGAGACGTAGCTTTACTTTTAGACCACACACTTTATAGTAATAAGACTTGATCAGTGCAGTACTTAACTTGTCAATTTCTGAAAAGTTGTGATTAGGCAATACAAATGCTGTCTCAAAATTGGATCGTCCCTGTTAATTATACCAAATTATTTTTAGCCTACTATTTAGTTACTGGTTTAATTGAGCCTAAGGTTGACACGTCGCTTTATAAATGAATACTGTACATAGTTGCTAAATTGTAAAGTAGCTGTTTACTTTTTATTGGTTCCACACATTTGGGGTGATATATATAAGTGAACACCGGTACATATTTTCGTCATTAATTTGCAGTGGTGGAATGTAACAAAATGAAAGTAGTGATTTACTGTACTTAAGTACAAATTTTAGATATCTGTACTTTACTTACCAGTAAGTACATTTTAAAGTGGATCCTTTACAATGATACTTCACTACATTTGAGAGAAGGTAGCTGTACTTTCTACTCCACTACATTTTTAAAAAGAACTGAAAAGTACAAGTTTTTTTCATTATTGTTTGAGACCTGCTGAAAAGAGCACAAAAAAGCTCCAAAATCTGCACAAAATACTCTTTAAGTACATTTTTAAATGAGTACTTTAATACTTCTACCTAAATAGATTTTTTCATGTGATACTTTTACTTGAGTAAATTTTTTTGCTCCAGTATCTGTACTTTTACAGTAAATAAGTAACAGAACTGAGTACTTCTTTCCCCACAGCTTATTTGTTGTTTTGAATTATTTGTGTATAGAATATTGAAATGTAGTAGTTTATTGTTTAATATATTCATATAACAAAATAAATGTTACATGAATATAAAAAAATATAAAATGATATGCAAAATAAGTAGGCTAGTTTTATGAGGAAAATACCAATCAATGGGTTTCAGAATGATGAAAAAATTAGTTGTTGCCATGGTCATTATTAATTTAAAATAAAATATTATATCTTTTAAATAGGAAAAAGTCCTCAAAATGCATATAACTGGAAATGAATAACTTTTCTTTACCTTTTGTTCATAGGTGACAATCTGCAGTGCTCCGAGTCCGACGTCCACCACTCCTTCTCTAAAACCCCTCGGCGTCTTCCAGAAATCCGCCTCGTTCTTTTGGGGGAGCGAGAGACCGGAAAGAGCTGCGCCGGGAACACCATCTTGGGTCATTCTGGCCTATTCCAAGCTGGAACAGTTACAGAGGAGTGTGTTCGTAAGCAGGCCAACGTCTCCCAGCGACACGTGACTGTAGTGGACACACCTGGATGGGAGGGAGGCGTCATGGGAGCCACACCTGAACGAGTTAAAAGGGAGATAGTTACAAGTGTTGGTTTATGCCCGCCAGGTCCTCATGCATTTTTGTTAGCTTTACGAATCGATACGGCGGTTAGAGAAAGCCATATTTGCAATCATTTGGAGCTGTTAGGTGAGGACACTTGGAGATATACAATTTTACTATTTACTCATTGTGATCAACTACGAGAGGGGGTCAGTATTGAAAAACATATTCAAAAGGGGGGTAAAGAGTTGCAGATGCTATTGAAAAAGTGTAAAGGCAGATACCACGCAATAAGCTATGCAAATGGGTTACAAAAGGCAACGCAAGTAACGGAATTGCTGGAAAAAGTTGAAAAACTGGCAACGACAAATAGATGCGAGGCTTTTTCAGGGTTGGTTTGGGAAGTGAAGACGCTAAGCAGGCAAAAAAATGAGAAATACAACCAACGTTTGAAAGAACTGCAGGAGAAGATGTCACGGCAAGAGGCGGAGCTTAAAAAACTGAGGGATAGGGAGATGAAAAGTTTGAGGTGGTTTTTTGAACGCAAGAAAAAGTCAAAATCGTCCGGGAATTTGAAAAAAGAAGAGGAGGAGGATGAGGAAAAGAGGAGTATTGACCAGAATATTGAAGAATTGGAAGAAAGGATGAGACTGATGATAGAAGAGAAAGAAAGAGAAATAATAGATTTGAATGTTGAGCACGAGAGGATACTGGCCGAGCTGCACAAAAGTAAACGGGAGTCTGAGGAGGCAGTTCTTAAAATTGAAATTAAAGAGAGAGAGACTGAAGAACTGAATGAACGAATTGACGAACAGCAATCAAAAATACTTGATCTTGAACGCATCGCAGTCGGGCATGAACAAGATAAGAGACAATACAAGGAGGCATTCAAGGAGTGTGATAATGTAGTACAGAAATTACAACAAAATGTTAAAATGGCGATGGGTGATTGCGCAGAGTGGAAGGAGAAAGCGGCAAAGTTAAACGAAGATTTAGAACAAGCTAAAAAATGCTATGAGGATGATGTTGAGAAAATAAAACAAGAAAAAGAAATTGCCCTAAAAGATTTTGAGGTTAAAATATCAAAAATTGAAATTTTGTTATGTGAAAAGGAAAAAGAGGTTGTACAAAACAGAAAGTTGATGAATGATGAAAAGCAGAAAGCGTTGGAGAGTATTGAAAATAATAAACAAGATATGCTAAAGAAAATGGATGAGATGGCTGGCCATCATAAGAAGCAGTTAGAGGAAGTTAAGCTAATTTTGAACAATGAGATGCAAGACAAACTTGGCGAAATGGACAATAAACTAGAGATGTTGAGGATACAGCATTTTGAAGAAACTGAACACATTTTAAAGCAACATCAAAGTGAGTTGAATGAAAAAATGTCAGAAAACAAAAACTTAAAAGAGCAGTTAACAAAAGAGGCTAAAGATAACATGGAAATCAAGCAGAGAGAGTTAGCGTCAATGGAAGAAAAATACACAGAATTAATGAAAGAAAAGTCCAAAGAGTATGAAATTGAAAAGCAAACAATTATGGAAAATCAAAAACAAGAAATACATAAGAAAGATGAAGAAATTACTAAACTAAGTAAGGAAATTCAAGATAATTTGAAGAGACAAAAAACTGAAATAGAAAAAATTAAGGAGGAATTTTTAAAAATGTTAGAAGAAAAAGAAAAAGAGATGGTAACACTACGTCTAAAGCATGAAGAAGAGTTGAATGCAAACATGTCACAATTTGAAAAATACAAAGAACAGCATATTATAGAGAGAGACAAAGAGATTCAAGACCTCAAATGCAAATATATTGATGAGATTAATCAGAAAAATAAAGAAATTGAGAACATTTTGAAAGAAAAAGGTGAAGAAATTGAAAAACTTGGAACTAAAATTGAAGAATTGAAGCAAAAACAAATGGAGGAGAAGGACAGTATGTCAGGTGTGCAGGTAAAACTACAAGAGAGAGAACAAGAGATATTTAAGTTGACAGAGTGTTTAAAGGAAGGAGAGAAGAAACTAGAAGAATTTGAAAACACAAAAGACCACGAATGGAGACAGATCGAGCAAAAATTGGTTGAGAAAGAACAAATAATACAAATGCTCAGTGAGAAATTAAAAGAAATTGAAGAAATGCTGCAAAAAAAAGATGATGAAAGGGGACAGATTTTGCTAACCCAGAAAAAAGAGGCAGAGATCCAGCTGGAATTTCGAAATAAAGAGATAGATGAGATAAAGCAAAAACTTTTAAACAAAACTGAGAAAAATTTTGAAAATGAGAAATTAGTCGAAAAACTGACAAATGAAATTGCGCAGATTCAAAATGAACTCATGTTAAAAGAGGAGGAGTACGGGGAAGTCATGAAGATGCAAGAGAGTTATGTCCAAGAAATTTCTAAATTGAAAAACTGTGTCAAAAATCATGGAGAGGTTGAGGAGGGTTACAGAAGCAAAGTAAGAGAAATGGTGGAAAAACTGGCTGAGAAAGACAAAGACTGTGATCAAATGCGACTTATAATTGAACAAACAAAAGCAGAACTAAATGAACTGACCAAAAAAATGGAGAGAGAGATGACAAACTTGATCCAGGAGTATGAAAGAAGTATAGAAAGAAAAACTCAAGAATTAGAGATTATTGTGAATGAGAAAGATGAAGCTATAAAATGTTTGAAACAAGAAAAGCAACAAAAAGTAATGGAAGTTATGGAAACTTTAGAAAATAGTCAAAAGAAAACTGAGGAAATTGAAGGAAAAATGGCAGAGGAAATGCAAAAGCTTGAAATAAAATGTAAAATATTGAAAGAAGATTGTGAAGAGAAAGATAAACAGTTTAAAGTTAAAGAATCTGAATTTGACAAAATTTGTAAAAACTATAAACAAGAGATTTTGGAGTTAGGTCAAATCAACAGCCAACTACAAAAGGAAAAAGAAAATATAAAAAAGGACTTTGAAAAGCAAGTTGCAGAGTTGGCAGAGAAACTAGAGAAAGATGATGAGGAAAAACAGGATTTAAAGGAGAAATTTAAAGAATTTGAAATTTGGAAAAAAGAAAAACATAATATTGAGGAACAAGTGTTGAATTTTGAACTGAAGCAGGAAGAATTAGTCCAATGGGAAGTAGCTTTGGCAGCAAAACAAAGCAAACTTGATGAAAAAGATCGCGAGAGACAAAAATATATCGAACAAAAACAACGTGAATTTGAAAAAATGTTAGCAATTCTTGAAGAAAAGCAAAAAGAGTTAAATTTTCATGGTCAAGATTTGCAAAAGAAAGTGAGAGGTTTGAAAGACCAGGGAAAAGAGCTGAAAGACAAAGAGTTTTGTTTAAAAAATCAAGAACAGGAGCTGATCAACTGGACATCACAGTTGAATGCACAAAATGAGCACGTTAGCTTTACGACGCAACAACTGAACGAAATGGGCCGAGAATTAGCATCGCTCAAACAACAACTACAACATAAAGACCAAAAGTATAGGCAAATGTTTGAAAATTTAAATAAATGGGAAGTTAGTTTGCAAGAAAGAGAGACAGAGTTAAGCACGAGGCAAAATCGGTTAGATTATACGCCTAAGGAAGAAGACGTTGAATTTATGTACCAGGATATAGGCAGAAAAGATAGGGTTCAGAAAACGGCTGAATTAGCATCTCGAAAAGGCAACAACTGTCACTTTGAAACACTGCATGAGATAGCGGAACAAAATGAAAGCAAAGAAACACAAAATAAACAAGAAGTAGATAGCGTAAAGGTTATCAGTGACCTTACAGGGCTTTCAAAACAACCCAAAAACTACAAAGAAACTAGCGATTTGACTATCTTGATGTTAAGAGAAAGTTGGTCAGCACGTTCACCATCTGGGGTTAGTATCCTGACAGGAAAAGAAGAAGAAATGTCCCAAATAAACGGTCTAAACTTAAGGTATTGGAGCGGGGGGATAGCAGGAAGGCAAGTATCAATCGTTGAACCACAAGGATTGAAATGGCAAGATTGTACAAATACTTCAAGTGAAAATATACGAGATGCAGTAACTTGGTGCGAATCCGAGCCTGATATTGTCATCGTAGTATTGCCTGTTTTTTTAACCTGCACAGAAGCATACAGAAAAGCCATAGAATATAATGTTAACTTAGTCGCGAGTGACATATGGGAGCATGCAATGGTGCTATTTACATGGGGGGAGACTTTAGGGGTAAACATAGAACAGCATATACAAAGAAATGGGGAACATAGAAAGCTAATTGAGAAATGTAAGGGCCGATATCATGTATTGACAAGCAAGAAAAACAACTCAAGCATTGCGAAACTGTTTGAGAAAATGAATGAAGCTATAAACAAAAGAGACGATTTGGTAGTAACAGGCGAGACTTAAGATAATTCAGTTTTGCAAATATTTAAAGTCAGTGGTACTAAGTGCATACAATTACAAATGGTTTTATCCAAACAGCATTTTGAAAAGCTACCATTTGTTTAAAAAAACACTGCTTTAACATCATTGACTAGGATCTTGTTAATTTGTGACTGCGAAAATCCAATAATTAATTTGACAGTTTCAGATGAAGCAAGTCAAAATCACTAGCATCTTTGTTCCCAGATAAAATGATTGTTTTTGTAGACCGCTGCAGATTGGTTGGGCTTACACGCTCTATTCAATTGATTAGAGTGTGCTAGCTTTCATTTTAAATATGAATTTCATACGAGTGACAATACAAATACATTGGTGTGGCAGTGTTAGATATTAAATGGTCTTTTGAGTTTTCTACGCATAAAATGAAAAACGTCTTAAATTGCGCATGTCACCGTAGAAACATATTATTTACTTTAAAATATGTTTGGCTGTGTGGTTTCATTTTAATATGTAAAAAATGTGCCTTATGATGGAAATATCTATGAATAAAATTATGTAGCCTCAATGCATGATTCATTTTCATACAGAGCAAATAAAACAGCAAATAAGCAGCAACGTGCAGTGATTTCAATCGCATGGTTGGACCACACAAGCGAGCGATGGACACGAACTTAAGGGGCTACCAGACGAAAAACAAGATCTTTTCAAATCTAACTGAGACCAAATGTAGTCTAGGTAAAACTTAATCTGTAAATTTGCTAGTCTTTTTATACTGAAATTGATATAAAGAAATTACATCTACATAAACATTATAGAGAAGAATGTTTTTGAACATAGTTTGTTTGTACTTATTACAAAACTTACTAACTACTTAAAGAAACAAAAAAGTAAAATAAAAATAGAGAAAAAAAATTTCAGAAAAAAATACCAAAAAATAAATACAGGTAAGTGATTATATTTACTATCTTTTGATCTGTTCCAAAGCCTAAAACATGCATCTAAAAATTGTTCAGTTTTGATTGTGATTTTGTCCTATTTAGTCCTGATGTACATTTGGTTTGGTACTGCTTTTGTCCTGGTTTAGTCCTGGTCTAGTTCCAGGTATAGTGCCAATTTTTATATGGTATGTATGTAAAAGTTTAAATGCAGTCTGTTGCCCTGTTCCACCACAAAACAGTTCTTCCCCTGCTTCTCCACCAGATGGCTACCTTGCGCTAGTCACCAGATCACGCTGAGTGGCAATCAGTGTTGAAATAGTGTTGAGAGTAGTCCCTGACAGGGAGTTGATGGCAAAATAGTCTAGTCAAATATTCCTTTAATCATGTTTTACAATTTTCAGCGCAAATGGCTATACTTTTTAAAAAGAAAGGAGCACACATACAAAGCATGACTATCACGCCTGTGCTCCTTCTTGACTAGAGGCATTTCAGGAGAAGCAAAAACCGTCTCGCAATTATAACCCCATGGTGCCTCCCACATGCGGCGCGGACCCCTGCTTTGACAAGTAAATTATGACTCTTGATGAGAGGAGTACAGCTTTTTCTGAACGCAATTTTTTGACAGCCGGGAAAATGCGCGTTTGGATATATACAACAAGTTTCTATCAACCCTTTTCGAGGCCAGATGCAACATCCAAAAACACTCATGTGCAATCATCGGGCTAATAATTATGGAGTGTGTGAGTGCTGGTCTCTATCTCCAACATGGCAGAAATGTTTTTTTAATCTGTCCATTCATTCAGTAGGGAAAAAAAAACGTTTTGCCTTTTGGAGGGATAGATGAGAGGGTGTAGCATGTCAAGATGGATCTAGCCGTCTTTGATCATCTCTGCGGGGTGGGCACTGTTTTTGAAAAGGCGCGAAGAAGACGGGGAAAAGTTGCCAAATTACGGTTGTTGATGCACACATAATTTTCATACATTTTAGGCGTAATGTTTTAAGATACCTGACAAAACAGCCATAAAGTGTCATTTAAAATACTCCCTTTGCACTTTTAAGTCCATAGATTTATCCATCGTGTAGCTAATTTGGCACAATTGATTATAAGCTGGGTTGATTACACACTGCAACAGCTAGCCATTAGTGATTTTGCTTTCTTCGACAAATCCAACTTGGTTCATTATTTGCCCACAAGTTAATTTAACTTTCTTATCCTTAAATGCGATGCCTACATGATTTTGTTCATCTGAATAGACTTTATATGGATCATTATAGATAGGCAGTGGGAGGAAGATAGCAATTCTACACACACAGGAAATGAAGGATATCTCATTATTGTTATGTGGAAAATTCAATTAATGTTGTTTTAAACTGGAAGTTGAAGCAGTACTTTTATGTACAAATTGATGTTTTAGTCCGGAAACTTTTACTTGTAAACGTGTTAAAGCAATGTACTTGAACAGGGTCATGGAAGACTTAAAGATTCCTATGTTCAAAGCAAATGTGTTTTCTATCACTGTAAATTGACTGGTTCTGTACTGCTTCTGTACTATGTGAATGCCAGGGTCAAAAATAATAAGAAAGCATTTGAATCAGGCATAGAGTACAAGTTAGTTATAAATTACATATTCACTTTGTATTGCAAATATAAAGAAATGTGGACATCAAAACAGCACATTATCGGTCTTAATACAGATCTATGCAGAGGATTATGAATTACTTTTATATAAATCTTCTGGCCAAAGTAAACGCAGGACATGTAGACGTTTGTTCTTGCCTTTCAAGTTAAATCAATAGCTTTTCTTGCACAAAAAAGAAATATTTTAACCTTTGTGGACTTGATAAGCAGCGTCAGGGACATTCAGGTATGCAGATAAGAAAATGCGAAGTGACTTTTGACCTTACATGCCAAATCATACTTTCTTTTTTGCAGCAAAGGCCATAATGCATCTATTCAGGAAGCCAAACGCAACCAGCGGATAGCAAAAGTTCATAGGTCAAAGCTTGCTAATCTCGATGAATGGTGATGATAAAGCCATCTCTGGGCACTCTCACATTGGTTTTAGCTAGAATTTGCGAGGATTAACGCTACGTGCTAACCCTAATTTATCTTTATTCGGAGCCTTTTAGCACTTTTGGACACATTTACATGCACTGCAGCAAGCGCTTACAGTCAATCACAAATGTTAGACACAAATTATGAAGCGACATTAAAAACACAAATTAATGGTTCATTGCTGATTTCTATTAAGGTACGTGCACTCTCATTTGAATAATGGTCTTTCTAGCAATGTTGTGTTTTTTTTTCCTTGCCTGTACTTGACCCGAGAAAGGAACAGACGTGATTCACCTCCATTAATATTCAAGTGGGCCGTAATACCCCGCGTTTATTTTGAGCTCTCTGTAATTAGCGCAGCAGTCTGATAAATCATGTTTTGATTGTGAAAAATGAGAGGCTTTGTTACAAAGGAAACATGTCAATGTAATACAGAGACAGATGTTTCAAGGCCTGAGTTTAAAAGAGGAACAATAATTTTATCTGTAGCTCATAAAAGGATCAGGATACTGTATTTTCTAGAATATCAAATAAGAGTAGGTTTTGATAAATGTATTTTAAGCAGATGCTTTGTCTAGCAAGGTAATACTAAAGATAAGATAAATTCAATTAAGTATTTTCCTTAAAAAGCTAGTCCCAAGCCTGGTTAAAAGTTCAAAGTTATGTGAGGAAGGGCATCTGATGTAAAATCTTTGCAAAACAGGTAACATTTCATAATACACTATTTCTTCATCATGACTTGTCTTTCCATGGAAAAACAGCTAAAACAGCAGCATTAGCAGCATTCTCTATAGCAATATATATACTTTTTAGGCCATACTAGAATAGAATGAATATTACTCCCAAAGGACAAACACTTCCACAGAAACAAGCAGAAGAAAGCCAAGCCAATTAAGAATTAGGTTTGTGGAGATGCAAGCCATCTGACAGTGAAGAGATATGTCAGCGAAAGCAAGTTTTTCAGAGCCATAAAAACAACCAAAAAACATGCTTTGGGTAAATGTGATATACTGTGGCTTTAAGGCTCATTAAATGCAAGAGTTATTGTAAAGTGGTACTGCAAAATAAATATACAGTATAATATGGTACAAACATTATTCACCACAATGAATTCATAAATGCCTTTTCAGAACTTTCAGAAACAAGTATCAGCATTACTTCCTGGTTAACAGATGGTAAAACACTTGTATTGTAAAAGCTTTTACAATATATCTGCACAGGGGCAAAACTAATTTTGTTCAACTACATAGACAAAAATTGGCTACAGCCACTTAAGATTCTTATTATTGGCACATCAAACTTGTCCCCAATATGTGCTCATGTCTTTGCCTTTTCCGGGACATTTCCATGGATGTTTTAGAAAAATTGATGTTCATTTCCAGCAGTATCTCTCTGGAGCACGTGAGCGAGTTCTCCCGGAGAGTGCAAGAGAGGCCAAGGATTCAACCTGTGCTCTACTCAGGTATGGACTTGCCTCCAAAGGTCAGGCTTGGTCCCTCTGAGCGGTGGATTTATATCGGACCTGATGGAGCATGCGGTCAGAGAGAAGCACACCTGCACCTCCCACAGAGAATATTTGCACAACCTTTTAGAGCCAGAAAAGGGACTGCCTATAGTTACATACTGACCAATGGAGCAAGTATGTCCCAGTACATAGGAACAGGACACAAATGCCAGCTGTGTTTTGTCATAAACTTAAGTTAACTAGTTAAATTATTTGGTATTACTAACTGTGTGTTTCGAAGTCATTTTACAAGAAGCATAACAAGAGAAATCAAGGTATACTACATGGCTACAGATGCTGAAAAATAAACTAGTATTGCTAATCCAAGACAAGATTGAAAGTTGCAGTATGTAACTTTTCTGGTAGGGTGCTTTTCCTCTTACGTTCTACAGTATAAACAGAAGGCCCTCTGATTGCAAGAAGTCAAAATTGCCAGTCGTTTATGATGCCTAGTCCAAATAGTCGTATAGCCACAAACATGAAATTTGATGCCCTCCAAAGTAGTGCATAAAAATACTTAACTATGTTAATGATACTTTTAATTCAAGTTATATTGTTTGACCTATTTTCACCATTGCTACTGTCTGTAATCTATTTTTCTGATGATATGTTATACTAGAGCAGTTAGCTTGGTCCAACACGGCAGACGCCCCTAATGAGTCAAAAGTACAAAATGTTCTGGCTTTTTAGGCAGAGAGTTAGAGCAGTGAGCTATGAGATGCAAAGCAGACTTCATCAAATAAATATGATTTTTATGTAATTTTGGCAGTTTTATGTCCGTGTGTCGTAAAGGGCTTTGAAAAGGCACACAAGAGGTGGGGGAGGCAATACATTTGGATGACGAATGCCCCTCCGGACTGCATCACTTCTGGTCGAGTGCGTTCAGTGGGCCGGAGCCAGGTCGTGGAATCTAGCTAATGAGAAACACCCCCCTGAGGCTGCAGCGAATCCGATTGGCTGAAACACTCTGAGCGGCCGTCGTGATTGGCTGGCTGAATAGAGGATGGGCTACTGTCAGGATAAATAGGCTATGTTCTTATCTCCCTTGTAAAAATGCAAAATGAGCATCCCTTAGAAGAATAAAATATATGTTCATCAAATGGAGATAATTAAGACTCTAAACCACAAAACTAACAAGAAAAAATATACAATTTCAAACAGAAGTCAATTGACTGGACTAAAAGAATTTAGCTGTAAAATATGTAACCTTTAACCCCACAAGTCAAACTGCAGTGGAGGCTTATACAAGTGTCTAATAGACTTTTTAAAATCATGTTATAATTGTCTCTCTTCTCATTTACCCTCTCAAAGTTGTATTTAGAGTGAGTCATGTGTGTTTGAGTAATCTTTATTCTCATCATTCAAGAAGTCATTGCTTTGATATACCACTGCCACAATGCACGCCCACTTTCTTAATTTCTTAATCTGTGACACACATCAGATTCAGCAACGTTGCATAGTCATTTTGAGAAAAAAAAAATCATCAGCTTGCTAGCGTGATCTGCAGCTATACATAGGATGGGCCAAGAGCAAGCGGCACTTTGTTATGATGTTTACAGCAACGCACCATAATGGGGCAGGCGGGAATCAGTTCACATTGGGCCTTGCAATTTTCCAACACAGAAGTCAACAGACTAGTTTCTTTAAAGTTATTTAGATCAATATTTTAAATGTCCATGATGCACCGGTGTCAGAGTATAACTGTATAGCAGACACAAGCACAATATGTCTTCTTTACATTTTATGGTTTAAAAACATGACTTAACCCATAAGTTAACAAACCCGTTAACCTGCATCAAAACCTTTTATTTATCTGCCTATCATCATACCAAAACCTACTGAACGGAAATACTGAATATAGAAAATGCATTAACCATTTTCTACTTAGTCTAGCAGCCAATGTTCTCGTCTGCCTACATGTTTTACACCATTTGACACAACGCATTTAACTCTGTGCACTCTGTTTGCAAACTGTATATGATCTTTTCATCTCCTTCTGGTTGAATGACTTATGAAGCCTCCATACAGAACGCCACTCGGTTTTCCTTTCATTTCAAAAAGGCTATATTCAACTCAGCACAAACAAACTATGCTCCCTATATAACAAGACTAGCGCAGAAAAATAGCACATATATAATACAATACAAACAATAGCACATACATAGCAGCTTTTATTAATTCAGTGCAAGACTTGAAGCGGAGACAATAAAGGCAACATGCAGTAGAATTGTGGTATGAATAAAATATAGTTTTTTTTACAACATGCAAATGGGATATTGCATTTATGTTTTTTGGGGCACTTTGGTAAACTTAACATAGTTCAATACATAACTAAACAACATGTAGAAAAGTACATCATGAAACAAAATTTGATGTATGATAATGTGATGCTAGAGCTACATGTTTACTCTTAAAATCCAATTTATTTACAATTTTGGGGGAACTTTTCAAAATAATTGTTACCTGATCTAGTTTACGTTGTGCAAAATTAAGGTGTTTTTCTTGAGGCTAACCTGCTATGCATGCAAATTACAAATGGTTTTGAACCTTTTATCTGCCCATTTAAACACTCCATTGGTAGATTATTAAAATGTTTAAACTATTACTATTAATTTTAAAACCAAATTATGTAACTTTTGTGATTTTTCACCACCTGTTTGTATTAATTTTATTTATCAGTTATTTATTTTCTTTGTATTGCTCAAGAATACCTTAAAAAGCATACATTCACGTTGTGAGTGGGCCTACCTCTCCACAGGTGTGACCTGTAACTTGGTGTAGTGGCATCTTAATAATAAAACCATACTGTGTAAAATCTTCAAGTAGACCTATTATGCAAAATCAACCTTTTAGGGCTTTTAACCGTGTTATAGTTTTTTCCCTTCAACATTTATTCACTCGATCTTGTATTTGGAGTAATTCTTGCATGTTTGAGCAATCTTTAATTCCTTATTATGAAGACGTCATATTGCCAGTCAATCCCCATTTTCACTGCCACCGTCATACACCCACTGCTTTGTACTTACTTAGTTCTCTAATTTTATTTTCTTAGTCTTAGTGATACATGCAGGATTTGGCCACGCAGTGTAGTCATTTTGGTATAAATGAAAAAAATATTCACTGGTTGCTAGCATGATCTGCAACTATCCATCGGAGGTGCTGACTCTTTGTTGTGGTGATGTTTACGGTGACGTCAGCGCTCACTGGGCACCACAGTTTTCTAACATGGAAGTCAGTGGACTTGTTTTAGATGAATGCTGTGATTTAAAATGTGCAGAGTATAACATGATAATCCATGGACGTCATAGATTATAACTATATAGCAGAAAAAAGCACAAGAGGTCTTCTTTAAATAAATAAATATTTGGACTTTTTCATTTCATTTGGTACAAAGTTATTAGCCCTGCATAGTAATCAGCAAAGCCTGTGTTTTGTAACCTGAGTTTAGCCCTAAGTTGAACTCTGATTTTGCCTGTTTGTCATGTTGTTTCTGTTTCTGTGGCCCAGTTGTTACTTCTGGGCGAGTTCAAATGGTGATGGTTTTACCACCTGCTCGTCTCCATGGAGATGTAATTATTTGTAATGTTCCACAGGATGACACTGAGCTTATTAATTTATTAATTTATTTAATTTCAGGGTAAAAAAAATACCTTGAAAAACATACATTCTTATTATAAGATGGGTTTCTTCACCACAGATCTGAATTTGAACTAGACTTGGTAGCATTAGCTGCTTGTGTTCAGGGAGATAGGCAAGTTTAATACCATACTGTAGCACAGCAATAAATCTCCATGGACACAAGCCGGTGGTGTACCCTCCACCAGAAAAGTTACGTAGAGTCGACTGGAGCCGATGTGACACTCCCTTATTCCACTTCTTATACAGTCTATGGTCTTAACTATAGACCAGGGACTGTATAAGAAGTGGACTAAGGGAGTGTCACATCGGCTCCAGTCAAATAAAGCTCATTGAGGCAAATTTGGAGCCGAGCTCCATATTTGGAATTCTGACCGCAAGTATGATAGCAACCAATTTGGAGCCAGTAAGCAAACGCAACCTCAGAAGCAACCTCGGGGGAAAAAAGGCGACCGATTTGTTCGTTATTAATGATAATATCTTGATTTACAGACACAACAGCGAAATAATACCAGGATCATGTAGAGCAGGTTAATACGAACATTTTAAGACCAAAATGACGAGCATGACAGCTGCAGTTACGGAGATAGGGGTGACAGTTTTCGAGTAGAAAGTGAATTGGGGCCAGAGTTGATGGAGCCAGAAACACGCCCAACATGCTCATTCCCCATTTGGTTCGCTATGTCGATTTATATATAGTTTAAGGTATAGATGTAACAGAATCAATACACCTTAAATAAATAAATCTCTGAACTTTTGCATTTAATTTGGTACAAAATGATTAACCCTGCATAGCCTGTGTTTCATGACCTGAGTTTAGCCCTAAGTTGAACCCTAATTTTGCGTGTTTGTCACGTTGTTTCTATCTCCGTGGCTCAGTTGTTGCTGCTGGGCGAGTTCAGATGGAGGTCGAGTGAAGACGGGGCACAGCAGTGATCTGTTCAAACCAGTCTGTTCTATTCTGTATTTTTGGGCATTTGGAGGCACGTGTCTCTGAGGCTGCTCCATGGAGCAAGAAGAGGGATAGGGACACAACAGGAGGGGAGAGCCATTTGGTTGATTTAAGTTGTTTACAAGTAGGCGACATGATCAGGGCTGTTAAAATTATTTTAGTAGTCAACTAGTCAGCGATTATTATCTTCATTATTTAAGTCAAACGATTATTTCTGTTGTTAATTTAAGTCTTTAAAATAGAATATTTAAAAATAAAGTGATTATTGATGAAAATAACTAATTGCTTATACTTTTTGACATTTTGACATAATAATCATGAGGAGATTTTTTATCTGCATTTGACCCATCCTTACAGAGCTTGGCCAGACTCAGTATTTTATCTATGGTGTATGTTTTGGGTTGAGGAAGCCCACACAGACACAAGGAGAAACATGCAAACTCCACACAGAAAGGCCCAGGTGACCCAGGTGTCAAAATCAGAACCTTCTTGCAGCGAAGGGTGAATGCTAACCCACAAACTCAATGACTAAGTTTGACATTGCAGTAACTTATTAAATTACTTTCAACATACTTAGTATATTTTATTTTATTTACCTAGAAACAGCTTAATCTGTTAAATTCAAACAAACTTTATAAATGACTACTTGTAAATAACTTAATTTACCAGTCAAACTATGTTACGATATAAACAGACACTACAATTTGATGTTTTTACATGTAAAAAACCCTGTCAGTCTCTGTTAATTGAAGCATTATTGTGCAATACAAAATACTTGGGCAACTTGGACCCTTGTATGCCATATCATGATTGTGCTAGTTGGATTTTAGATATGGATCATATAGAAATGTTCCTGTAAGTGCCTTTAAATTGGATACAAAGTTACTTCATCCCCACATAGTTTATACATACAAGTCATTCAACATGTCTCAATGTGAATTGTCGCTGTGAAATCATACATTACTGTCTACTGGATGTGATTTCATAGTAATTTGTCATGTACTTAGTGAACTCTGTCCTTGTGTGAAAAAAAGACATAATGTAAACACACAAACTCAGGGTCAAGGCTGCTGTCTGTCTTCTCACGTACAACTATTTAACACCAGATCTGCACAGGACCAAAGCTTTATCTTACACGCTCTCTCTTTTCTCATCTCTCCTTCTCTTCTTTCAACTCTTCCCTTGCCCCCCTCTCTCCTCTGCACCAGTGTTGAAAGTATAACAAAATTGTATTGTAAAGTATAATTACAAGTTACAAGTACTGCTGCCAAAACTGTAATTAAGTAAAACGTGTGCATGTCTAGATATGTTATGATATTAGATTTTTGTGTTAAAATCATTGGGAGAAGAAACATCACAATTTAACATTTTTTCCTTATTAAACAAACAGTGAAATCCTTAATGTTCTTTCATTTCCAGAGAGTAATATATTGACATTCTTCATGCCTGTGACCAGCGTTATGAAATCAAACTTTCTGAATAATACAGTCATGTTAATGTGACTAACAGCCACAGTGCAGCAGCTCATTTGTGGATGAGCCCCAGGGATCAATGAGCTGCCTCCAGAGATCTACAAGAGGTTCTGGCCTTCATGTCAGAGCTGGATCTGGGTCAGGACCACAGTGGTCCTGACCTGATACCCAAGAGTATAGCCAAAACAATACAAAGAAATCTAAATTGTTTTAAATTGATAAGGCAATATATTCCAAATCAGGCAGCCCTGCTGTACATGCATGGTATGATTTTTTCTCATATCTCCTACTGCATGACAGCATGGGCCCAGGCAGCTCCCTCAGCCACAAAGCGCATTGGTTCTTTGTACAACCAAGCAATCAAAATTATGGATCGAAAGCCAATCCGTTTTCATCATTGTCACATCCTTAAAAAATATAATCTATTAAGTTTTGAAAGTTTTACTAGTTTATGTTTTCTTAAATTATGTTTTAAGTGTATTTATAACTTGGCCCCAGAACCACTCAGTACATTTATACAAAGATTAAACAGCACCAGAGTGACAAGAGGCACCATAAACAAGAACTGTACAATCCCACAACGCAGAACCTCTTTTGGACAGTCCGCCTTTTCATATCAGAGCTGCAAACTGTGGAACTCACTGCCCACTGAAATAAAAAACATTTCTGAGTTGAAAATGTTCACCTCTAGGGTTAAGAAATGGCTGAAAATGAGTCAAAACTGTACCCACTTGTAAATAGGCAGTATGACAGAGAGAGAGAGAACGTGTGAGTGTTGAATGTATTTTTGTGCACTGATGTATCTATTTTATGGGGCAGGTGTTTTAATATATTTTGCATATTGGTGAATTGTGGAGAAGCTCAACCAGGGACGGGAGTTGAGAATTAGCTTTTGCTACAAACTCTATATGCATCACATCAGCTGCAATGTTCATGTTGTAACTATGTCAGATTGCATTGTCCCTGTCAAATAAATATATAAATAAATAAATAAGAAGGTCGACCTAACTAGAGGCCAGCCTCTCTGCTCCTTACGGGCTTTAAAATATTTGTCTAAGTCTTCTCCAACAGAATGAGTGTTTGGACACAATAATCTCACCTACACAAACCTACTTCATCACTGGACTAACTATTATGAACAATCTTTTTCTCATAAGTGAAATCACTGAAACTACAAAATGAAAGGACTTGGAGGTAGGTTTCCTGTCGACCAGGAGAAGACATTTGATTGGGCGGCCCACAACTACCTTTTCAAGACAAGCATGCTTTTGGGTTTCCCAGGATGTTCATAAGTGATGGGAAGGCTCGGTAAGGATGAAGAGAAGAATCACGCTGGTCCATCCTCTGACTAGGATGCTCAATGTTCTGGCCATAGACCCTATGTTCCAAATGCTCAAGAGAGGACTGAGGGGGTCAGGCTGGAGCAGGCCTCACAGCCCCTCTGCCTGTTAGCCTATGTGGACGACATCACTGTGGTCATCTCGGGGCAGGAGGATATTGGTACAGTGCAGCAGAGTTTGTCCCTTTGTGAGTGCCCCTCATCCGCACAGGTGAACTGGCCTAAGTCTGAGGGCTACCTCCTGTGGACCGGTCGCGGACTTTAGGTTTTTACAGCTCTGTGTTGATGTGCTCCAGAGAGGAATCATGGGCGTGTGGGGCAGGGACACTGTTACTTAACCTCATGGTTAGGAGCAGCCTGTTGGCCTCTGAGACCGGCGTTCATGTCAGCAGGGCTCACAAAGCTTAAGAACTGAGTGAGGTTGACCCTGCGGACAAGGTGAGGTCTGAGCTGGTGCTGCAGATGCTGCTGCAGGAGGTGTGTGCTTCAGAAAGGCACTGGGGCTTTATGAACAATCTCACCCATAGAGAAACACTGCGCAGATGGGAGGGTGGAGCACGGGGCCGTGGCCACAAACAGACATGTGGCTCAAGACAGCCACTGTGCCTTTTGAAATCAAGAGGATACACTGGAAATCTGGGCCCAGGAGTTCTTTGTGTTTGGGTCTCTGTGGCAAAGCAGAACTATTGTTTTAATAAACCTTCTCCTAAACGAAAAAAAAAAAAAAGATCTCACAGAGGAACCACATGGCTGTCTCGGGCTGCACAGACCCATAGTTCCTTCTAAAGAGTCTGGTGGGGGCACAGATCAAAGTGGAGTTTCTGTACAGTATGCTGCTGGGGCAGGTGGAGTTAGGCAGTTAGTGCTACATCTGTAGAGAGGGACTGGTACATGTGACAGACGTGTGATTGCATTCTATGGTTTTGCGCATTTCTTTTTAAGGGACACATAATAAGTGTATTCAAAAGTCAAAGTCCTCCTTTTCTCCTCTTACCCTATATCTCCCTTCACATCCTTCCTCTTCCTCATTTTCTCTCTTTTTCTCCTCCTACTCTCTCTCTTCTCTCTCCTCTCTCTTTTCCTCTCTTTCATTCGCCTTCCTTCTTTCTCTCTTCTCTCCCCTCTTGGCTCTCCTCATTTTCTCTTGTCCTGTCTCCTGTCTTTCCCCTCTCTCCTTCTAGCCTCCCTCTCTTTTATTTTCTCTCGCCCACCATCTCTATCACAGTGCCCATCTACATCACTTCGCCCACTACATTTACTCTCTGCTTCTGCCTAATAGTTTTGAGAGGCTCTCCCTTTAGATACAGCATACTTGGCTCAGTGTGGAAGCATCAGAACTTCTGTAAGTACAGTTACCACAAAAAGAATATAATAGAAGCAACTACAACTACAACTCTCCTATTACTACTACTGCTAAAATTACTTTACTGGCGTTACTACTATTACTACTACTCTATTGTACTAAACCAACTACTCCTAGATACAACTACTGACGCTCATTCAGTTACTACATTTTATACTCTTATTTTACCTTTATTGAACCAGGTTAAAACTTTTTTAGATTAATCATCTCTTTTACCTGAGCGACCAGGCCAGCTAAGACAGTTATACTAAACTTCTAGTTTGCAAATCAGAGTATTAGCAGAAAGTACTTCAGCTTGCACTAATACTACTTTTCATCATTATACTGGTATTACCACTACTACTGACTTAATAGCATGCTAAGTAGGTCATACAACTACAGCAATGTAAAAGCAATATATATAATAAATAAGCTTTTTTTTTTTTCGCAAATTTGAATAGTTTAAAGGTTCACTATGTAACTTTTCTGGTGGTGAGTCTGCCACTTGCTTGTCTCCATTTAATTGTTATTGCTTTGCCTACAATCCTTTAATGGATCTATCTCCATGGAGAATAGCAGTCAACACTACCAGTCCATGTTACAGGTGAGATCTTTTGAGAAGTGACTTTTTCACGCACACAAACAATAAAAACATACTATAAGAAATAAATACTGTATATTAATGCCATATTGCAGAACTTTCAGATAAACCAATAACATACCCATGGAAACAATCAGATGGTGTACCCTCCAAAAGTTACATAATATACCTTTAAGAAACAGTCTTACAGTACTTGAGTCACACTCCACCTCTCCGTCCCCTGCGTTGTTCTAATGAAATCATATAACACTGCAGCAGATGCGGTGATTGTGTGTTTGCCCGGCAGCGCGGGGTCAAAAGTTCAAAAAGGGATGAGCGCTCTCTAGTGGAAAAGTAACACGCCCCATCTGTACAACGCACCCAATGCACTCTGCTCATTATTTAAGGTATAGGGCTGTATACAGACCCACACATGCATGAAACAACCCTGCGGCCATGCTTATTCTACCCCTCTGTTGTGATATACCATAGCTCTTATAGACACGTCAAATCTAGTTCAACGGATCCTCAGACGACCTGTGTAAGCCATTATATAAGCTACAAAGGGTAAATACGGCTGCGTGGATATGACAAACCAGCAGGGAATTAGCGTGTGAGTTTAAACAGCAATGTATAGACCCTCTTGGGTAATCTGCAGCTGCCTAATAAGTCCACAATGATGTGTTTATGGGAAGAGATACAAAGCTTTAAAACACGCAAATATAGGGCTCTGTAATTAATTGGAAAATAATTACCATGGGAATCTATATGTTGGAAAACACAGCTTGAAGTGCCGTATGCTATGGTATGGCATTAAAGTGTTACATGTGGTTAATTTGATAATGCAACTTCCGCCAACATGAGCTATTTAAAAGGTCTTTGAGTTCAAGCTGTTGTTGCATGGTATCATTACATACAGTATTGTGTCACTATTGCACAGATAGATATTTCACTAAGTGATTGAAATCTGTAATCCTAAAGCAACCATATTTTTCTCTAATATAAAAAATGTCTGCAACTATTAAAGAGGATTTTTGGCAGGCACAAGTCTCATATTATTAAAGAGCCCATGTTACACTATTTTCTGATCTATGTTATGATGTTGTTTCCTCCTCAAAAACATTGAGGTTTTGTTTCGTTTCACACATATTTATCACACAAAGCCTGCTTATTTAGGTTGAGTTCTTCTCTCAAACAGCAGACACTCTGTTCCACCTTGTCTGGCAATACAGAAAGTGCTCTACTGTGTTTTTAAATTTCACTTGTATCAAGTTAACAGCTATAAAAGGTGAGCTTTTGTAGCTGTTAACTTGACTGTTAACTTGACTGTTAACCGCTTTGGAGACTAATAATAAAGGGTTACTCAAACATGTGCAAATGAAACAAAACACAACTACAGGTATGTTTTTGTAACAGGTATGTTTTTATGAGCAACATCAACTTTTTATTTTATTTTACTACATTCACCCTATACGAAACTGCATCTTCTCCTAAAACGCTGTTGCTATGCTATTAAAACTCATACTTTTAGAGTACTTTAGACTGCATTTACTCACAGTGAAAATGTCTGGCACCTTCACACACCTTGAGCATGTTTTCTTCACCTTCTCCGCCAAGGTTTAAAGAAAAAGCTCTACTCTTCCATTTTAGTTTTATCTCAATTACCCTCATGAAAGTTTGATGGTCTGGCAGTCACAGCTCTGCAATGAGATGAGCAAAAGATGAAAGATTAATTGAGTTTGTAAAATCCAGTCAATGTTGGAAATTGTTTTTGCCTTTTCTTCGGTGAGCTTTAAAACAACATTCAGTGTAGGATGTGTAACATAGATGATAGTGGGCTTGCAAAAGGTGGAAATTGTGAAGGAATAAATGCATAGGATTGAGGGTCAAACTATACACTATTACAATGGGTCAGCATATACCCAGTACTGATGTGCCTGAAATGTTACACAGTATACCATTAAATGTATCTCTCTTTTGAAGTATAGGTATTTTTCTTTTCTTTTTTTTTAATCAAAATTTTAAACTTTAAAATCATGTCTCTGTGTGGAGTTGCCTCTCTGCAGGCGTCCTATAACTTGGCCTTGTGGCAACACCTGTGTGTCTCCATGAAAAAAAAAAGCTAATTTATTGTTATACTGTGGAACATTCCATGCAAAGCAATAACATCTCCATGGAGAAAAGCAGATACTCTCCACCAGAAAGTGCCAAAAATCCACAAATAACTAAACTATACAAAGGCCTGACACCTTTCCATCATACATTTGAGATTTCTTTATTGAATAGCATTAATTTTGGGCTTTCCTTGATAATTCTAATGCAGGGTGAATGACATTTACAGAGACTTGAAAACAAATCTAATTCTGATTTATAATTCTGCTGTGAATAGTTGCAAACTAATATGTCAATAACTTTATGATCTTATGTTCAAATCAGTGGTTATTATTGCCACAGGGGCATATTATGGACCCCATTAGAACACCTGCTGATGCATAATTCACAACTGTTGCTTTCTTTCATTTGCACACGTCCTTGAACAAAATACAGTTATATTAAAACCGCTCCTATTGCAATCATTGAACTTAGCACTTATATTACTGAAAGTAAAGTGATTTTCTACACTTTGTACTGTTTTGCTCTATTACACTTTGGACTTGAAAGGTCTAATTAGAAAATAGAAGATAAAGTAGAGTTCAGCCAATACAGAATGTGTCGTGAAAACAAGGTTATGCAGTTGAAGGTGAATGGAAAAAGATAGACTTATTGGATCATAGACTTTTTGGTAGTTGTAACTTGATGCAAAAGACAAAAGTGGCTCACAAACCTTGAATGTTTTTTCCTGATGTCTTTGTGAAAATCTTTTCTTTTGACAATCCAAACGTGAATGTTTCTTTTTACAGCAAAAACTACTAACTGAGGTATAATTTGAACTTATTGCTCCGTCAAACAAGATGTATATTAATTTGAACTGATTCAATTTTAAGTTGAGAGCCCTTACTTTTTTAAAGTTTTTAATAGTGATAGTCTTGCTATAATTTCTATTGGATGAATTAATTAGTAAAACATTAAGAAGAAATTATTTAATTGAAATATTTTGCTGTTGAATTTAAGTGGAAACACAAAACACTGAAGTTACTTTGTCAACCATCAACACAACCACACTAGTATAGTGATGCAGCAGGGTGGAGACACAACACAATAATTCAATACAATACAATACAATACATATTTGGTAACAAATTTGTAGAGGTGGGATGTGTATTGAAAAAATGTATAATATTGAAATAGCTATTTTGCAAATTTTAATATTCAGTATATCATCTATAATTTTCTTAAAAGCTATCAAAACAGCAAAAATAGCTGACTAAAAATAAAAAAGAAAGTGTCTAAACTTCTAAACAAGGGTGTAAAACGGGTGTTTTTCATTTTTCATCAAGAAAAATGAAAAAACTCCAATATTATACATCAAAATGTATAATATTGAAATAGCTATTTTGCAAATTTTAATATCCAGTATATCATCTATAATTTTCTTAAAAGCTATCAAAAAGCAGCAAAAGAGCTGACTAAAAATAAAAAAGAAAACTTCTAAACTTATAAACAAAGGTGTAAAACAGGGATGTTTTTTTCATTTTTCATCAAAACACAGATGAAGCATGGGGCTGATTGAGACCCATAGACTGGTGGTCAGTACAGTGAATATTTCAAATATGTGCATTTATAACACACTGGGATGAGCCAGTATGACTTTATTCATGCTTAGATCCTCAATAGGACACACTATGAGGCCTAAGAAAAATTAGTCTGAGGGCCTCATTTGACCACCGGGCCATATTTTGGACATGTCTGGTATAAAGTGATATTGTGGAGCATATTTTGGATGGGTTGCTAAACGTTCATCTACTTGGTGTCCTTAGGATAACTCAGTGGGCATTATGGGTAAGTCTTGAGGGTCTGCCTCTGCTTGTCTGGCAATTTTATTGTTTGCCTGAAATGTTATGCAATATGGCTTTCAACTTATGTATACCAATGGAACACCACCAGGCCAAGTTACTGGTCAGATCTGTGCAGAGTGGACCCATCTTACAGAGTACATCTGAACAATAACACATCTGTAGTTGAATAATGCAAGCTAGGCTGGTTTAATGCCATATAGTGGAACCTTCTAGTCAAAGCAATAACATCTCTAGATGTTCAATCATGTAAAAAGTAATCTAAGTGCATATAGTTTCTCCTGAGATTTAAAGCAGTGTGTGCATGTTAAAGTGCCGGTCTAAATATGTAAAGCTGAGCTGCCTATAGATTGTTAGACCCTGTGTTGTGAGCACAAGTAGTCCTTGGGTTCACTGCAGATTGGCTCTGACTCACCCGGCGCCTCAGGCCACTAATGCATCTATGCATTTAGTTTCAGATTATTCAGACAGCTGTGAGGAACAGGTTAGGCGTTTTAGTCCAGTACAGAGCTGACCCAATGCATGCACTAATTATAAAGTTACTGCAAAAAAAAAAAAAAAAAAAAAAAAAAAAAAAAAAATATATATATATATATATATATATATATATATATATATATATATATATAATCATTTTTAAGGAAATATCAACTTTTTGGAAATTGATCTGGTCACTTTTTTAGGGCCAAGGTGATCCTCCTTAAAGGGCCTGTACTGATTTTTTCCCATGTATCTGTTTTGCCCCAGTACAGATATATTATATAAGCAACTCTTAAAGTCTAAATATGTCCACTGTCTGCTGTCTGTATTTAATTAGAAAGTGTTTTATTGTCTAACAGGAAACATGTGGTTAGCATGATAGTTCTTTTTAGCGTTATTGTGATGACAGAACTCAACTCTGGCCTCTGAGGCCATCCTAATTATTTCCTATAAAACTCACTGTAGGGAATAATTAGGATGCTCGGAATGCATAAGGTAAGCGAGGAATAACTTTGGATCACTGCAAACCTTTTAAAATAAACTAGATCTGTTTTTCACACAGTAAAAATGAGGTACAATGCCTTTAAATGGGCATTATAGGTAATCCTTTGTTTATTTAACATTTCTGAGTGTTTTATTTTATTTGCTTGCCTAATCAAGCTTACGCCATACTGTGGTACAATCTAAGCAAAGCAATAACTCCATGTGGATAAGCAGGTGGCAGACCCCCACCACCAGAAAATGTATGCTCTGTCACTAATCAGGGCAAATTGGACAAACTGCCACTTGGCTGATGTAAAACTATGTTAAATTAAAGTAGGTATGCTTCAAACAGCTGATATGAAGTGAGTTCTTCTGGCACAGCAGTAAAGCAGGACAATATGATAAAAAATGCATAAGTTGGCACATGGTGTACCAGGCTGCTGCAGAGGCCCTATACGTACTCAAATCTATATCCATTACTGACAATTCTCTTTTTTAAGCTCTGAGGTCAAAAGTTCACCCACTATCATACGGAGAAAGCCCTTTTTGATGTCTGCCCCTGTTGCCATGGTAACTGCCACCTTTGCTGCAGTGGCTGATGGGTAGAGACAAGAGAGATGTTTTTTTTGTCTGTAAATATCTGCAGGTGGAATGTATTTTGGAGTGAAAGAGGAGCTGAAATGACAGGTTTTGGGTACCACCACAGGTCTCAAATCGTTCGCACATTATTACCAGTGTTTTTCCAGTGCGTTGGTCACATCCCATTCACTGCCAGTTGCCTTGTCTGCTGTTTCTGCAGCTACTACGTGTTCTACAAGGGTGTTCAGGCAATTTTTTCTCATACCAAATACACTGAAAAAGGGTCCTGGAAGCAAATAAGCACAGTTAATGTTTCTCAATATATTGACATTTTAAGTTAATAATCAACTTTATTTATCCCAAAAGGGCAATTCACTTTGCAGCTCTCTGGTCATGTCAACAATAGCCATTAAAAAAATCACATATATACAGCCAAATACAACATCGTGTTTAACAGCTAAACATGGTCATATCTATGATACACACATGAGTGCATGTTTTTCTACATTTTTCAGTAAACACAACCAAATGAAAACATACTATACTACATCTATTTTTGGCACAAAAAAAAAGTCACATGCTGTGGCTTTAAGTAAAAATTTTCTGACAAATATAGTCAAATCCATATGTTTATATTTCAATACAATGAGCAACAAAGTGAGATTTTGAAAAACAGTCAATGGGCATGAACAATTACTACATTTAATCATTAATATTAATTTTGACATCACTACAACCAACAAAAAACAATGTACTGAATCCATACATTTGAAATACTTAATGTTCCTATAATCTCCATCATTCTGCCTCACATTGACCAACTTAACACATTAAAAATTACATTGAGGCAGTCATGACCCTAATGTGACCTAATTATGTTTACATTTAGCCTTTCCATGCGTTAACCTCTCACTGAGCTCCAGGCTGCTTTAAAGGGCCATACAGTAAACATGCAACGTGGGCCCCTATAGGGATGCTAATATTCAATTACCTCCAGACATTATTTAAAACAGGAATATATTATAGGAATACATTAAGTTGTTAGGAGGGATGACAAGTAGGGTCTGTTTTAAAGGTTAGCCCCAAATTACGTAAACAGTGCAAGAAGTTAATTAATTTACTGTATGTATGCATACATACATACAGTAAATTAATTAACAATACAATTTTGGACTACATCTCTTAATAATATCTTAACTGTACTGTGTAAGTTTGTACAATTATTTTCTTATCCAGTAGTATCAGATTTCAATGCAATATTTGCTTAGAAATAGTAGTCAGATAATGATTTTTTTTAATTGTGCATTAAGATTCATAATGCATTTTTCACCAAACTATGCCAACAGAAAGGTTCTGGCCAGATAATATTTACCAAAAAGTGTATTATTGATGAAAATGCCAAATTGTTCATTCTTTTTGAATTAATAATGTTGATTTCTTTTGATCATCTTTTGTAATGTGTTTTATACGTACTCCAGATAACAACTAACAATTTTGAAAATAGTCGTTATTTTAATAGTGTAATAGTCCATTGCCTTTTCTTATAGCTAACAGCAAAATATTAAAACAGTTTTGATTGAACAAACATTTAATGAATAGCAATAAATGATACATTTAAATTTGAGTATTTTTTTAATATAAATCAAGAATCTTTCAACAAAGGTAAAGGGGGGGGGGGGGGGGGGGGGGGGGGTTTATTGGTTGTATTAATGTTTAATTAAACCTCAGTGAGTAACTTCCTCTGCTTCAGTCAAATGTGAAAAGACATTACCATATTTCTGCTGGCAAATAAATTGAGCAATTACTCAAATAAATTCTTCAATTATCTGTTTTAATTTAACTAAATTTGTTTATAGTTCTACAAGAGGGTTACTGCTGGGGCTATTAGCAGAATATTTTCATCACCGTCACTTTAATTTAATTTCATGAACAGGAGACTGAAGTAACAGTGATAATAATAATAATGATTATAATTGGTAGTGTTTTTTTGAAAGAGCACAAATTGGGCTTCTCATTTGTGGGTTGCTGTGAAATGAATTATTTATGAAATCAGAGATAACTAGAGACACAGACGCTGCTGCCCACTCAAGGGGTGGACCAAAAGAGACAGAGGCTGGCCATTCCTGGAAAGACAGCCACCTCTCTATAAGGTACTACTATTATAACTGCTACTGCTGCTACTACTACTACTGCTACTACTGCTACTGTGTTGACAAGATACTACTGCTATCCAGGTACGTATCAGGGCCTTAAAAAACGTTATGTTTTATTATATATTTTATTTTTATTTCATATTTTTTATTTCATTGTGCTGCTGCTTGTGATGCTGGTATAAATTTCTACTAAGTCTGTATATGTTTTAATATAAAGAGTAGGCCTATAATTTTTATTACATATTTTATACTGTAATAATGTTTTTTATATATTTAGATTTTATGTTGTTGTTGTTTTTTGGGTTTTTTTTGTTTTTTTTTATAACCAAAACTTAATATAATTCTAAATTAATTTATTTTTATTTCTATAGAATTTTTATTTTTTAATGTTTTAATTTAAAAAAAATTTTTTTTATTTTTTTATTTTTTTTTTGAGAAATGTTAGCATTTTCAAGCTCTGGTAGGTTCTTGTAATACAACTTGTACTTAGATATTCCCATATTACATTGCAATTTTGTAATTTTATCTGTCTTATTTTAACATGAATACTAATATTAACAGAAAGAGAATGATCTGAATTTCCCATTTTACTGCTGGCAGAGGTTTATAAATATTTTATGACCTGCTGAAAAATGTAAGGGCCAGAATTTTTTTTTTTTTTCTGTAAATTGTGAAATTGAATCATGAAATATTATTAAAATACAAATAAATTAATAATTATTTTGCAGCTTTTCTTTTCTACAATGTATTTTACTTACCACACACCCCACTCTTTTTATTATGGTTTTGCTGTAAGTTTGCGGACACAAGGACCCAGGATCCTCCTCGCTGCTGGCTGCTGGGGTCCCTCCGCGCGGTGCATTCACAGTTCACCGGCATCTCAACCTAAATGCGATGTGACGGCAAAACCTTTACAGAAACAAACGGGAATATAGTATCAGGGAAGGCTGACCGAGCTGTGAACCACAGCCTTAACACAGAGCAAATTAACATGGCAAAAATAGCCATCTAGTTCAACCATGTAGCCAGGCAAACGCATCTAGCTCTGTCGCATGATTTTACTGATTTTGCCATGTAAAAGTCTGGCAACATGTAAGGGCTCTATAGATTAATCAACTAATCATAACTGGTTGACTATAAACATAATCACAGTCATATATTGATAATCATAATCATTACTTGGATTATATAGACGCTAATGTTTTTTATCAGAATCAGAATCAGAAGACTTTTACTGCCATAGTCTGTGAACACAGTTCACAAACTAGGAACTTGCTTCGGTGAAAAAGTGCAACATAAACACACTGAATAAATACAAATACAAATAAGGGCATGCACAAAGTTAAAAAGATACTGTCTTTATATCAAAGACAGTGGCATTACTAAATCAAAATGTCAATAAATAGGGCTGCAACTAACCACTAACCACTGCTTTAGTAGTCGACTAGACAGCAATGATTTTTGATTCATAAACTAGTCAAACGATTATTTCTATTGTATACTGGACCAACCATGCATGTCCCTGATTGGCTACTCAATCCCATTCATCTGAACTCGGGCAGATTCACCAGACTTATCTTTGTAGAGTAATAGAGAACTGTCTATTCTTGATCCCAAGCAAATAAAAAAGTTGTTTTCATATGTGTTTTAGGGCTTTCAGATAGGGATTATCTGATTATCAAAATACAATTACAATTATATTTTATAGTCAAACTCCTAATAATAATAAACCATTTCATGTTTTTATCAATAATATGCTTAATTCGTCAATGGTCACAGTTTTATATATCGCTTCTCCATCTTCAAGAGACTCAAAGTGCTTTATATGAAGGAATCAGTCCCCCATTCACGCACACATTTGTACACCAGTGTATGCAGACACTGTGGGTTAAGGTGGGTTAAGTGTCATGGCCAAGGACACAACAGCACTTTTCATCTGTGGGTCAGTGAATCTGACCACTCTATCAACAATGTTTATGTTGAGAGCGGGATTCGAATCGCTGACAAGCACTATACCAACTGAGGCATTGCCCCCAATATTTATAAATATTGTCTATTGTCACTATATTCCAATATTTATTTGGTTAAAGATAAAAAAGTGTAAATGTACAATACAAATAATCGATTGACTACTAAAATAATTATCAGTTGCAGCCCTATATAAAAGACCTATAAAGAGGGTAGGACCAGGGGGCAGTGCTTAAACTAGGGGGTAGAGCTTGGGTTGTCCCATAGAGGAAGAGCAAATATCCCTAGGCTCAAACTAAGCTTTCAGTTCAGCAACACTATGGTTAGTCATGAGATCCCTTTCGTGTGAGCAGTGCTGTCTAATGATGCTGTCTCTGCCACTCAGGACAGAGCCACAGAATAGAAAGTAACAGAGGAAAACAAGGAAGACAGGAGTTCTTAGATATAGTTTGACATGTGCATTTGGGCTGGAAAAAAACATGAAATATGGCTTTTGTTTGTGGTTATTATATGACTTCCAAAATTGTATTCTCTAGACCAGGAAGTTGGAGGACATTAATTTGCTAGAGGATAATCATCATCACTGTATTGAGAACAACTATGTAAATAAATGTAAAAATTGGGTCTGTACCGAATCTAGTTAAAAGTTGAAGTGTGCCGTTTTATGGGGGAGGGCATCTGGTAGAAATCGTGGAAACTGATAAGGCAGGAAGTTTAATTTTTGATACCATTTTATCAGTCAGCAAGTGTTAGCCTATGGGGTAACCATAGAAAAATATACTATTAATGTGTTTTATCTTCCTCTGATATGCAACATTTGTAAGGAGTTTTTCGCATTCAAAAGACTAAAGAATAAATTGTTATTTGCTGTTCATAAATTGTTATTTGCTATGGTCCTTATTTTTTATCATTCAGAAACCTGTATAGGAAGGCACCATTGTCTTGTGAAAGTTTCCAATATGCCAATCATCCCACAGATGAATATGAATATGATTTTTACTTTCTTAACCCCCTAATAAAAAACAAACTGGAGTAGGAGAAATTTATAGGGTAAGTGTAAGAATAAAGGGTCCATCCCATGTCAGTTGTCAGTCACCACTTCCTGATGTAGAGATGTCAAAGCAGAGTCTGCGTGTGAGTGACAGAAAGCATTAAACACAGAGAGGTCAGCTGACAGGCACAAACTGCCAATGTACAGACAGGGAAGCATAAAATAATGTCCAGCATATAGAATGAAAGCTCCAGAATAGAAAAATGCAAGGTAAAATGTGGTAATTCTGAGATATATACCTATCTCAATAGATACAAGTTAGATTAAATAAAAAATAGATACAAGACAGATACAGTTTACTGCAAACTAATAGCATATTTGTAAAGTATTGGAGAACTGTGTTGTCTGATTATCAAAATGCAATTACAATTATTTTTTATAGGCAACTAGTCATGATTAATCCAGTGTAAGCAGACACTGCGGGTGAGGGAGGTTAAGTGTCTTGCTCATGGACACAGCAACCGCCAACCTGTGGGTCAGAGGATAACATCTCAGTGTAGTCAAGCAGGTAGCAGACCCCTCACCAGTAAAAGTTACATAGTTTTAAAATGACAAATTTGTGAATGCTATGTAATTGCCTATAGCACTATGTGCATATCAACTCACTACAAAAATAGATTAAGAGGGTAAAAAACAATATAGTCTCTTTTTGGCATAAAACAGTTGCGGATTGGGTTAAGATGCATTATAGTTATAGTATCTTGCTTTATTAAAATGGACATCCACCAGCCAAACAGGACTATTGTCAAATTGAAAGACATGTCTACACGGTATATTTCATTGGTCTTTTTTCACCAGTAAAACAACAAATAAGATATGTTTTCTAATTATGATAAAGGGAAGAGGAAGGGACACAACAGAATAAAACAGATGTCACAACAAATTACAGAACAAACAAAACGTCTTTGTGGGTTTAATCAAGGCTAGTGCCACAATCAGGAGCTGATTCAATCAACTATTATTGTCTCATAATGAAGCATTAACCTGTTAACCCACTCATTATTACTACAGCATTTTTACAATAGCAATCATCTTTTTATTAACACCGCTTTAGTTTCACTTATTCTCTGTGCTGCTGCTGCATGTCACACAATTACTGGGTTTCAGATTACATCACAACATTCTATAGGCCACTATCATTTATAGAGACGAGGGGCAGCTAAAATGAATATTGTTAAATTGATTTAATTTTTTGAATTAATTGTTATTTCTGTGGTAACACAGTGAGTTCTTGAGTCTAGTCATTAATATAAATTGTCAGATTCAACATTTGTGAATTTACTTTTTGGATATTTCATGGGAAAATACAACATAATCAATAGGGAAAACTGTCTCTTGTCCCCATCTGAGATTATGACATCATCACAGACTAGAATCTGAAAACCAACAATATAAAATATCTCATAGTTAAAGGGTATATTAACAGTCACAAAATGTTTAAACGCATTCTAAGGTCACTTCTACACAGAACTAGTCTGGTTGTCTCAAGGGAGAAAGATATGTTTAATGCCATACTATGGAACATTCCAGATGAAGCATTAATACCTCCAAGCAGACAAGAAGGTTAGGGTTAGCAAAAAAGTTACATAATGCATCTGTATTTCAATTAAATGTATTTTTGCATTGCCATTTACTATAACTAACAATATATACTACTGCCTCAACTATTAGTGATTTACGTTTACATAAAAAAAAGGCTTCCAACTATATTACCATAATAATAGTATTTTGTAAATGCCATCAATTCAAATGAAAATTCCTGAGGAAATTATCAAGTTATTTCCTGTTTCTAAATGAACAGATTTTGACCCATAATCACACACAAAAATAATAGTTGAATTATTTTATATATGAGTAATCTCTCCCTTTTCTGGCTCCCTCACAGCCCATTAGGTCAGACAGGGGCAGGGTCAGGCTCTGGTCTGGAGGTGTAAAATTGGACTCAGAGGAGAGTAACAGGGAGTGCTTTAAAGCTGTAATACTGTGTGGGTGAGATGCCACTGAGCTCCAACTGAACCATATAAAACCATACACCTCCTCACTACAGCTGAGAGACAGAGTTGAGAGCCTACAGATATTAGTCACTGAAAGCTACTCTGCTACTGCTGTTCATATACAGTTACAATTGTACCTGTGCATTTGAATGACCATAAAGTTTGAGTCTGTTGAAGGAGGATCTGCTTGTCTCCATGGAGATATTATTGGTTTGCCTGAAATGTTCCACAGTATGGCAAATATGTATGGAGACAGGCAGGTGACGCCACCAGGTGAAGTTACAGGTCAGATCAGTGGAGAGGCGACCCCGCTCGCAGTGAGAATGGATTAACTTTATTGTATTTATTTTTAGAATTGTTCTGATATGACACATGACCTCATTGATACTGAAGCTAGTATTGAATCAAAATGCACATTTGGAAAATCCCTCATCAAAAAAGTGAAACTTATAAAACATTAGGGATGGGAAATAGCAAAAGACGAAGTTCAAATCTGTCAACTGGACAAATTGTTGTAGGAGTGAAGACGTTTCGCTGCTCATCCAAGCCAAGATGAGCTGAAGAAGCAGCTTGGATGAGCAGCGAAACGTCTTCACTCCTACAACAATTTGTCGAGTTGACAGATTTGAACTTCGTCTTTTGCTATGGATCAGACCTGGACGACTGACGGTCTACACAGACATTAGGCATGGGACTAGATCAGGTGCAGTGAGAGATAAAATTGCTAGAAGGCTGTGCACACGTGGGAAAAATGATCTTGCAAGATTTTAATCCTCCGTCTTTACATTTGACCTGGGCATGATAGGTTTACAGCTTGCACCAGCTGTGGAAATTTACATATTTTTGAGCAGCTGTATCAGAACTCCTCCACTCCACAAAGACTTTTAGCTCACATATTCTGACAGAGAACACTTCAACTCTACCCCAGTTTTTTCATTACATAGTGATAGGACCAATACTGACACATGTTAAAATACACATTTTAATGTAATCGTATTGAAATGTGTTTTTTAATGTGTGTTCACCTGTCCAGGGACTGCAGATGGAAAGTAGCAGTAGCTAAATCTGGTACAAATCATCTCTTCTTTTGTAACATTAATGAATTCGTACATGGTCCCTGAAGAAGAAAGAAAGAAAGAAAAACGCAAATAATATGTGCTAAAGTTGGTAGAAAAGATAATATAACCAAATATACATGCAATGTTTTTCACACTTACACATAGTTTAAAAAAGATACACAAAGATATATTTAGGCCTTCTTCATCCATAACGTAGTACTAAAGAAGGAGAGAAGTGCTCCTTCTTCTGAAAATATCTTGTCCCATCCCTGTAAAACATGTTAATACATTGGTTTTGGCAAATATACCATTTTCAAAACAATAAAAGGTAACATTGTAAATATGTTATGTGTTAGCAGTTAATACCCCAGAGAAGCGAATACCCTGTCTTTAAGAATAAAGTACATAAATTAATTTGTTTGAGATAATACTATTGTGACAACCTGTGTACCATTCTTTACCCTTGCCTAGTTTAAACACAGTATTTCAGCCTCTTTCCAATTGTCTCCAAATTCCGCAAAGTCTTTTCCGCACATTAAAGTTATGTGAGGTGAGAGCACATGACACCTGGGATCGTGAGGAGTGAGACCGAGCGAGGTGCGATTGAAGCGTTATAAAAAACTCATCGGGTTTCACACTTTGGTCAACTCATCTGACCACAAACTCAGCTTTACGGGTCATCAAGAGGTCCCCACAGGCAAGCGGTCACATTAGCTGGACATGCTAAATCCCCTGTCATAATAATTACAATACTGACTTATAGTTCAGTATATGAAAACTAGAACAATATTTTTGGTACTCAGTATTTATCATGTTCACATTTTCTTTGCACTAGTGAGTATTCTTTTGTAGTATCTTAAGATTTGAGCTTTAAGGTGTCAAATACCTAACTTCTTTGACCAATTACAGATACAAACTAGGGCTGTATGATTTGTGAAAAATATTTGTGAGCATTGCAATGGTGATTAGATTTGCGATTTATGTTATAATAATGGGATTCTGGTCATATTTTAAATGCATCCAGGAATATTGACAAAAACTACATTTCAAAACAAAAATAGTATTTTAAAATATATTTACATATTACAGTTCTAAACTACACTTATGCAGAATAAGGCAGGGTATTTTGTGGAGGAAACAGTAGTACTAAAAACTGCGGCCTTTCAATTTGCTAACTGGGTTTAATCTTGCAACCCTAATAAAAACGGACTACTAAAGTGTTTCATTCTGCCATTTATTGTTTTGCAGGTCGTGTTTTTAACTACTACTACATTTACAAAACATTTTACTGGGATTATGCTGCTTTAGGGTTATTGTGTCAGGATGGACAATTCATTGTAATTGAATCAAAATCACAATTTGAATAGACACAATTGGCAAATTGCAAAGGCTGCTATTCTTGAAGTACCATAATTTCAAAACATCCTTTTTAATGGCATAAAAACTACTAAGGCTGTAGTTTAGATCTGTATAAACATGTTCTAAAATGTGATTCTTGTATTAGTTTGTCAGTTCATATTTCAGTGTTTTGTCAATTCTTCTGGATGCGTTTAAATTGTGAACTTTGAACAGAATCTTATTATTAAAACAAAAATTGCAAACATAATCTCAATCACAATGCTAGTCAGAAAAATCATAATAATTCCATATATTACCCAAATTTCTTCAGCCCTAGTGTAGAGTACTTTCTGTTGGCTGTTTACTGTGATATTAGTAGTATTATATTATTAATTATTAGTTAGTATTACATATAGCTCTTCAAAATCATGTAAACCAATAGAGACATGCATATTTACTTCCACACAATTTTGAATTAGATTAAATGAGATCACATTATAGGCTGTGTACAATATGATGCACACATGGACAGCTATAGGCCAAACATGTGAGCGTATACACCACATGTCACCACTAATGTGAAGTTTGCAGATGAGAAGAGAATGTGTCAGCTTTTGTAACAGTCATACACGCATCCAAGCAAAAATTTAAGGGTGGTGTGAAAAAAATTAAGTGCGTTAAAAAATACAGGTTACAACATTGTCCAGAATAGTGAATACATTTTATTAGGGCAGTTGTAGTTGTATAATGGAGTGTTTGTAACTCTGCACCATTTTGAGACTGGGATAGATAATGAATTTAAGGGTTTTTGTAGCTCTTAACATTCAGCTTCTGAAATTTGGGATTGACAAGGAGGTTTGGCCAAGGATTCATTGCACTGTTCTGTGGCCCTCTGCTACGTGCATATTTAAATATATACAACACAAAAAAATTGGACATCCCAGGCAACATGATTATTCTTGTAAACTAATTTTGGTCTAAAATCTTCTTGAAAACCTACGTTTGCACACTACTGTATAGTGTATACTATGGCTCACACAGCCATCTGATCAAACACAGCGCAAACCCAAACATGCCACATAAGATAACTATCCTTCCTATACCACATAACAGTCCAGCTGCCTCCTGCTGCCCCTCAGCCCACCTTAGCCCATCCTTAGAGTGGGGGTGAGGGAGATAAGGGGGAGTGTGCTGTGGGCGCTGTGGGAGATGCCAGAGGACGTGAGCATCATCAACACATTAAACTGTAAAATACACCTATGGAGGGACAGAGCACAGTACTAGCGCCTGTAACTGCAGCTAATACATTGCACAGAGGAAGATTTCTCCAACTTATCATTCTGGTATGGTAAGTTGGAGATATCAACCACAAAAGTGAGCAACTAGGGGTTGGCAAAAAAGGCCAAAATTATATAACAATTTTCCAGAGCTTATAGATCTCAATTTGCATTTTATCTCGACTCATGAACAGCTTTATATAATAATAATGCCTCACACTTGTTATAAGCTTTATAGGCTCAAAGCTGTCATTATTCATTCACTCCATACTAAGCTACTTATCTAGCCACAGCTGCCCTGGAGTAGACTAACAGAAGTCAGGGTGCCACTCTGCACCATGAGCCCCACAGACCACCACCAACACTCACACACCCCGCATTCATACTAGCCATGGAGAAGCATCTTGCCTAAGGACACAATGAGAGAATATGGTCAGAGCAGGGGTGTAACAATAATAGATAAGAAAATGAAATAAATAAGCACTTTTTTAATATACTCCTGCAAATTTCATGATCCAGTGTTTGATATATTTGATACATACTCTTTGAAAACTAAATATTTAAGCAGATGACAACCACCACCACAAGTTCTAACCAGATTTCCAAAATGTGCACACTTGTGACACTAACTCTTACCTGTAATGGCATTTGAGGTTAGCTTTCTGGTGTAACATCACTGGACTTAATTTTGACTGACATAAAGAACAGCTTGAACTTGCAATAGGTTTATAACTTTAATAAGCAGTGATCGCTACATGTTGTTAGAGTCAAACCCTTGCCAACCTCTTGAACTCAAACTCCACTCTGCACTTTTTAAAATGTTCTCAACTGCATAGCCTATTTTCCAAGATTTATAAAGACAACATGTTAAGAATGCATTAGCAAATAGATACTTAAAATTCAGTTTTCTGTTTTTTAAAGCTAAAATTTAAAATGGAAATATCTTGCTCCGAAACAATGTTGGGGCTAAGTTTAGGTCTATTCCAGTTTGATTCAGTTGAGAAAACACACTGCATAGCACGCATCAATAATACAGGGATCAACATGTTGTACACAGGACTATAAGGCCACATCCTCTTAGGGTTGTAAGTCCAAATGGATTTTGTCTCTGCTGCATGTAGCTGGCACAAGTGTTGCATTATTTAAGACAGTCATTAGGCTGCTGAGGCTACCTTTTGTCTCTGCAGCTGAGATGGGAGGTGATGCTGTACGATATGCAGAGTAGGCACGGGATGATATTGAAATTTGGTGTCATGATTATCATGGTCAAAATAATTGCAATTAACGATTATATCACGATAACTATTAAAGTTGCTGCCAGTAAAAATGTTATGGGTATAAATAATTGTAACTTTAATATTATGAATAATTACATATTTAAAGAACTGTTATAGTATTGTACTTTGTGACAAGTGAAAACAACAATGATCATTCTGGTGACACACTCAAAGCACTTCAAGGAACCACTCACCCAATCACACACACATTCATATACCAGTGTACACAGACAATGGGGGCAAGGTGGGTTAAATGACATGCCCCAGGACACAACAGCGGCATTCATCTATGAGATCTGAAATCCCACCTCCAACCTGTGGATCAGTAGATCAGACCGCCCAACCAATTATGTTCATGTTGAGAGTGGGAGTCAAACCAACAACCCACTGCAAACTGAGCTACTGTCACCCCATCTTTGTCGGCGATTATGCTGCATGCATTTCTATGTCTGATGTTTCAGGATGAGATTGGGTGTGCACCCTGGTCCTCTTTCTTTCACTTTTTACATATTAATACAGTGGTCCCTAGTTTATCGCAGGGGTTATGTTCTGCATTTCTGAAATTTGTCGGTGCAGAATGTTTCATCGACATTGTGGGTTTTGTCGGGGAGAAAACTTGCAAACATACAGCACTTCAGAGTCACACTACTAGCGATCCAACATTTATGTAAATTTGGCTCAGCACATTTTGTACAGGAGACACAGCGCGTTTATGCGCTGCAAAAAAAAAAAAAAAGCATGCAGAATTGCTCAAAAACAAAAAAAATACGTGAAAGAGTGAGGCCGTGAAAGGTGAACTACGATATAGTGAAGGACCACTGTACTTGCAATGTGCCAAATGTTTAGAAAAACTAGTTTGACAGATTGACCTTCCTTTGAATAATTACATTTTCTATATTGATTATATCATTATATACTAATTACTACACACTGTATTTACTTTTGCACTACTTGAAGCTGTTGACCCATTTGCTTTCTGAAGACAAAATCAATGGCCTATTTGTCTGCCCATGTAATGTCTTTTATTACATGGGAAAGCTACAAAAACTAGCTAAATGTCCCCAGGCACTTCTTCACAATCCTCATCTTTCTTTTTAACCATTTTAACCATCTTTCTCCTGAGTGGTAGTTGTGGTGTCACTGTCCCAAAAGCATTTGCATATTCACGCCATGTTATATCCACCATTTTCTGAAGATGCATGCCAAGTGAACAATAGGTTTTGTGTTTGCCCTGTTGTTGACCCGGGACAATTTGATGCTCTCTGACCTGGATAGAGGCATAGCAAAAAGCAGCCATCTTAGTAAGGTCATGGTGTCACTGTAAGTTCACAAGAAAGATCAGCTTCATAGATGACATCTCAATAAAGAACCATGTAAAGAACATCGTATTTGTACGATCATTTTGACCCCGTATGATATATCATATCAATAATTCCAAAAAGGACCAACAGTACAATACTTTCTGAGTGCCAGATAAAGTCAGTCTAACCCTCTGTATTCACAGTACACTACACCACTACAACAGTACTCGTGGTACTAGTAGTACTACTACATGTTCTCCTGTTAGACAGAAAAACTGACCCAGGATCAGTAGAAAATGCACTTTCTAAAACAGTTCAAAATAATGGCGCTTACAGTTGGACAAGAAGTGTAGCTATCTCTTTTATAAATGAGCCATCTGAAAGGGAGAGCAGAAGTTCAAACGTTGGATGTCTTCTGTGGATTGTATTTGTAGAAGAAATAGGGTGTCAAACTACTTAACAGAGGAGCAACTCCACAACTCTGTGAAAAGACAGACAAATGACGCAGTAAGTGCCAATGCAGTTTAATGTTAGCGGTTAAGTTCTAAAGTATAAATCCTGCATGAGTCCTTTATGTGATGTTTAATGCTGTTAGGTATGATATGCTGTTTAAATAATAGTGCGTTGAGAGCTCCTGAGTATAGTGCATACAGGTGTTTTGTGGTTGTTAAAAGACAGGCTGATGGACTGTTTGTGACGTGGTGCTTTGCAGTCTGAGCTGTAGGCTATAGTGTTTGCATGTATGTATTAGGTGTCAAATCTCACCTTATGCATGAATAATGCTTCTAGATGGTGTGGAACTCTAGTTTTGTTGATTTATTCTTTATTTAAGGCATTGTAAACATATTTTAGCATGTTATTGTTAATAGCTTTGTACTGTACAATAATTTCGCCAAAAATACAATAATTTTGGGCTCTGTATGATATTATGCTTTTGTAGATCTGGCAACACAGGCCCCTCCTATGGATAGCTGCAGTTCACGCTAGTGAGTAGCAGATTTTTTTTTCATTTGTACCAAGATGACTACGCTGCCTAATGCATTTCATTGATTAAGAAAATTTAAGAACAATAAGTACAGAGCAATGGACATGTACCAGTGGCAGTGAAAACGGGGACTGATCAGCAATATGGCATCTTGAAAATAAGCGATTAAAGACTGCTCAAACATGCACGGAACACTTCAAAAACAACTTTGAGAGGGTAAATCAGAAGGGTAAACAACCGTAACAACTATAACTAAAAGCTATGAGAACTTGATTTTGTGTAATAGGCCTGCTTTAAAAGAGTCAGCTGCTTCTGCAACGGTAAGTAACTATCCGTAGTCCATCAATGAGTCATTTCACGAGGTCCTGGATGCAAGGCTTGTTTACGTGACTGTAATGTTTTTAGAGAACTTATTTTGAAAGGGAACCGGAAATTTATTTTGACACCACGTGCCTTTTTCCTGTCTTTCCCTACTGAAAAGCCTAGAGAAATTAGAACTCCAACCTAATTTGAATGACAGGTTTGTACTTAGGCCCATTGGATACACGTATGACATTGCTGGTGTAGATTGTCTAACCGGTTAATAACAAAAGCAATTCTTGGATGTTTACTGTGCTTACAATCTGTTACTGCTTTGGTGTAAATTGGAGGTTTATTGACATTAAGGGTAACTGAAGGTAACTGCTTCTTCTGAAAGTCTGCATTTCACTGGGATTGTCTACATCCAAGTGTCACTAAGAGCATAATGGAAGTTGACCAACAGGAGGAGTGAGTGTGGATAACTAGATGAGACGTATCTTCATTTGAACTTAGATCTACCTTAAAGCACTATATTACAGTATTACTTAAAATCTTTTTAAAATGTTCAAATAATCATTGGGCCAGATCATTTTCAACAACCGGAGCTACAAAAGCTGCATGGCCTTCAAATCCGTTCCCTCACCAGTTCACTACTGTTTCTTCGTTGTATCACTTTTGATAAATATTGACCAAGAACACACAAGTGCTGCAGTTTGGGATATTTTGACTCAGGCATCTAACCATGTCAGTTTAGTCCAAACACCATCTTCTCCTTTTGGCAATTTAAAGCAAATTGCGAAAGGAGGATGTAGGTTTTTGACTCTATGTAACTAGTTAGTATCTATTTGGGAAACATTGCTCTATGGGGAAAAACAAAATTTACTCATTACAAGAATTAAGCATGGTACCCTATTATAATATACTACTTAGCAGTGTATTAATATTTGAAACACACTAGTAGGTGCCATCATGAAGAAATAATTTGTGTAATTCATTTCATGTAGTCACTATGTTATGGCAAATCTGTTTAGTCTACATGATTGCATTTATCCATGTAATTCAGAATGATAAAAACTTTGGACTGTTATCCATGAATAATTTTACAAAAATTTTAAGAGATTTGTTTAACAAAGTGTTTATTCAAATGTGATTCAATCTGCAAGCCAATATCAACATTTTGAAAGTTTGATTATGTGTGTCACATTATTATTCTAAATATGTATTGAAAATTGCAGCAAAATAACTCTACCTACAGGTACAAATAAAGTCACCTGAAATTGAATTTGAAACAAAGTATTATATCCTTTGAATGGGGAAAAAGTCCTCAAAATGTCACATAACAGGAAGCTGAAATACATACAACAGCAGTGCTAAGGTGTATTGCATGTGACTGCAGTTGCATCACTTTCAGCTGCCGTGCCACAGTCTTTGCTGCTGGATTGGAGTCATGTCTCACGTCAGAAAATGGGGTTAAACAAAGTACATTTAAATGTGAGTGTGTTAATGTGGTGCTGAGTGGTGCATCTTAGCAGCTTTACACACCATTCGCAGTGTGAGTTTATTCAGAGGCTGAACAACCGAACACAGAGGTCACCAAAGTTCAAAAGGTGAAGCGAGAAAATGTCACACTTACTATCTCATACACAAGGACATCAACAAAGAACATATACAAGATACACATTTCAATGCTGCTTTAGGTTATGAACCAAAAAGGAAGGATAACTTATATCTGTATATATCTGTAATGTATGAAAATGGAAGAGCAACAAAGCATTTTTTATATTTGTATTTATTTATACAAATATATAAGAAATGATATTTAATACAATGCAAATTTTTTTACACAATGGAAAAGTTGATTCAAGTTAATAAAATGGTCAAGAAATATGGTACAGAGGTAAAATATTGGCATATTATATCCAAATCGGACCATATATTCCCTAGTCTTGAGTCTGATTCATACACAGTACAAAGGATGATGGAGCAATGGTTGCAATAACATTTTGCTGTAGCACACTGAACAAATGAAGACCGAAATGAGCTGATGTCATTATGAAGTCTACAGTCTATGATGAGGACACAGTGACAACTAGCAGATGGACAGAAAACGCTTTAGGCTTTATATAAGAGTCACCCACAATCACTGCAAATAAACAAACCAGACAGGGAAGCCAAGAGCTAGTTTCAGTTTTTCAATTCTCACGCTAATGGAATAAACCAGAATGACAACACACTATACACACACAGGTTGCATGTGGTCAGCATTATCAGATCCTTCAATTTGATTCTCACAATATAATATAAGAGTGACTCAATACGCACATCACTGCTCTAGCACTATTTCGCACAGCAAAAACTTTTGTTACCTCTGCTATATGTCAACAGAGAATAAATTTGTAATTGAAACATTTGTTTGTTTTTCTGAATGTCGCCCCAAAATATCATCAGGGCACATGGTCTTTTAATTTTTGTCCTAAACTCAGGTTAATGTCCCAAGCCACTGTCCCAGACCAGGGTCAGGGCAGAGGGGACAGGGGACAGGCCGCACCTCCAGAGTAGAGCAGAGCTGCAGAGGGAGGTCGAGCTGCGGTCACTGCCTAAAGCCTGGTGCACTGTGACTGTGAGCTGCAGAATGTGACATGGTGCATTAGCGCGCTGCCGCCTGGGTGAACACGAGGCAGAGAGGAGGAGAGAGAAAGAGGAGGGGAAGGGAGGAGGAGAAAGGAGGGAAAGACGGGGGGAGGAGAGAGAAGAGAGAGGGGAAGAGGAGGAAGCGAGCAGAGGGGAAGGGGGGAGAGGAGACAGGGAGGAAGAGGTGAGTGAGTGAGAGAGGAGAGGGAAGGGAGGGAGGAGAGAGCGCAGGAGAGATAGGATATAGAGATAGAAGGGGAGAGGAGGAGAAGAGAAAAGAGGAGGAGGAGAGAGAAGAGAGGGGAAAAAGAAGGAGGAAGAGAGGAGAGAGTGAGAGAAAGAGAGAGATGGGGTGAGAGAAGGGAGAGGAAAGAGAGAGAAGTAGGACATAGAGGATAGAAAGGGAGAGGGAGGGGAGAGGTAAAGAAAGAGGAGAGAAGAGAGAGAGGTAGGACATAGAGGATAGAAAGGGAGAGGGAGGGGAGAGATGAAGAAAGATGAGAGAAGAGAGAGAGGAAGTGATAGGTGGGAGAGGGAAGAGAGGAGAGAGAGAATGAGGGAGAGGGGAGAAAGAACAGTTGGCCGAAGGCAGAGAGGGAAAAGAGAGAGAGAAAAATAAAAGGCTGTGGATGGAGAAAATGAGGAAAAGAGGAGAGGGATGGGAGAGGAAGATAGGGGAAAGAAAAGGGGTGAGAAAGAAGAGAAAAAAGAGATGGGAGGGGGGAGGAGGAGAGAAAGGGGAGTGAAAGAGAGAAGATAGAGGAGTGACAAGAGAGGAAAGAAAGAAGAGACAAGAAGAAAAGTGAGAGGGAGAGAGAAAGAGAGAGAGAATGGGACATATGGGAGAAAGGAGAATCAGGATAGGAGATGAGAAGCCAGAGGAGAGGCGGGTGGAGTGAAGGAGGGAACAGAGAAAAGAAGAACATCAGCGCACTTACAGAAGGAGCTCGGGGTCCTTCTGAGGTCCCTCATCAAATATACAGCAGATCAGGCCTGTGTGGTCGCTACGAATCTACTCAGCCTCCTCCACCACTTCTCATAAATTGAATCCAAGTAGGTGTCACTTTAAGTTGGAAAATGAATTAATTTCTAAAGTAACAAGCAGAGGGCTCTAGAGTAGGTTGCTGAAACAACTTTTTGAGAAATCATAGAAATGGATCTTATCTCACAATGGAGAATATCTTTTTATCTCAATATTCTGGCAATATTTTAACAATGCATCAGGAATGGTTGAGGTTCAAGTATTGGACAATATGTATATAAACCTAAAAATTAACCACACAAGTGCAGAAATATCACTTTATACTCTAGTTTGAGAATTCTCTCCTCTAATTGTATGCAATGTTAGGCCAATACTATTTCCAAAATCAAAAAATGTTCCACAATATGCCCTAAACTGCGGGTGCTAGATCCTCCCAATTCCCTGATGTACAGTGAGAGATGATAAACCTTTTGTCCAGTGCCACCAGCCACAACACAAACAGATGGGCTGTGATTGGATGAGAAATCTGACCAATGAGAGCGCTTGCCGAGGGGCAGCTGGGACATGATCTCATGCTCATCCTCGCCCTAAGCAGGTTACACAGTTACTATCTCACTGCAGTTAATCTGCTCTGCACCAACTGGATGTGCCCTAGCTAATGTGCACATGCAAACACTGAAATCTACCCAAACAGTCAAAGACTTTATAAGGCTGAAAAAGTTGGGAAAATATCCAATTATGATTTTTTTTTTACTAGTATTGTGGTTAGATTTATGTTTTAAGCTTTGAAATCAAGATTCTGTTAAAAGGGCACATTTTACACATTTAGCATTAGGGAGAATCCTGACATAAATATGGATTGGCAAACAAAAATTAAAATTAATTAATTAATTTCAAAACACGTTTGTAGAGGCCTAAACTTGCGGGTTTCTAAAAAATAGCAGTCTTTGCAATATGCTCATTGCAATAAAAAAAAAAAAAAAATCACTTTAGTAATTCAAGTACAATACCTACAGACTTGTAAATATAATTGTTCTATAACTGGGGTGCACTTGATTAATTAATTCATTTTGTAATATATATTGTAACTGTTGCATTGAAAAAAATATGTTTGAAAGTTATCTCATCTCAACTACTATATTTATGATAGGAAGTGGAAACAATTCAGTCAGCACAGAAATCCAAATGTTGTTGGTTTGATTCCTGCAACCAGTATAGTTGTGTCCGATACTATAACTCTCTCTTGCATTTGTGTAACTGTATAACTATGAAGCGACTAAAAGCCCTATATAGGACTAACCCATTACTACTATTATTAGGAGGAATCATGCATAAAATTGTCTCATTGCAGATGTTCTTACGCAACACTTTCTTTCAAAATCAATGTTTAAATCAATAAGTCTTTAAATCATATGGCAGTTGCTTCAAACATTTCTAGTTCATATCAGAGGAGCCTCTTTAGTAGATGGAATATGACAGTACATAGGAAATCTAACATACATTCACTTCCTTAGAGGGAAAGTCATGTACAGGGTCGCTGTCCAGGGACCAGTGCTGAAAGTCAAACATGAAATGGCTCTACACTCCACACGACCTCCAACCCACCCCCACCTCCTCACCGACATGTGACCAAACACGGAGCAAGATGCTGGGGCTACGGGGCGGCCAAGCGGTGCTCTTTGTTAACCCCATACAGATACACACACAATGGTGGGTTCATGTGTCTTCTGAGGACATTACAATGACTTCATTGTCACTTCAGGCCAAACAAACCAAGTACATGTTTAATGACAGACAATATAAAGTTAAGATTAGGACTGTGCAAACAGAATCCTTTGATTAATTGTACAGTAATTATTACATCCAACAATTACACCCAACAAAAAAGAAAAAAAGATTATTATCCAAGTCTGAAGTGTGAAGCTAGTGTACATTTCACCCTTTTCAAGTTGCTGATGCACTGCCCTCTCTCTTACCTTATGTACAATTCTACATAGATGGATAGTGTCTTGCTGAAGCACACAACTGCAGTATGCATTTGTAGGAGCTGTCCCTATAATCGCCCTAAACATGTTTGAGTCCCCACATACCTTGATAAGCACGCACACTCACACATACATATTATATACATAAAGGGACTCATGAACTCACTCAGGGCAGCGCAGGGCTGAACTGCAGAGGGCGTTGTCATGATGATGGCCTCAGGGAGCAGGAAGCCAGGGATCCATGGACTATCCTTGAACCTCAGCACAGAAAGACAGCTTTAGAACAAAATCACAACTAAGAATCCTGGAGAAAGATTAACATGTTAAATTTATCAAAAAGAAATAAAATACTGCAGCTTGCTACATACATCATTGGTGCTAGTATTATCATAGTACTAAGTGTGCTAGATTTTGCCTCCATCACAGTCTCCTAGCATGGATTAATACAGTAATTTGAAAAAAGATATTCTATAAAATTCTCAAATAGTACAAAACATACAATGAATATTGAGCCCATGTGGACAATTATAGAATACACCAGTCCACAACTTTACAAACCCGTGCATACATATGTGAAAAAGTTGCACTACTTTCCAGAGTGCATGCCTTTTGCTGTTTGCTGTGCAGCTCCCTTTAGTTCAAAGACAGGTCAAATGGTCAATAACTGAGATCACACTGCCCCAGCACTCAATAAGGTAATCGACAGCACAGTCCCACAGAGACATGGAGAATATAAATGTGCCGATTCACTTTGGACTGTAGCACGTGATAGACTCTCTGGGTCGCACCGAAACAAACATGCCTCCACTGCAGGATTGATCTGCTTTAGTCAGACCAAATGTGTGCAGCCAATAATGATGTGTGCTCAATACAAGCACAGGGGGAGTTAGGCACTTAAACAGGGAGGGGAGCATATCTGTGACTTATATGCCTATAACTATTCATCTGACTGTATCATAAGTAGGGCTGTGCACTGGATGTTTTTTTTGTTTTTTTTTAATCTGCCAGTAAAAGCATGTAGTTTGGAGCAGAATACTGACTTTGTGACTTTCTGATTAAAAGTTTATGTTCTGGAAAATGAGTAATGATGGCCATTTTAAGACAAGCTCAAATCAAAATTGTGATGGATCAATATGACGAAAAAAAACCCCAACTTGAATATTTGTGTCATATTGCCAGGCCCTAATCATGAGACAGTGGTCCTCAAACTGTTCATATGGCACCACCATAGACCGAAAATATAATATATACTTTACTTTATGCTATATAAATTTACTTTATATAATATACTTGATATACTTTAGTATATGAGCACTAAATAAGAAAATCCAAGTTTTTCTCCGCCCTCACCTTCATTTCCATGGCAACGATGGCACCAGACAACAAATCTGGGAAAAAGGGACGAGGCAAGAGCAAAAGGTGAATAAATTAACAAATTAACTTCATGGAACAATTACAAGTGCTAGCACAACAGGCGAATACGTGTTATGGGGACTGGAAAGCTAATCGTTAACGTTTTAGCAGCAGTTAGCATAAATAACACGTGTCTGAGACTTTTCTTATGACCTGAAGTTTTGTGTTGTCGGCTAACATAAGATAGCTTACCTGATTAAGAACTGACACAGACCGCTTCTTTTGGCTTAAGTTAAAAGGTCCTCTGGTCATCATCAGTGTATTTCGATTTGATATTTTAAAAGTCTTTGCCACACTGCCTTCAGGTCTGAAAGAGCGCCCCCTGCTGACGATGTGCGGAGGGACTCGGAGAGCTCTGATGAGTTTTTGGAGAGGATAGTGCGCACCCTGAAGGTCGACGGGCAGGTAGGTAGCTACATTTATAAAATTAATACATTTTATTTATCATCAAAGCGACCAGGCACCTATAATTGTAGAAAAAGAAGGACAAGTAGTAAATTTGTTGAGACATGAAAGGACAGGCTAAACTTAACTCCAGTAACACACTATGTTTTTCAGTTTTTATCAGTGACTACGCACAGAGAAATTGGAATAACAATATATGTCAACTTATATAACCCAGAATATTAGTATATCCAAAAAGAGAAAAAAAAAAATGAAAAAAACCCCAGAACATTCAATAAGTGGGATGAGCGTTGTTTTGAACTAACCTACAATTGTGTGGTCCAATTTTAAACTTGGTTTAGCCGTAGTTTAGACCTGGAATTGTCTGGTTAAATACCGGTTTTAGATTTGCTGGTACTCGAAAGTCCATATATTTTCTGTGATGGAGAAGCAGGTTAAATTTGCATAGTGCTGTACTGTAGCTGTTCTAGCCACTCTGCATTTTCATGTTTTGTCCTTGAGTTATCCAGTAGTGCCCCTCTGTCTCCTCCAGGGCCTATCCCCGCTCCATGTGGCCTGTCTGCAGGGTCAGCTGGGTAGCCTACAGCACATGTTGGAGTCTGGGGAGTGGTGGGTCAACAGCAGCGATGACTCTCAGGGACGCAGACCTCTTCACATGCTTCTCAGCATACGCAGTTCACCACAAGCTCAGGCCTGCTTTCGCTACCTCCTGCAGCAAGGGGCTGATGTCAATCTGTAAGAGTTTCCATCTTAATAATAGAAACTGCATAACCTGTTGATGGACTGAATATTATTAAGATCATATTTTGATGCTTTTTTGTGAAACATTACAAAACATACTAAAAAGACATGCACAAACAAAACCGCTCAACTTGCATCTGAAAATGTAGAAAGATAATCAGTCCAGCTACTAACATTCTTATTTTTCCGCTACACCCCCTGTGATATTTTGGGCCACATGCCGCTATATACTTAGGCAAACACTGCATCAAAACTGGAACTAAATTGAGACTAATCCTGGGCTAGACCAGGATTAGAACAGAACCAAACCAAGTCTACATCAGGACTAAACTGAACTCATCCCAGGTCTAAACTAGGACAAATGGGAACGCTCCCTAAGTTAAAAATGGGATACAATTAGGTCTGCTTGACTTCACACCTTTTAAGATAGAAAAGCTACTGTGTTTTTACGCTTAATTGAGTTATAAAGGGCACACATTTAAAATCATGATGTTCATTGAAGAACTAATTAACTATTTATACCTGCATTTGCTTTGATTTTCATTTCTCATTTAATTAAGATGATACATTTGTTTACTGGTTCATAATGTACTCAGCACCACAGCCTCTGGTCAGACCCCTCTGCACATGGCTGCAGCTGGAGGACAAATGGACTACACACAGATCCTGGTGGAAGTCGGGGCAGACCTGTTTGCCCAAGATCACTCCGGGCTCCTACCTCTGGACATGGCCCGGATGTGGAACCGCAGAAAGGTCGGCAGGTAACTAAAATAAAAATATCCCAGCAGTTTATCATATCAATCACACAAAAATATCATTACGTGTCTCTGTTGTATAACACTAGACTCCTTACTGTGGCTTTCCCTATTACCATAAGCAATTTTTGGGGGTTTAATTATTAATCTTACACCATATCTCCAATGCACTTGTTGACTTATAATAAGCATTCTAATTTTAGCGATATATGTTGAATTAAATAAAAATAATGTTGAAGTATGGTCAGACTCTAATGCCATTGTTTATATATCATTGTTTTCATGTTTCCAGATCCCGTACTGATGGTCGATAGACATCCATAGTCTCCAGTGGCTAGGGGTGCACACTAAAATCTGATTATGATCTGATTTCTGGATTTGTCTGATTATTAAAATGACATGTAAACAGTAGAATCTGATTTGAGTAATTCAGTTTCTTTCTAAATATGGTCTCGGAGTGCCTAACCTAAAAATGACAGACACAGAGAACATAAAAAAATCTAGCAACTCCATAAATCAGCCAATAATAACATTGTTGCTGTGCATGTAAACATAACCAGTGTCTCTTTTACAGGACAGCACTCATTTCCCAAGCAGAAATGAATGGTATTAACTTCTTTGCAGATATCTCAAGGACTGCATGTGGCGTGAACAAAAAAATAAGGAATTGGAGGCGAGGAGGCAAACTCAAACTTTATACTGTGATCTGATGAAATGTGATAAACACAATAAGATTAACAAAAAGGTACGTTGCCCATGAAAATGTGATAGTAGTAATGGGCTGTCTTTAACTTTTAGCTTTTTTTTTCATTTCAGCCAAAAATTGATAAAAATGCAGCTGAGTGGGACAACAAGAAAGAGTTTTGCCCCAAAGTCCTGGTCAGTCAATTTCATAAACAATGCCTTATATCAGATAATAAGAAAGCCCATAGTCATAAAGAAAAGAAAACTGGGCGGGAATATAGCCCACAACCTGAAGAGAGACCCCAAGAGGATAAAAGCACCTCTCCTACTTCCTCTGTAGGGCAAGAAGAAATAAACAAGGCTTTCAAATTACCAAAGTTAAAACCATGGGTCATATACACTGCCCGAGAACCAAATAGCCCATTGGTAGAACCAGATTTACGAGGCAAGGTTAAAGTATGGAGGGATGCTAGCTCAACCAAACCACGCTATAAATCTAAGTGGGACCGAATGCCTCGTGAAGCCCCTAGCCTGCCTGTAGACACAATTCAGAGAGTGTTTTTTCCCCGAGATTTCCCTCCCAGGATCCAAACGCTGGGTGGCTTCGAGGCTAAAGACATAGAGGGAGTCCTGCACAGAGCATGCCCCCAGGGACGGAGCACCTCAGCCTGGACAGATATAGCCATGCATCTGCAAGAAAGCCTGGAGCCTGGACACTACTGAGAGGCTATGGAGGTGGAAGCCAAATGAATTATTAAAAGTAAAAGAACTGGTTAATATTTAGTATTTTTAGCTACTAAATCTATATAATTTGACCAAAGATCATTATAGATTTGGTTTTATTACCAGATGTTAATAGCTTTGTTAGCATGTTGTCAAAAAGTGTTTCTATTTTTTGATGAAATACAGTACCTGAATTATCAAAACCAATCCAATTTAATCTCAGTTTCAATAATATATACGGTACATATGGGTCTTTACATCTTGCCTTACACTACAGTAATTATAGCTGTAGAGTGAATACCAAATAATTTTACTATATTTATTTTATAATCTTGCCCTAATGCAAGAAATGAGAGGAAAATGTCTACAGGAGAGGGGCTGATGAAAATATTATAGAAGTGTTGGTAGTCTGTTCTAGATGTTTTAAAATGTTTAAGACTCTGTACTTGTCATTACAATGATAAGTGTAAATAAACACAACAATAAGCATAACATTTTGTAAACAGCATCACTAACAACAGAACTTAGAATTCAATTACATTAAAATGCTTAAATCTATTTGGTTTGTCAGTATATCGTCTAAGGAAATAGGGCATGTTGCAAAAAATTCTACTTGAAATATTTTAAGTACAAAAATCTTAAAAAGGACGCCTTATGGGTCCTTCTCAAAGTGTCAAAATTATAAATACCACTGAGTGCGTGTGATGTGAGAGGTGAGGGAGGGGTGAACTCGGTCACTTGTCACACATGCACTTTGGTTGCCCTTGTCACCTCCTCACTCTCCTCCAGGGACCGGAGCAGAGCCAGGTGAGCCCTTGTCAACAATGTACAAGCTCTGGTCATCTGAAGGACTATGGTCCGCTGATCTCTGCTTTTCTACAACCTTTACACCTCAGTAAGGTCAACTCAGTGCAGACCCCAAGTCGTACCCAACCATGAGCAATAAATTCTGTGAAACTAGAACATTGGGTTTGGTTTTTACATGGCCAGTAAAATACAGATAAATAGAATAATCAGATAACCCAAAGGTTAGAACAGTTTTTTGGTGTGTGTTTACATGCACAAACAAAATCTGATTATGAAAACCACCTAATCATGGTCAGTTAATCCATGTTTTTTTTTCTTGTTTTTTTTAGAGAAACTGTTGTATTAAGAAGACAAAGTACAAGTTTGACCATTTTTGCCATATTTTTTCCTTGTCCAAAGTTGCAAAAATGTCATGTTTTGAATAAAATACAAAAGGAAAATGCTCGAACTAGTCTATTTCAAAATCTTTTATTGTTTTACAAAGTTTTTTGTTTTTTTTTCCTGGCTCATGATGAACTGTATCCAGTAATCGCTAAAAAGAGGGGAGGGGGAAAAAGCCTATAGATTGATCCACACAAGGGTCTTCATTTCAGTCTGATAATAAAAATGTAGGAAACATGTTTCATGAAGTTGTGAACAGTTCAAAATGTAATGTGTTGTGAATATGAAAGCTAACATCTAATGTTTAGTTTTATACTGTATAAAAAGAGATCCATTGACTTTTCATTGTATGTTAGCTTAATATGAAGACTGTTAATACTATAAATAGTGTGAAAGTGGTTGTTTATAGTTTTTCTGTACACCAATAACATTTTTGTATTAATTAATTATCTTTTCCTTTGGCTTCACTTAGAATATGCCAAAAGACATGTTACTATTAAAAATATTAACATGTACCCCACCGTATTTTCCCTTATCCACCAACAGAAACCCGAAATATTTTATTATTGTTAAAGATGCAGTATGTAGCTTTTCTGGTGGAAACCTCTCACAGTAAGAAGATATGTTTTTAATGTATTTTTGAGCTATAAAAATACATTTGATTCAATAAAAGCAAAATAGATAAGTTAAGCCATTCACTCCAGGCAAAGCATTAACATATGCATGGTAGCTGAGCTTTCTCCAGAAAAGTCACGTAGTGCACCTGAAATTGCAAATTAACCAATAATTTAACTTAAACCAATAACTTTTTCACTGTGCTGTAGTTAATTTGGTAGAAACATTTTGATATGACCCTCTAAATTGTCAAAGATGATGAAGTACTGGGCTACAGACCAGCTCCTCCATAGAGTCATAGGGTTTGATGTTTTGGCATTCAACAGAGACAAATACTTGGGAGTGATATGGCCTGTTGAACTTGAATTCTGCAGTAAGCTCTGTTCATTGGTCCATCCTCTTGGTTAAATCTGGACACTGCTTAAGTTAAATAGTCCACAGTTCTTTCTGTTTCAGCCATATGCTCCAATACAAAAGATGGCAAACTTGCTCAAATACCCAGAGTTAATTTTTTCTCAGTACATTTTCTGCCGACTGGGCAGAATCGCCTCCTTTAGGAACGAAAACACCAGCAAGATCCCAGATCGCTTTCCCCTCTTCCCTTTAGTGAAGTAATTTGACACCACATCATCTGAAACATAGAATATGTCAATGTTTTAGTTTCATTTTTTTTATGTAAAACGTATGCAACACCAGTGGTTTTCAAAGTAAAAACTGGACTGAAATTGGCCTACAGGCTGTATACAGGACAAAAGCTTAAAAGGACTCAATAGAATTGAACTTTCTGAGAAGGAGCCTGCAGTTTGAGAAAAAGGTTTCTAAGATAATAATCGGATGGTGGGACTCAATTCAATCTCAAACTAAAACAAAGGTCATCTTTTCAGCTTCCAAAGTTTAGTGTCATCACGTACTTTAATGGACTGCTTCATGACTCATTTTAGTGTCCAGTCTTTAATTTCAAAAACCACTGTTGTAATCATAATGCAAGATGGAGTGAGGTGGTTGTAATCTCACCTCCTTGCTGCATTGTGGATGGAAGGACATTTTCGCCCGCTGATAACGACACAAAGAAGGCAAAAGGAATCACCCACAGGCATATAGTGAAGTATGCCAGCACCTGTGCAAACAAGTATTATATGAGTGTTATAAGTCTGAATTAGTCCAAAGGTTGTGCATTAATGTGATAAGAGATTAAGGTATTACCTCTGAGAATGGATAATACTCTTGTGCAAAGTACTGGAAGGCCATATAATGGTTCACAACCACTAACACTGAAGCACAAATGAACAGGGAAAATTATAAAAACTGAACAAGGGAGAATATATTTCATTAAGCCAATTCCTCATCATAAAGTCATTAAAATGATATTGTTATAAGTGCCTATACTACAATTATCTACATTCCACAGCCATTCGAACATGTGTAATTTAGAGCAACCACTTATCTATTATTTGCTCAACAGACAGACCTTTATGATAAGATGTGTATGACTATGTAACATCCATTCACATGTTTAAAACAAAGAATCAAATCAATAGCATTACCTAACAAGATTGACACATTGAGGCCAAACAAATGTGCCTCAATGTAATATGCCAACCATCAAAAATATTCAATAACAAGGTGCTAAACATTTTATAATACAATGGGTCAAAGTTACACAATGCTTACCACATGAGAGGATGAAGTTAGGGGAGCTGAGAAGGATATAGGGGAAAGTCTGCAGTAAGCCAAAGTACACAAGGTTTGTGAAGAGACCCACTCCAACCATTAACACCGGGAAGCCTTCAAACAGATACAGGCCTGCTAGCACCCCTGTGGAAAACTGAGAATGACAGTACAGTTAGACAATGACTATTTATGGGAGACATAGTATGCAGTATGTGAAATCACCTTTTTTGAGCTTTTGTGTTTTTATCTCAGCTTAACTAACTCAAAGTTGCATTTTGATAGATTCATGCATGTTTGATTATTTTGCATTTGAGGCTGCTCACATCCCCAATTTTCATTTCTTACCAAGTTATACACATGTGGTTTGAAAATGTTGCCTAGCTATTTTTCCAACAATAAAAACACTTAAATGAAAATCTACTACTTACTATAATGAAACTACCACTGTGAAGAGGCAGGGCATATCTGTTCGATAGCTTTGGACTATAAGTCAATAGTCCCTATTATTGAGTCATTTTAAATCAATATTACAGTTTACAATATATATATATATATATATATATATATATATAAATTTTACTTGTATTATAGTTTAATACTGAGCACTAGAAAAAGCATAACATGTCTTGTTTGATGTCTCTTTACTCACCAATATCATGTACTTTATTATTCTGCTTGTAGCAACTGTGTATTCTTCTATTAGTTCTGCCAAATAGTACAGACCAGCAGCTGTGAAAAGACAGGATAATTATTCAGTGGACTATAGTTATGATTATTTGAGGGAACTGACAAAAACAAGTTATGGCACTGACAGAGCACTGACAGCCTACAGCCACACCTGACAGGTCACGTGCTTAGGTTACTTTGTCAACGTGTACACAGGCTGAAACAGAAATGTAAAATATAGCCAAATCTGAAGCAGCACAAAAGACATTTCTCTAGTTTACACAATAGTACACATTTATAAAGTTAGACTTATGTTAGATGTTGTATTTGAATAGCAGACATTACATATTATGCTACTTACAGTTTAGCTTGAAAAGTTGACAAGAGAGAAAGGGAATGTTTACAAATGAACATGCCAAGAGCCAACATTTGATAAAATGACATCACGCAATTACATCAATCTTTTATTTAATTATGGAATGATCAGTCACATTGTTGACCCAGTTTGTTGGATGAGATCACAATAAAATATAGCTTATGCACTGATTGCTTATGTTTTATTAAAAAGCAAAATACTTGGCTTCTAACGCTTTGTAAGTCGAAATCACAAGTTACACACAATGCTTCACTGTCCAGTAACCAGAAATATAACGTAAATAAAAGATAATTTGGGTTAATATTGCAGAGCGGCGCTAGCATAAAGCTAACGCTGCTTTGAAGTTAGCTGGTGCAGTCATGCTTAGTTTTACTCACCTATCGCTAAAGTGACGAATGAAATCTGGATGACCAAAGACAACCAGCTCAGTAAATAAATAAACCACATCTTTATGCATAAGAAAAAACACACACGAACATGAAAATAATACAAAAAGACACGAGCTACTGCTAATGCTGCAGTAACAGTGTCAAAGTTCCTGTGTTTTCGAGAGAAGAGCTCCGCTGGTTTTGTAACAGCGACTCCAGCGGCGAGGAGGAGCAGTTGAAGAGTTTATTCGCAACACATAAATACTATTTGAATAAATTGTTGAAGGCTAAAAATGTACTATTTGTAAAGCACCGCAGTGTTTTGAAAAGCCAAATCTATTTTAGTTCACCATTTTTAAGCAAACATAACTAACTAACTTACAAAAATAGGCCCTATGTGGACTTCAACAGCTTTGGCTGTTTTCAACCTAGTAGCCCACTATGGTTACTTACACTTTAAGATAGCGAAGATAATAAGCATGGTTGAATTGAGGTTAATAGATATAGAAGACATAGTGTCAAAAAGACCACAAAACATTGTGACATATCTGTTTTAGTGAATGAAATCTTCAATTGTCTTACTTTGGATGCATATCATTATATATATTTTTATGTTACACTTTTTGCATTTATACTGACCAGAAAAGTAAACTAAATAGAAAACATGTTTTCTCAACCAGGTATACTTGTTCCTATTTCTTATATGATAATATTAACAACTTTTTAATATTTTGTTCTTCCTGTATGATCACCACACTCAAACCAGTTCTATCAATGAAACCTATGTCCATGTTGCAATTGCAAAGGCAAACATTTATTTTGTATATATTTCGCCTCTAAAATTGTAAAAATGTTTTCTACTTGAGTAGAAGTTCAAAAACAAAAATGTAATTAAACATGCCATAAGTTGACATTGCTTTTTACTGTGCTTCTTTCAACATTGTTTCTTCATGGTACAGTGGTCATTATATTATTCACAAGTGGTAAATATTAATGCACCGAGCATAATCCAATAGCCTCATTCTCACTACTCACTTCTCCCCTGTCAAATATTTAAAGGCCATCATTTCAACTGGACATAAAAATATTATCTTTTCTCTTGCAGTTTATGTAGGCTCTAATAACAACAAAAAATATTTCATAGCGGTCCACATTTTGCAACAAATCGAAAGCTTATGTAAAATTGTATACTACTTAGAAGAATAATATCAGACAGGTCTGTGTATCAATTTTAGAATTTAGGTTCAGTAAGAGGGTTTTCTTCTCACATAGTTTATATAGGCATATGTTGTAAATTTTCTTGTTTAACATCAACAGATTCTTATGCTTTGCCTTGTAGCAATGCCACACAATTATTATTATTACTATTATTATATTTGGCAATTAAAGGTCCTATATTACATAAAATTGACACGTGAACAACATTATAACATACAGTAGGTCAGTAAATAGCCAAATATGGGCCTTTTAATCTAAATGATCAAATAGATAGGTACACATATCTTAGGTTTGTTTTTTTGGCAGTTAGGGTTTTCGCAACACAAATGATCCATTATCTGTATACTTGCTATACCCCTGAATAAGCCGTATCAATTTCATTTCCCCCCCCCCCCCTTCTTCTGTTCATAAACACACAAAGGGATTGCATAAAAAGAGTCAGACCATACTTTCATTTGAAAATCTGACACTTTTGAGTTTAAGGGAGAGAACAATGAAAAATGCAGGAGTGAAAAGAAAGATCTTATGGCAAAAGGGGCTAATATTTAAAGTAAAGTAAATATATAATGCAGTGCAAACAGTGGGAAGAAGGCACTTAAATGGTGTCAAAGTCAAAGGTGAGAGTACCTTCATCGTCATTCAAATGCTTTTAACAAATAAAAATGCCGGATTTTTTTTTGTGCTATCCATTCATGCGTATAAGGTCTGTAAAGGTGAGAAAACAATGGCAACCCAGCACATTTAAATATACTTTTAGCATAGACTTACAGATCATCTGAGTCCTGGGACAACGCCTTTTGGCAATGGCGTTGATATATTTATTTAAAAGGCTTAAATAAAATACATTGGATAGAGTAGTGCTCCTGCTAGACTTTAAGAGATAGGCCGACACCTTTGGAAAAAGTGGACACAGTAGCCAAAGTGGATTTTAACAGGTTTGGTCATTTTCTACCCGTATACAGTACTTAAACTTTCACTTAAATGTGTGGGGACAGTAAGCATGGTTGAATGGTTGAAGTTATATTTTTCACATAAATAGATAAACATTTTGGCACCTGAAATTTGGTCTGTGCCGCAATACGGTAAACTTCTAGCTTCATAAATTTGGCCTGTGACTTTGCCTGGTGGCGTCATTTGCTTGTTACCAGGGGGATCCATAACTTTAATGACATATTGTGGGAAATTCCTGACAAAGCAATAACATCTCCATGGAGACAAGCAGGTAACTCATTACCTACACCTTTAGGAGCAAATAATAGTTGCACATTGGGGTAAGATTTGTGATAAAATAATAATTCATCTTCTTTCTATCTCTGCATTTGTGTTGTTGGGTGTCAGCAAATACTTTGAGCTTAAAGGACCCATATTACACTATTTCCTGATCTGTTACAACGTCACAATATATGACCTTTACGAAATGGTATCACTGAAAAAAATTGATTGGCCTTTGACACAGTTAAAGAACCCTCCATAATATTGTAAATAAAAGTATATTTAGCTTGTCATTTTTAGATTTACATGTAAACAACTTTCTCACAAAACACTGACCTACTTACATCCTTTCACAATGATCATTTAAAGCTTTGGTTGAATAGGCTGCATTTATTATTTAAAACCGTGGTGGTTGCGTTAGCTTTCTTTGGCTTTGAACTCATTACTGACAGGACTTTTGTTAACCTTTACCATAAAACTGCACTTGCTTCCTGTAATTATACGCACAAAACACAAAGGCATTTTCATATTGATTTCACAGTTAAACACATAATAGCCTTCTCCAACAGCAATTTACTCAACACAAATCACTTTTCCCTACAATTCACTAAAATGGTATTTCTTCCAGGTATAGGTTGCATTCACATTGTATAATTTGATGATGTCATTATTTCAGACAAAACTTTTGTTGTTGAACTATATGGCAGTTTTTGTTTCATGTGGATAGGCCTAATAATGTTAAGCATAAATCAGGTCAACAAATCTGCAATCTCACAGTTAAACAGCAATTGGGACCTGTCCTGCAGCTCAGTTTTAAACTATCCTTGGGTTTTGGGTTTCAGAATGGTGATAATATATTTACACAATATATTTAATCGTTTGAAGGATGAAAAGTCCTCAAAATGACACCTATTCAGAGGTTTCAGCTTACTGTTATATGCAACATTTTGAGAACTTTTTCTGCATTCAAAAGATACAATGTTTTGCTTTTAATCTCTATGGCAATTTCTGAAACCTATGGATAAGATGAAGCTGAAACTCATTGTGCTGTAACGTGAATGCAGCCTATTGTGGAGTGTTTCCCGAGTTGATGATCAAAGCTGAGGCTCTGATTCTGGAGTCGCGTTGGTCTCTGTTCTGTTTGAGTCTTCGCAGCACAGGGGCAGATCCACTGTCACTGAACCATGAAACGTCCTGAGGTTTCACTGAGCTGGATGCACCTGGAACAAGGTTAGCACATAGTGAAAATGGATAACTGACACACAACTGTCAATGAATGGATGTTAATGCTTTTTTGTATGTTTAGACAGAAAAGCAGCTAATAAATAAAATACATTATTATTATCATAGAATTGTTCTGGTTGTATAGGTAAAACATTTGCTTAAGAACATAGCTAAAAAGTATAAATTAAAAAAAACCAAAATCTTGAATGTAAAGTTAAAAAAAAAATCATACATTTTCCCCATTGACTTTTATATTCTTATTACGAGTCTGATGGGGTTAATTCAAGAAAATTTAATATATATGTATATTTTAAAAAAATGTATAAACTGATTATTTCTTTCAATATTGCTGCTGTCTTTTCTGTTGGAGGAGTTCACCAACAGCTTATCTTATGTTGTTATTATGTTATTATTGTTATTATTATTGTTTTGACTGGAATCTTCCCCATTATGGTATTAAACTTGCATCTTGCTTGCATTTTCAAATTACAGTCAAATTGTGGAACATTCCTTGCAACACTATGACATCTCCATGAAAACCAGCAGGTGGTGAACCCTCAACCAGAAAAATCACATAGTACAAAAATCTGTGAGGGAAAAGAAAATGATTGTTATATTTTTTCCATAGATTGTGTACCTTGAGACTGTGTCGATTCCAGTGGCTCAGGAGGGTCCTCCATGGCCCTCCTCCTCCTCTGCAGCACAGAATGCAGCTCTGTTTCTCCCACATTTTTGCTCAAACCTCGTCTAGAGGACTGTCTGCAACGGGGCTTCAATTTCAAGGTGTTCTGACAAAACAAACATATGCACATCATGATCTTATACTCAAACTGGGTAAAATAACACAAAAATGAATCATGTTTTTCCTCCTATTAAACAATCACAGTTTTCAATTTGATTTAATGATGTTTCTTATTAAAAGCAAATAAAATTATTTTCAATATTATTTTCCTGAACATAAACAACAGACTTTTAATCATTGCCAAAATAAGTCAAATTTATTCCTTCAATGTTTGAACTCTGCTCCAAACCACATGATTTTAATGACAGAGAATTGGCTGAAGACCTCTTGATTAAAAAAGACCCAAGCTGATCATTGATGATTAGAAATTACAGAGTTTTGATCTCGATTCAAATTTGGTTAATTGCACATCCCTACCCTATAATGTAAATACGCTTTTATCATCATTCATCCCATTAAGCATACAGTGAAAAACCTATAATTTCTAGACACAAAGAAAGAAGAAGTTATTTTTTATATGGGTCCATTACCAAGACTCCTTTAAGTTCCACAATGGCTGATTTTCGGTTTTCACATCTTTGGTCCTGTATAATAATGACATTTCAAAATTGATTTCTAAACTGATATTTTAAAAAGACATTAAATGGCTTACATACCTTCCAGGTGCCATCATCATCCTTAAAAAATACATGAAAGATAAGATTTTTATAGTAAATAGATTTTTAAAGAAGCATTATATAACTTTTCTGGTAAAAGGCTCAGGACATTCTTCTCTCCATGGAAATCCTATGCCTGGAATGTGCCAATATGGCATTAAACTTACATCTCTATATTCTGTTACAGGTGTGTTCTGAAATGCCTTGAAAAACATGCTTTAATACACTGATCACTAATCTGAGGCATTTGTTCCACAGATGTGATCTGTAACTTGCCTTGGGGGAATCACCTTCTTGTCTCCATTTAATGTCAATAAAAGTGCAGAACATTCAAGGCAAAGCCATGACATCTTAGATGGCAAACTCGTCACCAGAAAAGTTACACAGGGCAATTTAACACAAGATATTGTAGACTGACCTGCACTTGGTTAGTTGGTCTTAATACGACTCCTTTCTTGATCCTTTCCATCATTTCATTCACTGCCATTGATTTCATGTCGGCAAAGGATGGCCCCTCTAAAAAAAAAATCAAACATATTTTAATATTTTATTTTACACGTTATAGTTTTAGTAGAATATAGAAATATTAAAACTCACTCTTCTCTCCATTACTTTTAGCTGCTGATTCTTTACGTCTTTGTTTCAGAATTTGAAGGGCACTGTGATAATAAAGCAAATCAAATGTTAAAATATTATATTTCATTTATTGCGATATGAGATGTAGCTGTTCATTACGGATTGATTGATATAACTGTAACATTTGCATATACACCATAATTTTAGTTATATTATAACCAATATATACTACAAGCCTTAATGTATTAGTCAAACTTATTTAGACTAAATAAAAAACAACACATTTCTGTTTGAGGCCGTATTTAGTTTGTTGCAATACTGATTATTGCATTAGCCAATATGTGATTTTAATACATTTGCAATGTATTGTGCAGCCAAGGTGTGTATTATAATTGGAGGAAGTATTTGGCCTGTTCATATACATACTCGACCATAGGAGCGGCAGGTGGAGGTAAAGGTGGAGGTGGAGGAGGAGGAGGAGGAGGAGGAGGGACTCCAGCAGTAGAAGGTTTCTGTTCCTCTGGGTCCTCTCTAGACATCATCAGTGTCTGAGAATCTTTTAACTGTATCACTTCAATAAATGTAAAACAAAACTTAATGCTTATTACAAGTATTTACTACCACATTATCTCTTATATAAATAGAATACTGCATTACAAAAATGTTACAAACCCATACACTATAGTCTAACAATATTATATACTACTTCAATATAGCATAAAATAGTACCATAATATTAAATGCAAATTTTAAATTAAACTGCACTATTTAACTTTTCTAGTGGAGGGTCAGCCACTTGGTTGTTTCCATGGAGATGTTATGTTAGGCGTAGATCTGTCACGATATTGCTACAGAATAATATCACGATACACGGTAATATTGAAACTACTTTTACCACTGACACGATATCTCTGGCAGGATGATGCCACTAAAACTTTTTTTTAAGTGAACCACATTGAAAAAATTTGGCCAGCAATACATAAATACAGTTTAGTAGTAAGTTTTAGTATCTATAATGTGTCATAGAAGTTAATTATTCAACCGGCACCCTCTTAAATCTTATCAGATAGGCTTAATACTACAAAAAATAAGACAAAATGCCCAACTAGGGCAAAAAAGATAATATAATATAATTACTGAGCCTGAAAAACTATTGTTCTGCCTATCATATACTGAATAATAAGCCAATATAGTAATTATCGTGACCGACCAAGTTAAGTGTATTTCATCAGTAAAAATACCCGTAATAGAAGACCAAAACGTTTAAAGTCATACTGTGAAACATTCCAGACACAGCAATAACATCTCCACGAAGACATGCAGGACAAGTTACTTAGTGCACCTTTAACTTTATTTTTATGTATTTTTTGTGTATCTTTAAGATGTGTCCAATGCTACTGGCTAAATACGTGTTTAAAATGAAATACACATCTTTCCAATGATATATTTCAAACTGAGAACCTCGGGCATGCTGTTCAATAGATGGCACTTTATCCATTTGATCTTGAGAATTTCTGTTAGAAATACTATTTGGGCCCACTACCTTCTTCTTGTAGCATATTAACTTTTCTGATGGCCTCAGACAGTTTAATTTCCAAGGCTTTCTTCTCATCATCGCAGGTTCTTAGCTTCTTTTTCAAATCCTGCAGCTCACATTTCAAGGCCACTTCCTCTGCATCATGTGAACCCTGGTTAACCTGCATAAAAACATCATGTACTTTGTAATGTACTGTGGAGGAAGATGGGCTTCAGATTCCTGTTATAGGCGCCATTTTGAGCACTTTTCAACATTTCAATTTGTCAATTGCCATGGCAACAGTTTTTGTTACTTATAAACACAAACATATCACTGGTTTGTATTGAGTGAGAAACTGGGGCCAAAATCTGTTGGACACATTTTTACATAAATCTTTAAAATGTAAAATTAAGAAAAAAAAAAATACATTTGATAGGACACCAAGCAACATAAAACGTGCAAAGAACAGGGAGAGACATTCAGCAACATGATATTAAATAGAACAAATTTTATTTAAAGGTGGACTTTGTAACTTTTTAGGTGAGGTCCACTACCCACTTGTCTCCATGGAGATGTTATTGCTTTGCCTGGAATGTCCCACACTATAACATTAAATATTTCAATCTAGAAGGAGACAAGGAGATTGTGTCATATATTTTACCAATAAAAACACCTATAATTGAATAAATGCCAGATTCACACATTTACTGCCATACAGTAGAATATTTCAGGCAAAACAAACATCTCCATAAAACAAAGCAGAGACTCCACACCAAAAAAGTTACATATACTTTAATCTTTGAGTGTCCAACAAGAATTTCTCCATAGGACACAATAAAGGCTAATCTAATCTAAGTTTAAAATTACCATGAGTCAATATAACTATTTTGTGGATTAATGAAAAAGCATTAAGCACTGAACAAGAATTATACAGTTTCTTTCCAGGTCTAGTCACTATACATGACATTTAACCTTTCATTTTTTGTAATGTAATGTTTAATAATACAAACCTGATTCTGGTAGTAGCATTGTATGTTACTCAAGGCATCACTGATCTGAGGTAATTGTTCTAAAGCTTTTTGGAGCTGCACATTGGTCTCATGGTTTGACGCTGGGTTTATTTTCTGTGCTTCTAACATCTGAAACAAAAAACATTCAATTTAAGAAAAAGAGAGAAATTTAAACAAAGCCTTATGATTATCTTGAAAATGGCACTGAAACCCACAAAATGGTACAATTATAGTGCGATAAAGTGGGATCTAAATGGCTACATGTTCATTTGCAGACCCCAGGAGGTTGTCACAATGTAGAACAAGCCTTTTCAAAGCAAAGTTTTTATGGAACAATGCCTTCATTCATTCACTATCTGCAGCGAAGAAAATCAACAATGTATTTTAGCTCGTGGATAAATGGTCATGTTTTGCTTAAAGTCTAAATGGGAGTTTGTATGGTTGCCGTGACACAATGAACATAAAAAGACAGGAATAATTGTGCTTTACGGAATATAAATTAAAACAGTTTTTTTTCACAAGAGCTGCTTTTATGGAAGCCAAACCGCTACCTGATTCATAATAGGTTTTTTCTATTAATAATGAGGGGAAAGAAATTGTATAAATGAGCATTACTGGCTATTGTGTTTAGCGTCGATTTGCGATATTATCTTTGTGAGCTGTTTTGACCGCACGTATCTGCTAAGTGGTACCTGTTTTATGTGGCTGGAATGAAAGCTTTTAAATGCTAAAAATGAGCCAGAATAGGTCTATTGAATTTGTGGTTTCTTCTGTCGTCAGTAATGTAGGCCATTGACACACTGGTGGTTTTTCCAAATTTGTCCAAAGCATGCAACCACTCAACAAAGCTATGTTCAGGGCATCTGTATGTGTGGTAACCCATTTCAAGTCAAAAACAGTATGTGACCTAAATATTAAGATTTATATATCAACAACAATGAAAGACTTAAAGCAAAATATGTTCAGGATGTTTATAGCAGTTTACAAAATTTTTGCTCAAATCTTTTACAAGTAAAATTGAACACTCATAATGAATGTTAAGCCAAATAAAATTATGATAATAAGACTCACTAATAGACACTAATAGAGTCATGCTGTTGTCTTAAAAGTCTACTATGTAACTTTTCTGATTGAGAGTCTGCCACTTGCTTGTCTCCATGGTGACGTTATAGTCTGAAATGTTCAAGTATGGCTTATGGATATAAGTTATGTTATATGTTATTATTATAGATGATGTTATGGCTTGTGACTTATGTTTTTCAAGGTATTTTTAAGATATAAAGCACCTGAAATGGTATAAATACCAGATAGATAAGTTTAATGCCATTTTGTGGAGTGTTCCAGGAAAAGCAATAATATTTTCAGATAAGCAGGTAGTGGACAATCTACCAGAAAAGTTAAACTGTGCATCTTTAAATAAAATATGGTAAAATGTTAAATAAATAAGCAGATACTGTATATTTTTAGGTTACGTGCTGAGACAATCCATAAAAATATTACCACTTTCATATCTCTGTGCAATCCCTCAGTCCAGGTAGGTTCCACTTTGAAATTTATTTCAATATTATTTATATAGCACATTCAAAATACAACCTAAGATGGCCAAAGTTCTTCACACAAAAGTCAACAAAAACAGACAGATAGAAAATATGACACATAGGCCAAGAACAATAAAACAAAACACCAAGATTTTGTCTAGCTGAAAGAAACTAAATGTAGCACAAATTATGCTGCAGTTATTTTAATGTGTATTTTATTTATAATTAACCTATAACTGTAAAAAGGCTGTAAAAAGGTGTTTACAGTTGAAACTGTACATATTTAGCAAAATCCCAATAATAATGACTAGTCAGAAAGCTTAATTTACATAACTGTAATATAGGAACAGGTTTATATCTTTTTGTATACACCATTATCTGTTGTTTCAAGCTAACATTAAATGTACCCAAACATGGTTGAAACGTGACTTTCACAAGCCCAATTAACTATAATATGATCATGTGTGAACTGTGACCTTTTTATGAGAAGAACAATCATGTGAAAACTGGAAACACGCATGACTGACTTTCATTTCTGCCTTCCTAGAAAAACTTTAAGGAACAGTTTTTTTTGGTCTCATTCGATACTATCTACTCCCCTAACCCTTAGTTGCAAGATCCCATTTTCTCACACCAATTAGCACCATTATTTCATACATAGAAACACAAAGAATAACACACACACACCGCTATACAAAGAGACAAAAAGGTTCAAATTGCTTCCTGTTTTGGGGGTCCTGCGTCATTATACCACCATGCATCGGAGAGGAGAGGTGTGAATGGTTTGTGTTGTGAAAATAGATGAAAACACACACAAATAGTGGAGCATACAAGAGGCATTCAGGCGCAGGGGGTCTTTTAACATGAATTGAGAGTAAAAAGGGTTGAATTGTATGAACAGTTGGGGGTGCTTTTCACAGGTAAGGACCCCTGCTAGGCGGCCTATTGTATGCCTGTCCGGTAAATGTGGGACGAAGCACACAAAAGCGACAATTGCTATATATGCGAAAACATAAAGGTGTCAGGGAAAGACAGGTTGTGCTTAAAGACCACTATTCTACGCCGGTGGCAGAGATGACCACTAATTATAGTGAAGGGAGGGGCCAAATGGGGATAGGGGGCGTTTTTGGGTGAAAGAAAATGGTTTATAATGGGAGCAGCTGGAGCAGGCACAACACTGGGGTGTACGTGTGTGTGTTTGGGTATGTGAGTGAATTGGTGTTGTCATTGCTTTTGTCTTATATTCGTGAATGGGTGCGGCTGGGAAGGCTGACTGACATGTGGGATAGGTGAAAATGTACACTTGAGTGCATATACTGGTCTGTACATGGTCTGAAAAAATGTACTACAAAAACATGAGAAAACAGGAAATGCGCATTTAGCATGCTAGTTGTTGTTAGCTTTGCCGCCACGGTCTGATATTTGTGAAATGTGCTCATCATGGTAAATAATTAAGATGTTCAGAGATCATAAGGTAATAATAACAGATAATAGAAATATGAATTATGGTTAAAGGTGCACTATGTAACTTTTCTGATGTAGGGTCAGTCATCCTTTTGTCTCCATAAAGATTGTTTTGCCTGAAATCATCCACTATAAAGCATAAATACATCTATCTCCATGGAGACAAGCACATGCTACTAGACCTGGTTACTGTGGAGATCTGTGAAGAGGTCATCCCACTTTTAGCAAGAATTTTTCAAAGCAGTAAAAACGCAAGTTGTATAAATGCAAGAAAAGTTTAATGCTATATTATGAAACATTCTAGGCAAATAACATGAGACAAGCAAGTGGCGGACACTTCATCAGAAATGTACATAGTGCAGGTTATGTTCAATTTGATTTAAGTTCGGGAAATGTACTAAATTTAAAAAGTATTGTGAAACCTACTTGAACACAGGGTTTTGAGCATTTGTATTGTTTTGCTTCCATCTAAACATTGGAGTGAAAAACAGAGGTATGGACACCCCTTCTCCTGTCTCGACAAATAAAGGAGTTGTTGACAGAAGCACGACCTCTCTCTGCTCTGGCACCCCAAATGCCTGAAGGTCACAGCCAACACCCCTGTACCGTAGTCTGGCACGAGCTGTCACCGTCCTCTCAGCCTGCTCCATCTTGTGTGTGTGGGCAGGTATTAATCACATGGTGGGGACTAAAATCGGTATAAACACTCACATTATGGGCACTTTCATCACTTATGAGGACAAAAACTTGGTCTCCATGATGTAAATCCTTTATTATTAGATCAACAACATGGTTTAATGTTAAGATATGCATTAAAATAGGTTAATGTGCATATGACAGGTTTTCATATTTTTCTTATTATTACTTGGTTTGGTGGGATACTGCCTGTGGTAAATGCTTATTACAGTTTTAAAATAGTTTGTGGAGATAAAGTTGAGAAGAAAAGTCCAAAAATTAAGTAGCGGAGAGAAGCTCCACCTATGTCATCAACAACAAAAATTCTGTCTTAAATGTAGGGACGATTTACGTGCAAGGAAGGCATTTTTCTGGTAGTTTTAAACCTTCAATTAACATTTATTTGTGTAATCACAGCTTTGGTGCAATTTAGACAAGTTCTGGCATTTGTTAACATTATGGTTGCCAGGTGATAGTTGAGACTAAAATTTGTATACACAATCACATTATGGGACCTGCCTCACTTGTGGGGACAAAAACATCCCCAACTGCCTTTAACACTAGATCGATGACATGGTTTAAAGTTAAGATATGTGTTAAAATAGGTTAAAGGAACTGTATGTAAGATTTTAAATTTTATAAATCTGTGTCCCCATATATGAGGTAAACAATAAACATGTTCAAATCAAATATTGCTTTTAATTATAATCATTCTACTTTCACTCTGTTGATTTATTCTTAATTCCAAAAATACTGGACATGAGAAAATGGTATGCTTTATCTCCATCTGCAGGTTTAGGCACTGGCAACCCCGGTTCAGGTGTGACTGTAACAGTGAGAGCGCAGGCTACACACAGATCCCTTAAAGCTAGGGTTGAAGATTTAGTCCTTTAGTTGTTGTTTAGTCAATTAACTCATCGATGATGTCTTAGTCGACCATATTTTTATTTGTAGACTATTTTATAAAGATTATAAAGATGTCTGCACAACAGTCGAAAGGAGAAAGCATAGAGTAAGTTAGCTGGAGTTTTTAGGAGTGACTGGACAGTTGGATCTGCATTTGACTTTACACTTAAAGATGCTGATTTCTTTTCTGTATATGTAGTAGTTTTTGCAGAAGATCCTTATCATTTTGAGACCTTTAACTAGCACCACTCCCCCTTTTAGTTAATTAATTAGTACACAGGGCAAGTCTTTAGTCTACCAAAAATTTTGGGTTAGGGGTACAAGTAGTCAAGTAGTAACTATGGTTAAGGTTGGGATCAGTCTCCAGTAAATGAATGTAAGTCAAGGTGATGTCCCCAAGAAACATGTGAACCCAACATGTGTGTGGTATAGAGAGATGGAATAGGTGTGAATGTTTTGCATGTTTTGGGTGTGTTTGTGGATCACACCTGGACAGCCCAAACCTCGGCGTGTTGCCTGAGGCCCTGCTCCAGCTCCAGTCTCTGAGACATGTCTGTGAACTCCTCCGTGATGAGCTCGGACACTGCACGAAACACAACACATCATCTGCTGTCAGAGCACTTTAAAGGGGAAGTTTTTTGGAATTGAGTTTTTTGGTTTATAAAACTAGCTTTCTTACTAATTCTTTAAACTCAAATTTAACTTACTATACTATTTTTCAACATCCCATATGATTGTGAGATCCTGTTTTTTTTTTTTTTGCATATTGGCTAGTGGTACCCTGGTTCATGTTTAGTTCTGTCAAAGACTAATTTGTCCTAATTTTAGTCACGAAGAATAACTGAATAGTATGAATACGATTAATAAATAAACAAAATAAAAAAACAAAATAACAAAATAGTGTGATGAATGTTCAGAAATAATTTTTTGAAGAGTAACTATATACTAACAGAGGTCCTACTTTTGGTACATAGTCATCTTCTAGTGCTAGTGCAGAGTTTGCTTAATATACAGGCACATTTATCTTAATTCAGTTCTTCTTAAATTGAGGACTGAATCAAATGTGTCTAATAGTGTTATACTTCATATACTACAAGTTTGTCCTAATACTGTTCCAGCACTATGCAAAATTACAAGCCTGCATGGTAATGCTGAATAAGAACCATTTCAAGTTCATTTTCAGACAGGGGATCCACAAAAATGATCAGAAATGTAGAGGTATGTCAATAACACAAACGTACCAGCCATTTTATGTCACAAAGGGCAATAGAGGAGACATGCTAAAAATGTTTAGTATCTTGAACAAATCTTAACATAGCTGTGATCATTTCAGACTTTAATACTTCTGTCCCATAAAATATAACACTGAACAGGTCTCTCAAAAATGCTTTCAAATGTCGCACTTGAATGACTAGTCCTTGAACATCGCTTCAGTTTTTTTGTGTTATTAAAGTGGAAAAGACTGATGCCAATACAAAGTGTTAGTTTAAAGATGCACTGTGTAACTTTTCTGGTGGAGAATACGTCACCTTCTTGTCTCCTTGGATATTTCTGTTATTCAATTATAGTTGCTTTTTATTGCTTAAAAACTGCTTGCATACCCTCCACCAGAAAAGTTGCATAATGCACCTTTAACCTACAACACTGCAATACAATACTATAAGATTTTATTCTACTTACTGGCACGTACAGCAATGTGTGACTTACCTCTTTTGATTTTATTCATAGTTTTGCTTTGTTTATTCATTCTTCTCAATAATGCTTCTTTTTCCTGCATCTCCATCGCCAGCTGAATACAGAAAACCATTAACAATAGATAGCAACACATAACCACCCAATTACGATGTCTTGGGGTTTGCTATAGTACCTGTTCTTTAAGCATCATCTGCTCTTTGGTCAAAAGCTCCACTTGGTTTTCCAGTTGTAGTTTTTCAGACAGAAGTCCATCCACTGAGGCCTGTAGCTCTGCATAGGATCCAAAGAATGAATCAAGTATTTATTTTAACTTTTTGAAGGGCCAATGAAATACAAGATAACATGCAAGCTGCATCATGGTTGTAATGTTAATATGTCATGTCTTAGTTTTCTCGATATGTTATTAAATTTATTAAAAATAAAATAAAATGTATCATTATTAGTACAATTAATGGTGTGCTACGTAACTTTTTTTTCCCCGAATGTTCCACGTTACACTTATTTACTATTTCTTTATTTATATACAGATATCACAAAATAGGATCTGACTTGTAACTGGGATAGGTGGCAACCCTCCACCAGAAAAGTTGCATAGTGCACTAACTTTTATATGCACACTACTACCTGTCATTATGTTGTCAGTGCTTTTATGAGTAATTACCATATATTTTTTATCTGCAGAAATATGACCATAAAGAATGCTACATACAGGCTTACATCTTGTCAGTCTTGCTAAATATAAAAAAAATATAGATGTTCAATAAAACTGAAATAAATATGTGGGCTTTTACACCTTTTTCATTTTCATAATAATGTTACAGAGACTGAAGTAAGTCATCAGACACCAACTCACATGAGTTTTTTTGGTTCCTGTTGTGGTCTCAGTTAAACAATGAGGGTGGGAGTTGCATCATAGTCCAAAATGGTTATCCTTTTGCTCTTTTGTCCTTTGCTTATTATGTATCTATATATTTAATTACATTCAAGACAAAATTTCAACATAAAGGGTCTAATTTGAGGATAATGAAAATGTAAAAATAAGAGATTTGTTTTTTGTTTTTTTGTTGTTTTTTTAAATAATAAATAGGTTGTATAATGTATAGTGTTTGAACATAAATTAAATATAAGCCAAACAAGATGTTTTATGGGGGACCTCTCTGTGTAAGGGAAACACTGCTTGACACGATTACAGGCATAAACATTTCTGACATATGCTAAAGTTGCTAAAACCTGTGATTTTGGCCTGGCTCTGCAGTAGTAGACCATCATCCTCCTGTGTCATCGTTCCATGTGCTCCTGTGTCGCACTCGTCGCCTCCGACCCCCTCCAACTCGAGGTCAAAGGTCACAGCGGACATGTCTTCTATCAGATTCACACACTGGTCTTCATTGGGGGCCATATTGAGGACATTTTCGGGCAGTTCTGGGATCAGTGGCAGCAGCATCTGGCTCCGTCGCTTTAGTACAGTGTTCTCTCTGGTTACCTAGGAGACACACAGGATTCTACAGTGAGTGGGATTCAGACAAGATAATGCATTACAATATACATAGGTATACAATAAGGAATGGGCTGTAAGTGAAAAGGACCACAGTGTATTTTCTACACTTAAAAGTACCAAAGGATAAAATTATGGTGATTCTGCCAACTGGTTTGCGTTCATGTTGTATAATTTGATTTCATACTTTCAGATGGAGGGCAGGGGGCCTATATAACTCTATGATGGATGTGCTGTTTTTGAAAGAAATATCCAAACTTATGATCTATAAATGTTGAATCATATCATTATTTGTTTGGTGTTGGCTCCGCAAACTTGCCATATTAATCTTACGTCCTTTCAACCAAGAATTTAAAAATGCTAATAGTTTATTTATACTGACAGTTACAATCTGGCATTTACATTTCACCATAGAATTCTAATAGTCAGATGATTTGCTGATCCAAAAAGGTCATATCAACCAAGTGTTACCTTGCTAATTTGACCTACTTAGCAATTATAATTTATTTTTACAATGCAATTACCATGATCATTTGCCATGACCATTTTCAAAGACACAAACATAGAGATTTCCTATTGAAAATATCATAATATATTGTGTAAAATAAGACATGCCTTGACAGCCAGAGCCTCTGCTGACTCTCTGCACGAACGCTCAATCTGAAACTGAATCTCTAACATGTTCATTTCCTTCAGCAGCTGACTGGACACTGTAATCAAAGAAGATTTAGATTACATTAAATTCAACCTTACAACAACAACAACCAACATTTGAAAGCAAATTGTCAAATAATATATATATAAAAACTAAATACTCAGTTGAAAGAATATTTATACTGAACAAAACTGCATAAACAGGACAAAAAAGGACTTTCCTGAATAGTTTTTGAAAGATTTTACACTTTATCAGATTCACATGGTAATATTAAAAAACTACCATAATTTTTGAAAATTACATTATGTCATTGTTATAGGCAACATTTGAGGACTTTTTCCATTCAATATATAGGCCTAATATTTGGTTTATTGCTAAGACAATGGTTCTAATTTTCATCATTCTGTAATCCATGAATTAAAAAAATTTGGTTTTACTATCAATGGCATCACAATGCATATAAAGTTAGTTTCTCAGTATTAAAATCAAGGTTGAAATTTTGGTATCCATGACAACACTATTTGAAAGTATAAAATTATTGATTATTCTTACCTTCCTCCAATTCAGACAGTTTCTGATTAGCTTCATCGCGTTGCCTCTCCAGGACCTCACACTAATCACAAATAAAAACATTTATCACAGCATAAAATAAGCATCTTCATTAAGAACTGATTTGATTTTTGTAATGTAATCACGTTTTCATGTCTTTAAATCTATGTTGTTTGGGTTTATCTGTCTGTGTAGCAGCGTAGTCTTCCCTGATTGTCACTAATGCATTTAAAACGTGGCATAATCAAGTCTTCAAGTTCTTTTTGACAGTTTTGTACCTGTATCTCTCCCTCATCTTCCGAGCTTCCATCAGACTCTGTGGGAGGAATATGTAATCATAATTTTACCCAAACGTTGCAAATGGATCTAAAATAATAACAGAAAATACAGGCACACTTAGGAACAAGCCCAGACAAGCAATGCACACAGTGTTGGCTATAAGTAAGATATGGCACTAAAATACTGCACCTGCCCTTGAAAGTGCATTAGAGGTAAGTTTCAGCTATAGACCCATAGAGAAAATGGATGGCTTAGATAAAGAAACAGGAGGAGAGCTGAGCTAAAGGATAGAGCTATCAGAGCTATTGTTGTATAATAAAGAACATATGGCCTGGATAATTTTGCAACAATTTATATGGCCAAACATTGTCTAAAACCTTCTTCATAGTAATTTTATTGTTTCCTTTTTGTACTTCTTTAATTATTTATTTGTTATAGTATGTAACTCTACCATATACAGTATAAGGGTGCGTTCACACATACACAATCACCACATTAAAATTGGGACTAATCTGGGACTAATCCTGGGACCAAACCAAGTCTATGTTTAGACTCAAACTGGGCTTAACCTAGGACAACGCAGTCTAAGATAGCTAATATATAATTGACTTTTTTTTTTACAAACTACATGCAGCTATTTTCCTCAATTTGCCTTCTTTAAAAGCAATGAATGGCAAATAGACTTTTAGAATTTTGTTGGTATTGGCCAGGAAGACAATACATTGAGCCAAAAGACAGAAAACAAGGAATGAAAGACAAAAACATTTAAACATTATCAAACTACAACTGAGAAAAACAAAATGTGGTATAACAAATCATCATACCTGATTCATTCTGTTAATTGACTAGTATTGACATTTTGTTGAAAGTAAATGTTATTAACTATTAGAAACAATTAACCAATCAAATATTTCTGGATAAAGCAAAAAATGCAATTCAAATATAGCTTATAGTTTACTAAATTACACTACATTGAAAACATAACATAATAACTTTCACTTCTATTGCACAATCCCTACATTTTAATTGTCCTACCTGAAGTTGAATAGTCCTCTTCGTCCTGTATCCACATCCTGGTATTTTATTGTCTGATCCCACTGAAAAAAAACTGCAAATTCCAGCTTTAAACTAAAACTTGTGTTGAATCTTGTGGAGTTCTTCGTTCATTCTGAAGGAAGGAAGTCTGAATCTGTGCTCAAAAACCCTCCCCCACAACTTTTAAAAAGGGAACTTTTCCTTAGTTTTGAAAACAAAGTGGCTTTATGCTCACTTGACAGTAAGTAGCATAAGCAGGCACCATGGTAAGTTTTGATCTCCCACCCAATGTTTCAAGAGCAGCTTGGGTTTAGTAGTAGAACTTTTTGTATGTGCATTTTTCTTCTATTTTGCTATCTGTATACCCTTCATCATTAAATGTCTGCCTTCTTGTACTTGGTGTGGGACAAACAATGCAATTTCTTCATTCCTTGTCTCCATGGAGATTCTATTGTCTGGAAGATTCCACAGTAAAGACATTCAAATTACCTCCTCTAAAACAAACAAGTGACGCCACCAAGCCAAGTTTTAACCCAGATCTGTGGAGAGGCGAGCCCACTCACAGTAAAAATATATGTTTCACAGTACTTTATATAAACAAAACGCAAGACGCAATAAATGCAAGAGAGACAGAAGAGTAAATGGACTTTCAAGATAGTTTTCAGTATTTCAAATAAATCGTATTTCCTTGTTTTTTTAGACAAAAATTTTGAACAACGTCTTTTCCTGATGAATGTGGTCTCTTGGGTGAGCCACTGTCTATGCGCAGCAAGATCAATGTCACTCATCACTACGCTAAGGCCAGCTCTCCTCTCAGTGCACTTTTAGCATCTGTGCTCAAAAGTTCACGACCCCTAACTGCCAGGGGAGCGGCATCATGGGTAATCAGTCAGGAGATGGCAAAGGCTAAAGATGCTGCTGCTCATGTTGATGCCATCACTAAATAATTCACAAACTCAAATTTATCCCTTCTCTTACTCTTGATTTATTAATTCACCTACCTTCAAAGAGCTCCTCAAGAACACTAAGCAAGATATGGCTAACATTTCAAAGCCAATAACTTATGGATTTGCTAGATCTAGTTAATTGCTCAAAACATGCATTCTTACTGTGAGTATAGTCACCTGCCCACAGAACCAACCTGTAACGTCGCCTGGTGGGGTCACCTACTTATCTCTATGGAGATCGACATGTTTAATGTCATACTGTGGTAAAACACAAAAAAACAAAACATCTTCATGGAAACAAGCACAATCCACGAGAAAACTGACCTAGTGTACATCTTTAAGAATCCCCAAAATATCTTTTTGTCAATATAGCTCACCCCTTAATGGCTAATGAGTATTTTCTCACTCTTTTGTTGCCACTGCTCTTTTCCAGTCACCACCACCTGAGAAGTCCCGCCTCCTCCAGTCTGTCGCCATGACCTTTCTGAATGATTCTGCAACATGTTAATAAAGGTGAAATTGTCACTTAACATCAACCGTTGTCTAGTGGCCACATTGTCAAATAGCTCATTATTCAAGCTTTTGGTCTTCCATCTAAACAGCGAGTGATTAACAAAGCATGAAGGGTTATTATTTTGGTTTCTTTTGTCTTTCACCTTTCATACACCAAAATGGGCAATAATTAAATTTTGTGGTCAGTTTAAAAGCAAATTATAATAGCTTTTGGAGTGAACAATTATAATTAAAATCCGCTAACAATAAACAAGAAGTATATTTCATGTCATGTTCAATCTTTGTCTGGTTTATCATTATGAGCATAGTACTTAGAATGCATTTTCATTTAAGCTTAATTGACTTGAATAATTATTGTGGAGAAAAAAGGGAATAATGATTTTGAAAGCTAATCCAGCGGTTTTCAATGGTCTATCAGCCTCCATTCAAAGACAGTAATGGCATTAAGGGTGTATCTTTAAATGCTTTAGGCTCACTTAGCTAAAAGAGCTAATAATATAGTATATAGTGTATGCACTTTATTTATGTATGTGCCTATACATGTTTGAATACCATTTAATAAATGCCTGTCAGTGTGAATGCATAACAGTCAATTTACAGTACCTAGTTACCAAGGGCAGTCAGATGCAAAAGATGTCTTCAAAAATAAAAACTTGATTTTTGCATTTATTCACTGAGGACCTAATCTGAAGGACTTACTTTAGACATTCAATTACTTGAATATATATATATATATATATATATATATATATATATATATATATATATATATATATATATATATATATATATATATATATATATATACATACATACACACACACACACACACCCACCCACACACACCCCTACACACACACACACACACACACACACACACACTTAAAACGTATCTTCAGAATGCACTTTTTGATTGGGATTAGCTAGACTGAATAAATGAATAATCTTATTTTAGAAAAAAGGAAATGAAAAAGTATTGTCAGAAGTGGGATTCGAACCCACGCCTCCAGGGGAGACTGCGACCTGAACGCAGCGCCTTAGACCGCTCGGCCATCCTGACGTAAAGACGTTTCAAGTCACATGGTCTTTTAACCAGAGTAATGTGACATTTTCTCTGAATATTTCTCTTTATATTTCTTTATATTATATGCGTTATAATGTCAGCGTGCTGGTCAAGCACTAAATTTTTTTAATATTTCGGAAAATACCGTAGACCCAGTACGTGCAACACTCCCGTGACATTCCTTCCTTCCTAGCCCGTTCTTTGACTTCGGTACATAAAAAAAACAAACTCTAATACAGTATAAAAGTCTCACGCGGTTGAAACTATAACATGATTTAATTCTTGTTACTACTGGGGGTTTTTTAGTTACCTGAGAAAAATACCATGGAAAATGCATAGAAAGAGAAATTCATCAAGATCTGAGCTTGCTCTGACGCTGCGGTGCTGAGAGCCAGGTAAAATAAAAGCTAAGTAGCTAACAGCTAGTACCTCGAAGTTTTTCAAGTTTATTTGACATGTAGACAAATAAAATAAATATATAATCGAAATGGATAATTGAAAGCTCTGACATCCGTTTTTGTCTTGTACATTTTGTCAACGCCACAGAAGACACAGCAGACATTTAACGCTAATGTAAGTATTGAATTAAAATGCAGTCGTATATAAGGCTAATAATATAATATAAAATTATAGCCTCGTTTATGTCTCTTACCTCATTTACATTTTGATTGGGAACAAGCATGCCTTTCTACCCGAACTATCCGACCTAGGTAACTGTTTTCCACCTGCAACCTATGAATGAGCGATAGATATGAGAAGGAATACAAAACACCATATTATTGTCCAATTTATTTCTTTATTTCTTCAAAAGTTACTCAAGTAGATGTATCTGAGTAAATAGTGTAAGTGGAGTGATGCATTAGCATGTCCCCTTGGGGATGAATAAAAGTGATTCCTGTCACCATACATCTTTCCTGTTTTTTAAGGTCAATGTATTGCTGTGCACTGTCACTGTCTAAATAAAACCACACTATACCATTCTGATTGGATTAATGGATCACATTTAGCTGATCTTTCCCCAAGCACCAAGAAGTCAGTGATCCACCTTTTAATGTATTTTTTCTTTGCCTAGCCCTAGAAAAAAATAAAATAAAATAATAATAATAATAATATAAAGGTGCATAATGAAACTTTTCTTGTAGAGGGCCTGTTACCTGCTTGTCTCCATGGAGTTGTTACATGTTTTATTGCTCAAAACTACACTGAAGAGCCTGCATTTTTATTGTTAGCAGTGTTACCTCTCTACAGATCTGACCACTTGACAGACTAACTAAGGAACAGGTAATATTATGCAAGACCACAAAGTAAATATTAAGCTGTATTCAATATAATTGTTCTTTGCTAGAATTTTATGTTTTTATGTTTATGGAAGTTCCTTAGGACTATTTCAGTACTTTGGTTAGCTATTAGCAAGCTATTCTGTTGGTGCTACTGCAAAGTTTAACTTGAATAGGCTCGAATTGCACCAAACATATTATACTATGGAATATTCTAGGCAGAACAATGACATCTATATTGAGACAAGCAGGTGTGGACGCTGTACCAGAAAAGTTACATAATTCACCTTTAAATTTTGTACCTATAGATTACTAATAAATACAAGTATAGATATCCTTATGTTTATTGTAAGAAAAAGAACTTCTTTTTAGAATGCACCCGAGTGTTACACTTAAATGCACACTCTGCCTCCTGCACAGCTCTAATGGCTGTGATTGGATTATCGGGTCTTAACTGCTCCACAGCTGCGGCTGACAGAGACTCTAACCTGTTAGGGTCAATGTGAGGTCAACAAGAGGTCCAACGGGTCACGTCCTTTGCATAAGACTGGGCCCCTGGTTCAAGAACTGAGCAGGGACTGAACTATAGACTTAAGGATTACTAGAAAAGCAGGATTTTTAGCTCTCATGGTGATATACTTAGGAAACGTGCATGGGAACTCTCGATGGAGCAGAGGGTAAGCCTGCAAAAAAAACACCTTTTAGCAAGTATTTTGGCTGTAGTTAGTATTGTGACACATTTTTAAATTAAACCTACAGCTCAAATGTTAGCATATAACTAAAAGAAAAAGTTCTGTACATAATTATTGAGCATTTGAATTTTACAAGTTAGGGATGGTACAATATATATTCTTTTCAGCTAATGCATCTAATAGTTGTCTTACTGGTGTGGCCAATAACTAACATATGCAGATATGGAATATTTTAAAATATATGGCAAAGCCCACAAAATTATAATGTTGCAATAAGCAGTGACAGATGTATTGAAAAATGAATAACATATATAGCTATTTTTATTACAGGTATGCAAAATTTGAATATTTAGTTTATTGTAATTAAATTAATTATAAAATACCTTTAACAAGGTTACATTTCTGCAATTCTATGGTTAATTTTATATTCCATCTAAGTTTGTGCAATACTTAAATCTCAACTAAGATTTACAAGTGCATTTTATCATATTCCAGTTGCAAAATATCATATGAATGTCAAGATACTGAGATAAGTTGGGGGGGGGTTTTTGGTTGTTTTTTTCAATATCGCCCACCCACAGTTGTAACAGGCTTAACGAGGAGGATGGGTAGAATGCATGGTAACTCTGGATGGATAGTGGTAGGAGTAGAGGTGGAGGAGGGTGAAGAGAGAGGCAGGGGGAGCAGAACACCAAGATGGGATGCATTTTGACAGGGAGGGCTCGGAGACATGACTGGCCTCCTGGTGACTCCACTGTATTCACTGCAGCACAAACACAACCAGGGCTGAAGCTGCAGTGGCTCTAGGCTCTGTGTGCTCCTCACACGCGCAACAACACCGCGACCAAGCCATTAGTTCAGTGCAAACAAACAGCCGCTGCCTAAAACTGTCCTTTAAATACAGACTAAGAGCTTTTTAATGGGAGTTCATACTCAGCTTTTGGCGCTGACAGCAAAGCGTCTTGGGATGGTGCATGATATAAGTGTTCAAATGGTTCTGGGCAAATAAAAGGCATGCACTTTTTGTAATCAATTTTTACAAGTAGGGTTGTCAAAGTATCAAAAATCAGATGCTAATCAATACTAAAACTAGTACTGAAACTAGAGATTCATTTGAGCAAGTATCAATACTAAAAAAGTCACCATAACAGAACAGAAATTAGCCTTTTCTGAATAGCTTTAGAATGATCCTAAGTTCTATCAGAACTAGAGTAAGACCACATATACCTGGACAACTGAGAGATTACCACATGGCAATATAAAAGAAAGAAATTAATCAATGTGAGTCTAGTCACCAGTGAATCTCCCCGTTTTCAGATGGGCGTGGTTGACATTGGATTAGCCAATTGGGGATACACATGGTCCATCTGTATCGGAAAAATAAAGGAAAAAATTTCACAGAGGACTGAAAAACATTGAGGATTTCTGCAGAATCAATGAGCGAAGCAATGAACTGTTAAACTGAGGTGAGATAAATTTTAATTTATTTGAAAATCATAGGTGACCAATAAGCTACTTCGTTTCACATGCGTCACTGAAAAAACAGATCTGATTGCACAATCACATTCAAGTTTGAGATGCAACGGAGGACATGGGGACCAGACTGATATCAATCTGTATAAAAAATACACAGATATCATCCTGGATTTTCCAGGAAATTAAAATATATAAATACACACAAATCAAGATTGAGTCTACCCAGCTGAGATCTAATAAAGCATGCAAGACATAAACATTAGGCTATAGCACAAAACATATGGAGTGAAATCAATGTCACGGCTATAGTTGGTGACAGTAACTTCTTCAAATTTTATCACTGGAGGATATTCAAAGTGTATAATATTTATCCACTTATGCAATTATAGGGATAAACAAACTTGAAATTATGAATGACAAAACAGATATACATTTTTATATTGATAATGTGCTATCATATATTCTCTATTCTTTGCTTCTATCTACAGACTTGGACCATGGCATTGGGTTGAGTATTATAAAATCATTATGTTGCTCCAAGTTGCTCTAACTGTACTTGCAAAACAGGATTGCGAAAACAAAATTCTTAGAAATGTTTTCCATAGTAACAGTGTGTATCCTAAATACAGTTTATTATATTGGATTACTGTAGATTGTTGTTACAACTAAGAAGTGACTTGGAGTTCTCAGAAAAGCTTTTTGCAACTAGACCAGTAATTAACCTTAATCTTTCACCACAGAGATGTCCACAGGTTTTACAATCAACATTAAAACCACTTTGTATAGATAACGTTTTGGCAACCTCCTTTTTGAAAATATCTGCTTAAATTTGTATTACTACATAAATGTAAAGATACTGTACTTGTACAGTATTGCAATTTTAGTAAGTAAAAATTTGGGAATAAATGTTTTTAAAGGGACTCAAAGTTCAGTATTCTTATTCCTGCTATAAAGATGTTATTTATTTATTTATTGATTTATTTATTGTAGTTTAGACCTCTACAAACATGTTCTGAAATGCATGGGGTCTTGTGTTCAGATTTCGGTTTTCTCTCAAATGTGAATGCTTCTGGAGTTGTTTACAATGTGCACTCTGAACAAAATCCTACTTTTTAAACATAAATTGCAAATATAATCTCACTTGTAGTACCTGCAATTCATTTTTTATATATATATATATATATATATATATATATATATATATATATATATTTAAACTTCATATCTGTCTTGGTTGCATTGAGTTGATCTATAGCATAGGCTCTGGCTGTGTGTGTGATGGGGCTAATCACTGCAGTATATTGTCATTGACTCTCTAATGGACTCTCTTCTCCTTCTTCAGACCGGAGCACACAGTCTCCCGTCGCGGTGCCTCTGACTGCTCAACTCTACCTCATGTTAATTCACTTACACCTATAGACCTGCCCAAGTCGACACAGTGAACCTGCAGTGTCAACTCACTAAGGCTATGTTTATTATGGTTTGGCCCTGATTTGAGCCCGGTTTAGTCCTGATGTAGACTTGGTTTTTGTCCTGTTCTAGTCCTGTGCAAGTATGAATACACAGAAACAAAATACACTCTGTTCAGTACCACTAAAATAATGATTCTAACCCTTGTGTTGTTCTGGGGTCATTTATGACCCCAAAAGTGACCTCATCAAATGGGCTGAACATTGGGCTAGTTGTTCATTTTTATGACTTTAATCAATAATTAAATTTGGCAGAAAAAAATGATTCTATAATAAGGATTGTTTGAAAAAAGTTATGTTGAAGTTCCTTTTAGTCATAAATTAATATATTTTTATAATTTTGTGCTCTATTTCCAGACTTCAGTCAAATTCAGCACCAATATCAAATTTAGTACTGATATTTTGGCCAGTAGGCTGTATTTTAGTAGCCTGGGTCACACCAGATTGATATGTGTCACTCTGAATTGAGTTCTACACATTATCAGTCTGGGATGACTCTCGCTGAAAGCGATCAGAAAGCGCGGAACTTCATGACGACCAATGTTCCCTCTAATTTTTTACGAGTCTGAGCAAACATACAAACTCCCTGAGCGGTCCCATGGACCACTGTGAGCAACATCAGACGTGCGCACTGTGGTCATGCTGCATCGCATCCATCCAAGTTAAATGGTTTATTAAAAGAATCAAATTACCGCATTTACATTTCTGTTATAAGACTTTTAATTAAGTGCTTTAGCCACTTATACAATGAAAATGACAAAAATCTTGCTCATGACCTGTGTAGTATGTTAATGCTATTGGAAGTATACATCAGAGAAATAAGCACCTATATTCTGTTCAAAAAACATTTAAAAAACTGGTTCATAACACATCAAACATGTCTACATTAACAATTCTAATGACTTCCCCCTGACTAACCAGACGAGCACTTGTGTTTTCTCTTGAGTTGGATGTTGTGGAATGGCTGTGGACTGTCTTGTATGATGCCTGTGTTTTGTTTGTCGTTTCTGAACACTTTTGTTGACAGTGTTTGTTATATCTGTTTTTAATGTTTTTTCTATAGTATATTGTAATTTTCGCTGTATAATATTTTTACTCTTGTTTTTAGAGAGACAGGTCTGCCATCTGTCCAGGGACAACAGATGAAAAATAGCCTTTTGGCTAATTCTGGTGCATTTGCAGCAATGCTATTAATGTACACTGTCCCTGTCAAATAAACCAATAAATAATTAAAGATAAATATTTAATTTTAACTGTGGCAAAACATGAGCTTCCAACCAAACCAAGACAACTGTAAACTCCAATGTTGAAAACACACTTAACATTTTTATGATAAAGCTCTGACTTGTATTATGAGTATAAGCCATTGTGTGAAGCTTTGTGCACTGAGTGAGATTGTCCTACTGTGTCTGGGAGACAGTCTGGTAACTCTTTTTTCAGTATATGACACGATCATTTGATTTTTACAACTCATAAACTAGTGACAGTATTCAACGCCCAATACACACTGAGAGGAATCTGTATCTGCACACCCAGCTGCTCTATTACTGTACATTTACATATCATATCAAAACACAATATATAATGTGTATTTGTGTATAAAATATATTCAAAACAAGGTGGTATGGGTCAAAATAAATATATATTTACAAACCACACACTGCAAACAGTGAACAAACACACACACACACACTTCAAAATGTAAACAAACACACACTGGAAACTAAAAATACACTGTACATGTGACAGTGTGACAGTCATTCTGTGACAGAGGTTGGAGGATCGAGTCCCGCTCGGACCAACTTCAGTCATTGTGTCCTTAGTTCTGTCATTGTGTCCTTAGGCAAGACACTTCACCCAAGTGGTGTGTGTGTGATGATTGGTGGTGGTCGGAGGGGGCGCAGATTGGCATTAGCTAATGCTAATGATTACACATAATACACATTTGACCCACAATTAAGTCAATAGCAGAATAAACCACGCTTACCGATCAGGAACAGCATCCAGTCCATCAAAACATAATGTCCTCTGCTCCTCACTCCATCATGAGATCGTCACTCGGTTCCACGAACTGCTCCAGGTCCGAGATGCCTCTAGTTTAACTTGTACAAACATCCACAGTGTCCTCGGTCGCGTACTTCCTTTGTTTTGTCCGTTTCGTTATGTTTAAAACGCAAAACTGCTGCAAAACAGTGCGTAAAATTACGCAATTACGCGTGCGTAATTTTACGCGCTGATCTTTGCCCGAGGGCGGGCCGTCGGAACGTAAAGGGGTTAAACTTAGAATCAGCACTTAGAATCATTAGCGAGTTTTCACTCCACGTCGGCCACGTCGGCCAAAACACTGATAGCGGGACATGAGGACCCCTGTCAATGACGTTGACAGCGCAAATACGTATGTGAATCACATAATTGGCTGGAGCAGTTAGTCACCGGTCACACTCACTGACTCACATTGAAAAATAGCGCAGAATGAATTGTTGTGTGTTTATTTTATTTTCAACTCCGGTACGATTTTTCGCGCGTGCGCAGTTTAGAGGGAACAGTGATGACGGCTACTGGAATCTGATGGGTCAAAGCGTCACAACAGTGCAATGAGATGAAAAATAAAATTTTAGTTACATCCAGATGAGAGAAAAGCGGATCTTCCCTGTCCACAAATGTACAAAGCGCTAAACTTATGCACATTTTTCACAAACAAAATAGTCTGTGTTGACGCTAAAATAGGCTGAAATACATCTGTCGGCATCGCCTTGTTTGTTTTGGTTCACTTGGTCTTTGGCTTCCGCTCAAACCTCAATGCTGCTCTGTGATTGGTCAGCCCACCCAATTAACCTTGCGGCAAGAGCAGCCTCTATGGAAGCCCGTTTCCGCCATAAAAAAAAATAAAATAAAAGCCCCACAGAAAGTCGGAATTGCGAGTTTTAAACTCGTAATTAGTCGTTTTAAATTCGTAATTAGGAGTTTTAAAACTCCTAATTGGCCCTCGCCACTCACGAAGTGATGGCGAGGGGCATTGTTCTTCCTGGGTTTCTTCTTCTTATTGGCCCTCGCCACTCACGAAGTGATGGCGAGGGGCATTGTTCTTCCTGGGTTTCTTCTTCTTATTATTATTATTGGCCCTCGCCACTCACGAAGTGATGGCGAGGGGCATTGTTCTTCCTGGGTTTCTTCTTCTTATTATTATTATTTTTTTTCCCCCCCTGGGATCGCAATTTTCACCCCCTGAACGTCAACGAAAAGTCTCACATGGGGGTATCAAATCGACCGGCTTGGCAAAAAATTCAAGAAAATATGCATCACGAAAATGACCCACGCACACTGGCTCGACAGCGCCACCTAGAAAATTCAAAATTTTAAAATGAATTGGGAGCCGACACGCATTTTTCGCCCTAGCTTGACGAAATTCACACCAGTGATAGAGCTCATGGAGACAAGCAAAAAAGCCAATCATAGTGCGGCCCTAGGACGGACAGGAAGTCGGCTATATTGAATCGAAAATTCGCCAAATTTTTCGCAGCGTGTTTTCAAAACGCTACTAGTCTCAGGTTTTTGGTCCAAATGAGCTCAGATTTCACATGCCACATCCAGACACATGGGTTTTCAAAAGTTATCCACGTTTTCTCCAAATTCCACACGGTTCGCCCGTACGCCGCCACCGAAATATGCCTTCGTTTCCTGTTTTTTCAATGTCCTCTCACGACCACAGGCATTGCCCTACAGAGCTCACATTCACATCACATATGCGAGATTGTGGCATGAGTGGAATGCAATATTAATTTTAGTCAAAATGAACACTATAGCGCCCCCTACCATAGGGGTGAAACGCAAACATTATCGGATTCCTACGAAATTCGGGAAATAAATTGGGGGCATGACGTGGACCAAAAAATAATATTACGGGCATAGGTCATTTTTCACACTTGGCCACCAGGGGCGCAAAGACTCCAAAAAAAATCATTTAAAAATGCCTGACACGCACATGCATTGGTCTACACAGCTCAAATTCACATCACACGTGTGATATGAGGGTATTAATAAAATGGATTATTAATTGTAATAAAAATGAACACTATAGCGCCCCCTACCATAGGGGTGAAACGCCAACATTATCGGATTCCTACGAAATTCGGGGAATAAATCAGTGGCATCACAAGAAACAAAAAATTACATTATGGCTATGAGTAATTTTCCACGGTTGGCCACCAGGGGCGCAAATACTAAAAAAAAAAATCATTAAAAAATTTCTGACACGCACATGCATTGGTCTACACAGCTCAAATTCACATCACACGTGTGATATGAGGGTATTAATAAAATGGATTATTAATTGTAATAAAAATGAACACTATAGCGCCCCCTATCATAGGGGTGAAACGCGAATATTATCGGATTCCTACGAAATTCAGGGAATATAGCAGTGGCATCAGAAGAAACAAAAAATTACATTATGGCCATGAGTAATTTTTCACGGTTGGCCACCAGGGGCGCAAATACTAAAAAAAAAATCATAAAAAAATTTCTGACACGCACATGCATTGGTCTACACAGCTCAAATTCACATCACACGTGTGATATTAGTGTATTAATAGAATGCACTGTTAATTGTTATCTAAATGAACACTATAGCGCCCCCTACAGTATTGGTAAAATACACAACTTTGTCCGATTGGTATGAAACTTGGGGAGATAATTGTGGGCATTAAAAGGGTCAAAAAAGTCAATTACACTATACCTGTATTATGTACGTGGTTGCCGGTGCAAAGCCACAGACCCCCTCATATAGAGTCAGGGCCACACAGCCCAGGGCCACACTGCATATTAACATTGTTCTTCGTTTTTCCGCCAATACAATCGCATTTTTCACCCCCTGAACATTCACGAAAAGTCTCACATGGGGGTATAGAATCGACCGGCTCGGCGAAAAATTTCATAAAATTGGTGTCGGCAAAATGTTCCACGCCCCCTGACTCGACAGCGCCACCTAAAAATTCACCCCTATGGGAGAGGAGCCTGGTTTATTTTGGAAAACACACACAAAAATCAGAACAGTGATAGAGAATGGGGGGACAAGCATAAATATGAATTGAAGCACTGCTCTATGACAGACAGGAAGTCGGCCATTTTGGATCAAAAATTTGCCACTTCATTCGCAGCGTGTTTTCAAAACGCTACTAGTCTCAGGTTTTTGGTCCAAATGAGCTCAGATTTCACATGCCACATCCAGACACATGGGTTTTCAAAAGTTATCCACGTTTTCTCCAAATTCCACACGGTTCGCCCGTACGCTGCCACCGAAATATGCCTTCGTTTCCTGTTTTTTCGATGTCCTCTCACGACCACAGGCATTGCCCTACAGAGCTCACACTCACATCACATATGCGAGATTGTGGCATGAGTGGAATGCAATATTAATTTTAATCAAAATGAACACTATAGCGCCCCCTACCATAGGGGTGAAACGCAAACATTATCGGATTCCTACGAAATTCGGGGAATAAATTGGGGGCATGACGTGGACCAAAAAATTATATTACGGGCATAGGTCATTTTTCACACTTGGCCACCAGGGGCGCAAAGACTCCAAATAAAATCATTGAAAAATGTCTGACACGCACATGCATTGGTCTACACAGCTCAAATTAAAATCACCCATGTGATATGAGGGTATTAATAAAATGGAGTATTAATTGTAGTAAAAATGAACACTATAGCGCCCCCTACCATAGGGGTGAAACGCCAACATTATCGGATTCCTACGAAATTCGGGGAATAAATTGGTGGCATCAGAAGAAACAAAAAATTACATTATGGCCATGGGTTATTTTCCACTGTTGGCCACCAGGGGCGCAATGAATTGAAAAGAAATTGGCACTTGGCACTTTGACTTGCATGTCTATGAATTATATCTACTCCTAGGTTTTTCATGCGAATTACATCAAACTCCACATACAGCATGTACATATGTCGATTGTCAATAATCATCCACGTTTTGGGGATATTCTTTATGGTTCATGAGTAGGATGCCCTCAAAATATGACTTCGTCATTGGATTTAAATTCCTACACGACTTTTCCTTAAGTGCAAATGAAACCTATCTAGTCCTAGGTTTTTCATCCAAATTTCCTCAAACTCCACATACAGCATGTACACATGATTATTGTCAATAATCATCCACGTTTTGGGGATATTCTTTCTGGTTTATGCACACCACACTGTCAAAATATGACTGCTTTCCTGCATATTTGATTCCTTCTCACAGACACGTGGATCAGACTAAAAAGCTCAAATTCTAATCACTGATGCGGATTAAAACTGTGAATAGAGAACCATAATAAACATGTGGCCAGTGACCTCCATAGCGCCCCCTACAGTATTGGTAAAAAACACAACTTTGTCCGATTGGCATGAAAGTTGGTGAGATCATTGTGGACCTCAAAAGAGGCAAAAAAGTCCATTCCACTATACCTGTATTGTGCACGAGGTTGCCGGTTCAACGGCGTGTACCTCCATTATAATGTGTGGGTCACACATATTTATATAGAAACTGTGTGAAGGGGGGCGGATTGCGGCCGTGGGGTGGCGGGGGAAATGGTGCGTGGGGGGGCGGTGGCCGGCCCCGGGCGGTCGCGTGGGGAGGCGGTCGTGCAGGGAGGCGGTCGTGCGGGGAGGCGGTCGTGCGGGGAGGCGGTCGCGCGGGGGGCGAGGGCCATCATCGCCGCTTGCGGCTTTAATTTTTTTTTTTCTCCCCCTGGGATCGCAATTTTCACCCCCTGAACGTCAACGAAAAGTCTCACATGGGGGTATCAAATCGACCGGCTTGGCAAAAAATTCAAGAAAATATGCATCACGAAAATGACCCACACACACTGGCTCGACAGCGCCACCTAGAAAATTCAAAATTTTAAAATGAATAGGGAGCCGACATGCATTTTTCGCCTTAGCTTGACGAAATTCACACCAGTGATAGAGCTCATGGAGACAAGCAAAAAAGCCAATCATAGTGTGGCCCTAGGACGAACAGGAAGTTGGCTATATTGAATCGAAAATTCGCCAAATTTTTCGCAGCGTGTTTTCAAAACGCTACTAGTCTCAGGTTTTTGGTCCAAATGAGCTCAGATTTCACATGCCACATCCAGACACATGGGTTTTCAGAAGTTATCCACGTTTTCTCCAAATTCCACATGGTTCGCCCGTACGCCGCCACCGAAATACGCCTTCGTTTCCTGTTTTTTCGATGTCCTCTCACGACCACAGGCATTGCCCTACAGAGCTCACATTCACATCACATATGCGAGATTGTGGCATGAGTGGAATGCAATATTAATTTTAATCAAAATGAACACTATAGCGCCCCCTACCATAGGGGTGAAACGCAAACATTATCGGATTCCTACGAAATTCGGGAAATAAATTGGGGGCATGACGTGGACCAAAAAATAATATTACGGGCATAGGTCATTTTTCACACTTGGCCACCAGGGGCGCAAAGACTCCAAAAAAAATCATTGAAAAATGCCTGACACGCACATGCATTGGTCTACACAGCTCAAATTCACATCACACGTGTGAAATGAGGGTATTAATAAAATGGATTATTAATTGTAATAAAAATGAACACTATAGCGCCCCCTACCATAGGGGTGAAACACCAACATTATCGGATTCCTACGAAATTCGGGAAATAAATTGGGGGCATGACGTGGACCAAAAAATAATATTATGGGCATAGGTTTTTTTTCACACTTGGCCACCGGGGGCGCAAAGACTCCAAATAAAATCATTTAAAAATGTCTGACACGCACATGCATTGGTCTACACAGCTCAAATTAAAATCACCCATGTGATATGAGGGTATTAATAAAATGGATTATTAATTGTAATAAAAATGAACACTATAGCGCCCCCTACCATAGGGGTGAAACGCCAACATTATCGGATTCCTACGAAATTCGGGGAATAAATCAGTGACATCAGAAGAAACAAAAAATGACATTATGGCCATGAGCCATTTTCCACGGTTGGCCACCAGTGGCGCAAATACTAAAAAAAAAATCATAAAAACATTTCTGACACGCACATGCATTGGTCTACACAGCTCCAATTCACATCACACGTGTGATGTGAGGGTATTAATAGAATGCACTATTAATTGTTATCTAAATGAACACTATAGCGCCCCTACAGTATTGGTAAAATACACAACTTTGTCCGATTGGCATGAAACTTGGGGAGATAATTGTGGGCATTAAAAGGGTCAAAAAAGTCCATTACACCATACCTGTATTATGTACACGGTTGCCGGTGCAAAGCCACAGACCCCTCTCATATAGAGTCAGAGCCACACAGCTCAGGGCCACACTGCATATTAACATTGTTCTTCGTTTTTCCGCCAAAACAATCGCATTTTTCACCCCCTGAACATTCACGAAAAGTCTCACATGGGGGTATAGAATCGACCGGCTCGGCAAAAAATTTCATAAAATTGGTGTCGTGAAACTGTCCCATGCCCCCTGACTCGACAGCGCCACCTAAAAATTCACCCCTATGGGAGAGGAGCCTGGTTTATTTTGGAAAACACACACAAAAAGCAGAACAGTGATAGAGAATGGGGGGACAAGCATAAAAATGAATTGAAGCACTGCTCTATGACAGACAGGAAGTCGGCCATTTTGGATCAAAAATTCGCCACTTCATTCGCAGCGTGTTTTCAAAACGCTACTAGTCTCAGGTTTTTGGTCCAAATGAGCTCAGATTTCACATGCCACATCCAGACACATGGGTTTTCAAAAGTTATCCACGTTTTCTCCGAATTCCACACGGTTCGCCCGTACGCCGCCACCGAAATACGCCTTCGTTTCCTGTTTTTTCAATGTCCTCTCACGACCACAGGCATTGCCCTACAGAGCTCACATTCACATCACATATGCAAGATTGGGCCTTGAATGGAATGCAATATTAATTTTAATCAAAATGAACACTATAGCGCCCCCTACCATAGAGGTGAAATGCCAACATTATCCAATTCCTATGAAATTTGGGGCATCAATTCATGGTCTCAGAAGAAACAAAAAATTACATTAGGGCCATGGGTTATTTTCCACTGTTGGCCACCAGGGGCGCAATGAATTGAAAAGAAATTGGCACTTGGCACTTTGACTTGCATGTCTATGAATCATATCTACTCCTAGGTTTTTCATCCGAATTACATCAAACTCCACATACAGCATGTACATATGTCGATTGTCAATAATCATCCACGTTTTGGGGATATTCTTTATGGTTCATGAGTAGGATGCCCTCAAAATATGACTTCGTCATTGGATTTAAATTCCTACACGACTTTTCCTTAAGTGCAAATGAAACCTATCTAGTCCTAGGTTTTTCATCCAAATTTCCTCAAACTCCACATACAGCATGTACACATGATTATTGTCAATAATCATCCACGTTTTGGGGATATTCTTTCTGGTTTATGCACAGCACACTGTCAAAATATGACTGCTTTCCTGCATATTTGATTCCCTCTCACAGACACGTGGATCAGACTAAAAAGCTCAAATTCTAATCACTGATGCGGATTAAAACTGTGAATAGAGAACCATTATAAATATGTGGCCAGTGACCTCCATAGCGCCCCCTACTGTACAGGTAAAAAACTCAACTTTGTCCGATTGGCATGAAAGTTGGTGATATCATTGTGGACCTCAAAAGAGGCAAAAAAGTCCATTACACCATACCTGTATTGTGCACGAGGTTGCCGGTTCAACGCCGTGGACCTCCATTATAATGTGTTGGTCACACATATTTATATAGAAACTGTGTGAAGGGGGGCGGATTGCGGCCGTGGGGTGGCCGGGCGGGGAAAATGGTGTGTGGGGGCAGTGGCCAGCCCCGGGCGGTTGCATGGGGGGGCGGTCGCATGGGGGGCGAGGGCCATCATCGCCGCTTGCGGCTTTAATTAGCCCTCGCCATTCACAAAGTGATGGCGAGGGGTATTGTTCTTCCATGGTTTCTTTTTATTATTCTTTTTTTTCCGCCCAAACGATCCCATTTTTCACCCCCTGAACATGAACGAAAAGTCCCACATATATATATAGGATCGACCGGCTCGGCGAAAAATTTCATAAAATTGGCATCACAACAATGTCCAATGAACACAGGCTCGACAGCGCCGCCTAGAAAATTCAAAATTTTAAAATGAATTGGGAGCTGACATGCATTTTTTGCCCTAGCTCGACGAAATTCACACCAGTGATAGAGCTCATGGAGACAAGCAAAAAAGCCAATCATAGTGCGGCCCTAGGACTGACCGGAAGTCGGCCATTTTGAATCAAAAATTAGCCAATTTTTTCACTGCGTGTTTTCAAAATGCATCTCCTCCCAGGTTTTTGGTCCAAATGAGCTCAGATTTCACATGCCACATCTAGACACATGGGGTTTCATAAAACATCCGTTTTTTCCACGAATTCCACACGGTTCGCCCGTACGCCGCCACCAAAATACGCCTTCGTTTCCTGTTTTTTCAATGTCCTCTCACGACCACAGGCATTGCCCTACAGAGCTCACATTCACATCACATATGTGAGATTGGGGCATGAATGGAATGCAATATTAATTTTAATCAAAATGAACACTATAGCGCCCCCTACCATAGGGGTGAAACGCAAACATTATCGGATTCCTATGAAATTTGGGGAATAAATTGGGGGCATGACATGGAGAAAAAAATTATATTATGGGCATAGGTCTTTTTACTCCCTTGGCCACCAGGGGCGCAAAGACTCCAAAAAAAATCATTGAAAAATGTCTGACACGCACATGCATTGGTCTACACAGCTCAAATTCACATCACACATGTGACATCAGGGCATTAATAGAATGCACTTTAATTGTAATCAAAATGAACACTATAGCGCCCCCTACCATAGGGGTGAAACACAAACATTATCAGATTCCTACAAAATTCGGGGAATCAATTGGGGGCATGACGTGAACAAAAAAAATAATATTACGGGCATAGGTCATATTTCACACTTGGCCACTAGGGGTGCAAACAATCAAAAAAATTATCATTAAAACATGTCTGACACGCTCATACATTGGTCTAAACAGCTCAAATTGACATCACAGATGTGACATCAGGGCATTAATAGAATGCACTATTAATTGTAATCAAAATGAACACTTTAGCGCCCCCTACCATAGGGGTGTAACACAAACATTATCAGATTCCTACGAAATTCGGAAAATAAATTGAGGGCATGACGTGGACAAAAAAATAATATCACGGGTATAGGTCATTTTTCACACTTGGCCACCAGGGGCGCACAAACAAAAAACAAATCATTAAAAAATGTCTGACACACATGTATATTGGTCTAGACAGCTCAAATTCACATCACACATATGACATCAGGGCACTGATAGATTGCACTATTAATTGTTATCTAAATGAACATTATAGCGCCCCCTACAGTATTGGTAAAATACACAACTTTGTCCGATTGGTAAGAAACTTGGGGAGATAATTGTGCACCTCAAAAGAGGCAAAAAAGTCCATTACACCATACCTGTATTGTACACGAGGTTGCCGGTTCAATGCCGTGGACCTCCATTATAATGTGTTTGTCACACATATTTATATAGAAACTGTGTGAAGGGGGGTGGATTGCGGCCGTGGGGTGGCCGGGTGGGGAAAATGGTGCGTGGGGGCGGTGGCCGGCCCCGGGCGGTCGCGTGGGGTGGCGGTCGCGCGGGTGGCGAGGGCTATCATCGCCGCTCGCGGCTTTAAATTAACATTGTTCTTCCTTTCCTCCTTTCTTTTTTTCTGCCCAAACAAATGCATTTTTCACCCCCTGAACATTAACGAAAAGTCTCACATGGGGGTATAGAATCGACCGGCTTGGTGAAAAATTTCATAAAATTGGTGTCAGGAAAATGTCCCATGCCCCCTGACTCGACAGCGCCACCTAAAATTTCACCCCTATGGGAGAGGAGCCTGGTTAATTTTGGAAAACACGCACAAAATTCGGAACAGTGATAGAGCACCTTCGGACAAGCATAAAAATGAATAGAAGCACTGCTCTATGACAAACAGTAAGTCGGCCATATTGGATCGAATATTCGCCATATTTTCCGCTGTGTGTTTTCAAAACGCTACTAGTCTCAGGTTTTTGGTCCAAATGAGCTCAGATTTCAGATGCCACATCCAGACACATAGGTTTTCATAAAACATCCACGTTTTGTCCGAATTCCACACGGTTCGCCCGTACGGCGCCAAAAAAAACTGCCTTTGTTTCCTGTTATTTCGATGTCCTCTCACGACCACAGGCAATGCTCTACAGAGCTCACATTCACATCACATATGTGTGATTGGGGCATGAATGGAATGCAATATTAATTTTAATAAAAATGAACACTATAGCGCCCCCTACCTTAGGGGTGAATCGCCAACATTATCGGATTCCCTCCAAATTCAGGGAATAAATCGATGGCATCAGAAGAAACAAAAAATTACATTATGGTCATGAGTCATTTTCCACGTTTGGCCACCAGGGGCGTAAACACTAAAAAAAAATCATTAAAAAATTTGTTATACGCACATACATTGTTCTAGACAGCTGAAATTCTCATCACACATGTGATATTAGTGTATTAATAGAATGCACTATTAATTGTTATATAAATGAACACTATAGCGCCCCCTACAGTATTGGTAAAATACTCAAATTTGTCCGATTGGCATGAAACTTGGGGAGATCATTTTGGGCATTAAAAGGGGCAAAAAAGTCAATTACACCATACCTGTATTGTGCACGAGGTTGCCGGTTCAACACCGTGGACCTCCATTATAATGTGTTGGTCACACATATTTATATAGAAACTGTGTGAAGGGGGGCGGATTGTGGCTGTGGGGTGGCCGGGCGGGAGGAATGGTGCATGGGGACAGTGGCCAGACCCGGGCGGTCGCGTGGGGTGGCGGTCGCGCGGGTGGCGAGGGCTATCATCGCCGCTCGCGGCTTTAAATTAACATTGTTCTTCCTTTCCTCCTTTCGTTTTTTCTGCCCAAACAAATGCATTTTTCACCCCCTGAACATGCACGAAAAGTCTCACATGGGGGTATAGGATCGACCGGCTCGGTGAAAAATTTCATAAAATTGGTGTCGGGAAAATGTCCCATGCCCCCTGACTCGACGGCGCCACCTAAAATTTCACCCCTATGGGAGAGGAGCCTGGTTTATTTTGGAATACATGCACAAAAATCGGAACAGTGATAGAGAATGGGGAGGCAAGCATAAAAATGAATAGAAGCACTGCTCTATGACGAACAGTAAGTCGGCCATATTGGATCAAAAATTCGCCACTTCATTCGCAGCGTGTTTTCAAAACGCTACTAGTCTCAGGTTTTTGGTCCAAATGAGCTCAGATTTCACATGCCACATCCAGACACATGGGTTTTCATAAAACATCCACGTTTTGTCCGAATTCCACACGGTTCTTCCGTACGCCGCCAAAGAAACCCGCCTTTGTTTCCTGTTATTTCGATGTCCTCTCACGACCACAGGCATTGCCCTACAGAGCTCACATTCACATCACATATGCGAGATTTGGGCATGAATGGAATTCAATATTAATTTTAATCAAAATGAACACTATAGCGCCCCCTACCATAGGGGTGAATCGCCAACATTATCGGATTCCTTTGAAATTCGGGGAATAAATCGATGGCATCAGAAGAAACAAAAAATTACATTATGGCCATGAGTCATTTTCCACGTTTGGCCACCAGGTGCGCAAACACTCAAAAAAAATCATTAAAAAATTTCTTACACGCACATACATTGTTCTAGACAGCTGAAATTCTCATCACACATGTGATATCAGGGTATTAATAGAATGCACTATTAATTGTTATCTAAATGAACACTATAGCGCCCCCTACAGTATTGGTAAAATACTCAACTTTGTCCTATTGGCATGAAACTTGTGAAGATAATTTTGGGCATTAAAAGGGGCAAAAAAGTCATTTACACCATACCTGTTTTATGTACGTGGTGTCCGGTCCAACGCCTTGCAAAGCCATTGTAATGTGTTGGTCACACATATTTATATAGAAACTGTGTGAAGGGGGGCGGATTGTGGCCGTGGGGTGGCCGGGCGGGAGGAATGATGCATGGGGACAGTGGCCAGACCCGGGCGGTCGCGTGGGGGGGCGGTTGCGCGGGTGGCGAGGGCTATCATCGCCGCTCGCGGCTTTAAATTAACATTGTTCTTCCTTCCCTCCTTTCGTTTTTTCTGCCCAAACAAATGCATTTTTCACCCCCTGAACATGCACGAAAAGTCTCACATGGGGGTATAGAATCGACCGGCTCGGTGAAAAATTTCATAAAATTGGTGTCGGGAAAATGTCCCATGCCCCCTGACTCGACGGCGCCACCTAAAATTTCACCCCTATGGGAGAGGAGCCTGGTTAATTTTGGAAAACATGCACAAAATTCGGAACAGTGATAGAGCACCATGAGACAAGCATAAAAATGAATTGAAGCACTGCTCTATGACAGACAGTAAGTCGGCCATATTGGATCGAATATTCGCCACTTCATTTGCAGCGTGTTTTCAAAACGCTACTAGTCTCAGGTTTTTGGTCCAAATGAGCTCAGATTTCACATGCCACATCTGGACACATGGGTTTTCATAAAACATCCACGTTTTGTCCGAATTCCACACGGTTCGCCCGTACGCCGCTGCCGAAAAATGCCTTTGTTTCCTGTTATTTCGATGTCCTCTCACGACCACAGGCATTGCCCTACAGAGCTCACATTCACATCACATATGCGAGATTGGGGCATGAATGGAATGCAATATTAATTTTAATCAAAATGAACACTATAGCGCCCCCTACCTTAGGGGTGAATCGCCAACATTATCGGATTCCTTCGAAATTTGGGGTATAAATCGGTAGCATCAGAAGAAACAAAAAATTACATTATGGCCATGAGTCATTTTCCACGGTTGGCCACCAGGGGCGAAAACACTCAAAAAAATCATTAAAAAATGTGTTACACGCACATACATTGTTCTAGACAGCTGAAATTCTCATCACACATGTGGTATTAGTGTATTAATAGAATGCATTAATAATTGTTATATAAATGAACACTATAGCGCCCCCTACAGTATTGGTAAAATACTCAACTTTGTCCGATTGGCATGAAACTTGGGGAGATAATTGGGCACTTCAAAAGAGGCAAAAAAGTCCATTACATCATACCTGTATTGTGCACGAGGTTGCCGGTTCAACCCCGTGGACCTCCATTATAATGTGTTGGTCACACATATTTATATAGAAACTGTGAGAAGGGGGGCGGGTTGCGGCCGTGGGGTGGCCAGGCGGGGAAAATGGTGCGTGGGGGCGGTGGCCGGCCCCGGGCAGTCGCGTGGGGTGGCGGTCGCGCGGGTGGCGAGGGCTATCATCGCCGCTCGCGGCTTTAATTATTATTTTTTTTCTCCCCCTGGGATCGCAATTTTCACCCCCTGAACGTCGACGAAAAGTCTCACATGGGGGTATCAAATCGACCGGCTTGGCAAAAAATTCAAGAAAATATGCATCACGAAAATGACCCACACACACTGGCTCGACAGCGCCACCTAGAAAATTCAAAATTTTAAAATGAATTGGGAGCCGACACGCATTTTTTCGCCCTAGCTTGACGAAATTCACACCAGTGATAGAGCTCATGGAGACAAGCAAAAAAGCCAATCATAGTGCGGCCCTAGGACGGACAGGAAGTCGGCTATATTGAATCGAAAATTCGCCAAATTTTTCGCTGCGTGTTTTCAAAACGCTACTAGTCTCAGGTTTTTGGTCCAAATGAGCTCAGATTTCACATGCCACATCCAGACACATGGGTTTTCAAAAGTTATCCACGTTTTCTCCAAATTCCACACGGTTCGTCCGTACGCCGCCACCGAAATATGCCTTCGTTTCCTGTTTTTTCGATGTCCTCTCACGACCACAGGCATTGCCCTACAGAGCTCACATTCACATCACATATGCGAGATTGGGGCATGAGTGGAATGCAATATTAATTTTAATCAAAATGAACACTATAGCGCCCCCTACCATAGGGGTGAAACGCAAACATTATCGGATTCCTACGAAATTCGGGGAATAAATTGGGGGCATGACGTGGACCAAAAAATAATATTACGGGCATAGGTCATTTTTTACACTTGGCCACCAGGGGCGCAAAGACTCCAAAAAAAATCATTTAAAAATGTCTGACACGCACATGCATTGGTCTACACAGCTCAAATTCACATCACACGTGTGATATGAGGGTATTAATAAAATGGATTATTAATTGTAATCAAAATGAACACTATAGCGCCCCCTATCATAGGGGTGAAACGCCGATATTATCGGATTCCTACGAAATTCGGGGAATAAATCAGTGGCATCAGAAGAAACAAAAAATTACATTATGGCCATGAGTAATTTTCCACGGTTGGCCACCAGGGGCGCAAATACTAAAAAAAAAATCATAAAAAAATTTCTGACACGCACATGCATTGGTCTACACAGCTCAAATTCACATCACACATGTGATGTGAGGGTATTAATAGAATGCACTATTAATTGTTATCTAAATGAACACTATAGCGCCCCCTACAGTATTGGTAAAATACACAACTTTGTCCGATTGGCATGAAACTTGGGGAGATAACTGTGAGCATTAAAAGGGTCAAAAAAGTCCATTACACCATACCTGTATTATGTACGTGGTTGCCGGTGCAAAGCCACAGACCCCTCTCATATAGAGTCAGAGCCACACAGCTCAGGGCCACACTGCATATTAACATTGTTCTTCGTTTTTCCGCCAAAACAATCGCATTTTTCACCCCCTGAACATTCACGAAAAGTCTCACATGGGGGTATAGAATCGACCGGCTCGGCAAAAAATGTCATAAAATTTGTGTCGGGAAAATGTCCCATGCCCCCTGACTCGACGGCGCCACCTAAAAATTCACCCCTATGGGAGAGGAGCCTGGTTTATTTTGGAAAACACACACAAAAAGCAGAACAGTGATAGAGAATGGGGGGACAAGCATAAAAATGAATTGAAGCACTGCTCTATGACAGACAGGAAGTCGGCCATTTTGGATCAAAAATTCGCCACTTCATTCGCAGCGTGTTTTCAAAACGCTACTAGTCTCAGGTTTTTGGTCCAAATGAGCTCAGATTTCACATGCCGCATCCAGACACATGGGTTTTCAAAAGTTATCGACGTTTTCTCCAAATTCCACACGGTTCGCCCGTACGCCGCCACCGAAATATGCCTTCGTTTCCTGTTTTTTCGATGTCCTCTCACGACCACAGGCATTGCCCTACAGAGCTCACATTCACATCACATATGCGAGATTGGGGCATGAATGGAATGCAATATTAATTTTAATCAAAATGAATACTATAGCGCCCCCTACCATAGGGGTGAAACGACAACATTAACGGATTCCTACGAAATTCGGGAAATAAATTGGGGGCATGACGTGGACCAAAAAATAATATTACGGGCATAGGTCATTTTTCACACTTGGCCACCAGGGGCGCAAAGACTCCAAAAAAAATCATTTAAAAATGCCTGACACGCACATGCATTGGTCTACACAGCTCAAATTCACATCACACGTGTGATATGAGGGTATTAATAGAATGCACTATTAATTGTTATCTAAATGAACACTATAGCGCCCCCTACAGTATTGGTAAAATACACAACTTTGTCCGATTGGCATGAAACTTGGGGAGATAATTGGGGGCATTAAAAGGGTCAAAAAAGTCAATTATACCATACCTGTATTATGTACACGGTTGTCGGTGCAAAGCCACAGACCCCTCTCATATAGAGTCAGGGCCACACAGCCCAGGGCCACACTGCATATTAACATTGTTCTTCGTTTTTCCGCCAAAACAATCGCATTTTTCACCCCTTGAACATTCACGAAAAGTCTCACATGGGGGTATAGAATCGACCGGCTCTGCGAAAAATTTCATAAAATTGGTGTCGGGAAAATGTCCCATGCCCCCTGACTTGACAGCGCCACCCAGAAAATTCAAAATTTTAAAATGAATTGGGAGCCGACACTCATTTTTCGCCCTAGCTTGACGAAATTCACACCAGTGATAGAGCTCATGGAGACAAGCAAAAAAGCCAATCATAGTGCGGCCCTAGGACGGACAGGAAGTCGGCTATATTGAATCGAAAATTCGCCAAATTTTTCGTTGCGTGTTTTCAAAACGCTACTAGTCTCAGGTTTTTGGTCCAAATGAGCTCAGATTTCACATGCCACATCCAGACACATGGGTTTTCAAAAGTTATCCACGTTTTCTCCGAATTCCACATGGTTCGCCCATACGGCGCCACCGAAATACGCCTTTGTTTCCTGTTTTTTCGATGTCCTCTCACGGCCACAGGCATTGCCCTACACAGCTCAAATTCACATCACACGTGTGATGTGAGGGTATTAATAGAATGCACTATTAATTGTTATCTAAATGAACACTATAGCGCCCCCTACAGTATTGGTAAAATACACAACTTTGTCCGATTGGCATGAAACTTGGGGAGATAATTGGGGGCATTAAAAGGGTCAAAAAAGTCAATTATACCATACCTGTATTATGTACATGGTTGCCGGTGCAAAGCCACAGACCCCTCTCATATAGAGTCAGAGCCACACAGCCCAGGGCCACACTGCATATTAACATTGTTCTTCGTTTTTCCGCCAAAACAATCGCATTTTTCACCCCCTGAACATTCACGAAAAGTCTCACATGGGGGTATAAAATCGACTGGCTTGGTGAAAAATTTCATAAAATTGGTGTCGGGAAAATGACCCATGCCCCCTGACTCGACAGCGCCACCTAAAACTTCACCCCTATGGGAGAGGAGCCTGTTTAATTTTGGAATACATTCACAAAATTCTGAACAGTGATAGAGCACCATCGGACAAGCATAAAAATGAATTGAAGTACTGCTCTATGACAGACAGGAAGTCGGCCATTTTTGATAAAAAATTCGCCACTTCATTCGCAGCGTGTTTTCAAAACGCTACTAGTCTCAGGTTTTTGGTCCAAATGAGCTCAGATTTCACATGCCACATCCAGACACATGGGTTTTCAGAAGTTATCCACGTTTTCTCCGAATTCCACACGGTTCGCCCGTACGCCGCCACCGAAATACGCCTTCGTTTCCTGTTTTTTCGATGTCCTCTCACGACCACAGGCATTGCCCTACAGAGCTCACATTCACATCACATATGCGAGATTGGGGCATGAATGGAATGAAATATTAATTTTAATCAAAATGAACACCATAGCGCCCCCTACCATAGGGGTGAAACGCCAACATTATCGGATTCCTGCGAAATTCAGGGAATAAATCGGTGGCATCAGAAGAAACAAAAAATTACATTATGGCCATGGGTTATTTTCCACTGTTGGCCACCAGGGGCGCAATGAATTGAAAAGAAATTGGCACTTGGCACTTTGACTTACATGTCTATGAATTATATCTACTCCTAGGTTTTTCATCCAAATTACATCAAACTCCACATACAGTATGTGCATATGTCGATTGTCAATAATCAACCACGTTTTGGGGATATTCTTTCTGGTTTATGCACAGCACACTGTCAAAATATGACTGCTTTCCTGCATAATTTATTCCCTCTCACAGACACATTGATCAGCCTAAAAAGCTCAAATTCTAATCACTGATACAGAATAAAACTGTGAATAGAGAAACATAATGAGCAGATGGACAGTGACCTCTATAGCGCCCCCTACTGTACTGGTAAAAAACACAACTTTGTCCGATTGGCATGAAACTTGGGAAGATAATTGTGAACCTCAAAGGGGGCAAAAAAGTCCATTACACCATACCTGTATTGTGCACGAGGTTGCCGGTTCAACGCCGTGGACCTCCATTATAATGTGTTGGTCACAGATATTTCTATAGAAACTGTGTGAAGGGGGGCGGATTGCGGCCGTGGGGTGGCCGGGTGGGGAAAATGGTGCGTGGGGGCAGTGGCCAGCCCCGGGCGGTTGCATGGGGGGGCGGTCGCATGGGGGGCGAGGGCCATCATCGCCGCTTGCGGCTTTAATTATGAGTTTAAAACTCGTAATTAGGACTTTTAAAACTACTAATTATGAGTTTAAAACTCGTAATTAGGACTTTTAAAACTACTAATTATGAGTGTAAAACTCGTAATTAGGACTTTTAAAAGTATGAATTATGAGTTTATAACTCGTAATTTTGGGAATGTAACATTTACAAAAAGTGAACCTTATCAATTTTGATTAAATGAATTTGGTATTTTAATAATTTCCTCAATAAACCAGCGGGGTTGTGACCAGCTAGCACTCTGCTCAGACCAGGAAAACGAGCGCTCACAGACACAGAGCACAGCTCATGAGTGGTCAGAACAGCACTCAGGGCCCACTGATTTGTTCAAGACGCCAGAAACTTTACTGGAGCTTAATTTATTCATTTTTTAAAAGTATGTAGGTGATAAACATAACAGTCCTCCTCCTGTCTCCTCTGCTCTGTACACTCAGTTGCAGTGTGCTACAAGCTCAATTAAGACTTTAAAAGTCCTAATTACGAGTTTTAAACTCATAATTAGTAGTTTTAAAACTCATAATTACGAGTTTTAAACTCATAATTAGTAGTTTTTAAAGTCCTAATTACGAGTTTTAAACTCCTAATTACGAGTTTAAAACTAATAATTACGAGTTTTAAACTCCTAATTACGAGTTTAAAACGACTAATTACGAGTTTAAAACTACTAATTACGAGTTTAAAACTCGTAATTTCGACTTTCTGTGGGGCTTTTATTCTTTTTTTTCATGGCGGAAATAGGCTTCCATATCCATAAGCCCCAGATGGATTTTTGTGAGTTTGTAAACTCACAAATACCACAAGAATTCATCTTGGTGTGCAAGGTTTGTATTTTAGTTTAAAAAAATGTGCATTTTTGTCCCTCAAAATGTCCTGTAACTCTTGATTTCCATCACTGCACTGAACAAACACTATTTGGTCAGTTGCCAAGGGGGATTTTGGAATTTAGTGAAAAATCAGTTTTGAATGTAATTTTTTTTAATTGTTTTGACTGAGAGCAAAACGTTGAAGTTCCTCTGGAGTCAGTTTGACCCCATTGTGTTTCTCTTATAACTCAGCCAAAAAATAGCATTTTCTTATAATTTTGGGTTCTATAATTAGCCTAACTTCTCAGATTAATGTACTGATACATGATACTGATGTATGCCTTACATTTGCCTTACATTTATACATTTAGAGTCAATAGGCCTTTTTATGTGGAAAAAGTCAATTCTTTGATATTATATGAGTGAAATGACTGTACTGAAATAAAAATATTTGGTTAATTAGAAGGTGGGAGGGGTCTAAATTTGGTGTGACTGCAGTTTTTGAAAAATGTGAGATTTTTGAATGAGAGCAAAAAGTGATGTTGAAGTTTCTTGGGGTTATGATCCCAGCCATTTTCCTATTCATTTCAACAGGATTCAGGGAGTTATGCTTACATTTCTGTGTTTGGCCTTTCATCCCAACTTCAATCAAACTTCAGAGTGCCAGCTTTTATAAAATATACATCTTAGAGGACCTAATTTACATGGATATTTACTTGATTTTAGATTTATAATTTTTCAGTTTTAATGCCACAAAACCTCTGCAAAAACCCAGTGTTTACATATAGCTAAATAGTGTTTTTATTCATATTTCTTCAAAAATCATTCAAAGCAGATTTTTGCCTCAGAATTTATGATCTTTAATGAAATGAATGTTCAGAGCCGTTTGACAGTGCAGGTAAACAGCAGAAGACCAGCTTGCGTTTGGAGCCAAGTCTATGGACAGTGGAACTAGGCTTTTTCTAATACAGGATCAGGACTAACACAGGGATAAAATATCACTCTAAATATTTAATTAGAGCTTTAGAACAACTAAAACACACAAATTGAACAGAGCCATAGTCTCCTATAGAAACCTGTACCTCCATAAGACATGTTCTCTGACAGGCAGAGCCCAGGGTTTGTGCTGTTCAGTGCAGTGAACAGCACAAACCCTGGGTGCACAGTGAAAGTGTTATCTGTGCACCCAGTGACCACTGAAAGTGTACAAGGGGGTCCATTTCGTTCATGTAATTATTATTATTATTATTATTTTTTATTTTTTTTATTTTATTTTATCACAATATTTTGACAAATGCACTTGTCAAATCACCAAACAGTTACAGTACATTTTGAGGGGCAAAAATGCACATTTTCACATACAACGTACTGACCAAAATTTCCAAATATTAAAATAAATGTGGTGTCTGTGCATTAGCTGAAGTCAGGTTAAATTGACCCCAGAGGAACTTCAGCATAAGGGTTAAAGGAGAAATCACACAGACCAATCAATGTTTAGAAATGTCTTGCACATAGTAATAATAATAGTTTTATTTATATAGTATATAGTACACTAAAAGACACTGATAATGAAACATTTAGAACAGTAAATTATGAAAAATATACTGAGAAATATACCATTATTATATATGTTTTGTTTAGCCTACTACATTTTATAAGAAATGTAGTTTAAAGATTAGGGTTTCTCCACAATAAACCTCTAAATGCAAAGCTATTACAAATAAGAGTTCCTATTGAAGTATTTACAATTCACAAAAAAGTTCAAATATATCACTTTAAAATACCATAGTGATTTCATTGGTACAAATGGCACCAATCCCTCAAATCTTTACATTTTTTGGGAGATTTTACACTTTTAAACCTGTAGGTGTCGCTCTAACCCTGCGATCTGCCACCTGTTGCTTTACCTGTTAGTTTTCAACAGGCTGTTCTATCTGCGCAAATAATGTAATTAAGTAATTGTATAGATATTTCAGTTGTAATAAACCAAAATAAGATATTAACAAAATTCAGTACATTATTTATTTCAGTGGGTGAATAGTGAGTGGTGTAATTCCTTTGTTTCTTTGTTTATATTGGTAAGGCCTCAGACTGGACCAGACGCTGCATCATTCTCTCCGGATTCGCAGCCCATTGTGAAGAACCACTCCATCGTCTCACAGTGATGATGTCAGAGAGGAAGCGCCAACCCAAACCTGGCACACAGTGGCACAAATCGAGGATGCCCAGACAGCAGGGGCATTATAGCATTACCCTGTGAGGAAGTGGTGCGTCTGATAAACAGTAAGGTCTCTGCCAGTGGATCGGAGCCAGCAGGCATAGACATAACTCTAAACTCTGTGGACAGGATATTAACCGAATTATTTCAATTTAGCTGTAACATTTTTTTATTTTTTTTTAATCTTATTTATTTGTAATTTTAGGCTTAACTTTCCTATGAAAGGTTCTTAAAATAGCCATGCAAGTCATTATTCTATTAATAGAGTATAATCGTTTTTGTTTTTTTTTAAATATGTAATTAGCTTCTTAATTAAAATGTCTAAGGATTCTGTCCATAAAATAATAAAAAGTTATACTGAATATTTTAGACATTTAATTTACATTCAACACATTTAATTACAGCTTACAAGCTTGGTAAAATTTCATCATCATCTAAATAAAATTATATATTCTTCATGTTATAATACACTATAATATAAAATATAAACTAACATTTAACTACTGTGCCTCATTTCTAAAATAAAAATGTCTGAACCAATACGATAAATAAGACTCTGCCCTACAACCCGTCCATTTAAAATTCATTTATAATTCACCATTGATTGAACACGATTTTTAATTTATTTATTTTTTCACTTTGCATACCTGCATTTTTGGTCATTCATAATTCATGAGGAAGATTTTTTTTTTTTTTGGCATACACAAAGTAAAGATTCTTATCCTTCATGTGGCCAACTCCATTAACATATTTTTTGTGACTTTAATTTGTCTCTACAAATTTCACTACATTTCTCTTCTACCATGACAATAACACAATAATGATACCATTGAGCACATAGATCGTATATAAATTATTTTCTGTGTTACTCTCTATTTTTCTGATCTTACAGTAACAAAAATACCACTTTATATTTGACCAAAAATATGCATGTATTACATACATAGATTTTTGTCCTTTTCCACTCCGTGTTCCTCCTAAATCTCAATGTCCCTCCTCTGTGTTTTATGCTGTCCCTGTGCAGCTGGTGGGGTGCGTCCCATTAGTCCCGACATGCAGAGGCACTGAATCTGTAAAGGTCGTGACCCTTCGCAGCGGGCCAACTCACACATCTGCGTGCCCCGGGATGCCCAAAAAACCCGCTCCCCCCCACCCAAATACGCACCCCCAAATACACACACGAATACTATGAGGACAGGCAAAGTACAGAAGATTCGTACTTGATTAAAACTACAGTTACATACTTAAATCTTTAGTTTAAAAGTAAGAAAAAATATTTGTCCCTGCATTAAATAAAAATGTATTTTAATAACTAATGTTAAAGATACTGAAGTTAAAATAAATACTGAAGATGAGAAAGTCAGTGATATGTCCACCAAATGAAGGCCGTACTAAGTGTGTGGCTAAAACTAGACTTACCATAGATCAGATTTAAAAAAATTAATAAATAAAAATCTTCATTCATTCATCGCACTTGTAAAAAACATTGGCATATCTGGACCCCACTCCTCCTTCCTCCTCCTCTTCTCAAACGGGAGGGGTGCACAGCTGCCCGGGCCTGTGAGCTGTGCTGCTGCAGGAATCTGCTTTAATTGGATGGAGGCTTGGGAAAGACCACTCTTTGTCGGTCACCTGTTTTTGAACTGTGTCCAAAAGCACTGGATCGTGACCAGAGGCTGAGGCAGGTGTGGGGAGGAAGAAAGGACTCTTTTTTTTTTTTTTTTTTTTTTTTTGATAAATTAGGGAATGAAAGGTTTCTATAAAATAAAAGTCTTCTTCAAAAGTTGAAAATATACAGATATGTTATAGAGGCTTTGTGGACATCATGGTAACTGATAATGGCTTTTACATTAATATAAGCAAAGTAAATTTATATTATATTTATTTTTTATATTAAATTTATATATATATATATACAGAGAGAGAGAGAGAGAGCCTATAACTTTAAAATTCACTCAGATATATACATGCACTATTATTTGAAATATTTCTTTATCCATAGGAGTTATTAGTTTGGTAAAAGTGATTTAAATTGGCTTTGAAAATCACAAATTCAATATTTTAATTTTGGATACAGCAAAAAATAAATCTAATCAAGAATCATGTTTATTCAGACAAACAGAAGATAAATAATTTATGAGGAATATTTTATCATTAAGTCAAAAGTCTGAAATAATCACAACACTATTATGCACCCACAGATTTTATAATTGAAAAGTTATTGGCAATTTCTGTAAAATCTTTCTAAAATGAAAAATGATTTTGTCATTTATTCAAATCTATTGCTTTGTAAAGCTAAAACATATGTGTGTGTGTGTGTGTGTGTGTGTGTGTATGTATATATATATATATATATATATATATATATATATATATATATATATATATATATATATATATATATATATATATATATATATATATATATATATATATATATATATATATATATGCGGTCTGGACAGTTCTGAACAGTGAGCATACTCTAATTACAATGATGGCCATGCTTTTATCTTTACAGCCACAAACTTCAAAATAATTTTTTTGGCTCTTGAAAGAAAGCGGCCAACTCTGCACTTTCTGTTCTTCCCTAACGCTTTAACGTATGTCTGATGTCCCCCTGTTTTGATGTCCATGCTTCTCTTTCATGTTTTCCATATGCAGCTGTAGCCAGTTGCTCTCACTGTACCCCTGCCCCTCACTTCTCCCCCCTCAGTTCTCCTCTGCCCCCATTTGTGCAGGGACAAAGAGGTCCGATGCCCTCTCGCAAGCTATGTTACAGGCTGTCACATGAGGCAGACACTCCAGGACAGCCCAACTTTATCTGCTGTGACAACTCCGATTACTTCCACAGCCTCCCATCTGATCAGCACTTCCAATTCAATTAGTGCCAATTAGTCCTGGTCCGCCACTAGCACCACCCTCTCCCCTCTCCCCTCTCCCCTCCCTCCTACTTTCCCCCCTCTCACAAAAAGAGGGATAAAACGGCCAAGCGACTTGTTTAACCTGGTCCGAACTGCGACTAGCCCCCCTCACTTCTGCACAATAATGACTCTTTCACACATTTGCACTGGTATGAACCGTCCCAGTGCAGATTCACAGTGACAACACACAGCTCTTTGCTCCAAACTCCCTCACATCAAACACATGGCAAAGGGAACTCAATCTAGCCCAGGAACAGCCAATTGAGTTTAGTTGTGTAGTATTTTTGTTGTATATATATCTAGACATACAGAATGCATGTTTTTACGGGACTTCTGAGCTATAAAAACACCTGTAATTGAATAAATGCAAGATGAAGTTAGTTCATTGAGACGAATTATGTATGTAGAAATACATCACCACAAATTATAGTATTAGTAGTAATTCTAATAATAAAACATATAACTGACCTAGGCTTCATAGAACATACTGGAAGAAAATGATAAACAGTTGCAAATTGCAGTGTCCCTCCCTGAGAACTTTGTGCACCCATGCCCTCTGTGTTTGTGTCCGATCTCTTTGTATTGCACCCGTTTTCTCACCCTCTCGCCCCCTCCTGTCACTGTGGGTCCCTGCACACCTGGTCTTCACAAATTAGGGCCTGCATGGACAGAGAATGGAGTGGGCTGGAGCGTTGGTGGTTTGGAGCGGAGAAAGGGGGGCGTATTTGGCATTCCGATGGAGCAAAAAGTTAATGATGGGTCCATTGTGTTGTGAGAAGCCGGTCGGAGGAAAAGTGTTACAGGGAATCACCGCTTGTGCCACTGAGCAGCGACAAAAGGGGGCCGTCCCGTGAAGCGCCTCTGCAGTTTTTAACATATTTATATCGCTTACATGGGAGATGAAGTGCCCTGCTAATGTTTACTGCAGCTAGTTTAGATGTCACCATATAAACATTTTGGATTATGACTATTGTTTTAGGATTTTTGACACCATGGCCAAACAACAGTGAAATAAGTAACTTTTCATTTAGTGTCTATTAGATCACCAGATGACCAGCTATAGATAGCCATAGATGCATGAACTAGGGATGTTACAATAATATGATTATTTTTGACACTGTGTTTAAACAACAGTGAAATCCTTCATTTTCATTCACATTGTCTAATAGATCACTATTCTTCTAGTAGGTGGCCAGCTAGTTTGAAAAGCCAAATGTGCATGAACTAGGCCTGTCACAATACAAGATTTTAGTGTTACAACTATTGTGAGAAGAAACATCATGATTTTATTCACAATTATTGACACCATGACCAAACTAATCCTAATTTACTTTTATTCACAATGTTTAATGTCACCATTCTGCTAGTATATGACCAGCTTTACGAACACAAACTTTCTGAATTATAAAAGAAAGTTAATGTGACATAAAAAGGACTTTATATTTAAGCTTACATTTTTGGAGTGTAGAAAGATATCTATTTATCTATCTCTTTGCTTCTAAAATTCACATTATTATTATTATTATTATTATTATTATTATTATTATTATTATTATTATTATTATTATTATTATTATTATTATTATTATTATTATTATTATTATTATTATTATTATTATTAACAATAATAACATTATTATTATTATTATTATTATTATTATTATATGTTTTTCATAATACACAAAAAGTACAGCACATATTAGTATAATACATAAAAAAAAACATTTACACACATAGACATTCAAAATTGTTGCAGGGATTGATGAATAGAAATATTCAATTTTTCATATTTACACTTCTCAACATCTTCCCTATAGCATGGACTTACTAAAATAATGTTCTGCCATATGATTGGCCTGTACAATATTGCATAGCCTTGCACTTTACATTGCAATCAATTTAACTATTGACATAACTACACCTGGATCTTTATGCTCTGAGTTTCTATAGAACACACTGTTGTTCTGTTTATGTGCATCTTTACATTTTAGCACTGTGCCGCTGTCCTTGTTACAAAAAAGAGTTTATTTTCTGTGTTATTTGACATTTTGATATTGTGTGTATTGGGTAGTACTGTATATTGATTTGTTTACAAACTCCAACTTTGAGTCTGCAAGAAGTGAATATTGTAAACGTTAAAGCTTTTTTTTTACTAGTTAACTTCATAGGTTGGGTTTACTTGACATCATAACATTTTAGACTCCCTATCCATGGGTTTTGGAATGATGAAAAATTAGGACAGTTGTCATAGTGAATAAAATATACACAAAATAGTGTTTATTTCGAATGAAAAGTCCTTAAAATATTGCAGATAACAGGGATCTGAAACTGAAACTTTAAAATGGAGCTGTTTAACTGTCACATTGCAGGTTTGTTGACCTGGTTTATGGTTAAATATCAATGTCATTACTGGGGCTATCCACATGAAAGAAAGACTGGCATAAAGTTTAACAACTTCTCTGCAGCTTCAACAAACAAAAGTGATTTTTTTTTTTTTTTTTTACAATAGCTTCAAGATATTTCTTTCTAAAACAGTGAATCTCCCATTGGTGCCAAACTTAACTATGGGCTTGATTAATCTTGGCACACCAAAAACTGTATTTCCAATTGAGACTTAATCATATCTCATTAGTTTGGCATTTCATAGCTTCTTTCTTTAGCTTCTTCTCCTCCTCCATAAAAGCACGCCCGCCTTCCCTGCAGGCCCTAATGCAGGTTGACAGTTTCCCTCCGTAATTGCTGATCACACCCAGATGGATGCTTCCTTAATTTGCTGTTCCCAATGAAGCTAGGCCCGCTTTAGAGTTAGGGGGGAGAGAAAGAGATGGGATGGGGGCTGCACGGTTATAGATACAAGAACAGTAAACACCCAAGGCTTCAACCAATCTTTTGTTCAAGGGGCTAGACCGACGCGCCCCTGCTCTGTGTTCCAATAGCCTTTTTCCCCAAAATGTCTTACCCGGAAAGGAGCGCTGCATGATCAGTAGATTATGTGTGTGGCCGTTCAAGGCTGAAGTCAAGGGTGACCACCTCAAATTGTAGAAAAAGAGGGAAAAAGGAGTTGTTGAATGTGTTGGGACAAGGAAGGGGGATTCATTTTAAAGGCCCGGTATCATTTTTTTCCATGTATTTGAGCAAAATTGCCTCAGTACAGATATAATGTATAAGCAGCTCTTGAGGGTTCAGAAGTCCACTGAGTAATGCGTTTTACTGTAGTAATCAGAAAGTGCACGTAAGCATGGTAGTTGTTGTTAGCATTACCATGATAGCCAATCTCTGCTCTCCGAAAGTTGTCAATAGCGTTTATAAACTCATCGCGGTGAATTATTGAGGTGCTCGAAATCATGAGGTAAGCGAGGAATAACTTTAGGCCACTGAAAAATGAACTAGTTTTGTATATTCACATTTTTAAGACTCTAAAAATCAAATCGCAAGCCCTAGTGGTCACTCTAGCTGCAGCCAAAGGTAAGACGAGGAAGCATTCCTAGTTTGCACCATATTTGTCTGTTTTCTCTGGCTAAAAGGATTGCATGAGGTACCCTGAATGAGATGTCAATGGGGCAAAGCCAAACTAAAGTCTTCAGGGTTAGAGGTTAGTTTGTGGGTAAGACTGCCAGCACATGTGTGGTCTTCATGGGTCTATTAAAAAGGTAATAAATAGAGAAATGGGCTGTGTCCCCTAATGAGGGCGACCTGCTTCGACCCTAGGGTCCAAGAGGTCGAGCAAGGAAGGAGCCAGTGACCCCAGTAAAGAGTTAAATGACTATAGAGAAATTAGACATGAGAAGTGCTATCAATAAGTAGGGCTGGGAATTGCAGGGTCCCTCACGATTCGACACACGATACATGGCTCCTGATACAGTGATATTCTGCATTATATTACTATGACTCACATTACAGTACTTCTTTGATATTTCAGTATTTCACACCCCTGACACTAAGTGTATCAGTATCAACATATGCTTTTATAAGCGCTGAAAGATTCCTTAGAGAGTTGTTTTTGTTTTGTTTTTTTAATGGACCTAAATCAGTTAGTTGTGGTCACACTCAAGAATTTGAAAATATTGACATTTCAGAGAGGTGCTACCGGCCTAAATTTATCTACGGAAGATTCACTATTTTAAGAAATACAAGTTTAAGTGTTGTATGGACTTAAATTTATCTAGCCAGGTCTTTTTTGGTAAATAAATACCTTGGAAAAACATGGATTCTGACTGTGAGCTGGCTTGCCTGTCCACAGGTCTGACCTTGGCCTGGTCTTGTCACCATAGAGATAAATAAGTTTATGGCTATACTGAGGAACATTTCAGGCAAAGCAAACTAATGGAGCTTCAAACTTGTAACATAGTCCAGCCTCATAGTTTAGGAGTTATGAGTTGTCAGTCAGTGAGGTGTGGGTTTGGGAAATTAGATGAGAAGGAATGAATTGATCTAAATATGACTTTTTTTTTCTTTTAACAAGTATTTCTTTTAAAAGTCTTTACATTTTAGCTACTAAAACTTAGCCACATTGCTACACTGATGGCTGACTGCAAAGAAGCCAGTTTGGACCAATCACAAAAGACTATGCTAAGTAGGTGGGGCTAATCCAATTTGCTGGTAATGGACTGCCTCTGCATTAGCCCTGCGATTATCTGGGAATTGTCCAGTACTGCACCCTTTAACCACCTACATCTATAGGCGTGTTACCATAATAACAAAATAAGTAAGTAAAAAACATGATCATAAATAGCTTTCATTTGAACTAGTAGGGACTTATTTTGTTTTTGTATTACATTAACTTTTGAGCTGTAAATGGTTGAATAATTTTCATATCCATAACTTGTCAGGAAAAATGTTCCATTATGCTATTTATTTATTGCAGCCTATTTACAATAAAGTGTTTTTTTGTTTTTCTTTAATATTAGTTCATAATAATATTTTTTGTAACAATATATTATACTTCAGACAGCCCTATCTAAACTAGCTGTTATATAAAGACTAGAACAAATTGGTCAAAATAATTTTTTTTTTTTCTATCTATATTTTTTTAATCTATGGAGGTTTTAATATGAAATTAGGACAGTTACCATAGCGATGAACAACATCAAAACAAAATATTGCAGTTTTTGAAGGATGAATAGTACTCAAATGGCACCAGAGGAAGATGAAAGCCATGAAAAAGTCATCATATATTTACAATAATACCACAATACAATATAGGCTAAACATGTTGCAAAGCAGGAGCATTTTCTCTACAAGTGATAATTGGAATAATGTACCATTCGAATCTAATCAAGATAAACATAATTGCAAGATTGACTATACACTACTTCACAGTACATCGACATAATTTATATAATATTTTCACAGAATCCTCTTAGGTTCGTTCAGATGATGTTGAAGTAGCCTTATTATAGTTCATTAGTTTTTCAGTCACATCAATTGAGATGGTTACAGAAGGAGAAGAAAGGAGATGTCTGTATTTTGATTGTAAAGTGTTGTCACCAGCGAACATTGAGCTGTTGTGTTTTGGAGTATGATGGCGGTTGATGGTTACGGTTTGAAAAGAGAGAGCAGAGGTTAATCGTCAGGTGTTTTTGGTGAGGGTTTTGAGGAGGGACGGTTACCACGGTGACAGCTGCAGAGAGAGGGGGAGAAATTATGCTGTAAAAGGTGCTACATACAAAAGATACCTCAGTGGCTACATAAACAAGTCCTGTGTCAATGCACTGTTGATTTATTTACATTGCACTTCAATATGCGACTCAATAATAACTTTTTTTTTATGCCAAAATGCATATTTTATTTGCCTTCACACAACCCAGTACAGACAAAATAATATCTTAAAAAAAAAAAAATACACATAATTACATAAAATTACAAGCGTGTGGTTAATGCTATAGAAGGCCTATGTAGGGTTGTCAGAAGTATCAAAAATCTGATACTAATTGATACCAAGACTAGTATGGAAACTAGGTACACACTTGAGCACTAACAAGTCAAATGCACAGGACAGAACTGAACCTTTCCTGAATAGCTTTAGAATGATCTTAAGCTGTATAAGTATAAGGCCACATACGACAGATATAAGGCTGCATGGTAATATAAAAGACAGTACAGTAATGTTCAAAATCACATTTTATTGTCTATAAAGAGTTTTTTGTTGTTTTTTTTTGTATTATTATTATTATTATTATTATTATTATTATTATTATTATTATTATTATTATTATTATTATTATTATTATTATTATTATCATTGTGGTATCAGAATCAGGATTGAGTTTACTCTTTATAGAAATTGAAATTTTAGCATCGTGACAACACTAGGCCTCTATAATTAAAAGCATATACAGGACAAAACTGAAGACAATAAGTGTACTATGTAACTTTTCTGGTAGAGGGCTCGCCATCTTATTGTCATCATGCAGAAGTTATTGCTTTGCCTGTTTAATGCCATTGTCCCTATTAAATGAATAAATACAATAAAGTAATCTATCTTGCATTGGTTCAGTTACAGCAGGTGTTTTCATTGCTAAACAAATACCTTGAAAAACATGGACTCTTATTTTCAACCAGTTTACCTCCTTGTCTCTCCTTGTGGTTTAGAATAGATAAGTTTAATACCATATTATGAAACATTTTAGGCAAAGTGATAACATCTCAATGGAGACAAGCAGAAAAGTTACATGGTGTTCCGACAACAGTGAATACCATTTGCAGAAAACATACGTAATTCAGTTATTAGAAAAACACCATGTTGTAGGTTATTATGTTGTATAAGGCACCAATATGTACTTGTGTGTTTGTTAATTAGCTGAATTAAAATGAATACAATTTCTATACACAAAATCGCAGAAAACTAGACCACCAAATGGAAAAAAAAATGCTTCTTCAGCTAACATGTCAAACGAAACCCTTCTCAATCTCCAAGCCAGTTTAGAAATTGCAGCCTTGTTTTAACATGTAGTTTTAACACTGTAATTCTACATTGACTGTCGGTTACAATTACAGCCCGTGCAAACAGCTGACACTGCCCTATAGCTTAACTGTAACTGCCATTGACAAACAAAACAAAGCTGTGATTGGGATGGGAAATAAACACAGAAGGGGGTTTTATAGGAAGACAGACGCTATCAATATCTAACTATAGAGAGTCAAGATACGAGTCAAAGAGTTCAATAACCAAGGAAATGTTTATTTACAAGTCCTCTTAAATTTTGAATGTGTTTCTTAAGGACGCACTTTAATATTGAGTACATTTCTGTGATTTTTCTTGTTGCTTTAACGCTGTTGGATAACCTCTTCATTTACATGCTAATTATGCACTGTCTGTGGGTATAGACACCTTGAATGTTTTGGCCCTATGCAATTTTAATGTAAATCTAGAATAAATAAAGTGAATACAGCACTCGACCACAAACATGGATTGAAAAGCAAGTTCACTCTGCGGGAATAGTCCAAGGTTTTGAGACAAGGCACTGGCATAATGGCAAAAAGATCATTGCTTCAAAGTTATTGTGCACAAAGAGACAAATGTAAGGTGAAAACTATTATCCTTGATGCGTGAATACTAACCAACCTAATCAAATTGATGTTACAAAAGCGGCTTTCTCTACCTCAAGGCCAACCGAACTGAAGTCAAGCTATTAGCAATCCGTTCCATTGGCTCCCACCTACAATACAAAAACTGTATAATGAAGTTGATGCGTCTATGGCTTGTTATACATAATATCAGCATGTAGAGAATTGAATGAGGGGCTAAACAGTCATAAATATGCGTGGATTGAATAGGTGAGAGGGTGATGTAAAAATCGTGACATTTGGCTGGAGAATGGAACGGTCCTTGGGTCAAGAATGGAAGACATTGCAGCCTTGCCTCATGGTAGAAGTTATTGTACGCAAGCGCAAAATACAATGTGTAATTTTAGCTGTTTATGTGTGGGTGCTTTTTGTATGTACAGGGTATTCACTGCTGGGAAAGCTGGGAAATTGGAAGTGTGATGGTTCGTGGATCACAATGGAGCCAACACAATGAAGACTTTTATCACAGTAAATGCACACACCGCAGGCCTTGAACTATGCCATTGGTTTGCATTATAACAAAGACAGCTTATTCTTGTCAACAATTTTACCCAGTTTTTGGTGTTAGCAAAACATTTGTTATTAAACTAAGCTGCAGTGGAAAGATAGTTTTCTTTCTTTCTTTTTTTTTTTGCATTTGTTTACTTACATGCTTGAGAATAAAAGTAGACTGTGTAACTTTTCAGGTGGACCATCCCTCATTTGCTTGTTTCCATTGAGATGTTAGTAGCGCTGAAGTTATTTAGTTTTATCAGGTGTTTTTATTGCGCAGAAATACATGCATACCTACTCTCCACAGATCTGGCCTGTAACTTGTCCTGGTGGTGTCATCTGCTCGGTTAGTGTCATACTGGAGAACATTTTAGGCAAAAGAAAAACATCAAAAGACCCTACACCAGAAAAGTTACATAGTCTCGCTTGAAGCCTTGAAATATCTTCTTAAAACTAAACATGTTTTTCCACTCGTATAGTTAGCGTAGTATTTTGTTTATACAGAAGCTACTAATTGACATTGGTTTATATCCACAAATAGCTTATAGCAATTAGCAAAGGGGCCTACTTTCTATTGAACTGACTTATTAAAATACAAAAATAGCCAATATAAAAGTCTCAATCCTTTACTTCTCATAACTATGATCGTGATTGAAAACTGATGAATCATTTGGTAAAGCTGATTAGAAAAGGCAGCATTTTAAAGCACACCCAGATAGGTTTACATGTAGAAACTAACCTGTAAAATGCCATTGTGCTGTGGTGTATTGTTAAACCAAGGTTAAACCATCTCTCTTATGAGAAGAAAAGGCTAAGTGACACATCAACAGTACAGTAGTATGCTAATGGTGTGTTTGTATCATAAGGACATGCATTTTGTTATCTGTATAAAAAAGTGATCCACCAGATTTTCTTTTTTGATTGATTCAGTTTTGTGTATACTTTTTAAAATATGTAACATAAATTGTGAAAAGATACACAGGATTTCAGCATTTTCATTAAAGAAAATAGATCCAAAGATACATTCATGGACCCCGGTTTTGTCTTGATGTAGACTTGGTTTGCCTCTAGTCCTAGTTTAGCCCTAGTTTAGTCCCAATTTAGCCCCAATTTAGTCCAAATTTTGACGTAATGTGTGTGAGAGTGTGAAAGCATTCATGTCACATGTATGCAAATAAATATATTAGCATTTCATTTTGCAAGTTAGGTTTAAATTTAAATCAGATGTATTTTTTCTCTCCTTATGGCCTTGCTGTATTGATGCGGCTACACTATAGACACTATAATATCTTTTCTATCCACTGCCCAAGTGCTGACCTCCTGTTTCACTGGACCAAACAAATCAACACACCATTCATCGCCTCATATAACATTTTCCTGCGTTGTAAAAATACTCTTTAACCCTTTTACCCATTATTAGTTTCCATGATTGTGTCTGAAAGCTGTTCTAAGGAATGCAGCGGTGGAGATTAAGGCCAAGTCTTGTGTGAACCGTGTCAAAACATGCAGACATCACTTAGTCCAAGAGTCCAGAGTAGGACAGAGAGGGGATGAAGGGGGAGAGGAGGGGGACCAGGTGCGACAGGGGGCTTCAGAGAGACTTCCCATACAATTAACCTCTGGACTAGACCCCATTATGGTTTTACACTTCCGACATGTTCATCCTATTCTCAGAGATAATTGTATCTTCACTATTCAAGGTTAAGATCAAATTAAAAAAATATATATAACTAATATTGTAACTACTACTACTACTACTACTGCATGGCATTATAAAGCTTACAGGGCCACAGAGCATGTCCGTTTGCTCTTCATGTAATAGTTTTATTTAAAGGGCCCATATTATGCTATTTTCTGATCTATGTTATAACGTTGTTTCCTCATCACAAACATACCTGGGGTTGTATTTTGTTTCATTCACACATTTTTAACACACAAACCCTGCATATTTGGTCTCAAACACAAAAAATGTTCCACCTTGTGATGTCATGTGGTGATACAGGAAGTGCTCCACTGTGTTTTTAAACTCCATACACCTTCACTAGAATCATTTGGATGATTTCAGCTCTAAAATTGCCAATCTCTATTGAACAAAAGGTAAAAACGTTAACTTAGCTGTTAGCTGTTAACTGTGAACTATACAGCTTCATGACATCACAAGGTGGAACGGAGCATTTTGAGCTTTGAAGATGTAAACAGATTAATAATAAAGGGTTACTCAAACATGTGTGAATGAAACAAAACACAACTTGCAGTATGTTTTCAAAGAGATAAAAACATGGCTTAAAGATTGCAAAAGTTTTATGCAATATAAGACCTTTACACATACAAGAGGAAAGTTCAAATCTAAAAAAAATATAATAAATAATAATGCAACTAAGACTTGTACTAACACCACCAGTAAACTATATACTGAACAGTCTTATCAAGCTTAAAGTGCCCAAAGACATGTCTATCTTGTCTTATCTTTGTCATTCACAATTCCAGGGCAAACTATCAATATAAGTTATAATTTATAATGTAACAATTTCTACTACTACCAGTACAGGCTGTACAAGGTTATCAATCTTAAAGAGCCAAAACGATGCAAATAACAGCTATTGCGACTGTCGTCTTTTTCCATATATTTTTGTCAATGGAACTTTAAACCTCAATAAAATTTCAACATTTTTTTTGCAGTTTCCAGCTGTACAAGGTTTACAAGGCCCATAGAATTCATACATCTCGGCTGTTGCAGTCATTTAACAAGTTTTTTTTTTTTTTTTTTTTTTTTTTTGTTTTCTCATAGTGATAAAAATACTCAAAAATACTATACCAAGGGATAGTTTGACCCTGGAGAAGTAAAGCAATTTCCCAATCCAGAAAATAACTAACCTCAATGGCCTAACACATATTTCCGAAAACTCCAAACTGACCCATACTTTAATTTTTTCTTGTACCTCTTTTCATGCGCAGTCTAATCTCACCCCTCCCGTACACTCCGCGACCTCTGGCCCCGCGCACCTCTTTGAATGTCACATGACCGTGCAGGTGTGGAGGGGTCTCTGCCCTGGACGACCTCCAATTAGTGACCCTAATTAGAGCAGGGCCCCCTGATGGTCCACTGAGCTGGTTTAGAGGCGGGAGGGGCCGGGACAGGGCTGTGCAGAGAAAGAGGGGTGAGAGAAGGAGGGAGGGGGGCAGTGGAGGTGGGACAGTGATGCATTCCTTAAGGTCTGAAGGTTCACAGCCCTCTCAGACCAAGTCACTCTGTGTGCATTTTCACCACAAACAGATCTGACATGTTGTTATGGCAACAATCATACGCTTTTTGTTGGGAAATTTACAGGACAATGTTGTTTTCCTGTTTGGCGCTGGGTTGATTTGGTGCCTTTTTCATTAAAGTTCATATGACAGGTTAAGCTACGCAATTCATACAACATAGTTAGCATAATTACATTTAAATTAATTTAAATTACATTTAAATAGAAATCTTGCCTCGTTTACATGTTTACCTCAAGGCAGGACATGGGCAGCAGATGTGAGCAGCTATATAGTTATGATTTGACAAATTAAAATAGCTGACCGCCTCTTTATTTTGATTTATATTTTCCTTGCATATAAATTGTCTCTAGTGTGGTGATGACATTAAGGGATTCCACTTTAGAACTCAAAGCTACTTCCTGTCATTTTCAACTTAATTTTTTCAAAGTTGGACTATTTCATGGAGTTTGTTCACAGAAAAAGATTCATATAAAAACTATGTTTTTTCCCATTATCATCAAAATGAGCTGTTTTACATCTGAAATCAGATTTGTCAAAAAGTCTGACTTTGAGTAAATATTTATCATTAAAATACTTTGTATGTAAGTGCACATTTAAACAAATCTCAAAAAAAAAAAAAGTTTGTAATTCTAATTAAGTTTTCTCAAAAATGAAATAAACAGTTCATCTCTTATATTTTCACTTTGCAGTGATTTGCCTTCATCATTTTGCCCGCTTGCCAGTGAAAGCCTGTTGTCGCTGTTGTTTATGTTTTTAGCCCCTCCTCCTTCTTTTTAGTCCCTCTTAGTCCCTCCCCTGGCCCCTCCCTCTCCATTAAAGGCCACCCATCTGGAGTCCTTCTTTGGGCCCTCTCGCCTCCGTCCCGCTCACATAAAGGTGCCAATCAAGGTAATTGGCACCCTACCGCCACTTTGTCCTGCGCTGGACAAGTGCCTTTGGGGGACAGGGGGAAGTCTGTATTCACCAGGTTTAAATAAGCCTTTAGCACTTGTTACATCTGGGATACTCCTCAGTTTAGCCTACATTTTACCACCATTCAGGCTGTGTTTAAACTACCCGATACCTGCACTTGTATGTGAAACCATATACCTGTACTTCTTAACACAGAAATATATCTGAATCATTAGTATCATTGCAAAAATATGACTACCAATTATTCAACATTATTATTTCACTTTTGCCCATAGTTACTATACTAAGACACTCCACAGTTTGGCCTGTTTTACCACCATTCATTGGATACATACCTGCTCATGTATTTTAAATCATATATGTCTTACGAGAAAAATATATCTGTACACATATATCTATCCCTGTATCACTACTAAAATATTATAGCTATTATTATTCAACCTTTGCTCATAATATAATGTGAAAAGTGACCCTCTAGTTTAGCCTACATTTTCACCACCATTAAGGCCTTCTTTAAACTACTGGTTACATTCAGTATCACTACATAAATATACATAATATTATTCAACTTTTGCCCATAATATGTTATGAAAACTTGTAGTTCAGTAAGTTATTCAATGGCAGGTTTATATGGACATTGGTGCAGTGGAAAAAGTCAATATTTTCTATGTAATACAACGACTTTATTGTTAATGACACTGTAGATTTTAATAACGCAGTAAATCAATAAATCAATAATTAATTCATTGGTTTGCTAGCTAATTAGCTATTTATTATTTAAAATGTCATTTCTGCAGGTTCATATAATGGACCACGAGCCTTAATGTTGTTCTTAAAATATTCACATCCATGTACTGAATATAAATTGTCAGGTGGCATATTTTACACATATTTCCATCATCAAATTTAGATTTTTGTGTTGATTGCATGAGATTTCTTATTGATAAATCTTGAATAATCTTCATCTTTGTAATTACATGTCCTGCACATGTACTTTGACTTGTGTTCTTCACCTCTGCTCATTCTTCCTGCTTTTCTCTAATCAACACCAAACATTTTCATTTACAAGTGAAAAGGGTGAAATTGGAAGAATTCATTTGCTCTGGTGGTCATTCAGTCCGACTCAGATCCAATTATTCAAACAAAATATCGCTTTTATTCTTCTTTTTATGAAGCGATTTTCCTTTTTGCATCCAATTAAGGCCCAAGGACGTGGACTGAATTGAGAGCCAGGATTTGAACTGGTTTTGAAAAGGCCTATGTGAAAGGCCTGTGTCCAGAGGTCTGTCAGGTCCGAGCCGCAACAAAAGTGAGTGAATAGATGAAGCCAACATTCAAACAGCAGCCAATATTATATTTTACTGAGTTTATCAAAAATGCAAATTAAAAATGGGCTAAATATTTACACATGCCACTTGACTTTTATTAATTTACACTAGCAACAAATCTTAAACAACTTACATTGCAACAAAATGATTATCGTAAAAGCTAAGAAAAGCTAAAAAAAAAAATTACTTTTATTTTTGGGGGTATTTTTTTTATACAACAATAATAAAAAATGTAAGGAATTGACGTGTATAAAATAAATGTAGTTGTAATAAAATAACAGCAACAAGTTTCAGCTATCAAAAATGAATGAAAAAATGAATACAAATATTTCCACACCTGTTTTGGCTTGTTTGCAGCTTTTGGAGATTTTATTATATTACTTATTAAATGTGTTCTCAATTAAAATCTTGTTATCTTTTTTTTAATCATAAATTATAATTATCATTTTAACTCTTGATATTGCATTTGTTGTATTTGTTGGAAAGAAAGAAAAAGACAAGACACAGGGGGCAAATTACATAGACATATATTTATATGCATATGAATAAAAATACATATACATATTGTACAACATTTGTGGGCGAGCCTGAAAACAACTCGTCCATCCCAGAAAACAGAAGTAAGCCTCTTTTAAATAAGTGCAAAATGTTAATGAGACAAAGAAATGTAAAGCATATATAAAGTCGTTCATTTTGTTTTTCCTGTTAAAATCACATGGAGCTGACATGGAAATACTTGTGCAAAGACCCATTCATATATATTTATATAGAAATTTATATATATGTACAAACAGTAGTAGCTGGTGCCGATAGCATTGACATTTAGTTACTGCTCAAAGTAAACAAGAGGTTTTGTGGCCTGTGCAGGACCTGACTGTGTACAAAAAAAAAAACTAACAAAAAAAACCCCAACCCAACAATATACCAATCTCAAAGACTTTTTATAGATTTGATGAGTTGTAAAAGTGAAGCCCTTCGAGACACTGGCACATCCTAAACTAGTGTAAGATGATACTAACTGCACAAATTAAAATGAATTAAAATGTGAAGCGTTGCAAGGCCTGAAACTAATCATCATCAATGCTGTCTGAGTCTATCTCCTTCTGGCAAAATGGACCATCGTTTAGCTGCTTTTATGAAAATAAAATACTTACATACATTTTAAAGGAAATGTCAAAATGGATTGAGGAAGCACACAAGAGTAGAGATAAAAGAAAAAAAAATTAAATCCTGATCAGAGTTTTAATCAGTTTTGTTCAGTGCAACTGCAAACAGGTCAACCTAGAATCCTGCTTACAAAAAACTGGAACAATGTGAAAAAGTTAATCCCAACAGATTATAATGATAGACATATTGCAATAAATGATTCAGTGTATCAATCTCTGGTGGTGAAATTGAGAATAATTTGTGAGAAAATTTGACAATTTCAAAATAAAAGCTCTTTTTGAATTTAAAGTCCACAGCTCATCTTGCAAATATTGAAACATGGGATTAAATTAAAAATATATATATATAATTTGATTGGGTCATAGTGATAAAATAGTAGTTGTATTAAAAACTTCATATCATTGCAATCTGTAAATTAGGTTTACATTTTACACAGCACCAGCTTACAATGTATTTTCATTTTGCTTTGTATTTTTATTGGGAAAAAAAGCCTACTGTACATGCAAAGCTCTGAACTTTCCTCTCCATCACTCTGGTGAATATTTCATGGGCCTTGCGAGTAAATTATGGATGTAGCTTATAGAAAATAATATGACAAGAGTGAAGAGTAAGCTAACACGAGTCTGTTGTTAGAGCTGCTAGCTTTTGAACATCTGCAAGAAGTCACCGGTTGCCAGGTGCAAAAAGGGACCAGCGTGTTGAAGATTTTGTAGGTCAAAGCATTTTAAAAGATAAATGTGTTTTGCTTTTAAAAAAACATAGCAGGTTTTTATTTTATTTCTTTATTTTTATTTTTTTTCTGCTTTGGATGTCATAGGAGGGTCTGATTTTAATAGCCAGGGAATCACCTTGAGGAAAAACGCATTACAACTCACAATGGAAAAATGAATAGATACGTAGAAAAATGGTCTGCTCCAAGCTAAACCATTTCCGACTAGAGACAGAGGGGGCAATAACTCGGAATGACACGCGCAAATAGGGGGCAAGCGGTTACAAATTGCAGGTTCTTGTGGGTGATTTTTGATTTTCTTTGGGTGTCAAAGCAAAACGCAACATCATATGAAAGAAAATTCAAATAGATCCAATACATCTGCAGCTTTCTGTGTGATTATTCAAATGTATGAATTAAAACATGCAAATTAAAATGTTTATTTCTAGATTGGATTCTAACAACTTGCCCAAGTCGACCTACGTGTTTTCAATTATAATTAAATAGCTTCAGAAGCCAAAGACGGGGGGAAATATTGGGGAAAAAAAACTACAAACATAAAGTGCTTTGAGTGAGAAGCCTGAACAAAAACGTCAACAAAAAAGGGAACATCAAAATAAAATATAAATAATGTTTCGGGGTATTTTTAGAGGGCCTAGCTTATTTAAAATGTACAGTCTGTGAAAGATGATAAAATATAACTGATTTTAAGAGCTGAATTTTAAGCTTAAATAAACGTCTTTACAATGTTTTTCCACAAACTTGGTCAAAGTATTTTTACAGACAATGTGAACTAGTGATTCAAAAGTGTAAAATAAGCCTGTCCGTGTTGTGAAGCTTCATCATTTCTTGCTTTGGCAGAGTCTAACCAGCTTTTGTTTTCTTTTTTCCCCTATAATTGGATCTAGATATGTGATTTTGTACCGTTCTGACCAGATCCTACCAAATATTGTTTCTTACACAAACACAACCAAATAAAGATTTTACAAAACTACCTCTGGACACATAACAGACTGATATTAAGATGCTACAATTCATTTTTTTTCAGTTTCATAAGTGATAGCACAAAACTAAACTCAAACATGGCCACTTGGATGAGAGATGTGTACAAACTGCTATTTTTGAAAAACACGGTTTCCATTCAATGCTGCTTTAGACTGAATGATCCAAGTCAAGTATTTTTTTCCTGAACAGTAAAATGAAGGCCTGTATAGAGAAACAGCACACACACAAACGCACGGGACAAAAGTGAGAGTCACTTAAAACCACTGAGAGTCGTCAGGGCGACACACAACAGGGCAGAAATTCACAAGTCTTTTTTTTTTTTATTGTGGAAGAGTTTTTCTCCTTCACATCTCGTCCTGGTCAAGTTTGACAAAAACAAAAAGTTCCTCCTTCCTTGGGTGGTTTCTCTTTAACAGTCAAACCGATATCAGCGTAAACACCTCAAATACTCAATATCGTTTAGGAGACTGTCTTCTTCCCCCCCAGGTCCGCCTCCTTTCTGTCCAGTCGCATGTATGGCTCAAAGGCAGAGGAGCCGCAGCCATAAGCAGAGGTCAGTTCGTGGTGAGCGCCCCCTAGCAGTGGCATGGAGAAGCACAGAGAGTGTGGAGGCGGGACACCCAGGCGTGGTGAGGGAGGGGTACCCCCCAAAGAGGGCAGGGAGAGCCCAAAGGTACCCCCGGGCAGGGAGCTGGGTGGGGTGCTGCTGATGCTGGGGGAGGTGGAAGAAGCTCCGGGACTGCTCAGGAGGGAGCCATTGGGGTGCGGCGGGGGTCCCAGGAGGGGGTTAGGAGGGGGGGCCGGTCCTGACAGGAGCCTGCCTTGCTCCAGGAGCCTCAGGATGTTACAGGTTGCCAGAGACTCGGAAGTGGAGGAAGAACGTTTGTCTGAGTCCTTCGTAGTGTCCTTTTTCTGCTTCGTCCTTCGATTTTGAAACCAAACTTTGACCTGAAATGACAAATCAACATCAAGAGTACTTTATTTGTCTTCAAGGAAATTTGTATTGGACACAGGCTACCACACAGAAAAATACACATAAAACAGACAGACTAAGTATTATGAATATCATCCCAAATGTTTAATCCCGAAATGCTGAACCGGATCATTCGTAATAATAAGTGACAAGGTCCATAATTATCTCGTTGTACTTACTCAAGCATCACAAAATCAGTACCTTTTTCATGCCCTCGTTTCATTTAACCATCTCAAAACTCAAAAAAGGCGATATAAATAATGCACAATCCCCTGTCTGTATTTTGGAGTTTGTTTAGGATAAGTCCAGTCAGGCACAGCTCCTGACCCTTTAAATGACTCTTGTGTGAACCCTGATGCAGTGTGCTGTGAGGTCACGCACAATCACACAAACACGCAAAATCCATCCAGGTTGTAATCCCCAGTGTCTATTTTATATTTTTATTTGATTAAAATTGGACTAAATGCAATTCATTCTACCTTAACCTACACATATTTACCAAAATATCAAACACTTAAGGATGTTTGCGTGCTACATAAGGGCATAATATTGAACCATTTATATGGGATAATCCAACAATAACAAATAAAGATGAGAAGGTAAACCAATCAACTGTTTTTATCACGAAAGGCACCTTTACTGGTCACGCCACACGCTGCAGGGCCGGAGAAGCGCGCTGAACTCCGCCTGTCCTTGTCTGCCATGTTTTTTTAATGCACCGTAGTGTAGCTTTTAATGTATAGCGTGTGGAATAGTTGTGCTGAGCCTGATGTTGATTGGAGGGCATGTTGGGGTCAGGAGATCGTTCTCCCCTCTCAGAGAAATTACATACATGAAAAATGCATGATGCTGACCGAGTTTCTGTCAAAGTACTCCAAAGGCTGAAGTAATGTAGTGCTAAAGAAATATTAAGTGTGATAAAGGGACTCCCTGTTGGGTTTCTAACTGTAAAGTCAACATAATTAAAAGAAAATTGTATTCGATTAAATATATTAGTGCTAAGTTTGGAAACTAAATTAACAAATACAATATTTCAGTTTTGCCAGTGTGTCTACAAAGATAAACAAAAGTAAAACACAAACATTTTTCTTGAGGTTAAACTTCCACTACTTAACAACAATTTAATTGTAATAAATGTTTTAGCGCCATTTAAGAACAAATTGAAAGAATTTACAGTATGTTTGGTTTCAAAAATAAAACATTCAACACAAGTAATTTTAGTGTTTGGTAAATCTCCATTTCCATCTGTTTTTTTTTTTATTTTTTTTTATTAAAACATAATTATAGCTCTCAAATAAAAGGGTTATTTATGCATTTTAAATTGTTTAATAATTATAATAATTTTGTTTACATGTTTACATTTAATTGTATTTGGTGGGAATTTTATGAATGTAACCTATTCCTATATCTTTTAAAAGATATATATTTTAAATACATTTCTCATTGCCGTGGATCATGAATAAGAATACAGCCATGGACCTCTCTCCATACCATCCAGGTATTTAAGGTCCACGCTGTGACATGATTGGCTGATTCAGCGCAGTCATTAGAAGTCTGTCTGACAGTGGCACCTGCCGATAGTCCTGGCCACTTGGCCTGATAATGATGAGTTTAAATAGGATTATTAGCACAGGGCGAGTATTTGAGATGATTATAGGATAGTGTGTACCCACATAGGTAATAATACAGTAAACCGCTTTCTGCGCCTCTGAGAAATATCATATATTTAGACGTATAGCAGTTTGACATGTTTGTATAGTCTATATAATATATTATAGATAGATGTTTGGTCTTAGTAAAGGCAAGTTACATTCTGGTTGTACTAATTATGTAATTTGAACATAAACATAGGCTGAAAAAGTAACTTTTAAGGCAGGTCTATTGCAATGATAAACTATTAGATATAGTGCTCAATGTGTTTTCTTTGCCGCTTCTTTGCCGCTTTAGGTACAGATGGATGGTTGTTTTTCTACATGGAGGAGGCTTCTTTGAAGTAACAGGTTGTTGTTTCTGTCTGTCCAAACACAGTGCACTGAGATCATAGAGACACACGACACAAATAATGGGATCGGAGCGGCTCAGAGCTGCACTGACGCCAGCGTGCCTTACAGTACTGACCTGCAGGGGGCACAGACGGGACCAGCCCTAACAGGGTACTACTGATAGGTGCAGAGATGCACCTCTTTTTTCTTCTGTCTATATTCGGGCAGTTTTGTGCTCGTTAGCTCACATGCTGCCCCTCTAAGATCAGCTGCAGTATTTTACTCATGCTCCAGCGCTTGCCAAACATCCACATCCCATAAAAGGCTTTGAGTGCAGCTGAAGTAAGCGACCAATCCCGTGGCTTTATCCTCCTGAGGGGAGAGGCCTAACCTCCTGTTCACATCACTGCTGTTCACTGCCCCACACGGAGGGGGCTGGTGTTATACAGGGATTTTATTAGTGGGAGAAAATGATGAGAAGAGAAGAAAGCAAAGCTGCCTTTGGTACATCTACACTATTGGATGTAAATCCTTTTTAATGGGATCCAGGGTTCAGAGCTGGGGCAGAGATTACAGAGGGAGATCTGGATCTGGTTTGACCTGCAATTGCCCCGAGCTCGCCCTCTGCCCTGCCCCACTCGCCCTCTGCCCTACCCCAACCCAGGCCCAGGACAGGGGCAAACAGGCACAGAGTATGTAAATAATCTGAATATTACTTGCAGCAGTCAATAAAACCATACATGGCTCAGATGAATCTGTTTGTTTCTTTTTTTTTTTTTCCTTCAAAAAGGCCCCTGCATTTTATGTGTTACATATACTGGCAGTAAAAACAAACAGTGTGTAAACACTGGCATGAGCAAATAAAATAATCAATCTGTCCTATAGCTGCTTGTAGAAGAATTATCATTTAAAACAAAATAAATCAATAAAAATGAATACTTTTTAATTTATTTATTTTTTATTATACCAAGAACAATCTTTTCTGTTTTTTATTGCAAAGATTAATTTTATGTCATAAAAATGTTATAAAATAATACTAATTTCTGAATTGACAGAAACTTCGCCATTAAGTTCCATTTGTATTACTCAAATATTATTTTTACTTATTTATTTTTTCTTTCTTTCATACATGTTTATACAGTTTGTTAATGGTTACTACTTATTCTGTTGTCATTATTACTGCCGAAGGACATACAATGGCAATAATATTTTTTTGTTTTTTGTTTTTTTTCCCCCCAGATTTATTTATGTATTTATTACCCTCAAAAAGGAGAGAAAGCTGCACAGACACTGAATGGACTTTTCTAATGAGGAATGTACAGACCATAGCCGCTACAGCTGAGCATCACACTGTATGAATTAAAGTATGTGGCGTGTATGTAATCAGGACGGGGTAAATTCAAGGTCAGAGGAGATGATCGGTCTGGAAACATACTCTCCCATGAACCACTGGGGCATGGGCATAGCCAATCAGATCACAGCGTTTGGACTCAGACATCTGCATACAAGGGGTCAGGCAAACATGGCTATAGAGGTAAAAAGGTTAAGCCTGCTCACGGTGCAGATCAACGTACTAGTATCCATATGCACGTTTGTTTGATACACCATAAGCTAGCTCTATGAGGGCCAACAAAACAAGACCAACTAAGGTGTTTGTGAAATGACACCAATTTAGTTTATTGCACCTCCTGAATTAGTATCATTTCTAACACTATTGTATACTGAAATATTTACAGTATACATGTCCACCTGACTAGAATCACAAGGAAAAGCATGAAGGACCTTATTGTGAAAAGGTTTAAAAATTACAAAACGCTAAGTAAGTCACTTTTGAGCATAGGGCACTCTGGCGTGTCATATGAGGTCTCACGAATTTACAGTAATAGGCCCATTATTATTGGCTAAAAGTAGCAGAACACAGGAATTTATGCTTTTCTTTCCACCAGGAACTAATACTGGTCATATGGAACTATATACTGACCAATGTAATGCGTTTTGGGGCTTAGACAACACCTGAGCAAGACCATTTTGTATTTTTAAATGCTACTATCCAGTATATGTTATTGTACTTATAATTTTGGTTTGGTTGTACCCCTGCTGCATAGTTAAATATTTAATTTCTTGGATTAAAAGGTAAAAGTTTAATGTTTAAATTCTATTCTATTCAATTCAGCCAACCCGGTGCTTTTTATTTCTGCAAGAAAATAAAATACATGGCCTGATTTCTTATTTTTAGCAAAGCCAAATCTGTTACTCTTAGCTTCTCAATACTGCAAAATATTTATTGTTGTGATCTATAAAAGTTTTCCTATATGTTGGACTTGGAAAACAAATATTATATCGTTTGAATGGCCCTCAATCACCCTCAGAATGTTGTAAAAACGCATAAATATATTGATGTGTATAATCACTATCCATGGATTTCAGAATTATAAAGTTAGGACCATTACCAAAGCGATTAACCATTTAAAACTAAATATTATATGTTCGTAATGGGGAAAAAAAAGTCCTCAAAATGAAGCATATAACAGGAAGCTGCATGAAAAGATCACCAAATTGCTCTAAAGCTGGATACAGATGCTAAGACTTATCCATTAAAGTGGGAGTCTAATACAGTAATGGGCAGTGAGTATTTGAGAATGACACTTGGGTTTCACACTTGCCTGACCCCTGGGCTCGGACCCTGATCCCAAACATGTGACGCTGTACAAAGAACCGACTTTTTCTCCTCGTTTGAAGTGAGGACCAGGAAAACCACAGCCACAGCTCGAATGCACAAAAAAGTAAATGTTTGCGGGATTGTAATTACTATAATATAGATTAAGGTTGTCAGAAATAGATACTAAACTGTAAATACTGAAAAAATAGGATACAATTGGATCTTTCTTGAAGTTTAAGAAAGATTTAAGTTTAAGTTTACGGCATGTATTTTAAAAAAAACTGTGTAATAATGTTTAGTTTTTATTATTATTTTTTTTTTCCCCACTGTTCACTGTTCAGTATCAGGCCTTTTCCCTAGTACTGACATCAAGTTTGGAGTTTTTGTACTGTGACAACACAAGGAAATGGAATGGAAATGTACAGCTAGGCCTACAGTTAAGGCCTGTGTTTCACTTCATGCAGGAACAGGCCTTATCTATATAAAGCAAGTCATATTAAAACCATTGAAATAACGTAAAAATAATCTAGTAAGTTCTGTAAAAGTTCTTCTGCCTGTTTTGTAACACTAACACCAATCTTTTCATTAGCCAGAGAGATGTCATTACACCATATAATAGTATAATGACATCTCCCCATTCTCTCTATTTATTATTGAAAAGGAAAAAAAAAGCGTAATAATTGATAGCTTTATTTATCTTTTTGAACTATCCTGTCTATAATTATTTCTTTGACAATTTAATTTATTCAAAACATTAATTAAAAATGAACTGTATAATTATTCAGGCTCTTTTTTAATTTTCCCCAATAACCGTGATGATTAACTTCAGTTTGGTTTAATTAATTTTTGAGAAAATCAATTTATTGTAACTTGTTGTTGATTACATGCTTTGAATCATTTTCACTCTCAAAAAATTGAAATAAAGTCATATTTTGGTTATGTAATGTGTTTTGAGTTGTATTATTTATTGATATGCCTGAAAAACACACAAATAAAATATACTGCATAGGATTAAATGTATTTTAAAAACAAAACTAACATTATTAGGCTTGCAAAAGTAGGCCTTGTCACCTTTCTCCCTTGTATTTATCCCATATCTACATTTGTGCAATCAATTGAATAATACAAAATAAAAATAAAAAATCCATTAATCAGAATTTTTGGTGAGCTGATATGTCCTTTTTCATCAGATATTTTCAATTTGTTACAATAAAGTACTTATTATTTTGGTTAAGAAAATGTAACATGCTCAGTAGGCAGATTTTTTTTCTTTCTTTTTTTTTAATGGCTAATTTATCAACGTAACTAATACAAAATTACTACATTGGAAAAAGTCCTCAGAATGTTGCATAAAACAGGAAGCTGAACCCCACTATCTTTCTCCCTCAATTTTCTGCCCCTGCCCTTGATAGTTTACATCTATCTTTCCTGGGCCATCCTGAACCGGTCCGGACCACCGCGCTGACCCTATCCCACCCCGATGAACCCTGATGGGCCTATGGGTGCACTGGGCCCATGGGTGCAACACATGTGCGGCAGGTTCAGGCCGGGGTTAACTCCGTCTTATAGAATGGCTGTAGATATGGCTGCTTAATCCTCCTTAGCTCAAAAGCACTTGGTTCTGTTATGCGGCCCACCTCTCTCTCTTTCGCTCTCTCTCCCTCCTCTATCTCTCTCTTTCCTCTATTCTCCTATTTTTTCTGTATCTCATTCTCTCTATGTCTCTCTACCACTTTCTGTTTGTGGATTTCGTGGCTCAACTGCAAAAGCATTTACTCCTAAATTAGAGGATTTTGAGCACATATCCCCGCTGCAAGAAGGCCTACCCCAGATTTGAAGGACAATATTGACAGAAAATCCAATATTCAGATGTTCTTGTGGCAGCCAGTCAGAAATGGGCGAAAAATATGCCTTTAAAGGTTTTGCACAACATTTGAACAGTAAAATTCAGCTCTAAAATTCACATTATACCCTTGACGTATTGTGTAATCCTTATGTTTCTTGCTGCTCTTTTTTGCAGACTTGCATCGTTTCAATCATATTTTTGCATATTTCCAAAACAACAGTTGCGCTATCCCTTTTTTTTTTTTTTTTTTTTAATCTACCTCCTACCTGTACTTCAATACTTGTTTTGTATCGTAGTTTTTCGGCCTCTTTCGCTCTCTCAGCATTTGTGGATTTTGTGGCTCAATCATAAAAGCAGTCCCTGACCTATTTTTCGTGTCTAGACACTCCTAATGCAAATGCCATTTATTCAAATTCTCAAATTTCACTTAAACATTTGAATCACGGTTACTTTCCTCTGTCTATGTCAATCTCTCCCTCCCACTCTCTCATCCCTTTCTCACTCCCTCCTCCCTTGTCTTCACCTCCTCCCTTCTTTTAGGAAACCCCACTACACCCATTGGCAAAGGCACAGCGGGACTTTGGATGTGAGCCATGACTTTTTGTGCGTGTCACCCTACCGCTCCCCAAATTTCCCCATTACCTTCAAGCCCAAATGTGGAGCAGAGTCTAACGTCGCCTCAATAGGATTTTAGTATCTGACTTGTCGACTTAAACAGAATACCAGCCATTTTAGGGAATCGTTGGCCACAAAACAAACATGGAAAATTTGTAAATGCACACAAAATAAAAAGACCATTACATTTAACACAGCACGGACACGCCAACTCAAACATTTATTCACACATTTATAAAAAGTGATCTTAAACAGCTTCTTAGGGTGCGTTGGTCCAGTTGCCTTGGATCCAGCCTACAAACTTCTTCAGTACTTTAGGAAGATGCCAATGAACCTCCCTAAGTTCAGATGGGCGTGATTGACAGTTGGATTAGCCAATCAGGGACACGCATATCACGTGGGACTGAAAAACATTGTGGATTTCTGCAGAATCACTGAGCATGGCACTAAACTCTGTTAATCTGAGGTGGGAGAAAGTTTATTTTATTGCCAAATGACGGGCAACCAATGAGCTCCTTTATTTCACGTGTCACTGAAAAATATGTTTAGTCCTGGCTCAAGGTGCGATGGAGGGCATGGTAACCAGACTGATATCATTTTGGATTTGCCAGGCAACTAGTCTGAGTATGGCACATATGAGGAAAACCACCGTTGCTTAAACAAGGAATAATTTAAACATGCCAGAAACGAAAGCCACAAGAGGTAATACGAGAAAATAAACTACAGATTCATTGTTTAGTCTCTACGCTGCAGATTAAAAAAGAAAGTTGAAATCTGACAACTTTTTTGGGGGTGAAGGGGTGAATTTATATGTTCTGCCACTCATTCAGGCAACTTCTTCTCTTCTAACTATGCTGTAGAATAGATAGTGGCAGTAGACAAACAATACCACAATTGCCCCTCTATAGAACTACAGCTGGTAATAATCTATTCATCCGCATGCATTATATTTTGCATCTGGCGCCCACATTCTTATTAGTTTGTATTCAACATTTTGCCCAAACCAATTGTCCACTGCCACTCTAGACCTGAGCGTTTGACCACTTGTATCTGATTTCCTGGCTTGGGGATTACACTGTGCTTCGTATGCCCCTAAATTATACCATCCTTAGCCAAACACGCTCGCTTACATTCACTTTCAGCAGCTGATAAAGCCAGTCAAATCAATGTGGAAGTGATTTACAACAAAAGCGACCAAGACATAATTGCTAATATGTTCGTCGCCTGATTATCTCATCAGTTGATTGGAGCTGCAGGTTGGACAATGGGACTATCAAATTATGCTTTGGCTTTAGGTCAAATTAAAAGGACAAAGGAAAGTTATCATTGGGTTTAACTGAAAGCACAGAGGAACAGTGTGACGCCCCAGTCTGCTTGCTTCCTATCTCCTCCACTGTGAAAAAAGATGTCACAATTGCCCCTCTATAGAGCGACATCTGCCCACTGTACGTCATGGTGGCCCCAGACAAGTGCCCAGACAACAATGTACAATAAGGACATTCACAATTTGAAACAGCTAAGTGTAAAAGTATAGTTTGTGAATTTTGCGGTGAAAATGTAAATAAAATCCGTATTATTTTTGGTGTGTATTCTGCTTATTGTTGAGGCTTTGGGAGTATTTTAAAATGCATTGTAGACAATATTTAAAGGGGCAATGTGCAAGTTTTAAGGTGGAGAGTCCAAAACCTCCACCTTCTATTATCCAGGGAGATGTTGTTTTGCTCCATGGAGACAGCGAAAACAAGCAGGTGACAGTAAATAAAACCAAGCAATAAAAATCCCTGCTAAATTTTGACCATACTGTGGAACATTCCAGGTGAAGGAGTAACATTTTTATGAAACATGCATGTGACGGAGCGCCCACCAGAAAAGTTGCATAGTGCACCTTTAAGAACTATGCCAACTCAAGATACTAACTAAAGACTATATTGTTTTTTTCCCCATCACTTGTTGTTTAAACCTGATCTAAATGACACTTAGCAATACATTTTTATTATTGTCACATATAGGAGTAGTAACAGAGGAAACTCCCATGAGATTTGGTGGATCTAGACAGGAGATGGTGATCTGACTTACTCCTGTTACGTGTGGACTGTGCATAACCAGATTTATTTGGTCACACACACTAAGTCTAATTATAGCAACAAATCTACTTGGCTATTTAAAATTTTTGCTACTTTTATAACAAATTCTTAATGTGTGTGTGTACAGTATGAATCATTTTTCTGCCACTATTGTAAATTAGTGAAACCAAAATGTTATAAAAGATGTATCTATCTTTTTATTTCCTTTTTTTTTTTTTAATCCTTATTTAACCAGGTCAAATGTTTGAAAACTAATTTTCATTTACAAACATGACCTAACCAAGAGGAACCATCATCTCACTGTAACTCCTCTCCCTCTCTACCTCTTCTCTCTCTCACTCGTTCTTGTTTTAACCCCTTTTATATAAACCCTTTTTATAATATATCTGCAACATATCTATTATATCTATTAAACCCAATGTAAAGCCCTATCCCATTTCCCTGTGTCCTCAAACAGCCGCCAACAAACAAGCAAGTAAAAACAAATGCAAACATCTGCGTCGTGTTCAGCCAGATTTACATTAAAGATTAAACAGAACTCCCATCAGAACCAGCGCTAAGCCTCTGCCTGCCTGCGCCTTCCCATTTGCGCTTGGATTAAACTTGGGGCACCATTAAATCCATAGCTTTTCCACGGGCCGGTTCCAAAGTGCGGCAGACTGATACAGTAGCGGCTGCGGCACACTGAGCTGCACACGGGCTGGCAAACGATTACTACCCGCAGCGTGATCTCACTCCTGGACTATAGAGGACTACTTTATGCATTTCTTTTACGATTTGAGATTAGGATTTGAAATTAGAGCGAAAACCAGCTCATTAATTTCCCCTAATTCATAATGAGAACAAAGCCAATGCCAAGTCCTGTCCAGATGAATACCTGCCTCATTCTAAATAGGCTAGTGCTAGTATATTTTTTACACTTTGTTGTAACACATTTTGTCTTACAGAACCGTTTCTTCAAGGGTCTCTATATGTTCCCTGGTATCAACTGTAAACAAAATTGTGAAAGCATTTGCGCCATTTGTTTGCACACGCACGCGCCCGCACGCGCGCCCGCACACAGACACACACACACACACACCCCCACACACACACACACACACACACACACACACACACAAAGTACCCCAGCTGCGTTTGCCTGTAGCGGGGAGCCACCTGCCGGGACCGAGAGAGAGCTCTGCCCGGTAACAGATTTTTACCGGAGAACGCCAAGTTGCTGCGTAATGACGCACGGACACATCAAGGAAGCAGCAAAAATAGTTAGTATTTTGTGGAGATTTGGATTTATAAGGTTTTTCTGTCACTGCTTCCACATACTTAAATACAATGAGCCTGAACAGTTGTCTGAGGTAGTCGTGTTTTTATGGGTTTGAATAAACGTTTTAACTTTGTGACTTAATACTTTTATTCTGTTTGAAAATAAGCTTCATCAAAATTGATTCAATAGGGGGTGTTAAAATTCAGCTCAGACCACTTAAAATAGCATTTTATGTTTACAGGTTAACACGTTGTTTATAATTTAAAAAAAAAAGGTTCTTTCAATTTGTTGTCATTGCGTGGGTTTATGTGCGTGTCTCATTGCGTGATAACTGTGAATACCTGACCAAACTAATTGGAGTTACACTATGGGTCAATGACCAAATCCCCAAACATAGTTAAAAAACACTTAACGACCCAACCTCCCATATTAGCGCGTAATTAGTATTTCTGCTTTACGCGCGCATTAAGAAGAGGCCCGTTACACCATAACAAGGAACAATGACTGCAGTTGATGGCTGCAGGAGATACATTTGGGAGAGGAGATACATTTAGTTCGAAAAACGGGATGTTATATTTAATGTCAGTGTAAAAAATATAAGGCTTTCAAATGAGAAAAAACCTGAGATTAGACTATGGAAAATAAGTCTAAAATACATGGAAATTAAAACAAAATGGACGCTTTTGTCCAAATGGAAACCCATTTGTTTCTAATTGGGACATAAAAGCAAATTATGGAAAATCCCTGAACTAAAACATCAACAAACACTAAAATGACATGATAAACATGAAACACAACTTTTAAAGCTTCCATATTTAATTAGCCTTGAATCGTGCATTTGCTTAAAAAGGTGCCAATAGAAAAGCACACAATCAGAGAGAGAACCAAGTGAAAGCCTTTTTATCACGTTTAAAAGCTGCCTCCGTAACGCGCTGCATTAAGGTTTGCTGTTCTCTGTGGTTTAATATTTCACGCCATTAGCTGCAAAGACTTTTATTATTTCGGTTTTATTCTGCCTCGAAGGTCAGACAGGTTTTTCTCTTTTTTTTTCAGACGGCGGGGCGCGTTCAGCCAATCCAGAGACGTGCTGGACCCTCAACAGCAGCGGGAAGCGCGGGCCTTTCCCATTAACACCCCGAGTGTCAGCGCTAACGAGGGGCACTGGGGCTAACACACACAATACGCACGGGATACACAAAGGCACACACTTAAGTATACACACAGCGCTCTCACGGGCCTCTTCGGGCGGTGCGTAAAAGGCATCCACAACGTTTGGATAATTCAAATTTAAATGGCAGTCTCTTGCGCTATTAGATTTGGTTTATTTACGTTTATGCTATGTGTATATTGTGTATTTACAATTAGAGTGTACAAACATCTTTGTAAGAAGTAGGGCCAAGAGAGTGACAAGAAGGTTAAGTCTAATCTATTGATTGAACCGAATAAAAATTGGTATGGGTGGGTCCTCTCTGGGTAGGGGTCACATCACCCAAATAATTATAATTCTATAGCCTATATATATATATATATATATATATATATATATATATATATATATATATATATATATATATATATATATATATATATATATATATATATATATATATATATATATATATATATATATATAGCTTGTACTATTTGGTAGTAATGTTAATTGCTGTTGCACTACGATAGCTTCGACGTAATTGTTTTTCATCACAGATTACAGAGGCGTTTGACTATAAGGTGATCTATATAATATTTCGATAGTAGAACCCTTGGAATAGTGCGTAAAAACATTGGGCTATGGCAGTGCATTTGTCTGCTGTAACTTCAGCGCGTAATCTCCCCTGGGGCCTTTACACCGCGTGTCAACTGTGCGTAATGACGTCCTTCACACAAGGGGTGGGGCTATAGCACGCTGCGGGAATGTTTGAATGAGAGGACTGTGGACTGTGGTGGTACAAAAGAGAAAAACAGACTGATCTTATTCATTCAAAATGCAAAACAGATCTACAATACATAGTATAAATAACCAAATATTGCAGCGTGGTAACGATGGCTCAAGCAAGTGTGACTTTCAAATTAGATTATTTGTTTTAAGTACAACCCATAAAACAATAAGAACAGCATTCAATTCAGCTGTAGATCACAGGTCTATTAAACCTAACTAAAGAATTCAATAAAAATACTATACAGCTTGTCCAATAGCTGCGCGTCCTCACACTAAATCAGATCAGGCCCTTCACAATATCGTTTTATCTTTGTTCAAACACGCACGCACGTACAGACGCGCGCGCGCACACACACACACACACACACACACACACACCCACACCCCCACCCACACACACACACACACACACACACACACACACCCACACACATTAAGTTAAGACTCAAACACAAATAAGCTTCAGATGAATTGACGATTAAAACTTGATTAATTATTTTCTGCGGATAAAATAGAGTTAAAATACCCCATCTTATCTGAAAAGATCATGGATTTAATTATCACTAATTCTCTCTTACTGCCTATAATTTCCGTTACAGCTTGTCCTCTGTTTTGCTCTCTAAAATATCGCCTCTTCTTACACTAAAGGCTAATAAGGGACGTTATCCGGCGGTGTTTCCACTCTCACCTGTGTCTCAGAGAGGTTGAGCTGTCGGGCCAGTTCAGTGCGCTCGCGCCCCACCACGTACTGACAGCGCTGAAACTCGAGCTCGAGCCTGTACAGCTGCTCCGCCGTGAACGACGTCCGCGTGCGTTTGGGCCGGTCCAAGTCCAGGCCTTTGGGCAACACAATCTCTCTTATCGTGCCTTTGGCATCTGTGGACAAAGAACAGGCATAAAGTCAAAACTTTATAAACTAAGTCCACGGCTTTTTTACGCCATTATGACGCTATTAACGTCCACGTGCTAACACATTTTTTACGCATTTCCAGCCAAGCAATCATACAAAATTCATTGTCGCTCCTGTTTATATTGCACTGGAATAATTGCAGTAAATGTTAGTAAAACTTGAACTTCAAACGATAGAATTTGTTGCCACAGAAATGCTCTCTAATTGTCTGTGACGTCTATAAGAAAACGTTAATTGGTCTTTTGTTCTTGGTTCTAACCGACTGTTTCCATAGAAACAAAGCTCTTAATATACACACACATAAAGTCGAGGTGTAGGGCTATTAAAACCTGGCAGTGACGGTAGCATTTCTGTGCTATGTGTTAATATGTTATAAAAGACCAATGCCACCAGCTCATATTGTGCATTCTCCTTTTAATGGGACCAAAGACATATCTAATAGATCTGTATTTTATATGCAAAAACTATACAAAACATAACATACACACTCATTCCCAAATGCTCCTCTCAGACCCACTGTAGTTCTATGGTCTCCCGTCTCAGGTGCGTCATACTGGTTATTGTGATACTTAAACATATGAACCATTGTATTAGGTACAAACAACCACTGGCAGTATACTCCAATATGTCTGCTCAATAAATGCACCAGGGAACTTTGTTCAGAAATAGCTTTAACGGAAACTTAAACTTTAAAATATCCTATGAGCCTTAGATGTAATTGTGCACCTTTGTAATAATAAACTTCTGTACCATGAAACTTGAGATTTATTTCATCCAGTGTGGTACTTTCACGGCTTAGATTTAGGAAATGTATTTAGTTATGTTTCATCACGTATTTTGGTGCGCACTGAAGAAATTGGTACTCACACTACAAAGATAAATTTGTCAACAATAACCATGTAATATACCATGTTTAAATCTTCCAAAGACTGTTTGACTGTGGCCAATGTGAAATCTGCATGTTTTAATCATGCTGAGAAAACATGACTTTGTTATCATTTCTGCTGAAGCTCCTCCCTCGGGAATCCCCCTCCCCTTAACTTTTGGAGGGAAAATTCAAATGTACACAAGACAGTTAGGCCTACAGGAGCAACAGGTTAATGTAGACTTGCTTCCATGAAACAAACTGTTAGGATCTACAAGTGTGAGATACTAACATTTAAATTTGTTGTTTCCACAGAGTCTGCAAATATGAAGGAGTGCTCTCTGCAGCTGTTGATAACACATATTATAGTTAAGGTTAGTTAGTGCTTTTGAATACCTTTCAGGAAAAAGGCAGCATTTTGAAGAACCACCAAGACACAGGTCACAGATGAACAAAGTAATGTACAACCCAAAGTACATAATCATATCGTATCACGTCTAATCCCTGTATCCACAGGCAGAGACCAGAGCTTCTTCACACTGTCCATCTCCAAACTGACTATTTGTCACTGTCCCTGTGTTTGACTCATTTAAGACAACACAGGACTGTGTAAAACTAAAAACTGTTCTTGTGCACTTATTTTACCCTAAGATCCTTTAAGGACGTTTGATATTGTGTGCTGATGTCATTCTTAAGAAAATTATATTAAAAACGGTTAATTATAATAAAGGTTCATTTTCATGATTAGGCAACAGAAGGTAAATGTACTTTTATCAACATGACAACGTTATGTTTGTGTTGTGAAAATTATATGTTTAAAGATTAAGTTTCAAGCCTAAACATGATTTTATGGCACTCAAACGCTTTTCTCATTATTTTTCCGCAAATACAGCGACATTTTTTCCCTCTCACTTGTTGACTGATCATTTCCGTACATGGGGCACTCAGGTAGTTGGAATCTTGCGTGCGCGTAATGTTACCTGACGTGCCCAACACATGTGTAAAGTATGGGCCCTGAAAGCATAAAACTGAGTGAATTGACCAAACCGAAATAGTGCCATTACCAATGCTGCTGCCCTATGGCACACTGCGTGACCATGTGGATCTAATGACCCGTGGGACTGTTTCACTTACCTAAAAGCACATAAACATAAAACACATGTCAAAGTGTCTTTCTTGGTGCATTACAAATATGTAATATGTAACAGCCTGTAACTACAGCTATATATAACTATATTATATAATAATATTAAAACATTGATACAAAGTAAAGTCAAGCCTATTGCAGGTAGAAAGTCTGTCTAAAAATATATGATAAAGGTCCGTTGGTGTGATGTTGGAAAAACTAAAGAGATAAGTTAAAATAAATAAATAATAATAACAAGAAATAACGAAATATAAGGAGAGTGGCCCATGCGCTGAGGATGCACACTGCAATTGTCTCGTGCTTTCTCGTGTTGAAGCTCCATAAATAACCCAGAAGACGATTTTCTCGCTGTTGGCTCTGCGCAGGTATTTGCGCCTCATGTATGAAATATTTGTTAGTATTTATCACATTCAGAGCCAGAGCGGAGTGGACAACAGTCACTCTTTGTCCGCGCATGCACATTCATACAACATTTATTTGTATAAAAAATTAAAAGGCCTGAATTAAAAATGAAACCAATCTGATTGAACAAAGTTTCCATTGTATTTGAGCGGTTGCAAAATATGACATTTGGGTATCCTTATCTAATATACTGTATACGGGGGCATTTTATAAACTATTAAGCATTGCACAGATTTCACCCTTTTACTCCTAAATAATTTAATGAAGATCCCTGTGCGTAAACTTAATTTTAGTCAAGAATTTTTAAAAAAGAGAAATAGCAAGGAGTATGTGTGTATCTCACTGTAAATAGTGGAGATATTAAATTGTTGTTTGGCTTGAGCTTTGTAAAGCCACAGTACTTTAATGCCTCCATCTTTACGCACGTGTAATAGTTGTGCGTAACGCCGTTAAATTATGCCACCCTACATTATCCAAAGCTCCTAAATAAATAAATATAACACGTCAATGTATATGGTTCTGTATAGGAACCTGTGGGCGCAGAGAGATTCGCGTGCGCAGCAGAAACGGACTTGCTGTGTGACAGACCTGCTGACCTCTCCGTGACCCCGAGGTCGCGCCACACACACATATAAGCACTCTGACGCATAGTCACACACGGGGCTTTAAAAACAAATAGTGCCACTGCCAGTCGATGCGATGCCCGGTATTAAACCCACACGAGACCAAGCCTATGCCTACACAATTCACTTCCGCTTTTATACACAATTAACACTGCCCACGACAATCACAACAACGAGTCTAACATCTAACAGCGATTTACGCTTCGACACAAACCTCCTCCAGAAGCAGCGCTTCTATCTGAGTAACTACACTCACGAAAAGTAACGTGGACCAGAGACCTGGACCAGAGACCTGGTACATGGAAAGGCCACATCATCCACTGTAGGCATCTAAGTTTCGGATTGTCCTTTCGCCATTTTGTTCTTTGCTACTGCAGTTTTTACACACGCACTGTGAACTGCTCAACACGCGCATATATATTTTGTAGAGCATCCTTTCCAAACTCAGAGACATAATTAGATGGTCAAACCATAAAAACACTTAAAGGTTAAAGGTCGAAAACCACAAAAACACATTTTGTTGTAATTTTCTTTCTTTCTTTTTTTTTTTTTTTTTTTAAATCAACTATTGTTTTCCGTATTCGTGCATTTACGTAAAAAATAATTTAAATATATTTACTATATATGTTAATAATATGGGTAGCTATTTTACAGTTAAATGTTTAAGGTTTTAGCATATATTAAAAAAAAAAAAAAAACTATACCTAATTTATTTGCACTTGCCCTTTAAACCCCCCACTGCACTTTTAAAATAACCAAGACACATACAGAAAATATATTATAATTGAACTACCTTTCACTCAGTGTAGGAGCCCCTATGATCCGAAATGTAAAACACATGAAATACTGTGCTGAGTTAATGCAGGTAGGATTAAATATTACACTAATGTAATAATAATTTTCTGGTTGATTTGGGGGAGCCTGGCCTCCTGCTATCGCTTTGGGCGTGGACCTGTCCCTCTCAGGATTTAATATTATCCTGAGTAACAAAGGCAATCAGGGCAAAGTACATTATTTTTAGCACGGTCCTCTCTCGGTGCACTACAATTATTATAACCTGACAATGTCAACAAACGTTCTTATATATATATTCAACTGTAATTATATATTTTTTCTTTTTTATTCAACAATTATAAATGGACATCTTTTAGCCAGCATTTCGCCTATTGTTCTGTACATGTCCTCAGACAATGTGAAATTCACAAGGAGTAAAAAATAATAATTTGACTCAGTCTGATTAGCCTATACGTCATTTATTAAACTATTGAAAAGTTTTTTGTGGTCAATAGAAATGTTCACTATAGGCTTATTTGAACTGAGGTTGAGGTTATTGCCTACATAATATTTCTGAAATATTCAAACTCTGAACCACATACTATTTTATCCTTTTAAACGGTGGTTCTGTCATAATACTTTTGTTTTCTTATTGATCTCATCAGTGTGTTTACGCCCAGCAAAGAGGCGCACAGTCATTTTCGCGCACCTCTCATTTTAGGTTATTTGTTTATTACTGAGCTGTTACAAACTTCTACTTTGGTGAAAGTGGACTCTTGTTATTTCAAAGCACCATGCCACTCACTGCAGTGTAGCTGTCTTTAAGAACATTCATGAGTTTATTTGTAATAGGCTTTTATACCCATGATGCAACAAAGGCATTTTTGGGCTATATTTTAGTGATCCAGGCGGATTTGACTTGGAGTCGCTGGTGCAGCAGTGTATAACCCAAACATGTCATTTGGACAGTGCTATATTTCCTGCCCGTTATCCTTCTGTATGAGACGGTTATTGGACTGACCTCTGACCAGGATCCTGCGGCAGTAGTCCGGGTCCACTCCCAACAGTTTGTCGTGGCCGTCTTCGCTCGAGGACGTAGGGGTGGAGGCAGAGGTGCCCGGTGTGTCCGTGGAGCTCTGCACCGGGGACCGGCTCCGGTCCGGGCACAGCGGGTTGGGTCCACAGCGGTGGCTCCCATCTCCCATCGCCGTGGTTTGGTCAAACATTTACAAGGGTGTTTGCTAATACTCTGCTCGCGCTTAACCTCGCGTGGACTGTGTCTCGTGTCTGTGTCCGTGGTCCACTATCCGCATGCCCCAAGTCTAAACAAACCTCGGTCCAGCCATGGGCCAGTGCTCACGGGTCCCACATGACGAGTCCACGGTGGCTACAGGACTCACGGAGAAACAAAGCAAAAGTTTGAGTGTGTCCGGATCGGGTCAGCGCTGAGTCCGGGGCATAGTTCTAGGCTAATCGGGTCTGAGGAGGTCTAGGGGGGCTCTCGTGGAGCTAAGGGGGGATGTGTCCGCGGGACGAGCGCGTGCACTGTGACTGATATGACTGTTCTCACACAGACCTCCGTTGCGGCCGTGAGGTGCTGAGTGTGGCTCAGATCTTAGGCGACACGAACCACTTTACCGAGAAAGGAACACCTGACGTCACTTCCTGCCCAGGCAGCACGGCCTGTGATTGGCTCGCGGAGCAGGGCACGTTTTGACAAGAGATGAGCGCGAGGCGGACAACCATCAGGCGCGAGAACATGACCCGATTTCTCGGAGATTTAGCCCGGAGCCGGTGATAGACTGAATCTCACTGTGCGCTCTGGTCCTCGTCTCGGACAGTGTGGAGAGAGTGAGTTTTGAAGCTGCGGTGTCGCAGACGAGTGCGCTTTTACGCACGAGCGTCTGCACTGTCAAAGTGAATAAATACATTCTTCACACATGATCTTTGCTAAATAGCATTTGACAATAATCATAATTAGGATACTAAGTGTAAACACAATAGAACAGCTCAACGTGTAGGTGAAGGTGCACTAATGTGTCAAAAAAACAAAAAAAAAAACAAACAAAACAAACAACAACTTTATATACTATTTGTAGTTTAAAGACACTTCAATTTGGCAGTGGTCTTCTGGCAGACTTTCGCACAAACAAGTCGAAAATAAAATGTCACAGCACTAAAAAAAAATCAACTATATGGGCCGACATGAAAGTCATCCACAAAAACATGTTAACTCAAAACCTAACCTTGGCTACAAGTGTCACTGGTCAGGTGGGACTTGGTCAGATTATACCGGGGGATAAGGGACCATGCATTCAATATTTTATGAAAAAAGAAAAATGTGACATGTAAAGAAACATTTTTGTGACACGGATTTTTATATGGATTCATGCAGATGATGCTCTTAACACCTTAACCTGAACGCATTAATAAACCAAGGGGCCTTTAAAGTTGTGCTTGTTTGACACGGGTAGGATAATATAGGCTATAACACAACAAGACTGACAACAAAGACTGTATTTATTCCACAGAAAGTAAGTGCGTGTGCAAATGAGGCAGCTTTAGAGTTACATCTGATGCCCTTCCTCAGACCTTTCATTTTATCTGCGTTTAGAATGCATTTTTATGTCCCACAGCCCCAACTTATATTTTTGGACTTGGGTTGGTTTCAAGGCTTAATACATGATATGAAATGTTGTAATAACCTAATAAATCACTCCCATGTGAATATGTGGAAACTCTTGATCTAAAACCGCCCTTTTCAAGCCAATAGCCGTTTCTGGGGCTCTAATTTTTTGCTTTTTTTAAACGGTGAGCAAAATGTGTTTTAGAAGTAGAAGCACTGAAGCAAGTATTTTAAATGCATTTGTTATCTTAAAGGAGATTAAATATAAACCCGCATCTATTTCCCCTTAATCTACAAATGAACAGGTTCCAGAATATGGATTTTTTTTTTGCGCTGTGCTAAATTTACTATAGGCCCTACATTACTGTGCCAATTCAACTCATTTTGCTCTACACTGTAAACAAAGAAGGGCCACTGTAAGCAGGTGCCAGCTTTCTCCCATTGACTTCCTTGTCAAGCTGCTACTGCCTCTGCTGCTGTTGTCACCACTGGGGCATAAATATTTGTGTTTCCTTTTGCCTTTAAGTAAAACATCACCGCAAAAAGTGAGCAGAAAGCCATTTAGCGGCAGATTATATAATTATAGTCTTGCGTCTTGTGTGCGTGTGCGTCTTGTTGTGCTCCTTGTGTCGTAATTATGGCACACCGCATCTTTTCAGCTGCTGCCTAATCTCCCGCTCGCTAAATAGAGCTTGTCAATCAAACCATACGCTGGGGCCACAGACAAGAGAGGCTGATTGCTACCACTGTCCCCCTCTCTGCCTCTCCTCTCCATCCCTCCGCATTTTAGCCTTGATTTCAGCGTTTCAGTCCAGTTGTTGATTCTGGCGCACATAATATTGGACAAACATGCCTCTTGTTTTTGTTCTCCAGTTTGGGCACGGTCTATAGTGAAAAAAAGTGAGGTTGGAAACAGGCTTGACATCTGCTAATTTAGAATAGCAGAGAATCTAAGAATAGTCGAGATTCAGGAAACTATAGTGAACAGTTATTGAGAGTAGACGTCATGTGTACAATCTATAGAGCTGCTGACAGTGTGGATGTAAACAGCCTCAGTGGAGTGCATTGAGCTGGTTCGGGGATAGTCTTCTGGTGGCACTTGTTGCGGTAATGGTGAAGATTTGTCTGTGCTTTGTCATTCACCTGGTTCCAAAGAGGTGGGGGTGTAGCTGCCAGCTGAAACAGAAACTTAACTTGTTTCTTTTTCAGATTGGGCTAATCTTGTAATAGAGCGTATTTTTTTCCTTCTGTGCTGAAAATGTTTGCTTAGTAATGCCGTTTCCTCTATTACATTCTAAGTGAACACAAAGTGATATGACTGATTATAGACTATTTAGCTTTCTGTTTCAGTGACAATGTCATTTTGACAATGGGCACCTTTTTTGCACAGTCAGTTTTGCGCCCGTCTCTGTTCAGCCTGGGGACAAAGGAGTGTACCATTCTCATTCGTGTGGATAAAACGCTGATTTAATAAAGTTTGTGTTTTTTCCCTTCATGATTTTGAGCTGTTTCCTCCCCTTCATCAGCAGCACCATTCTCACTGTCCTCTGCAGATTGCCACTGTGCTTTCATGAAAAGCGTTTGGAGCGAGGAGTGCGCACTGGTGCCGCGGCCTCGTGCGCACCGCGGCCCTGTGGAAATGAATCTGATCAATCAGATCAATCAACAGAGATTACTGTAATCCCGAGGGTCAGTGTGAGGGCAGCGGGCCACACAGAGTTCACACCTTCCTGCACAGTGAACAGCCCACGCAAATCTGCGCAGGAATGGCAAACATTTAATGCACAGCGAGGGTCGGATCATTGAACGGTAATATTTGTTAAAGAGGAGCCGACACGCGTACTGCGTTGATCACATCTTTTATGTTGCCCAGCTTCTTCGTGAAATGAACCGAGCAAGTTCATGTGCATCTTTTATGGGCTGTGGCACATTACAGCATTAGGATCTTGTTTAGCACATGTTGAATTGGACACAGCCTAAACTCTCCTGGAGCTGCGGATTAGGAACAGACTCCAATGAACTGAGCAGTGGAGAATATGACCACTGTCTCTTCGCTCAGCACGTGCTGCAAAGTGAATATTTCATAGCATTTTTTTTGCAATGGTATTATTAGCTTTAGTTTGAAGTAAAGGCCTGTATCAGATCAATTCATATTTTGTTACATATTTAAGGAAATAATTAACAGTGAACATTTGATCCAAGGCTATCCCAACACTAATTTAGTTTCTTCTATCCAACTGTTAATTTAAGTCTTTATTTATTATATAAAAACAACACTTTTTTAGAGTAATTTAATAAAATACTTTTTATGAAAACAAAAAAATGTCGCTACGTGGCACATTTTTGCTATAAACTGTTGGGCTCCTTTAAAATTCATCTGCTTTTGAGTTGTTTTTTTAAGTGTACAAACTTCAGATATTATAAACTTCAGCTGTTATGTAGCATGTGTGGTGCGTCTGTAAGACGAGTTTGAAGGCCACGGAGGAGTTGAATAAAATGACAGTTGGCCGAAAAAACATAGCTATGGTCATTTAAAAATGTGATAGATCTTAACTTTGTGCAACCAATAAATAGAAAAGTCATAAATGAATTTATAATTTATTGTTCAAACAATTACGTTAAAACAGGGCTACTCTTTAAATTAGATTAAAAGATGTGAAAATCAGTAAATAACGGCAGAGACAAAATGATGCGATATTAAAACCAGGTGACGTCCATCTCTCCTGTCTCCAGTTTGATCCCAGTACCACGTTCCCGTTCTGTCCAGCTGGAGTGACCTGGGGATGAGGCACTGACTGCGCGATGATGGGCCCAACCATGACCTGCGCCTGGACGCACACAAACACAAACAAACACAAACAGGACCATGCCCCAACCCACGGTGAGACCTATAGGCCGTGTCTCTGTTACCGCACCATCACATGTACAAAGTGCCCACGCCGTCCTCCTGCTGCTGGGGGACGGCGTCGTGCTGCTCAACTCTTCTGTGGTCGTCTCAGCTCCGTCGTCCGACTCTTGCAAACTTCGCTGGACTCCAACCGCCGCCACTGCCCTCCTGGCGCACAGAACACACCGGCCAGCACAAATCCATTAGTACACAACACTACCCCTTTAGGCCAAAGGATCTACTGCATAAACACCACTAAATAAGGTACAAAGTTCTCACACCGCAGGAAGATCTTCATCTGTCCGGCTGCTGGTGTAAAACGTCGTGGTGCGTCTTGGGTGTCTCTGTGCTGTGTAGCGGGCTTCTGGCCGCTGGCTCTGTACCTCCGCTTGCCCCCTCACGTCTCCGGTTATCCCGGCATTGTGCCGCGCCAGGCCGCAGTCCTTAGTACTTCCCCGTGTCACTGGCAGTGCCCTCTCTTCTTGTAAAGTGCTTTCGCGCCAAAGCGCAAGTGTGCAGATTGCGGGTTCAGTGATTGGGCAATGAGTCATGTAATGTGTTGTCCTGGAAACAAGAATAATTCTACTGAAACATGTAGGCCTAGAATAAAATGTACAGCATACTAAAACCTATCAAAACAGGTCAAAAACAAACACCAATAAAATTCAAAACTTGTGCCAGATCACACTTAAAACTTCTCAAATCTGTGGACAATACTGACTTCAATTATTATTTTTCTCATGGCAGTTCAATACAAATCCCACAATGATCTTATAGAAATAGCAATTCTTTTGTCAGGTATCATTTTTCACCTGCTTTAGATGTTCCTGTAGCCTTCCTCAGAAGCATCAGGTGGTGTCCTGAGGTGACTTGCAGGATGCTTTACCTGGTTTTGCCTGACAATCAGACGCCCTGTACCGACTGAATCCCATGTGTGTGGTAAGGTGTATGCTCTCTCGTCACGGTTTATGTTCCTTGGACCTCATTTGCGGATCTCGATATCCTCTCTGATCCAGTGGTGGTATCTGTTGCTTTCAGCGTGAATGACCCTGGCGTTGTTCCAGTCGAAGATGTGATTTTGTCTCTTGCAGTGGTCAGATATGGCTGATTTCAAATTTTCCTGCTCTACTTATTCTTTTATTGCTCTTATATGTCTGTTGGCCTTTTCGTTTTCCTACTTTTTTGGATGTTCTTTTTTCCATGATCCAAATGGTCTTTTGTTTCCCCTACATACGTTTTGTTTCAAACCTGGTGCACCACTCCATCCCATAGATAACATAGGATCAGTCACATACAACCTCTTCAACTCACTTGTCAAAATAATCTAACTGCTACTCGGACTCATGGATCAACATTGTAAGAACTCAAAGGAACTGACAGAGAACCTAAAGCACATCACCTTAAAAACAGATGAAATGGTCATATCCAACAACGTAGTAGCCAGACTCAACATTGCTCATAATAAACTCAGTCAGGACGAATCACTTCAGAAAAGAACCAAACCACAATAGAAGATATAATGACCCTATTGAGATTTGTAGCCACATCTATGAACTTTCAATACCAAGGAACCATATGCAAACAGAAAGAAGGATTCGCCTTGAGAGACCCACTGTCAGTGATCATAAGCCGATTTTTCATGGAAGACCAAGAACAATGAGCCATCACCACAGCACCAAAAGACTGCACAATCACACTCTGGAAAAGGTACGTTGATGACATTCTGGAAAAAATCTAAACCGGCTGCACACAACAGCTCACAGACCACCTGGACACCATGGACCATGCTGGCAGCATCAAATTCACACACACGATGAGGAATGAAACAAAGAAATAGCATTTTGGACTTAAAAATACATCACAATGATGACGGGAGCATAAAAATTAAAATATACCGCAAACTCAAACACACCGACCAATACCTGCTATGGACATCTGAACACCCAACAGAACAAACCGGGCCACCATCATCACAGAAACTCAAGACAGGGTGGAGAAGGAAACATGTATACACAACTCACTAATAGAAAAAAGACAAAAAAATAGGCACAAAACACAGAACAAAACATAAAACGGGAGAAAAAGAACACACACAATACCAAAAACCCTGCTATAGTCACACTGCCATACATCAGGGGCGGTCACAGAACACATACAGAAAGTCGTGAGGAAACACAACATCATTACACTAGCCAAATCACACAAAACTCAGATAGTTATTAGTGAAACCAAAGGACAGGACAAAGGACAACCAGAACACAAATGCAGAGTAACACATGACAGGAGGACCATTTGGAACACAGAAAAAGAAACATAAAAAAGTGTGAAAAAGAAATGGCCAAAATAGAGCAATAAAAGAACAAGCTGAGCAGGAGAATCTGAAATCGGCCATATCCGAACACTGCAAGAGACAAAACCACATCACGGACTGGACCAATACCAAGGCCATCTGTGCTGAAATCAACAGATACCACCACTGGATCAAACATGATCTGAAATTGAGGTCTAAGGAGCATAAACCGTGATGAGGGAGCATACACCTTATCACACACAGGATGCAGTGCTGGAGAAGGCTGCAGACAGTATAAAAGAATCGATAATTCTAAGCTTAAAACTGAAGACAGAATGAACCTTTACCAAATGATTGAAGGGTCACAATTGTCTCTATACTGTATTTATTTTTCTCTTTTTCGATATAAATGATTTCCTTAAATGCACCCGACTCTTGTTACTCGCATAAACTGAGACTGAGACAAAACGCCTATATTACGTACACATTTATTCTACACTGACTGAAATTAAAAAGATATTACAATAGAAAAATGTACTTTATCGATAAAGGACTGCCTTGTTTCTCTAACACACCCACGGGGACGATCTGAAACTTTGATTAATTCCTTTATTCGCTCTAGCTTTTTTATCAAGTAAAACATTCGACTAATTGTATTTTATGGACTGTGTTATATTTTGTAGAGTCAGTTTTATCAGGTTTTAAATATGATAGACTTTTAGATTTAGGGTGAATTTTTTTTTATGGGTTTGCAAGTGATTATGATGGTACTGTCAAATAACCTCCGTATTAGTATTTTAGATATTTCTACCAAATAGTGATAATGCTATATGGGGAAAATACATAGGCCTAAACAATACAGATTTTTCAGAGTCAATATATCGGTCTGTTCCTACCTTATTACGCAAAAAAGAACCATTTGGATCACGTTGTGAGTTTGCTGCAGAATATAAACAAATCTGTTTTATTTTAATGTTTACCTTGTACTGCAATAAAAAAAAAACAAAAAAAAAAAAAACATTTATTATGGCAATACATTTAGATATTGGAGAAACCTAATGAGATAAATGTTATATTATACTTCCATTACTTAACCTACATACCTCTAATAGCTTGATATTTGTGGTACAGATTTGGGTGGCCCACACTGCCACCTCATGGCACTGCTAGGAACTGACACAACCCAACCCAAAGTCAAACATACAATTTTATTCATTTTCAACATTAAAAATTCAAACCACAATCAACAAAGAACAAATAAACCACTACATTCCTATAGCATTTCAGTAGGAACACATTGAAATTTGACCATACAACCAAGAAAACATCAGAACAAATCTACATAGAAGACTTATTTTTTTTCTTAAAGATGTGTTGCAAACAAAGCCAAAGAAAAATATGTTAGGACAATCTACACAAACTCTTGGCACTTTTGAAAATTGAACAGAAAAAAATGATAAGGGATTGACCGATGTTTGTGAGAAAATGAGAGCGGTAAATGTTGAGCAAAGAGAAATATTATTACAAAATGTCAACAAAGACAACTGGCTTCAATGAAAGGCACTTTTTGTGAAGGCTTCATAAAAGACCATTTTGTTTTTTTCTTTACCAACTCTGAGCAACCTGTAAGGTCAAAGGGATATTTTTGAAAACCTCAGATTGAAAACTGTAAAAAGTTTATCATGTCACAACTTTGAGAACACATGTGAAATAAAATCAAGTAATAATTGAGTAAGAGACACTGGCCACTGCCGAAGTTTCAGAGATGTATTCAGTCTCGCCATTTCTTTACTTGCAGTGCAATATTGTTTATAATGGTGTCAAGATATATCTTTCTTCACCTGCCAGTGCTCATAAAATTCTGCCCAATCTGTGCTAGTAAACTATATTAACTTTAATTAATGCTAAAAAAATTTATTTTTATTTTAATTAATCTAGCACCAATAAAAGGCTCCTTTGGCATCATAACCTCACCAAAATGTTATCATCTAGTTTTCCAAATTTTTAAATAAATTGAAGACACACCTAACCATAATTAAATAATACTATGGTTTAGCAAGTGAGCAAACTAAAAACAGTATTGTCCTAATTCAAGCCTTCAATAGTGTCAATGATGGTCCATTTTGGACACACAATCGGACCATTAAAACTTTCCAGTGCAATGAATATGTTGTTCCTTGAAAATATACTCTAACCTTAAATGCTTGGCTACCACTTTCTAATTAAATAATAAACTACACCTTAACTAGCCTGAATAAAGCATGAACAAAGACTTAATTCATAATGAGTAAGTCGTTTATTAGCCTAATAATTATGTAGGTTTAGTAACTACTTAAATAAAGGTAATTAGGGTATTAAGCAGTTACTAAGCCTAAACCATTCCCCAAAAAAAAAAAAAAAAAGAAATGTTCATCATGAATGAAGTCTTGGACTTTATTAATGCTAAATAAAGTGTTGTTATTATACAGTGTTGCATTGCTTGTCTTTCATATATTTGAACTTGAATTATGTCAGACAGGCAGTAACAGTTAAGCTGTGTGTATGCAAAGTGTACTGCTGCCCTCTAGTGTTTGAGAAAGTAAAGCACACATTGAACTTGGGTTAGATGGGATACGGAGCTCACCAGTGACAGCCTGATCAGTCTCCCAAAGTAAATTTTTCCCATACACTTTTCAAAAAATTCTAATATTAAGAGTTCAAATGTATCGTGGAGGCTAACCAGCAATGTGCTGACTAATATCCATAACGCGGTTGTTTTAAGACCAACAAGGCAAAATGCTTTAATAAATTTGTGGTTTATAAAGGTTCAGAAACAGATTTTAAATAAAATTATATGTCTTGTGGTCATTACTTACCATGTAGCTGATTATCCCTGAACAAACTTATAATATTAGAATATTTTTAAGTCTATGATAAAAATGAATGGGAAATTTAGTTCCAGAACCGCAGAGTGGGCAGTCATTGTTGAACTCCATAATGTCCCTCAAACAGTACATTTGGTTTGAAGGTTGAAACAAATGAGTTATGCGGCCTTAAAATAGTTGAAAACAGCTTTTTAAATAGAAAGTTGTTCCACTGGTTTATGATGTTTTGATAACTATTTTTTGAGAGGAGGAGATTGTTTTTAGTCAAATCCTTGCCATTCGCTCTGTTCAGAGTCATACTCGAGCTCCACTCCGATGCATCGCACCCCCTCCAAAAGCATGGGTGTCCCGTGGCGGCTGTCTGCAATAGACAAAGAAGATAAAAAGACTGATAAAGTAACAATAAAAAAAAATGTTAAAGTTAAATAAGACAAGTACTTTGCTACACATTGTAATAACTAGACCTTAATAAATCACAAAGAAAGAAAGAAAGTTTATAAATACTTCATAAAGAATGATTCAGGCTTAGTAACTACTTAATTAAGGGATAAACCTGGATCTTTCTCAATTCACTGTACTGTACAGAGTTTGGTTGTTTTAATATATTAGATCGTGCTTGTGTTAAATTCATACACTCCACTGGCTGCAGACATATTGAATCCCTTTTTAGACCAAGAAGTCAGAGGAGTGTGGTTTTCCGTTCTATGGAGTGCAACAAAAAAACGTAATGTGTCAAAATCACGTTGGTCAGTAGTAGTCATGTTTTAGAACTTCATGACCTCAGTGGTAGAATTCTCGCCTGCCACGTGGGAGGCCCGGGTTCAATTCCCGGCCAATGCAAAATATGACATTTTCTAGCTCCAATTGTGTTTCATGTAATTCATTCTGAAAACCTACATATTTACACTTCTACAAACAATGATATATATATAAAAAAAAAAACAATCCTTAAAAATACAGCTTGTATTATAATTCTGAAAGACATTTATAATAAGGGGGCGTGACTAGAACTAGTCCAGACTAGAGCATTTACTATTCTGGGTATTGATGTTCAAATGGAAGGAAGGGTTCAGGAGTTGGAATTCTTCAAAGGAATCTTTTCCGCAGGTCAAAAGTAATAATTAGACCAAAACAAAAACACTCAAAGAAATCCAATTCCAGGAAATTACTAGAACAGACCCACTAGGAAGAAAACCCAGTGCTGGCTTGGCGATTGCCACAGGCTTCAGTTACTATAATACTTTCAGCTATTCTTTTATTAGTAGTTTGCAGTTCCATGTCTTAAGTCTAGAGCTTGTGGACATCACCTAACATTTGGTTTTCGCTTCCATGAGGCCATTTCCAGCCTGTACTGAGTTTCCTATAGTATCCAATTACTTTTACCCCCCTGAAAAAGAGGTGGCTTCATTTGAATGAGCTGCAATTCCTGTATTCTTACAATTTTGATTAATTTGGACGTGAACACACTCAAATGGCAGATGTCAGCCAATCTTTTACCTAATTATGAAGGTGTTTTATTTCATGAGAGTTACAACTCTGACAAGTCTTGGCTTATGTCTAGACGTAAAATGTCTATTGGGACACAATAAAATTTCTACTTTAGGTCAAAGTAAAAAATACCCATTGCAACAATTCATAATAAAAACATCAGGCAAAGTAAACATTTTCACTTTCTCTGTGTCTGATGTTACTTTGTGCTAAATGTAAAAAGTGATTTCAGAGTTAACTAAAATAATTCCCAGTAAAAAAAAGTTTTATTTGGGAGTATGCCTTTTTTATTTAGTATGTTTTTTTTATTGGGTGGTTGTTTTGGAAATTGTGTGTATTTCTGAATCTGGGTGAGTTTATATATATTTGGATGCATGTTTTGTATTTGAAAGTCTATTTTTTTTTTATTTGCATGCATGTGGTTAAAATTATTATTTTTTTTAATGGGAAGGTTGGAGGATGAAGTTCTGTTGTTGTTGCCTAGTATGAAAGTGGTGTGTGCGTGAATGATTGGTAGTGGTTAGATGGGCCAATGGCACAGATTGGTAGTCTTGCTTCCGTCAGTCTGCCCCAGGGCAGCGGTGGCTACAATAGTAGCTTACCATCACCAAGTGCGGAAGTGAATGAAAAATGACTATAGTGTAGTGCTTGGAGAGGCTTTAACAAGCCTGTAAAGCACATTACAAGTGTTAGGCATTAATTTACAGGGAAATCTTGAGTTTATGATTTTAAGTGGTGATCCGCATTAAATATTTGAGATGGGCTTATTAAACTAGATTTTTAGAAATGTACAGTAAAAAGTACTGTTTAAGGTAATATGGGTCAATTCACCTGGAAACTTGAGGGCCAAGAAAAATGTTTGGGCATGCCTGATCTAGAAGTTGTTGAGACGCGACTCAGCTCGAGTCCCACCCACTTTCTTCAAGAAATGCATTGGTGGTTCAGTGGTAGAATTCTCGCCTGCCACGCGGGAGGCCCGGGTTCGATTCCCGGCCAATGCAAAATAATTTTCCCCTCTCAAAACTGATTAGAAGAAAAGTATATAACGTTTTCCAGCTCCAATTGCATTTTATATAATTCATTCTAAAAACTACACATTTACACTTCTACAAAGAATATAATAATTAGATATTAATAAATACATAAATAATCCTTTGTTACAATGTAATAGTGAGCAGTTGTTGAAAAGTTCCTCTGATGAAGTAACGTAAATTTTGGACTATAAGTTGAACCCTGTGGCTTATACAAAGGTGCGGCTAATACGACAGTGCGGCTAATTTATAGAGTTTTACAGGCTAACGGCCACCGGGGGGCACTCTCTACCAGTAAATGCTAAATTGAGATAGACGTGAGCAAAGATTATGCACTGAAGAATACACTGAAGTTTTGATTTTGTGCATCATGCACCACTTAATTCCTACAATTTTTGCCATAATATGGCTGAACAGCTAAGAATAAACAGCTTTTATGAAAACGTCTGTTTAAGATGTAATATATGACTTCAAGGGATTAGAATCCTGACTCTCGATTTTGTCCCACACACTTATCAGACCAGATGTGCATTGGTGGTTCAGTGGTAGAATTCTCGCCTGCCACGCGGGAGGCCCGGGTTCGATTCCCGGCCAATGCAAATGACCTTTTTTTTCCCCAGATCTTTAGATCAAGAAAAATGATTTCTGGCACAAAATAGCAATAGCAATTCATAACAATTGAACCCTGACATAAAAGCTCTGCTGAAGAAGAAGAAGAGAGTTTTTAGGTCAGGGACCAAAGAGGAACTGAAGGCTGTACAGAAGAAGCTGAGGAGGAAAATCAGGACAAGCCAAGCCAGCCATAAGAGAAGGATGGAGCAACAGCTACAGGAGAAGAACATCCACGGGGTGTGGAGAAGTCTCAAGACTATCTCAGGCTTCAAAGCACCTCCTGCCCAGACGGAGGGGGACCTGCAGTGGTTAAATGACCTCAAATCTCGCTTCCTGAAATTTCATCAATCACCCACCCCTCCCCCCACACAGCTGCCTGCTCTCCCCTCCCAGCTGGACAATGGGGAACTCCTGTACCTCTTCACACCTCTGCCACTGCTCTTCAGCCCACCAATACACATGGACTCACCCATCCCCCCAGCCTGCCACTGTCATTTTCTACAGCCCAGGTGAGACTGGAGCTCAAGAAGATCAGACCCAGGAAGGCAGCAGGACCAGACGACATCAGCTCCAGGCTCCTTAAGTCCTGTGCACATGAACTGTGCAGAGTTATGGAGCATGTCTTCAACATGAGCTTAAAGCTGAGGGTGGTAACACAACTCTGGAAGACCTCCTGCGTGGTACCGGTGCCCAAGACGCCACAGGCCAAGGAGCTCAGCAGCTTCAGACCGGTGGCTCTAACATCTCACCTGATGAAGACACTGGAGAGACTGGTCCTTGGCCACCTCCGCTCCACCGTGAGCTCAGCGATGCAGCAGTTTGCATACCAGCCTGGCATCGGAGTGGAGGACGCCGTCATCTACCTGCTGCACCGCTCACTGTCTCACCTGGAGAACCCCGGCAGCACTGTGAGGATTCTCTTCTTTGACTTCTCCAGTGCTTTCAACACCATCCAGCCACTGCTCCTGAGGGACAAGCTGGAGACTGCTGGGGTGGACTGTGACCTGGCAGACTGGATCCTGGACTATCTCACAAACCGGCCCCAATTTGTGAGAGCCAAGAACTGCGTGTCTGATCTCATGACCTGTAGTGTGGGGGCGCCCTAGGGGACTGTCCTCGCACCCTTTCTTTTCACCCGTTGCACTGCAGACTTCAGACACAACACGGACAGCTGCATCCTGCAGAAGTTCTCTGATGACTCTGCCATCACTGGCCTCATCAAGGATGACGACGATGTGGAGTACAGAGGTCTAACACAGGACTTTGTGGACTGGTGTCAGCAGAACCACCTCATCATCAATGCAGGGAAGACCAAGGAGATGGTGGTGGACTTCCGCTGACGCCACTCTACTGCCCCCTCAGTGAACATCCAGGGAAGGGACATTGAGAGAGTGGACTCATACAAGTACCTGGGTGTTCATCTGAACAACAAGCTGGACTGGACTCACAACACAGATGCACTGTACAGGAAGGGCCAGAGCAGGCTCTATCTCCTGAGGAGACTCAGGTTTTTGGAGTGAGAGGACCACTCCTGAAGACCTTCTATGACTCTGTGGTGGCATCAGCCATCCTGTACTGTGTGGTCTGTTGGAACAGCAGCATCTCAGAGAGTGAGAGGAAGAAGCTGAACAAGGTCATCAAGAAGTCCAGCTCCGTCCTGGGCTGTCCTCTGGACTCACTGCAGGAGGTGGGGGACAGGAGGGTCCTGGCTAAGGTCTTTTCTATGCTGGGCCATGAGTCTCACCCCCTGCAGGACGCTCTGTCTGCCCTGAAGAGCAGCTTCAGAGACAGACTGATTCACCCTCGCTGTGTGAAGGAGAGGTTTCGCAGGTCTTTCCTTCCTGCTGCTGTCAGACTGTACAATGAGCACTGTTAACACTGAACATGTGTCATTCAACCATGCCTATGTGCAATATTCAAGTCACTTTACGGAGATGTTACATTAGAGTCTATTTTTAGTTTATTTTTAAGTCTATTTTTTTTTTTATTATTTTAAGATATTTATCTATCTTCTTGTTTTATTGCATTACCATTTTCCTTCTGTTCTTTAACTGTGTGGTGCAATATTGGAATTTCCCCACTGTGGGACTAATAAAGGCATTTCTTATGTTGAGTTTTCTAAAACCTGGTAAAGAATTCTATCTGGGTTTTAGTGGCTAGATAAGCAGGCCAAATCATATTCTCTGATCATGACCAGATACAACTCAAAAACGCTTTGCAACTATATCGAGTCTCAGTCTGGGGCTAGAAGCACTACTGTGCGCATTCAACCCTTCCATGAACTGAACATGAAAGCATTGGTGGTTCAGTGGTAGAATTCTCGCCTGCCACGCGGGAGGCCCGGGTTCGATTCCCGGCCAATGCAAAAAATGTTTTAATCATACATTTTGAACCACCTCTGCATTACGCTTCACACTTTCAAATGCTCCGAAAACTACTTTTTAACATATTTTAACTGAATGGTTTAGACTAGTATACCCTCACTTAGTAGTGCTGTTGCTCTGCTCAAAACTTTGCTCCTTCCCCCTTTCCTTCAGTTCACTGGCTCTTCACTCCGCCCTCCCACTGAACTATGCCATGTGGCAACATTTCACAAAACTCTGTTATTGAGCTGGTCCTTTAGTTCTAGTACGAATCGTTTGTTTCTCACAAAGGTTCAACCAACTCACTCCACACTGTTGAGTTTAATGAAACGCAGGCAAAACTTATGACCTGAAACAATGATTTGGTTATTGATGCTATGAGATGAAACTGCAATTGTAAGCATATGTTTTTACCCTAATCTACAAATCATTTACAGTTCACAGAAATATGCTTGACGTCCTGAAGTAACGGGAGCCCCTTTCACTTTTGACCTGCCCATAACTTAGCTATCAATGCATTGGTGGTTCAGTGGTAGAATTCTCGCCTGCCACGCGGGAGGCCCGGGTTCGATTCCCGGCCAATGCAAACTTAATTTTTCCCCTGTCAAAAGTTATTAGTAGGGAAGTATATCACTTTTTTTCAGCAATCAAAACAAGACATTTAATATCACATCTATATGAACTGCCAGTCCAATGTTTGATATAAAAATCCTGCAAGGATCTGGACCTGTTTGTGGAAGAATAATGTGTGGCTTGTTTTAATTTACAATAAGATTTAGTAATTTCAATAAAATTTAACCCAACATGTATTGTTGAAAATAAATAAATAATTTTATTAACTATTTACTAATTCTTAATAACATAAGAGCACATGGTGCGGTGTAAAACTGTATAGTCAAGAATTATATTAATAATATTAACATTCTATTCAATATGACTTTTTTTTAGCACAATTCTAGTCAAAAGGGGGCCTTTTCTATACCATAGACAAGGAATTCTATGAAGACGGTTAAATGATAAAATGGCTGGTGATTCAACAGTAGTCGTAATATCCCTGTATATAAACAACAGCCTGTCAAGAGTTAATCTCACATAGTGCAAAGTCACAAACATCTGCACAGATGTTGAGACTGGGCTCCAGAACTAAAAAACTGAATCCAAACCACGATTGAAATAATCACATGAGCTCATCCAACACTATTTACACACAGCAGTTTGGACCACACAGTGCCCATCTGTCAACATCCAAATCTGTCAGTGATACTGATTTAGCCAAAACACTGCAGAAATATAATACAGTGTACAGGATTTTTTTTTTTGCTAGTGAGTTATTTATCTTTTTTGTCAAACATATTTAAGACATACATCACAATCATATTTACATTGAATGCTAAGAAAAATAAATACCTCATGGCCCATCTTTATTTTTATTTTAAACTATATTCTACCAACAACAATGGGGCATTCAAGGTGAGCTAATAAAACTATGTGGTGAAATGCTACAGCCTGTAGATGGCAGCACAAGACTACATGTTAGAACACAAGAAAACAAAAGGCTCAAAATTATGGAGACAAATAAGCATGTAATACTGACTTATTTTATTTGTGGTGCCAGATTAAACAGTTGCTTGAATTACTACCTGACAACTATTTATTTTACTGTACAAAAAAATTGGACAATGTCAAAGGCCTAAAAATATGTGGCTATTAGAATTAATAACTTGTATAAGCTCTAATTATAAGCTTTAATTACACATTTAATGGCCATAATATCACGTACTGGAAATTAAATAAATAGAAAAATATTCAACATATTCAGAACATTATTTTGAGTAACTGTATTTCAGTGTAAAGATCATTTCTGATCTTTACTTCTATTTGTGTGCCTTGCTATGGATTTTGAAAGCTAAGTTTACTGGTAAATATCGGTAATCGGACACAGAAGCAAACCAAATATATTCCAAATGCACAATTTAGTAAAAAAAAAGGAACTCCCAATAAATGCATAGCAGAATGAAACAGTTTAGTAGTTATTTACTACCCCACACTAATACAAATAAAATGTACACTTGATAATTTAGCCCCCAAAAATATTTTCCCATCTATCATTTATTGAACGATAAGTCAATAATATTAATTACAGTAATAGGCTTATGTACAAAGTGGAGTGTTGTGCTCCTTACCCATCACTCTGGCGTGAACTTTGACCTTGATGCACACATCTTCATTGGTCTCACTGAGCAGCAGCACTTCCTCACACAAAACGCCCTCCTGTTGTGCCATGTACTCGCAGGTCACCCGAAGACCCCCTGCCCCAAACACAAAACAACAACCCCAAGTGAGGCATGGTTTATTATTGAACTGCGTGACCTGGAATATAATCAGCTGTTAGATCAACACAAGATCAACACAGCAGACATGTGAGTACAGCTGACTGATAAGCAAACAGACTTTTATTACACAAGAGGAGCTTCAATGGGGGATATTAAGGCTGTGCTTGAAGCCATACATTCAATAACACGATTTAGATTTAGTCTGGCACAAAGTGGACACTGATGTCATCTTTAGAGCACTGACTAAGCAAATAACATTTTTACATAAATTATAATTTCCTTCCGTTTTGCCTTTTCAATGCAACCCGGCAAAATTGAGCATTCTCGTATGTTGTTATTGGATTTATAATTTGATACACATTTTTCTCCTATGCCAGATGCCCTTGCTGATATCCTTTCCAATAAAGATAAGTCTCAGTAGATATAGATTGTAAAAACAGCTCTTTTTATCATCAAGTGTTTTTATTGTTCACGAACCAGGAAAGAATACTGTTAACATGCAACTTGTTAGCATCAGCATCATGCAGCATCATGGTAAACCTCCGGTCTGGTCCATGGAAGATGTGAAAATAACTTATAAACTAATTGTGGTGAATATTAATTAGAAATGCGTTAGAAAAATTAGGAATATATTTTGACCAATGCAAAGAATTTAAAATCAACTACTTTTTTTTTTTTACGTTTTAAGACATTAAATACAGTTGTATCTTATACAGTGTCTTTAATCTGGGGCCATAAAAGAGAAAACTCAAATGGAAAGTGACAGTGCAAAAATACAGTACCAGGCCACTGGAGCTGAATATAGAAGTCGTTTGAGACTTGATGTCTAAAACTGTGACCATGGACTGATTAGGTTCCACATTGATGCCCTGATTCAGTTAAAACTATTAGCTTCATGTTTAAATGAGGGTTAAATATAAATTTGGCTGTTTCAAGAGTGGCCTACAACCTAGAGACTACGTAGACAGGGACAGAGGAATTTGTAAATTACAACTAATAAGCAACAGACTTTAAGGCTGTGAATATTTAAATATCATAAATTGGATAAAACAAACATGATTTGTAGCAATGTCTACAGACAGATGAGAAAAAAAAAACATTTAATAAAAATAGTGAACATTACATAAGAGGGGAAAATAGTAAAGTCAGACAAGGTCAACAACTGTAAGCTCCAAAATAAGCATAGTAAGCACAGAATTCAGTGATTTGGCAAAAAGTGATATTTTTATGTGTTTACATGAATAAATGGAGTTAATATGATCGACTAAGGTTCAGGAGCAGGACCACGCCTCAACATCTTACTGTTCTGCTCCAGTGAACCACAGCTCACCTCAACCACAACTCTAATTAAAGTTGCTGGTGGCGATAAAGGCCCTCGCCGCCTCCAGGGACTGCGGGGTACATGCCACAATAAAGTTCTTGCCTCTTGTCCCTGCCTACACCCAGCTCCTCTCAAAATCAGTGTAAATGTGTTACTAATCCATTCATTCCAATGAGACAATTTCTGACATTGCACACCTGCAAGGTTGAAGATACAGGTATATTGTCACTGAGTTTTAGTTCCGTATGATGTGAGGAATATGCGTACCAAAATTCAGTGGTCTATGACAGGTATTTTTTTCATCACAGTTAACCAAAACCTATGTATTTCTATGACAAATGTAAGTATGTCTTCACTGGCTTTTTTGTTCAATATCATGAGAAGGATGTCTGTAGCAAATTTCAAATGTCATGTTCAAGGGGGCGCTGTGGAGCAGGTTGTATGTTTTCTTAGGCTCCATATTCCGCCTAATATGGCTGACTTCCTGTAGGGTTTAGTGTGGGGATTTTCTTTGGCTTGACATGGTCTATGTCTTTACCAAGACATCCAATTACAAAGTCAGGGTCATCCCCTATACCAGTAATATATTTAGAATTTTGAGAGGCCACTGAGCCATTTTTAAATATTTTTAAATTTATTTAATTCTTGTTTGGAAGAGCTTGTTTTGTAGGCAGTGGTTGTATCAGTATAACACAAATATTTTGGTTGTAACAATGCACAGTTGCCGAAATTCCATGTATTTCAATGGCGCATTTTTGGTATTGCCACGGTAACACAATCACAGAGCGAGGTATGTCCTCGTTTGTGAGGGCACTACTGGCCATTTCTTAATATTTTTCATGCAGACTTCAAATTACCAAATTTTTCATCAATGTTACATTTGGGTCAAATTAATTTGACTTTTCCTTAGTATTCATTGGGTCAAAATTGAGGTAGAAAAGCATAGAATAATAATAATGTCTTTGATATAGAAAACTGATGGTTGAAAAAAAATCCAATAGCTAGTCATGTGACTTTATCACAAATAAGGCCTGTGTACATTTTTTCAGAACTCAGTAACAATTTTTTCTTTTATGAATTTTTTAAAATTAAAATTTAAGTGGGCACTAGAGAGACATTTTCCTAGATAGAGGCTCGATTTGCATGTCATTGTGTTCAACTCACAGATCTACATGCGCACTTTATTGGGAACATTCAAATCCGCTAACACTTGCGAAAGACAGAATTTTTTTTTTTTTAATTCTGAATTTTGCCATTTTGCTGACCGTTCATCACAACCACGCCCAACTTCATATAAAAAAATAGAATTGATCATTTTTATCAATTTTTTTTGTTTCTTTTAGCTAAATTTGAGGTGTTTTCGATGAAAACTGTTCGAGGGGATGATGTGCACTTTTGTCTGGGTTTGTTACTGAGCTATCTTTCAATATTTTTTCTTGAGATTTTCACTCAGAATTTGAAGTAAAAAAGTTCAAATTTTTGATACCGGTCCCTGCCATGTCTGGGCTTGTTTACTGCCTGATTTTTGGGTCTCAAGGCACACTTTTAATAAGTCCCTCCCAAGACGACTCTTGGCTCGGGCCTTATTACCCAGAAGGTCTATTTATAAAGGTCTATCCTGATAATGTCTGTCTCTCAACTCCTCCCTCTCACCCCATGTCTCCTGTTTGTCTTCAGCTGTAAGACATCACCATTTACAGTCCTGAATCCGCTGGGCCGACCACCTGAGACAGAGCCCCCATCCCGAGTCTCTACCCATCAACCCCAGCTACCACATCTATCCATATCATCCATCAATAAATATCTTTATTGTATACTATTGTAGTGGTGTGGTCCTAGCTAGTGAAAATAAACTGGCCTTACCATCAGGCAGAGGTGTGAGGTTTGTGATCCGCAGATGAGGGCTCGGGACAGGGGCGGGGCATACATCTTTCCCCAAAGCTGGAACCTCCGGCAATGTGAAGATGATTTCATATTTATGCTGCGTCTTTAAGAAACCAACCTGCACATAAAAAACAGTCTGGGTTAAAACAAATCAATTACATAATATTATTTCCACCTGGCTAATATTTGTTTCTTGGACTATTCCATCTTTATTCATTACTTTGAATGTTTCACAGTATGGCATTAAATTGTTGTCTCCATGGGGACGAGCAGGCGACACCACTAGGCCAAGGTACAAGTCAGATCTGGGGAAGTCAGATAAATTCCACACTGTGAAACATTCCATGTCAAGCGTCTCCAAGGGCAAGACAAAACAGGTGACGGAACAGTATTACACAGGATATTAAAGAACACACATGAATGAATGTGTGTGATTAATGTCATTTAACAGAAGAAAAGCTTAACTTAAAATGTGCAGGATTTCTGCCTGTGATGCAACAATTCTAGGAAAATTCAAACCACTGAAAGTGTGTTGTGAAGGCTCAGGGGCTGTGGACTTACTGCACAAAATTCATCAAATCAGGGTCAATTAAGCAAAAAAAAAAAAATCTCTAAGTATGTTTTTGATGAGGAAACAATGTTAAAAGCTCACCAACTTTCTGTTTTTCCATACACATCAAACATAATTAAATAAGAATCCATGTTATTCACTTCACCTGACAGAGGTAGTGATACAAATTGTGTTTAAAGGTCTTTTAAACTTTGTAAACTCAAACCGCGGGAAAGGGATTTTCAAAGGGACTAATGAAAGGAGAGAGATTTAAATTAAGGGAAAAGAAAGCATTACTTTGCTCTGCCCAAGACAAGTTCACAGACTAATAAACAAAGAAGTACTTATAAGCTGCTCTAATAAATAATACCCATGAGTGCAACATACACCATAGGGCTCCTGTGTGTACTTATAGCTCAATATGATCACAGGTTCAAAGCCTGGAGAAACTGTGGAGGAACAGATTTAGCTTAGCACATACCGATGTAAAAATGTAAACGGTAGTGAAGCTGAAACAATTCAAGTCACTCTTGTGTAGAAAAATGACAAGTCCTTTATTGAAACATGGACCAGCCTACACACCTGAGTGTCTTTGTCAGAGCTTAGAAGTAAAATGGAGAAATTGTGCACAACATTTTAAAGCTGCATAACCCGATTTTCAAACCACAAATGGAGGAAATAGGTATTCTCACTAGTCTTACTAGTTAATAGGTCTCGCAAATCACTGGGCACATAAGAACAGGTTTTTCATACAACAAAGTGAAACAAGGGGAGACTGTCAAAATGCAGTCAATCTTAGTGCTGCTAGGGCTCTGCAATTAAGAAAATACTTCAGAGACGCAGAAAAAGTGCTGCTTTTACAATATACAATATAATTTACACATTCACAAGAATAAAGAGCCCCAGCTTTAAGCTTTAAGCATATGTTTATACAATCAAACCAGCAGAGTTTTGCAGACACGGTAAAGTTAATAACAACTAGCATGCTAACAACACACCAGACTAGTTACTCGGACTAGTTACTCGGACAATACAAATGTTGTATAATTAGATGCAGACTCATTTCGACCCCAATAATAACTTTTACAATATATTTGTACTGGGGCAAAAGATATTTGACTTTATTACACAAAAAATAGCTCTGGCCCCTTTAAATTGTGATGTTTCTTCTCACAATAATTTTAACAACATTTGACATTGTGACATCCCAAACTCTAAGTGTAGTGCTAGTGTGTAGCACTCTTTCCCTCTCTGGTGCAGGGAGCAGTCTCGTAGTAGCAGTAGCTGTAGGGGCTGTAAGATTATAGTCTCTACTGCTTTTCCCCAGTCTCCTGTTTTTATCCGTCTCTTCTCTATCCTCTCCCTGCCTTTGTGATTATGTGCTCATGAATTTTTCTCTTTGTTAAAACCTCTATGCTCTGCTACACCTAGACTTCCTTTGTGTCATTGTTATTTTCCTCCGAATTTACAGCGGCAAAAATAATAAAGATGAACAAATCAGAACAAGTTTATGTCACTGCATAATTATTCCATCCATCCATCCATTTTCTTCCGCTTATCCGGGGCCGGGTCGCGGGGGCAGCAGTCTAAGCAGGGACTCCCAGACTTCCCTCATCATAATTATTACTTTTATGTAAACTTGATCCAGATGCCCAGCCAACTTTTACATTTACCCGAATTGGGACTTCGGTTGACTTAAGGATTTGATTGAATTACTTGGTAATACTTTACTACACCTAACTAATAACTACACCTTTAACAGGCTTAATAAAGCACAAACAAAGACTTCATAATGAACAAAGATATAAAATGAAGGGTTTAGGTTCAGAGTAAAATTAATGAGGTAGTTTCAAAGCCAGAATCATTCTTAATAAACTATTTGTTCATTATGCATTATGCCTTTGCTCATGTTTTATTGAGCTAATTAAAGAGTACTTATTATGCAGTGGTACCATTTATTTCAATGGATTTCACCACCACCGATAAGTCAACTAGTCAAACTTTTATTTGCCTTGGAGATTTTTTTTCATTATATTTCCACCAGACTAAATATGACAGCTAATACATTTGATTTATTTAAGCACAAATGTTTACTCTTCTTGTACAACTTTAACCACAATTAATCTGATTGGTTGTTGCAGTCATGTGACCTTAAGCAATAAATAAAACTATTATATCACTCATCATCACTATTGCCTTTCATTCCTGGATATTAAAAGTTGCTGGAGGTTGGAAATCCCCATACTTTTAATGCACATTCATTCACTTCACACAAATCATGATGTCATCTATGTGTAACTCTTCGGATACGCCCATAAAAGTTCCTCCAAAACAATAGCGCTATTATTTCACTGCACAACAAAATGTCACATATTTTATCAGGACAAGACAATTCCAACATTTAAACCAGAGCCTTGGACCAAAGCTTTTGATACACTACAAACAAGAATAATGTACATGGTAATACCGAGTGAAGAACATTGGTTTTGTATCAATTGCTATCAAAAGCCAATTTATGTAACTAAGAAGATTCACAATTTGGCTTTAATTTAGTAAGACAATGTAATATAATGATGATTTTTACTACCAACTACAACTCATGCTACATGTTAAGGCCTAGCTGCAGACACTTTGGAGATGGTGACATATTCATTAAAAAAAAAAAAACACAAAAAAAACCTACTCCAAATCCTGCAAAGTAGTAGATTTGCAATTTAAGAAAGAAAAAAAAATAATAGACCAATTTAGTAATATAAAACTAGTACCTAGCTGAAAACATATCACCATTTTAACACCACTTGAACTTAAACAAACAATGAATGTTACTTCTTGATCTGATTTGTTACTTTAACCTGTCACATTAATTTATCCAAAGCTCCTCTACTGTTTCACTGCTGATAAATAAACACGTGTTTAACACAAGCAAGAGCTGTGATAGTAACAGAATACGTGTTATGTATTCCACCTTGCCAGTTTTAAAGCCTGAAAAATCACTGTAAATGTATAAAATGATATATTGCATTAAGAACAGTACTATTCCACAGAAGTACTATAGAAACCGCAATTAATCTTAATTAATCTCAATGAACTAGTGTCACGGCACTAAAATCTCAAACTTGATTCTGATACTAAGGAATATACTTGATACCACAATGATAATGAGAAAAGGTTTCTTTAGACAATAGAATGTGACTTTAACCATTAAATCATAGTACTTTCTTTTATATTACCACGCAGTCTTATATCTGTGTAATCCCTCAGTCATCCAGGTATGTGCCATAATGGTCCATGGGCATATACTAGTCTATGTGGTCTTATATATGTTCTGATACAGCTCAAGACCATTCTAAAGATGTTCAGGAAGGTTACTGTATAGCTCTTTTTGTTTACCATTTAACATTGTTTTAGCTAATGCATCTTTATGGTTGTTTTGAACTTTAGCAACAAAAATGCCAGATTTTTCATGTAATATTGATGTTCAGTCCCAAACTCTATTTAAAACTAGTTTTGAAGCTTGAATTTCAAAATGTAAATCTTGCTGTGTGCGGATACCATTCCAACCCACACATCTCAACCCCCCTTAAAAAACACCAACCATCCCTTCTGTCCATCTGGCTGCACTAATGAAACTAGGTCATTTAAAATAGAAGATTTAAGAATTAAAATAAATGTTCTTACCGAGTACTTTAGTCGTGACTTTGCTCATGTAGACTCAAAAGGCTTTAGCAACAACAAGCTTAAAGAAAGCGCGGCACTTAGGAGTTGAACTTTATCCTATAGACCATTTTACTACTAGGCAATAATATCTACACAAGACAAGAAGGCAGCAATTCTTTTAAAGCCCTTTTTCCATGTATTTGAGCACACTTTGTCAACCCTTATGCATTTCAAGCACTTAATTATTCAAATGAATTTATAAGACAAGTGAGGAATAACTATGGACCATTGCAAACCATTGCAAACCATTTCTGTTTTTCATGTTTTATGACAAAATCAGATCAATCTTCTTTAAGAGGTGTATTATCTATTATATCACTGATGCAAATTTTAGACCATATTGCCACACCTTATAATGTGAACACACCCTTTCAAAAGAATTTAGTTATGAAAAAGAACAAAACAAACTACTTCTTTTAAGCCTTAGTTAGTTTTCAATAACCTCCTAGACTCATAAGAAACACAAACAATATTGTAGGTTAAAAAAAACACAGCTTCTATCTCCAGTCCCTCTGAAAGCAAAGAAAAGGGCAGGCCACTTGAATAGTACTTGACTTCACTTTAAAGCCTCTTGAACCAACCTGAATGACCGCCAAGTATTTCTGAAGTACACTTGCAATAAAAGACATCTCAACATGAGCAACTAAACTGTTAGCATTTTTGGGATTTTTGGTCTGATATAGAAAATATTGCCCATATTTTTCTGCACTGCCCCAATACTAATATTATTCCCAGTTTGTCCCAAGTGCAAGAAAAAAAAAAATCCATATTGGACCATCCGTAGTACAGTGAAACTAGAATTAGATGATGGTTCAAAGCCATAACAACTAGAGCATTGTAATGTGTCACCAGTGGTCGGACTTCAAAATAGCTGCTATTGTTAACTTCATAAACATCGTTGATGCATAAAGACCCTGTACCAGATTTTTTCCCCACATATTTGAGTAAAATTTGTGTTGCCGCAGCACAGATATATTGTATAAGCATCTGTTGAGGTCAAAATATGTTCGCTATGTGCTGTCTGCATCGAATTATGTTAAGTGTTTTACTGTCAGATAATCATAATGTTCATGTCATGCTAGTTGTTGTTAGCTTTACCGTGACTGCAAAAATGCTCTTTGGTCTCTGAAACTTGTAAAAAGCAATTATATATTCACCATGGTGAATAATTAGGAATGCCTAGAGTAAGTGAGGAATAACTTTGGAAGACTGCAAAACGTTTAAATTTAACAAATTCTGTTTTTTTCCTTTTCAAGACAGTAAAAATCTGGTACAGCACCTTTAATTTCATAAAATCAACACTTAAGGTTTATTTTCTTTATATTCTATGTACCTGAACTCAGAAGGCTGCAAGTGCGTGGGGAATTGCTGATCTTCCCTTATGAGTTTATTGCCCATAGCAGAGGTTAGCTTGCTGTGAGATATGATTTGAAGATTGTTACTGGAGCGATGCCTGTTATGTAACCGGATAAACTGGATTCAGAATTATGTTAACAAATAAAATGGAATGTCAGTGTTATCATCAAATAGACAATATATCGTACAATAAATCAGTTAAAAATAGGTCGTAACATCTATTCCTGGGAATATAGGCTAAATAATGTTAAGATTATGTGAGCAACAATGCAAAATCCCCAAGTTTGGACAAGTGAAAAAATCCCCAAGTCGGAGTAATAATGTCATCATCTTTACACAGGTCAAATAACATTCATTGTGTAATAATATAGTTTTCATTATTAGGCAATTATTCTGGTTCTATAAGTATAATTTACTTCACTAGACTTCATGATATTACTTGGAGTATTGCATAATGGACACTGCTCACCTCTGTTACGGCAACGGCACTGGCATGTTTTTGTTTTTCCTAACTTCAAATTGTTGATTTACTCATTTAATTTTGCCAAAAAACTGACTATCACGTATATTATGTCCAAATGTATCCTGTATATTATTTCACATGGTTCTCAAGACACTTACCTACACCAGGAAGACTACTTAGCCTAAGGGATAATGGTAAAAACAAAACTACTACAAATAATATATCACAATTGCATCATATTTGATGTTCATTCAGAAGATTCTGTCTTCTCAGACCTTGAGGAAACAATTTGTAAAAAAAAGTTCAAAGTAAAATATTGCAATATCCCAGTCTTACATGTTTATTGAGTTTTCCTAATCTCTAAATCAGCAAGAATCAGCTCCAGGCACTTGCGGCATCACAGAAACATCTCAGCTGTTATTATAAGCATATTAACTCCTTTTGACAGAGCGGAAGACATGGTTTGAGATTAAAGCTTGAGACACACTACACCACTTTCCCAGTGGGGAGAGATTTAGAACGTTGTAGAGGGTTCATGACTGGAGTCTGACTGACTACAGAGAGGCTGAGGGTCCACACTAGTCATGTCATGATAGCGAATTTTGATGTTATATATTGCTGAAGAAATTATAAATGATAATATTGAAACTAATCTACACCACTGACACAAAAACCCAAGAGCAGATTTAAACCAGAAACAAAAAAACTGCAAAAAACACTTTTGTAGTTTGCGTACGTAATGAGTCATAGAGGTTATTCATTCAATCTTTTGTGGCTCAAATCTTATCTAATAACCAAAAAATAACAACGAAATTCCCACTAGTACAAACAAAATGTACACATAACACATACTGATCCATCCATCCATTTTCTTCCGCTTATCCGGGGCCGGGTCGCGGGGGCAGCAGTCTAAGCAGGGACTCCCAGACTTCCCTCACCCCGGACACGTCCTCCAGCTCCTCCGGTGGGACCCCAAGGCGTTCCCAGGCCAGCCGAGAGACATAGTCCCTCCAGCGTGTCCTGGGTCTTCCCCGGGGCCTCCTCCCGGTGGGACATGCCCAGAACACCTCCCTAGGGAGGCGTCCAGGAGGCATCCTGAGCAGATGCCCGAGCCACCTCAGCTGGTTCCTCTCAACGTGTAGGAGCAGCGGCTCTACTCCGAGCTCCTCCCGTGTGACCGAGCTCCTTACCCTATCCCTAAGGGTGCGCCCGGCCACTCTGCGGAGGAAACCCATTTCAGCCGCTTGTATCCGCGATCTTGTCCTTTCGGTCATTGCCCAAAGCTCATGACCATAGGTGAGGGTAGGAACGTAGATTGACCGGTAAATCGAGAGCTTCGCCTTCCGGCTCAGCTCCTTCTTTACCACAACGGACCGATACAGCGACCGCATCACAGCAGACGCTGCACCGATCCGCCTGTCAATCTCACGCTCCATCCTTCCCTCACTCGTGAACAAGACCCCGAGATACTTGAACTCCTCCACTTGGGGCAGAGACTCACCACCCACCCGGAGAGAGCAAACCACCTTTTTCCGGTCGAGAACCATGGCCTCGGATTTGGAGGAGCTGATTCTCATCCCAGCCGCTTCACACTCGGCTGCAAACCGCCCCAGTGCCTGCTGCAGGTCCTGGCTCGAAGAAGCCATCAGGACAACATCATCTGCAAACAGCAGAGATGAAATCCTGTGGTTCCCAAACCAGGCCCCCTCCGGCCCCTGGCTGCGCCTAGAAATTCTGTCCATAAATATAATGAACAGAACCGGTGACAAAGGGCAGCCCTGGCGGAGTCCAACATGCACTGGGAACAGGTCTGACTTACTGCCGGCAATGCGAACACAGCTCCTGCTCCGGTCATACAGGGACCGGACAGCCCTTAGCAAAGAGCCCCGGACCCCATACTCCCAGAGCACCCCCCAAAGGACACCACGAGGGACACGGTCGAATGCCTTCTCCAGATCCACAAAACACATGTGGACTGGTTGGGCATACTCCCATGAACCCTCGAGGACCCGATGGAGAGTATAGAGCTGGTCCAGTGTTCCACGACCAGGGCGAAAACCACACTGCTCCTCCTGAATCCGAGGTTCGACTATCGGTCGGATTCTCCTCTCCAGCACCCTGGAATAGACCTTACCGGGAAGGCTGAGGAGTGTGATTCCCCTGTAATTGGAACACACCCTCCGGTCCCCCTTCTTATACAGAGGGACCACCACCCCGGTCTGCCATTCCACAGGTACTGTCCCCGACCGCCACGCGATGTTGCAGAGACGTGTCAGCCAAGACAGTCCCACAACATCCAGAGACTTGAGGTACTCAGGACGGATCTCATCCACCCCCGGAGCCTTGCCACCGAGGAGCTTGCCAACCACCTCAGTGACTTCAGCCAGGGTGATGGACGAGTCCGCCCCTGGGTCCCCAGTTTCTGCTTCCTCCTCGGAAGACGTGACAGTGGGATTGAGGAGATCCTCAAAGTATTCCTTCCACCGCCCGACAACATCCCCAGTCGAGGTCAGCAGCTCTCCACCCGCACTGTAAACAGTGTTGGTGAAGCACTGCTTTCCCCTCCTGAGGCGTCGGACGGTTTGCCAGAATCTCTTTGAGGCCATCCGATAGTCCTCCTCCATGGCCTCCCCGAACTCCTCCCAACCCCGAGTTTTTGCCTCTGTGACTGCCCGAGCCGCGGCACGCTTGGCCCGCCGGTACTCATCAGCTGCCTCAGGAGTCCCACGAGCCAACAAGGCTCGATAGGACTCCTTCTTCAGCTTGACGGCATCCCTTACTTCCGGTGTCCACCACCGGGTTCGGGGATTGCCGCCGCGACAAGCACCACAGACCTTACGACCACAGCTACGAGCAGCCGCATCAACAATAGAGGTGGAGAACATGGCCCACTCGGAGTCCATGTCTCCAACCTCCCCCGGGATCAGGGAGAAGCTCTCCCGGAGGTGGGAGTTGAAGACCCCCCTGACAGAGGGCTCCGCCAGACGTTCCCAGCAGACCCTCACAATACGCTTGGGCCTGCCAGGTCTGTCCGGCTTCCTCCTCCGCCAGCGGATCCAACTCACCACCAGGTGGTGATCAGTTGACAGCTCAGCCCCTCTCTTCACCCGAGTGTCCAAGACACGCGGTCGGAGGTCAGATGACACGACAACAAAGTCGATCATCGACCTCTGACCTAGAGTGTCCTGGTGCCATGTGCACCGATGGACACCCTTGTGCTCGAACATGGTGTTTGTTATGGACAAGCTGTGACTAGCACAGAAGTCCAATAACAAAACACCGCTCGGGTTCAGATCGGGGAGGCCGTTCCTCCCAATCACGCCCCTCCAAGTGTCACTGTCGTTACCCACATGGGCGTTGAAGTCCCCCAGGAGAACAACGGAGTCCCCGGTTGGTGCACTGTCTAGTACCCCTCCCAGGGACTCCAAGAAGGCCGGGTACTCTGCACTGCTGTTTGGCCCGTAGGCCGACACAACAGTGAGAGACCTGTCCCCGACCCGAAGGCGCAGGGACGCGACCCTCTCGTTCACCGGAGTGAACCCCAACACGCAGCGGCTGAGCTGTGGGGCAATGAGCAAGCCCACACCAGCTCGCCGCCGCTCCCCGCGGGCAACGCCAGAGAAATGGAGAGTCCAACCCCTCTCAAGAAGTTGGGTTCCAGAGCCCAAGCTGTGCGTGGAGGTGAGGCCGACTATATCTAGCCGGTAACGCTCAACCTCCCGCACAAGCTCAGGCTCCTTCCCCCCCAGCGAGGTGACATTCCATGTCCCCAGAGCTAGTCTCCATGTCCGGAGATCCGGTCGTCGAGGTCCCCGCCTTCGACTGCTACCCGGATCTCAAAAAATATTGTTCCATCTGTATTGAACAATGAGTCGATATTTTAATTAACGTGACAGGCCTACTCCACGCTTAACAACTGTCATGAGAGAGCACACACTACACCACCGTGACAACTGGAGATAATTGTACTTTGTATGGTAAAAGTTAATAATCCACAAAAAACATTATATAAGGCTATAATGATTATACAGAAAATTGCAATGCTTCATCTAGGCTAATGTTACCTTGCTGTAGGTTGCTGCTGAATGACTTCTACAACCAGAGAGAAGTCTATACCCCTTAACTGAGCAATGTAATAAACTATTGTATTGGCTGAAACATTTGATATAGCCTGGGGAGACTCTGTACATTAACATAGTCCAGCTGCTTTCTCTCAAAGGATTGTATTATAAAACACAATTTAATCATATGATATTAAGCACAGGCACGACAGCCAGACTGCCACACTTCTAACTCAATTAAGATTAAAATTTTGAATGTAAATCCTTGAGGTAGTAGGTACCTTGGATAAAAGTAACCAGGTGTATTACTACAGGACTGCATAAGTTAATTAGATCTTAGGGGCAGAAAGTAAAGTGCCATAGATTTTATCAATGGGGCCAGAACTAGTAAAGTGAACTATAGCATCTTACAATAATCAAAGATATCTTTTTTTTTTTAAATTGCAAGGAGGTCATACATTTAAATTAAGTGCCAAATTTAGTTTTAAGTCCAATAATATATAATTTCATATACATTTTCTGATTTTGTCCGATTTTAGTGATCCAATCTGTCAATTTGGAAAGAATATTGATAAATAGTACTTTTGTGTTTTATAAAGCTATATCATAAGTTGCAATGTGACAAAAGATTAGCACAGTTGCCATAACAATCAACAATTCAAAACAAAAATCTTCTATCTTTTCAATAGTCCACAAAATGGCACCTATGCACACAATTGAATTGAAACCCAAATAATACATCACAGACACAACACGTCATCTACTTTTCCCCATCCACTCCTTCAGTTGGTCAGCTTGTAGCATGCTTTGAATGATTAAACCAATCACAGAGAAGTGTGAACTCTCAGAAGAAAAATAACATTTTATTTACCACTTCAGGCCCAAATAATCAAGGAGTCAAAAAAAAAAAAAAAAACATGTCATTTTTTTCCTCATATCACCGATATCAAGTCAATTTTGGGACCCACCTTGACCATGAAGTTCCCATCATCCTCTGGCATCACCATGACAACCGAGTCATGTAGTTTTTCATCAAAGTGCACATGTGAAGAGGCGTGGGCCGCATGGTGGTGAGGATGGTGGTGGTCCTCGGAAAAACGCACCCCTCCAGTTTTCGCACAACCTGAGAGAAACAAAATAGAAACTTTAGGAGAGAGTACATGTTTAAATATAAGGTAGACTAATAGTACATCCAGTGGGAGTTGTCTGTCTTGTGTCTGTCTCTTTTAAATTGTGAATCACTATGGCAACAGTCTTACTTTTTGTGGATAGAGAAAGTAGGATGTAAAAAAAAAAACCTACCACCTTTGTTACTTGCTTGCCTAGAATGTTCCAAAATATGAAAAAGATGGCATTTAACATATCCATCCCCATAAAGCCACCAGGCCAAGTCACAGATCAGATCTGTGGAAAAGCGAACAAGCTCACAGAATAAACACACGTTGTTCATAGTAGTTTAATTTCTATTTTTGTATTTTTATTGAAATGCCAGGTGGCCATTGGACATGTATGTTCCAATATAGCAAACAAACAACAATAATAATAGTCACGGATGCCTGAGGGATTTTTTCGGAAGGTATGCACAGCCAAGTGGGTGGGAGACTACATGCGCAGTTTAATGCACACCCATGTGCACTAGTCACATAGGCCTATTTTAATGTTTTCCCTGGCTGCCCCTCTGTTTCACTGCCCCATTTCAGTCCCCGTCGTTGCTCTTCCCTCAGCCTCTCCTCTGCTCTCAGTCTGCACACTTCCATCTTAAATCAGATGCACGGGGCTCTGGAGGTCTGATGTCCACAGCATTTTATTTAGTATTACAAAGAGCTGCTGATCAGTTTTGTGGTTTATTGAATGTTTACATCATCTTCTCACTTTACATTTAGGTTTACCAAATTGGTGCAGAGGGATTTAAATCGTTTGATTACACAAAGCGGGGTCCATGTCCTGACAGCCCTGGGCACATTTGTTACAACCAGACCGCCCAGACCAGACTGAGATGAGTGACAGTTTTGTGCTGCACAGAGAGAGGGGGGGAGCAAGAGACTCCCATAAACAAGTTGTTGACTATACACACTTGTTTTGTAGAGTTATTATCGTGCCACCCACAGGACTGGTGTCTGGGTGACACTGGTAGTGGAGGTCGCTCCGTGCTTCATAAGGCTCACCTGTACACTCACATTTAAAACAAGCCCCTGGTGGCACTGTATTTTGCATAACCAATGTCAGAAACGGGCAGATTTGAATAGTTTTCCAGCTCTGTGCTCACTAAAGAGGTGAATAATTTGGTCAGTAACCACTGCCACACTGCTCCGTTTGGATTCAATCCATGGAAATCTAAGGTACACACAGTGAGTACAGGCATACCCCCTGCAGCCATCACTGGTAATAGTAGTAGAAGTAATAGCAAGATCAGTGGGTGCAGTAATAGTAGTCTTTCTTTAGTATGTTCATGTCTTTCTTTTATTTACTTTGTATAAAAAATATGGATGAGAAGGTTTTTACATAAATTCATATTATATATATGAATTAATATGAATATGGATATAGTATACAATGTATTTTTTCCTTTCCTATTATTTTATTATTATTTTTTCCTTTCCTAAATGCCATTTGACCCTATAATTAAAAGGAGGCTTTTATTTGACCTCGCTAAAACTGCATTAGTAAGCTTAAAATCTTGAGGAAGAACAAAATCACTGATGATGAATATGACAGTATAAATTTCCTCTTTTTTTGTAAAATGTGCTGTGAAACTTCCGTCTTTCATTTGTACCATGAGACTCTCTATGGGACTTTGTTAAATACGTTTAGCCTTTCAAGCTAAACATATATTTTCCTGTAGGTTTAAAAACGCTGATGTTTCTCCTGCCTGGACCTCTTTTGTCAGTGCAAAAGAAAAGAAACTCAAGTTGCTAAAATAATTCTCAAATTCCCCAAATAATAACTCAATGACAACAAACCATTTCTCTTTTGAAACGCTTGAGGTCATTTTCCCATGGCAACAGTGAAGCAGTCGCTAAACTGCAACTTATAACTTTGAATGACACTTAATATTTTTAAATTCTCAATAAGTATTTGATTAATTGACAGTGATTTTCACATTATACAATGTGAAATACTATGGTTAAAATGTTCAAAAATGGTTGAAAATATTTTAATTCAACACAATAATCTAAATAGGCCAAAGTTAGATCATAATTTAAAAAATAATATTATTTCAGTTCAAAAGTTGATTCTAGTTCAGCTCTGAATAAGATCACTTGCCTTAAACTTTAATACGGACATTCATATCAGGGATTAGAGTAAATCTAGGTCACATTAATGAGTTCAAAGTTACGTCACATCTCCATATGTGCCGGATCATGTGAAACAGGAATAGGATGTAGCATACACACAACACTGAGCTAAAGACAAACCACTGTAATTACGTAAGTGTTTGAATACAAGGTACATAAACTAATCTGGAAATCATATATAAAATAGAAGCTAGAAATATTCCTTTCTTTGCAACCTTGAATGTTCAAACGGACCCAAATATTAGTTTTCTTATCTGTCTTACTGTGCATTGTGTACAAAATAGATTTACGTGATATGGCAATTAGACTTTAAGAAACCTACATCAAAGATCCAACAAAGGAGTGAACAAAAACAATCTTGCAACAATAGGATTCCTAGGGAACCTCATTTCAAAGGCACATACATTTCTCTAAGACAAATTGTTGTTTTTTTAATGAAACTGGACATAAACCTAATTCACCACACACAAACTTAATCTACTAAAACCTTGTATGATTATTATTTGTATTTCTTTATTTTGTGAAGAAATCTTTGGCTTGAATTGGTACAGTATAGAACACATGAATATAATCTGTGATATGGGGTTCTAATAGCTTGGCCCATACGCCTATTGTACAGTCCACTTGCTAAGTCCTTAAATGGAAAATTACATTGCAAAGTGCATAAAGAAACCTGTTATTTGTCTCTAGTTGTTATAGTAGAAAGCTTTGTACAATCAGGCTCAGTCACTGTAATTACTATCATTGAAGCTCCACTGAACTTTATAATGGTGCACTTACAAGCCAGACGAGAGAAAGGGGAGAATTTGATGTGTTTGAAACAGATAGTTCATGAATCACGGTCAAAAATGTAGCTGGTTCACTTAAACTCTCAACGCAAAAAGATACATTTTTCTACCAATGGCATATACGGTCTCAACATTCCGAAAAATATATCCTATGTTTGCTGTAATCCAGAATACACACTTCTTCAATACTCTGGTCACTGGCAAATGTCCCCGTTTTTTAAATGGGCGTCACTGACAATTAGATTAGCCAGTCAGGGACATGCACGGTTCATTGTATCAGAAAAAAAATATATCACAGGGGCAGATTTCTGTAGAATCAATGAATGAAGCAATAAACTCTGTTAATCTGAGGTGAGAGATTTGTAAATCACAGATGAACAATGAGCTCCTTCGTTTCACATGTCACTGAGAAAAACAGATCTGATTGTATGATCAGGTTTGATCGGGGTTGAGCGGCAATGAAGGGCATGGGGACCAGACTGGTATCAACACAGTAATCAACATCACAGCAGAAACAAATATATTTATATTCTAACAATACCAATAATTTCCATCTGAAAGATTTTTTAAATGAAAATATTTAAAAAAGTGAATTTGACGAGTATTAACTACTAGTATTACTATTACTAGTATTAAGGCATATACTTTGTGTTTTAATATAACTGAATTTACTGTGTCACAAAACATAATAAAATAACAATATATATTTCACAGTACTAAACAGACACTATCACGCTATCTTCCAATATGTGCCAACCTAATTAGTATAAATATTTTTGCATAGGTAAGAAAACCTAGAAATAATAAACTCTGCATTCACCCCAAATTAAACATTTGCAGCAAAAAAAAACAAAAAAAAACTTGCGTTGGCCGGGAATCGAACCCGGGTCAACTGCTTGGAAGGCAGCTATGCTAACCACTATACCACCAACGCTACATAGCTCATGCAGCGCTAAACTACTCTAGTCAACCTTAGACTGCAGCCCATGAACTACAGGGGCTATGAGAACAAAAGTCACAAACTTCCTGTAGTTTTGAGTTATTCTGTCAACCAGATGAAAATATCTACTTGAAAGTCTTAAGAACTATTGAGAGGAGGTTTGAGCATTGACATATATATGGGATGCTTGCAAATCTAAGACTATTATGACATAACATATTTAAACAGAAATGTTCACGTCTTAGTTTGCTGGTATACAATAGATGAGACAGCGAGGAGCTCTGCCCACTTTGACTGCACAGATGTACAGGACTTCATGGGGGAGGGGCAAAGAACATTCAGGACAACTCTGACTCGCTGTGTAAAGTGGAACCCTGCTAACACAACATAATGCAGCCCTATACGTTTTTTCCAATAACTTTAATATTTTACATCTTCATCAAGTATTGGAGAAAAGCTATGTATCAAAATGAGACTACTACTCAAATACTAACCTTACTAAACATAGCAATAAAGTGTTTTTTTTGTTTTTTGTAAGTATTAGTGAAGTGAGAATTCTGGATCCCAGCCAATTTAAATGCAACAAAATGGTAAATCAGGACTAAGTAATACTTAACACCAAAAAAGAAAAAAATGTATCATCAGTATTATTTCTACCACTATTTGAGAATCACTGTTTAGTTTTATAGCCTCATGTTTGATGTTATTGGCTTTAGAAAAACATAATGAACCCCATTTAAGTCTGTAGGGCAGGGGTGTCCAAACTTTTTTCATGAAGGGCCGCATATAAAATCACAGACAAAGCCGAGGGCCGACTGAGGGCCATAGACTGGTCGCCAGTACAGTGAATACTTCAAATCTGTGTTATTATTACAAGTTAGACTGAACCGCTAGAACTTTATTCATGCTTACATCCTCAATGGGACACATTAAATATTTGATAAGGGCTTGTTAAAGCAGATTTTCAGAAATATACAGTAAAAAGTACTGTTTAAAGAAATACAGGCTAATTCACCTGGAAGCTTGAGGGCCAAGAAAAATTGGTCTGAGGGCCGCATTTGGCCCCCGGGCCGCAGTTTGGACATGCCTGCTGTAGGGCTTTGGCAATTGACTTGTAACCCAATCTCCATTTCGTAGAATGATTACCTGGATATTTTCTAAGTACCTGTATGGATTTCTACTGGTGAAGACATCAATAAACAAATACTCCTAAGGGCTTGTGAGTACAAGAGTCAGTCCAAGAATAAACACAATTGAATTTAACTTTATGGGTACACACATTGCCAGGACACACAAATGCATTGGCTGACCTCCTGTTATAAGAACAAAAGACATCCTCAGCATTCACACTTTAAAATAACATCTATTCAAGCTGAGGGCAGTGGTTGCCCTAGTCCTGATTTAATCTTGGTTTAGTCTGTGTTCAACCTTGTTTAATCCGGTTTAGCTCTGGTTTAGTCCGGATTTAGCCTGGGTTTGTGTTGGTTTTACTCTGTCCTGGTTTAGTCCTGGTTTAGTCCTGGTTTGATCCTGGTTTGACCCTGTCCTGATTTAGTCTTAGGATGCATTCACACTTATCCTTTTTTATCCTAGTGCAGTTTGAATCTGAAAGTAGACTGGTTTTGGTTTTGGTCTTGTTCTTGTTCTGGTTTAGTCCTGGCTTAGTCCAGATTTAGTGCCAGGTTTAGTCCCAACTTGGATGTGGTGAACGCATCAAGTCCTAGTTATTACATGGTTTATATTACTTGTGCTGAGAATTAGATGAGTGTTTTGCCAACAGTCAAACAGTTATACATAAAGGTAACATTGAATCTGATAGAGTACAGAGCAGATCCCAGTATTCACTGTAATAAACATCTAATAAACAGCACATTTATGCCCCTCTATGCATCTTTTAAGGCAAGCTTTCACTGGGGACATGTTAAGAGGCTGAGTCACCTAATCAATAGTTTCAATAGTTTTTGGGGCGTGTACTGATTGTGATATTCAGACAATATTACAGCTATTCATCAGAAATATGCTTAAACAGCCATGTAAATGCTATGATTGAAGTTAACTGAGTGTAAAATTAAATTTCAATATTTTTGAAAGATTACACTGCAAACTGCAAAGCTTCAGTGCGTTTTAGTTTTTATTCTGATCTTTTTTAATTAATAACGATTGTTTTTTTTAGACACAATGTACTCCTGTTTTCTTGAGTGCTAGTAAACAATCAGTGGTATTATTAAGCTTATGAAAAGAGATTGTTGAGATCCATCATCACAAGAAGGTGCCACTCAAATCTATCATCCTCAATCCTTCTTCTAGTGCTTTCTAGTGCTTGTTTAATCTTGGTTAAATTCTGGTCATAATGTTAGTGGTAAAGTCTTGGTTTAAATGTGGTCTTATGCCTGCACAGTAGAATTTGTAAAACATATCATCTTTTGCCAAATGCACCATTTCTATTGCATCACATAGCTGTCTGCTTTGTAGCACACAGTCAGTGCTTGGTAGTTTTTATGAAATGCAGACTTTTAGCACATTTTGTCAATGTTGTGACAAGTTGTGCTTGCAAGAACACAATCCACAGTGAATTTATGCCATTTATGAGCAGAGCATTTTCAACAGGGATGAACATGGAATATTCTTTGTAAATAAACACCGAGAACAGCACTGAGAATATTATTGCTTGGAGTGCCAATCTCCTACCCTCTTGCAAGTTACTGTGAAAACTAGGGCTGCGCAATATGAAAATTATGCTACATTTGATAACTATGTTTTTCATTGTGATTATGACATTATTGTTAAATGTAATAATGTGTTAATAACATTTAACTTCAAGCTTCATTAAAACTAAAATGTAAAAGCCTTAATTTGCTAGTCAAACAAAATAAAATGAAAATAAAAACTTAACAAAGACCAAAATTATCCCTGTCATAATAAAGAATTTTGAAGCATGATATATTGGTACAGAGAAATATTGCAGTAAAGTACTGAAACTACTTTATGCCACTGACACAAAGCAGGATAATCCAAATTAACCAATTTTTAAAATATGCTGTATCCTTAAATAAATGGAATGAACCTATAATGTGACTAAAATGTGGCTTTCCTTAGAGTCTACTTAAAAAAACACATTTCTGTCAGATGGAGAACTTTGTGTTGGTGCAATATATTTATTTTACGGTGATATTGATTGATTGATATTGAGTTGGCCAGTATTGCAATATAGATATTTTTGCAATTGCATGTGCAGCCCTAGTGAAAATCTAATCTTGCAACACTCGTGGTAGCTTGACAAAATCGAAGAGTCAAGAAGAACACACGAATCATTGACTTGCTGGTTTTCACTGACAACTGCGAGCAATACAGTTGGAAATAATGGAGGCAGTGAATTAGCATTTAGATTTTTCAGTTTAGATTATTGCACATCGCTATAGGCCAAATTTTAGTTAAAAAAATGCTATTGTTGGCTTTTAGTTGACAGTAACATTCTATGGGTCAATATTGTTAAACTGAGAAGGGAGCAAGAAAAAGGTGGAATACACACTTCTTCAATATTTTACGAAGATGTGAGTTTAGTGAATATTCTCCATTTTCGGATGGGCATGATTGACAGGCGGATTAGCATTAGCATAGAACAGGCATGGTCTTTCTGTATCGCAAAGAAATAAGGAGAAAAATATCACAGGGAGTTGAAAAACATTGCAGATTTCTGCAGAATCAACGAGTGAAGCACTAAACTCTGTTAATCTGAGGTGAGTGATTGGATTTTATTTGTAAATGATGGATGACAAATGAGCTCCTTCGTTTCACATATGTCACTGAAAAAGTTAAATAATGGTAGGTCCATGATTTTACATACATCTTAAGAAAACAACCAATACAGAAAACTGTCTCATCTGAGAATACTGAAGCCTTCCTATGCTAAAGAGTGTCTATTTTTATTAATTATAAAGCACATTATTTTATAATGTATAAAAACATAGAATCTATTCAACTATTTTAGTGCGGAGTTGTTTTTTATACTTATATAATGTAGACTTGGTGCGGCCATAGTCTAATCTATAAATGGGAAATATGCTGTATACAATAATAAATCTCAGTCTTAGCAGATGCCATATAACACAAACTTGTCCAAATGCAATTAGTCTCAACCTGGCAGTTACGTCATTATGGTTCTCATTCAACTAAATGCCTTTTGAAATTTATCTACTCTTGCTTTACAATATGAAATCTATACTAGATGCAGGTGCCACTATAGTCTCTTCAATAAATAGAAAACACTGTAAATATATTTGAAAAATGATCAAACTCACTCTTCTTTGCAGTCGCCATAGCACACAAACTTGTCCAAACGCAGTTTAGCACTTTAGGAGGCACTGTCACAGCTTTGTCATCTCAGCCGTGTGTCCTCAGATCAACCCTAGGAAAGGAAAGAAGGAGAGAGGAGACAACTTAAGGAGTCAAAGAAGGCACTGATTGGATAACAGTGTGATTGTGATAAAGATAAACATAAAAGCTTAACATTTGTGCTTCTTGAGACATTTTTATTATCCAATCTTAATTCCCCAGGTTATCTGTAGTTCATAATGACACAATAATGGTTCTTTCTTGCAGAGAGTTCCACTAAAGGACAATAACAAACAATCTAAGAGGATTAGACGAAACCCATGCAACAAACTGATGAATAATGATTATATATAAACACAGGGGTGGCTTAGTTTTGCAAATATGGTGATAGGATATATATAAGAGGATCTGCTTTATTTATTTAAACACTAGATTTCCTGTCTAGAGTAGTGCTGCATGTTACAGAAAAAAGTAACTGCAATTTATGTTTAAAAAAGTATTATTCTTCTATAGAAAATAAATAAAATGTAAGTAAATGTATTATATATGAATAGTTAAGAGTTCTTGGTAACATATTGTCATTAATATTAGTTGAAGTAACAGTAACAGTGGTCCTACAAGTACAATATAAGAAGTAATAATAGGAGAAGTTGGAGTCGCAGTAGTATGAATTGTACTACTAAAAGATTATTCAATTATCAGTCTCTCTAGGCCTAATAGTGTGGGTATCTTTTAAATACACAACACATTTAATTGAGAATAGATTTTGAGTGTTCTTTAATTTTTAGATATAACACCTCTCTAATCTCAGTTATTTGTATCTTAATTAGAAGACCCTATAGTCTTTGTGTTACGTTCTGTACTGTTAACGTAAATGAAACAAATTGTCTCAGATTCCTAGTTAAAGATACACCTGACACTAAAAAGCGCAATGCTTCCTTTGAATTGTTCTTTTTATGACCTGCACCAAGCAACCCAATGATCCAGTTAGGCTTGAATTTCCTTTCCAGTGAGTGCAGCTGATGTAGGAAGGAAGTATAGAGTTTGAGTTCTAACAAGAGGATGGGGGGAGTGTCAATTGAAGGTGCAGAAAAATCCCACTTCTGATCTATTTTCATAAAAACCTGTGAATACATGAATCATTTAGCTGCTGATTTTGACTGACAGCTCTAACCAATACAGTATAAAGCAATCATTTAGCAGTGTCTTCTAGACATTTCTGCTACTACTGTGGCACAAGTGAAATGTGTTTTATTGCGATAATGTTCTTAGTTATAGGGGGAAAAAAAAGTTATTATAGCCTCTTTTTGAACATTGTGCTAAACCATTCACAAAGATGCTCCATATTAAAGGAGTACAAGAACTTATGATGGAGGGTCCAATAAAAACTCATCCATCTCCATGGAAAAAAGCAAGCGACACCACCAGGCCATCTTTGGTATTTTTATGCCTGATTCTAAGAATGCAAGATTGATCATTTAAAGACTTACTGTGGAACATTCCGGGCATAACAATAATATCTTTTCCGTGGAGACAAGCAGATGTTGGATGTCCACAAAATGGTAACAGAGTGCACCTTTACCCTTTTCATGTGATAAAAGATACTGTATTTTTCATTATGGAACAACAGATTTGTGAACATTATCTAGATTAAACATTATCTACATGTGATTACATTGACTGGTTGAATACTGCCTTTAACATGATGTAATTACAATAGTCAAATATTTGTATTGTAAAAATCTTGGGTCGTGATGACTAACATGAACTGACTTGGTCCTAATTTAGACCCCATTGAGCCTTTGTTGGTGACAGAAAACCTCACCCTACTGCCACTGATCAATAAACTGCAAATGCCACTGACAGCTCTCCATTATGAAGCTGATTAGGATGTGATGTGGCCAATTAGGATAGAAAAAGTTAACTAAATGTAGTCTTTACTATTACATAATACAATTAAATGAGATCATACACATTTGATCACCGAAATATCTAAATAATTTATTTAAAGAATTCTAAATAAATAAAAAAAAATGCGATTTTTACGAAGCACGACTGTGTACGAAGCATAGACTAAACAATATTAAAAATGTATTCACTCTGGTTATATCAAACTATTTACTGACTTAGCAGTATTTTTTTTTTAAATATCTGAAGCCAAGTAATATGTGTAATTGTTCAACTTTGAGTAACAAAACATCAAGCGCAACAACAGGCACACGCCTGTCGCATCCACCACAAAAAGTTACGCGGGTTTTCTGTCACGCTTACCTTTTACGCACGACGAAAAAGCCTTAATAATGTGAAGAAATAGCCGAGTTTGAGTCTGTATTTTAGGGTTTGAAGTGTAGCTCTAGAAGAGATCCGACTGCGACTGCTCAGAGGATCAAAATACAAGCGGAGACCAGACTCTCCACTCCCCCTTCTGTGCACCGCTCTCCTCTGCTCTGCGCGCACAGCACTCACCAACCTACTTCCGCATTTGGTCACGTGGTGTTGATGCCCTCAAAGGTCTTTTTCGTGTTTTTCCCTTTCCCACAACCGATAAAACAATACGATTCCAATTTTGCCCCAGTAACCAATAGGTTATATTTTAAGATTATGTTTAGCACAGACTACGAGAGCGCAAATTAAAACCTTTTGTAAGAAAATTGCGCCATCGCGTGTCAGGAAATGGACAAAAATGTAACTACCCTGTCCTGGCCTGACAAATAATGCCTTAACTAACTACCCTATAAATATAAATCCTTTACATTGTGTCATAAAGGTTTGAAGATTGAGGACCTTGATGATTATATATTTCAACAACATACCTGGCAAAAGGATACTGCCCACCAACTCCCAGCACCAAAGTGTAAGATCCATATTTATTTCTCCACTCTCCGACTCATGAGCGCTAGTGCTATTCTTTGATATGTAGTGAATGTCTGAATGTGTTTGGTCAGACACATATCACTGTCACGGTTCCCGTCATGCTCACCGCGCCATGATGCTCCTGCCATGTGCAAAGCTACAGATGTGCACACAGATATGTGCTGTAACGTTTATAAGATGTTGCTTCTTATTTGTCTTGTTTGATTCAGTGAGCGGTGTGAGAGGTTCAGTTCTTATTAAAGCTTTTCAGATGACTTAAAGTAGTTTATTAAGACAAGAAAGTGCTTTATGGTGCATTTTGGATTGGATTGAGATGTACTAATGTACATTTGGTGGTCTTCACATGTTGTTCACCTGTATTTAATGTAGTGTTTAGATAAGTATGCTATAACTTGATCTATTATGACCACAAATCGCTGCCTTCCAGTGATGTAAACGTGCCTGTTGGGGTCGATGACGTAGCCCGGCTAGCTCAGTCGGTAGAGCATGAGACTCTTAATCTCAGGGTCGTGGGTTCGAGCCCCACGTTGGGCGAACATTTTTAGTAAATGCCTTGAATTCTATATTTAAGAACTCAAGGAAAAAAATAAATCTATATTAACTTACTATGACAAAGCTTCAGCGTGCATCATTTTGTAAAAAATGATTACCTTATTAATAATTGCCGTAAATTGTAATGGCATTTGGGTTGGGAATTTGGATTTGGCCATTGACTGTATGATATAATCTATATTGTTTTAACCCCGGACACCTTCGATCGACCTCAGTTGTCTCTGTGGCGCAATCGGTTAGCGCGTTCGGCTGTTAACCGAAAGGTTGGTGGTTCGAGCCCACCCAGGGACGGCAGCTTTTTATGTGGTTCCATATGTGCTGACACCAATTTGACGATTAAACAGGTGAATATATAGATGCTTTTGCATCTTGTTATTCATAGAGAAAAGTAGGGAATGCAGACAAAGTGCAAAACCAATCAGGGACAAATAACAAGCAGCTTATGTTCTGTATCTAGTGTGAATAGCTTGTATGTAAAACAATACACATGTTTGCGATTAATCTCAATTTCAGCTGCCAAAGCAAACTGCCACTGCCAAAGGCGTCAGACTGTGTTGTCCCACCGTCAGTTCCTTGCATCCTGACTTTAAACATACAGATTTGTAAAATCAGACAGGTTTGTAAAATCTGACAGTCTGACGGCTTCCGCAGTGGCGGTTTGCTTCGGCAGCTGAAATAATGATTCATTTCAGGTCTTCAGAGCCACAATTGTCCAGCCAGTGTTTAAGTTTAGAGCTGCATCACAATTTGTGTTCTGAGTTACATTAAATATCATGTTTTTCATTGTATTCTGTATTTTCTTATGTCTTACACAGCGTCCCAACTTCATTGAAATTACACATTTGAGGACCCTCATTCTGTCCTTTCCGTAGAGTCCGTTGCGTCATTGTTCACTTTACCTGTGTGGAACTCATTCAAACCCTTCTGCCTTTATATATATTTCAGGCTCTTGGTCTTTACACCACTCTCCTCCAGGGAGGATCGGGGATGAACGTTTCTTTGTGACTAGTGGTCAGAGTTGGTCCATGTGGCCCGGCTAGCTCAGTCGGTAGAGCATGAGACTCTTAATCTCAGGGTCGTGGGTTCGAGCCCCACGTTGGGCGCTTAATGTTTTGATGGTAATCTTGAACAGTCTCGTACTGTTATTGCTGTGACAACAACTAAATGCATAGAAATATATACATACAAATGACTTTTGATACTAAGTTAAGCACAGGTTTCCATTCAACTCCTGTTTCAGATGCCACCTGAGCGATTGTGTTGTGTATTCAACAAATGAGAGAAAAGAAAAGGAGTAAGAGTGCTCTGATGCTCATCCTAAAGCCCCATCCCACTTTCTCTGCTGCTGTGTTTGGGCTGTGTTTGCCTGTGCACTCATGACTGGAACTTGCTCTCAGATTCACACAAAGTATGTTTTTAACCAAATTCACCTAAAACTTAACCTAACCCACCAGGCCTCTACATTTTAATAATGGGACAAATAATAAGACCAGAGATAATGCTGTCTTTTTGTAGTACGCGATATTTAATAGTCTACAAATGAGAGAAAGAAAAAAGAGCAACCCAGGTCACTCCCAGGTTGCTAAGTAAATAACCAGGGTGGTGTTTTTTTTATTTATATATATATATATATATATATATATATATATATATATATATATATATATATATATATATATATATATATATATATATATATATATATATATATATATATATATATATGGTTGTGTTCTAGCCTATTGCAAAAGAAGGATACATTTTTCTCAAATCATGTCCCAGTCCGCCCCGCCCCCATGTGTCCTATCCAACCCCGCACCCTCCCTACTTGCCCCAGTGTCGCCTGTCTTGTGATGTACATGCACACATTTATTTATTATTTCTTGTATGTTCCCCATTTTCCACCATGTGTGTTTCCATCCCCCCCCCCCCCCCCCCACTTGCCCCAATGTATTTTGTACTGTGATTTTATGAAATATTTTTGATAATAAAAGTCAAAAAAATAAAAAAAAGGATACATTTTGTCAACTGTATAAAATTTAAGCTTATACTAGTAATGTTACAAAATATTTGTACCATTTGTACCAAGTGAAAAAACTGCCACTTTTCTGCAAATACTAGTAAACTTCATGCAGTTGTTTTCTCACTCTTTTGTCCGCTGTTTATCTCTCATTTTCTTTTAGTGTCAGGTCTCTGTGGCGCAATCGGTTAGCGCGTTCGGCTGTTAACCGAAAGGTTGGTGGTTCGAGCCCACCCAGGGACGGAGATCTTTTCCTTGTAACATATAATACAAGAAGAACAGATAATAATCAAGGCGAACTCATACCCTAAATCTGACGGCTTCTGCTTTGGCAGCTGAAATATTGATTAATCGCACAGCCCTATTATAAAGTACATGTTGTGTCAAGTGCTCTGCATGTTGCTCACATTACACTACGTAAAGTGAAGTGTCTGTGTGCATTTGTTTTTTTTTTTATTTCAGGTGTCCAGACCGACAATTGTCCAGTGTTTAAGTTTAGAGCTGCATTAAACAGAAAAGCACTGAATCATGATGATGTCTTGATATAGCAGATTGTAAATTTGTAAATGATCATAAAATAACCTTCCAATTTATAACCACAGAGTAGTGTAACTTGATAATGTGTTTTTTGTTTTTTTTAGTCTTGTAAAGAACTTGTATTTGTTCCAAAACAGCTTGTCCCATATAAGATAGCAGGGACATTTATCTGCACTAAGCAAAAAAATTGCCAGAGAAATATTAGACAGGGGTTAATGGTCAACTTACTTGTTTTAGATCAGCAAATACACAGATATTGGTGTTTTAGTAATGCATTCTAGCCTAATATTAATGATAAAATGTCTGTGTAATCCTTCAGTTGTTCAGGTTGGATCCATTGCAAAAGAAGGCAACTGTGAACTGTATACAATTCAAGCTTTTATTAGTAATGTTGCAAAATATTTGTACCACAATGGGGAAATTGACTGAGTTGTTTTCTCACTCTTTTGTCCACTGTTAATCTCTCATTTTCTGAAACTGTCATGTCTCTGTGGTGCAATCGGTTAGCGCGTTCGGCTGTTAACCGAAAGGTTGGTGGTTCGAGCCCACCCAGGGACGGTGAACTTTTCCTTGTAACAAATAATACAAGCAAAAAGAGGTCATGATAATTTCATACCTTAAGTCTGACGTCTTCTGCTGTAACAGTTTGCTTTGGCAGCTGAAATAAAGATTAATCACACAACCTTTGTGTAAAATAGTCGACATGTGAGGTGCTCTGCACGTTGCTCACATTACACTAGGTAAAGTCAAGCAAATTACAAATGGTGTGCATTTTTTTATTTCAGGTGTCCAGAGTGACAATTGTCCAGCCAGTGTTTAAGTTTAGAGCTGTATTAAACAGAAAAGCACTGATTTTATTTGGTTTATTTGACAGGAACAGTGTACATTAATCAACATTTCTGTAAATGTACCAGTTTTAGCCAGAAAGGCTATTTTTCGTCTGTAGTCCCTGGACAGATGGTGTAGCAGTCACCCTGCAATGTAACAATAAACATTATGCAATATATTTACAACAGTGCAAAATATAATCAACAGTTCAGGTGAACTAGTGAATACACTCAAATTATAAAAGCCATTACACCCACTATACATGACACACACTCAGAAGAACATACACTGTACATGACACACACACTCAGAAGAACATATACTGTACATGACACACATTACAGTAGAGCACACAGCAGCACAAACTAGTAGTCACAGGTTTGATGGGTTATTAGCTAGTTCTTTACATGTTTTTTGAACAGATCCTATGTGGGACTGTCTCTAATTTTACTAGGTACTAAGTTCCACTCCTGAGAGGCTCTAACAGAAAAGGGGAACTATGCTGTCCCCACGGGCTGCACCCCGAGTGAGGCGGAGTGTGGTATCATGATGATGTGTTGATATAGAAGATTGTAGGGAGTGTCAGATCACAATTTGAGTTTCAATGCCATATATGGCCATCCTTACATTTTACATTGGCCCTTGGGTGTATTTATTTTTTTATAATAAGTGTCAATGCATTTCTAACTTTCTTTCCAATCTGGAGCTGTACATTTCTTGGTTTTCTTTAAATGATTATAAAATAACCTTCCAGAGTAGCATAACTTGATAATGTGTTTTGTTATAGGCATGTAAGGAACATGTATGTGTTCCAAAACAGCTTGTCCCACATAAGATAGCAGGGATATTCATCTGCATGAAGCAATAAATTGCCAGAGAAATATTAGACAGGGGTTAATCATCAACTTACTCATTTTAGATCAGCAAATACAGATAATGGTGTTCTAGTAATGCATTCTAGCCTAATATTAATGATACAAATATCTGTGTAATCCCTCAGTTGTCCAGGTGGGATCCATTGCAAAAGAAGGCAAAATTTTGTCAACTGTATAAAATTCAAGCTTATATTAGTATAAAATATTTGTACTACAATGGGGAAATTGTCACTTTTCTGCCCTTTTATCTGGTAAACTTCATGTACTTTGAACTGTTTTCATACTCATTTTGTCTGACATTACTCTTTCATTTTATGTAGTGTTCAGGTCTCTGTGGCGCAATCGGTTAGCGCGTTCGGCTGTTAACCGAAAGGTTGGTGGTTCGAGCCCACCCAGGGACGTTAAGCTTTTCCTTGTAGAGATTTCAGTTCTTTGTCCAGCCATTGGGTGCATTTATATTTCATAGTAGCAAGTGCAAATGGTGCAATTTCCAGCTTTCGCTCCTAAACAGAATCTGAACAGAAAGTCTAAACCAGGGGTCTCAAGCTCAAACTCATGGAGAGCTAAAATTAAAAACTGTGACTGTCACGGGCCAAACTGAACTATTATTACTATTACTATTTATTGAAACATTTTAACAACATCTGCATGTTTTTCAGAAGGGGTTAAAAAGCTAGCAACAGTCATGGCCCCATGTATTTATATCTACGCAAGAAACTGAAAATTATGTAGTTTTACTACTTACCTTAAAGTCCACCAGCAATGCCCCAGAAAAGAACCTAACATCTAAAAGTGATCCCAAAGTTGTAAACAGGAGATAAGACGACTATTGCTCATCATGTGTCAGTTTATGTTATTATAATACCATTTTCCTTGAATGTCTCCTCACTCCTCCCCTCCTTCACTCCTCCCTCCACTCACTAATTTTACTGAACGTGTCTGTCCAGTGTCCATCGCCCCAATGTTCATCTACTCCATTGAACATCCAGAGAACTCCACCACAGGGACCCTCAGAACTGCACTTCCAAATCTTCTGTAAGTCATGACAAATATCTGCATTTTTAATTAGTTATTCTGACTTTATTCCAGGTTTAATCTTAATTCAGTCCTGCTCTGTACATTGTGCTTGACAGTACTGCCTAGTAGACAGTGTGTTCCTGCAGAACTTTTTTTTAAAGTGGGGTCTCTGCTCACATCCAACGCTCTGGTCAAGCTTCTCGTCAGCCCCTTCATGGGACCTCACCAACAGGCACCAGTGCTGTTTCAGTCCTGGTTTAGTCTTTGCTTAGTCAGGCCTGGAACTATTGAAATAATGAGCTATATAATACTCGGAGATCATAAATTTAAAAACATTCCAGTAGCCATATCCATAACAAAATGGCCACAAACATGTTTTTTTGCTTTTTTTTTTTTTTTTTTTCTGTAACTCAATACCTCAATTAAAAGCCTCAATCTCACCCAAATTTTGTCATTTATGAACAGACAGAATGAGGTCAATATGTCTGTAGTCATTTTAATCTAGTCACCCACCTATATTTTAAATAGTACATTTTTACTGATGCACCAGATTTTGCAGACACATCCAAAACATTAGCAAAAACAAAAACATTTATTTGACCCATGACAAAATGTTTATGTGTGTGGCCATAGCTAATCTGCCTCCTATGAAATAAATCAAGTTTAAAGTACACATTTAAATATGTTTTTCTAATTATTAGTTTGGTGTGATAATATTTTTATCAGTTTAATGTCAGTTTGTGGAAAGAAAAGAAAAGCTAAAAAATACAAGTAGAGGTGAGTTCTACATTAAACAAATACGGAAGAACATTTTAAAAGTGGGCAAGATTTTGAGTAAAATCTGAAATATAATAAAGTTCAATAACTATAGTTCAGTGAAATTAGCATTCTAACCAGTCATTTGCACTTTCTATCTGAATCGTTTATATTAAAGTTTCCATGTCTAGAGACAATAAAAGCTTTGATTGAGTGATTTGAATGATTTACAAAGGGAAGGAAAATTTGATTAATACTTGTCAGACAATACCATGATGAATCAGATTCATGCCCTACTTTGAACTATCCGGACATCAGGTTTACTTTTTACCTTCTTATATCATCAAAAAGGGTCCCGGGAGATGTTTATGAATCAGAATCAGAATCAGAAGACTTTTATTGCCATAGTCTGTGAACACAGTTCACAAACTAGGAACTTGCTTCGGTGAAAAAGTGCAACATAAACACACTGAATAAATACAAATACAAATAAGGGCATGCAAGTTAAAAAGGTATGCTTAAAAAAATCAAATGAAATACTTAAAGGGAGAAAATATATACAACAGCAGCATCAGAACAACAGTGCAAACATGGCTTATTAAAGTGACCGGTATTATAAAGTGTCCAGTTTAGTGCAGATATTATAAAGTGTTCATGAGACAAACAGCAGAGAGGAAGAAACTGTTCTTATGGCGAGAGGTTCTGGTCCCAATGGACCGTAGCCTCCTGCCAGAGGGAAGTGGCTCAAATAGTCCATGTCCAGGGTGAGAAGTGTCAGCTGCTATACGGCCTGCTCGCCCCCGAGTCCTGGAGACGTACAGGTCCTGTATAGATGGAAGGCTGCAGCCAATCACCTTCTCAGCAGAGCGCACAATGCGCTGCAGTCTCTGTCTGTCCCTGGCAGTGGCCCCAGCGAACCACACAGTGATGGAGGAGGAAGCGTTTACTGATGCTGAAAACAGGATGTGCTCTAACTAATTTACTTTATTCACTTAATGTAACAATGTAATAAACACCTGAGAACACTGGTTTAACTTAAGTTTGTCATTTTATTGTTCCACCATAAAATTTCTAAGCAGTCAATTCACATTATGCAAATTAACAGTGTTTAACAATGACTTGAAGATTGTTTCTCTTCAAACTATCATTATGAGACAATGGTTAAATAAGAAAAAGAAAAAAAAACAAACAAAAAAACAAAACAATATCAATGCAAAAATACATTCACAGCTCCTATCCATTAATCCACTTCTGTCGTCAATCTGGAGCTTTGTTAATTCGATAAAAAGCCCAGGCTTTCTTCTACCCTCGACAATGTGTACATCCTTTTACACAAGAACAATCCACAATCTCTGAAACTCATTAAAGTTTGTCTTAATTGTGGCGATTAGTTTCTATGGGAATTCTCAGCCACTATACAAGTATGGGATTTGGACGTGTTATTTTGCTCATAATCTTGAAAAGAAACATTCAATTAAAAAATTATATGTAGCATTTTAAGGGAATGACCTTGTGACAAACTAGGGAACTGAAATAACAAACATGCATATTTCATATTGAGAAAAAGGTCATGATGAAAAAGGTCAATCATGAGAAAAAAGGTTTAAGTTCCTTTTATATTTATTCATGAATGAACAATAGAATAGAATAGAATATGTCTTTATTGTCATTGCAACATGCCACATGTACAACGAAATTTAAAAAGTGTCGAGCAGTTTAAGGTACTAGAAAAACAGACCACCACTCATACATACATCATGCATACATACATCCCACCTATTACCCAATCTCATACAAATAATAAATATATACATGTATTTAGTAAGTGCAGATATGTTTATTTAGTGTGGTTATGATTTGAGGATAAAAACTGTCATTCAACCTATCATATTCATTCAGTTTATTTTCAGTGCAAGTACACATACCTCATATGTTTATGAGTTTGTTTTCATTCTCACTCACTTAAAAATGTGGGCTCTTCACCTCTGCTAACTTAAGATCATTTGCCCTTGTGTCTTATTCTGACCATTGATGCAGCACCACCAATTAATATTAGTAAAATGGTAGGCTATCAGACATTCAATTCAATTTATTTTTGTAACGCCCAAAATCACAACAACAGTTGTCTCGAAGAGTGTTCATGTTTTGGTTGATGGGGGAACCGGAATACCCGGAGGAAACCCATCCAAACACGGGGAGAAACATGCAAAACTCCACACAGAAAGGCCTGGGCGATCTGGGGATCGAACCAAACCTTCTTGCTGTGAGGTATGAGTGTTGCCACTCAGCCACCGTGCTGCCTACACACAAAAACAAACAGGAAAATCAAACAACAGGAAAAATCAGACAAAACAAGAAAAATCGGCCAGGCGAGGAGGATGAGAGCCAGGCGAGGAGGAGAGGGTCCAGCTGTCATCGGGGCATCTGAAAGAGTTACACTCCACAGGGGGAGTGAGACAGGGGACAACATGTGAATAGCATTGCTGATGAGAAAATAGGAGGAAGCAGAGGATAGTGCTCAGGTTGCCATACTTTCCCCAGCTTTTTATCTCCTACTGCAGCCTATCTTATCCCGGGTTTTAATGTCACTCCCAGCCAATCTGGTCATAGTTAAACTAACCTGGTCATAAGCTATACAGAAGAGGAAGGTTTTAAGCCTGGTCTTAAATACAGAGACTGTGGGGGCCTGTTTAACATCAGCAGGGAGTTGATTCCACAGCACAAGAGCTTGGTAACTGAATGCTCTCCCTCCCACTGTACTGCATTCTGAGAGCGGAGTTCTCTGTTTGGCTGGTACGGGACAATAGCATCTTGCAGATAAGATGGGGCCATATCGTTTAGAGTTTTGTATGTCAGGAGGAGGACTTTGAATTTGATTCTAAGCTCGACAGGAAGCCAGTGCAGATATTTTAGTACAGGACTGATGTGGTCTCTTCTTTTAGTTCCTGTTAGGACTCTGGCCGCTGCATTTTGGACCAACTGGAGGCTCCTTATAGTACTTTTGGGGCAGGCAGCGAGCAGAGAATTACAGTAATCAAGTCTGGAAGTAACAAATGCATGGATGAGTTTTTCAGCATCGTTTTTAGGTAAAATATTGCTAATGTTAGTTATATTTCGCAGGTGAAAGTATGATCAGACATGATCTGGGTTTAGTAAATGTGAATTAATGAAAGTAAAAAACTTTTCCAGTCAGAATAGATCACAATGTTTACACTTTGGTTTAGCTACCAACTAAAGTAATTAGGCTGAATAAAAAGAGGATATTTGAATCATCAGCGGTTGAAGCAGACAGACTCCACTACAAACTAAAGTAGGGTTTAACGTACCTGCATTGTTCCTCTAACTGTAGTAGGCTTTGTGGCATAGTTTAGACCTGGAATAGTCATGTACATATCTGGCTAGTCTGGAGATACTCTGAAAGCCAAATCCTTTCTAAAGAGTTACTTGGAAATAAATAAATAATAATTCCACTTCAGAGGCTTAAACATTTCTACACCTACATAATAAATCCAGCAGATGGCGATAAAGAGCCACTGAGGGCGCGTCAGGGGCGCGTCAGGAGCGCTGTGCCGCGTGCGCTACTGTGGTACGCTCAGGACTCAGAGGGACACAAGGTGAGTTCAGTGCAAATGGCCAGATGACCCTGTGTAGTGGTGTTTTGCCTATCTGAAAATAAATTGAACTAGTTGCCTAAAAGTGTTCTTTGCCCATCTATATTGCACCCCCCTTTTCCTCAGTTGTGTCTCCTCTGGTGTAAGGGAAAGACTGTTCTGCTTTGAGCACACTACAGCAAAACACTAAAGAACTAATACACGCCATTAAAGTGATTATTGATGACATCTGAGAGTTTATTTCACCCGTTTGTTTCCTTGTTTCTTGGCAGTCCTCCTTGGTTTGAAGAGCGCATCTGAATTTGCTGATGTTTGGAGGTGTGTAGTGTGTTAGACATGCGAGAACAAAATAATACCTCATCTTCCACCTCCAAATCGCTTCTTTTTGGCTCCATCTACTGTGGCAAATGGTTCTAACTGGATAATGTGGCATGCAAAGGGGGCTCAAAGGGGGTGTGCCACGGTGGGGTCAGGTTATAGAATAACATAGGCCAATATTGTTGTTTTTAAATATTTTATAAGCTATAGTAATAATAGCCAACATATTGTTCATTCTGTAAAAAAAAACCAACAACCTCTCAATAAATTGATTTTTTCTTGGAAAGTTCCTAGAAGTTCATTGTGGAGATAATTTTGTGGAGGATGGGATCAGAGTGAGAAATAGATCTTCATTCTGAGGAGGTAAGACACCAGATAAGGTTGAGTTATTATAAGATTTTCAAGCAATTTGATGAAACTATTTTGTAAGAGATTTTAGCTTTGATTACCAATGTCTGGAGAAGTGAAGAGTTACCAGCATCATGGAGGCAGGCAGTAGCGGTACTTATTTTAAAACCAGGTAATCCAGGGTCATACAGTCCAATAGCCTTAACGCCACTCATGTCCCAAAGTATGAAAAGGATGGTAACTGAAGGAGGGAAAGTTTTACAGTGTATAAAAAGGAGCAGGCTGGGGTGGGCCATATGTTGAACTGAATAAAAGCATTTGTGCATAATCAAAGTGTAAGGTATTTTTTAACAATGTAACACTACATCAGATGCAAAGTAGGATGGGGGGACTACAAGCACTGTGGCCAAGAAGATAACACCTATGATCAAAGCAACTTCCTATCTGTAGCCCTATTCACCAAGGACTGTGTGACCCCCAACCTGAGAGGGTCATAAAACAAACTACAAGCACTGTGGCCAAGAAGATAACACCTATGATCAAAGCCACTTCCTATCTGTAGCCCTTTTCACCAAGGACTGTGTGACCCCCACCCTGAGAGGGTCATAAAACAATGAGATTGTTTAATTTAAAAACACACATTGTTTGATTTTGCCAAAAGGTTTTTAACGTGTGACCACATGCTGACGAGAAGAAGACCCACCTCTGCTGTAATCTGTAAACACAAACATCTCAGGACTCTCTCTCTTCCTATCTTTTCCTGAGAGTCTGGTGCTTCATTGTTCACTTTACCTGTGAGGAACTCATTAAACCCTTCTGACTTATACTTCAATCTCTTAGTCCTCTTTGACGCTTGCACCAGAAACGAACAATTCTTACAAAAGGATCCAAGTGAGAATAGGTAATGTACTGTCTGAGGTTTTAGAGATTGATAATGGCACTCCACAGGGTAGTGTTGTATCCTGTTCTTTTTAACATAATGATTAGTTATGTATTTAACAATGTCGGTGGAGGGTTTAGACTTTCACTATTTGCGGATGATGGAGTAATCTGGAAAATGGGTTGTGATATACAGTTTATTATGAAAAAGTTGAGTGGACAGGAAGATGGGAGTTCAAAATATCTGTCGATAAAAGTAAGTAATTAACATTTGGTAATAAATGTAAAGTTGGTATATAGTCTATAGGTTTAAAAACACTAGAAATAGTTCAAATCTTCAAATTCTTAGGGTGCTCTTTGACGAGTGGTTAACATTGAAAGCCCACAAAGAGAAGACTGTAAATAAATGTGATAAAATTATAAATGTAATGCGTGTTGCCTTGCAGGGTAGGAGTAGGATGCAGATAAAAAAACTGGACGCTGGATGGTTACTCCCAGATCCAGAAATAGACTGGACTGTTGAAGACGTCCTCAGGGACAAAGGAAACCCAGTAGACATGGTCAAAGAAGTAATCAGTGAGCAATGTAATGGGCATTTAGTGATTTATACTGATGGATCTCTGGATCTTACCAACAACAGCGATGCTTTTGCGGTGCACATTCCTGAGGCTGAATTGAGCCAGGGCTACCAGCTTCTAGATAATGTGTCTGTATTTACCACTGAAGTTAAAGTCTTGCTGTGTGCATTAAAATGAGTGGGCATAATTAGACCTCAGCAGACTTTAATTTGATCAGATTGAGCTGCTGCTCTAATGGCCCTGCAGGCAGGAATGCTGCCTGTTCGGCCTGACCTGATCTTTGAAATACATATTGCACTCAAAAGAGCTAATATGGTAGGACCGTCTGTTGTGTTTACGTGGGTCCCGGCCCATGTTGTGACTGGCAATGAGGTTGCAGACTCAAATGCCAAACAGGCAAGATTTTAGCAATGTTAAGATGGCAGTCAGGTATTCTGAATACTGTGGTGTGGTAACCCGGAAGATATCACGTCAGTGGCAGAAAGAGTGGGACACAGCTGGTGTCCCTTGCTTTAACACTTTTCTGAATTGAATGATAGTTTCTCCTTCTCTTTTCTGAGTAGAGCAAGCCATTTATACAAGGCTATTGTGGCCTGGCTCCTGACCTGACATAGATTGGAAAAAGAACGAGTGGTCTTTGATTGAACAAAAAATTCATTAAATTCATTCATAATTCATCTTTGTCCAGACAATTATAGAGATGAAGTCACGGCGGCAGTTCTGGAATTTATTCATGACACCAATCTCCATATAAGGATTTGAGCCCATCTTCTCTACTGCAGTACCAAAAGCAGCCTATGAGAGGCAGTAATGCGCCTGGAGGCGTCTATCCCGCCGGAAACAACAATCACAGCGAGTCTCCAGCGGCACTGCTAGCATCACAGCACTCTGGCTAATAGAGGAAATACAAGCTAGTCATGTCTTTTGGTCATAGACAGGCAGCATGTATGACATTATTTTGATCTGTTTACATTGTTTTTGGTCTCATTTATCACATGCTATTGACGTTTCATTCTTTTCCAGATTTTGCAGGAGTAAAAAGGATTGTAAGTAGAAATATCCATTTCCTTCTTGTGTGTGCGGCGAACAGCTGCGCATGTCTGTTACACCAGGCCTGAGTTAGGCAGCATGCTAATGCTATTTTGGGGGAAAAAATTCAATCTTTCTGGTAGTATAAGTCTGTACCTTTCTACCTTCCAATTTAGAAGGTAGAAAGGGGTAGATAGTTGACTAAATATTTAAATATGATAAGTAAAACGGTATGCAGCGCCGTTTCACCTGTCATTCTTTTTGCCACTTGAAGCTCAATTTTACTTTCATTTTTTGAAGCAATAGATCCGGCGTATTTTTATGTGAAATGTAAGAATAGCTTTTTTCACGTTTTCCCAGCATGATTTCGTTTCTGGACACCCTGATATTGAAGGTTTTATACATGAAAGTGTTCTTGGTAAGTAGTTTTCAAGTAGGCTCACAACATTAAGGCCTAAATTCAGTAATGGCTTGTCTAAACTACTTTTTCATCAATAAGCTCAACTGCAAGACGTACGATTTTATGAGAATTTCACCAAAGATGACTGGAAGGACTCTAGTGATGATGATTCATATTGGGCCCAAGAAAGTGTAAGTTTATTGCTCATTTGTTGTTTTTCCCAGCATTTTTGTATGTAATCTGTTAACATCTGTTTTGTGAATTAGGATGCAGAAAGGAAGGCTGGATCATTATTAGATGAGAAGAAAATTAAAGAGAAGGCAGAAAAGAAGCGCCTGAAAAAACAAGTATGTATTAAACAATTTGCACAGATATGATATTAAACAGGTATATATAATTATTCTGTATTGTAAATTTCACAAGACCTATCTTGTATATTGACATGATATGTAAGGTTTACCTATAGTTGTATAAACAAATCATCACAATATGAATACTCATTTGAGCAGGTATTAGGTTTCAATACTGAAGAAATTATATCTGTGTAATCCCTCAGTCCTCCAGGTCTAATACATAGCTAAAGGAAAAATAAAATCTGTCACCAGGACAAAATGTTTCACTGCTCATTCAGGCCACTTCTTTGTTTTATCCAGTTGACCGATTTTATTTTTCTTTTGCTACTGAAGAAATGGCAAAGTTGGACCTTTTGTGAATGCTTTTAGAATAATCTATAGCTCAACTAAGACTACCATTGAAATTTTACATATGAAAATGACAGTTTATTTTGAATTATATGATTTAATTTTTTTTTATCTTGTCATTGTGTTGTCAGTACAGTGCTTTTAACTTTTTTTTTCTCACAGCGACAAAAAGAAAGAAAACGGCTTGAAAAGCAACAGAATGCTACACAAGATGATAAGGTGATTTTCATTAGGCTACTGTCGACTCTTAGTACTTGGGATAAAGATTTATGTCAATAATTGTATTTAATTTACAGATTAAGGATACAACTTCAGAAATATGTAACACGGATAAAGAATATTTAAACCTTAGAAATATGGCTTCATCTTTAGATGCCGAAAGCAGTGACAACATTTCAGATGGATCCGGTAATGAAGATGAGGTAAAATTTGTGCTTTTTTTTTTTTTTAATAAATTGCCTTTTCAAATTGATTAAAACAAAAAAAAAAAATCTCTGTTATAGGGATTGGATTTGACAAGTAGTTTTGTTACTAAAGCTGCTGAAATTGCTAAACGTCAGTTAGAGCAAAAACAGGAAATCAAAGATAAAAAGAAGTCTCCAGTTAAAGAAGCCAAAACTCCAGAAAAGCCACATGAAGCAAATCATGATGTAAATAAGGTGAGTTATTATGGTCCTGTTTAAAGACTGATTTCTATAAATAAGACCATTAAAGGTGCACTATGTAACCTTTCTAGTAGAGGGGATCTGCCTTTAAACATTATGTTTAAGCTGACCAAAACACAAGCAGGTGGCAGGCAGTCTACCTGGAAAGTTACATTGTGCTCCTTTAAGACCTATTAACTCTTACCTTTCTATATATATATATTGTTTTTATTTTTCTAGCCATTTTCCAGCCCTAAAATGGAGGACTTTGTTAAAATAAGTGCTGAATTTGCAAGTACTTTTTTGTTTTTTTTCTTCAAATGTTCATAAAAAGGTTAAACATTTGCCACATTTATAAATGTATATGGTTTTTTTTTCAGTGTTTGGTAATAAACTAGCTGCTGCCGGAGATTATAAAATGGCTGTTAAGTATTTCACAGATGCTATTAAATACAATCCGACAGAGTATAGGTAGGTAGAGAAAATCTGATTTGGCTTTGGTTAGATTCTATAACATTTTTTAACAAATTTTTTCTTACGCAGGTTATTTGGAAATCGCGCATTTTGTTTTGAAAGAATGCAAGAGTATGAGAAGTCTTTAAGTGACGCACAGTTGTCTCTGAGTATGAGTCCTGGCTGGGTTAGAGGGCTGTTTAGAAAAGGCAGAGCACTGGCTGGGCTCAAGGTAAAAGAACCACACCTTTGAACCAAACCAATAATGTGGATACATAAATACAGATGATGTCATAATTTGGCAATTCTGCTATAATTCAGTGTTTCAGTGTGGAGACTATGGTCTAAATCAGCCTTTAATTTTTTTAATCACAATTTTTCTTGTACAAAGCACCTCATCAATGTTTCTTTGATTAATGAAATATTGAACATGGTCCCTGTAAAATAAACTTAACAAGGATTGCCTGTTCCACCGCAATCTTAGCAGAAACCTGCAGGAAACAATGGTTGACGCATGATAACCAACAAAATGTTACTATTTTATTACATTTTTCAAAAGTGTTACTTGTGTAAAACAAAATGTGAACAGTTCTATACCAATGTATCCAATCGAGCATTGGCAATGTAGATGGTATCTTCTAAAGTACTGGCATTGATTTTTGTCACAGCATTAAATTGAATACAAAAGTTAAGCGTTTACAAAAAGTCAACATTTTACTCCTCAAACACTCTTTTGTCTAGTTTAGGCAGTAGCTTCTTTAGTAGTTTTAGTCAACATGAACATACCTTTTACTCTTGTTGACCTTGTGATTAACTTTGACAGCGGTACGAGGAGGCAGCCTGTGCATTCATGGAGATTATTGAATTAAACGGCTCTAGCCCAGAAGCAGCTCAAGAACTGATGAATGTACAAATTTCACAACTAATGGTGAGAAGCCAAATGTGAACTAGTGTTATTAATTTTGAGTATTTCAGTAACTCGTATTTCTCTTTTTAGGTGAATGGCTTTACTCGGGAACAGAGTTCAAATGCTTTAGTAATCCATGGGAATGTAGAAAAAGCTCAGGAAGTGCTGTCAAAGTTGAACAAACTACAGGGTAATCCTTATTCTATTTATGAATAGCTGCAGGATTATGTGGCCATCTTGTGAGTGGATGTATTTGGTAGTTCAATAAAATGCACACTGCCTGGCCAACAAAAAAGTCACCACCTGGATTTAACTAAGCAAATAGGTACGGTTTGCTGCAGTTGGTTCAGCAACAGTATGTGCTCAAAGAATGAGGTCAGCTGACTACCTGATTATACTGAAGAACCAGGTTATTCCATCAGTAGATTTTTTTCTTCCCTGATGGCATGGGCATATTCCAAGATGACAATGCCAGGATTCATCGGGCTCAAATTGTGAAAGAGTGGTTCAGGGAGCATGAGACAACATTTTCACACATGGATTGGCCACCACAGAGTCCAGACCTTAACCCCATTGAGAATCGTTAGGATGTGCTGGAGAAGCCTTTGTCCAGCGGTCAGACTCTATGCAACATCTTGGTGAAAAATTAATGCAACACTGGATAGAAATAAATCTTGTGACATTGCAGAAGCTTACCAAAACCGTACCACAGCAAATGCATGCCGTAATCAAAGCTAAAGGCTGTCCAACGAAATATTAGAGTGTGTGACCTTTTTTTTTTGGCCAGGCAGTGTATTTTCTCATAGAACTGTGTTGGCTTCTGCCCTCCATTTGAGATAACGTCATGAAAACTGCAACCAATTTATATCCTTTAGCATTGCAAAAAATGAGCACTGTTGCTCTTAGATTACACATAAAAAAACTAATATTCTGTTTGATCAGTGGTCTGTTGTCATATAATCTCAGATGGTGGGCAGCTTCACTGTTTTTGAAGCAGTTATTCAACTTACCCACAGATATTGAACCTTATATATTAGGGACTGGCTCCATAAACTTCATGTCTTTGGGGTTGAATAGTGGCTCTGCTCTCTGAACCTATTGTGAAAAAATATTTCCAATTTCGTTTGTGCCAGTTTTTGTTCCATGTGGATAGGCCCAGTAATTGGAGATATTAACCAGGTCAATAAATGTGCAACGTGACAGTTAAACAGCATCTTCTATAGAATTCTGACCTGTCTCAATTTTAAACTATGGGGATTCTAGATTTTTAAGTCACATGAGCACAATCTATTGTGGAAAATTAATGTGTTTAATGTTTATTTTAAAATAACATTTTCTTTGTGCTTAAGTGTCCCCACCTGCCCCTGTCCCAGTGCAACAGGTGGCCAACATGACTGGAGTATCCCCAGGCCTTTCCGCCAAAGCGGCTGCTGCTCCCTGCCCTCTTCTTCCTCCAGCCCAGGATGCATCAAAGACCCACCCTCCTGAGAAAAAGCCTCTTATCCCAGTCCAGAACCAGCAAAGCCAGCCCAAACCAAATGCCCCTGTGGCCCTGAAGTCCAGTCATGTAGCACAAGCACCGTGAGTACAACACATTTCACATAACATTGAGGTTAGTGACAGAACAGTGTGGATGGTGAATACAGAAGGACTGCACAATTTTGGAAAACTATCTTGTTTTTATTTAAAGTATTAAGATTAGATTTGTGAGAAAGGTTTAGAAAGATAGGTTGCTGTTCTGGAGTTGTTTACAATGTGAACCCTGGAGCATTAACTGAGAAAAGACTTAAATATGAACTGATAGTAAGTAATACATGAATCGCATGAAGCAGGGGGCTGACCATCCACAGCAAAAGTTACATATTGCGCTTTAATTGGGCAGTATCTTTATAACAGGGCACATAATGTCATGTTTTATCTTTCAACAGAGAGCTGTTTCCAGTGTGGGTGGGAAACTTGTCTCTTTCTGTTACTGAAAACTCATTAAGAAATCTTTTTAACAAGTAAGTACTCAGATATGCGTTATGTTCTTGTACGATAGTAACGGCTTTTAAAAGATCATCCAAACAAAGTCATTCCTTTGTGTCCTGTTTCTTTGTAGGGTTGGAACAGTTTATAGTATTAAACAACTTCCTGCTAAACGCTGTGCTTTTATTAACTATACTCAACAGCAGCACTGTGACGATGCAATTTGGAGATATCATGTAAGTAAAACTAAAGGAGTAAACTCAAGTTCTTGATGTTGCGCCAATGATGTGAATGTGGATCGAATCAGTTAAAGTGCATATGACAGGTTTTCATGTTTTTCTAATTATTAGTTGATTTAGTAAGTATTTTTTGAAATTAGGCAAAACTAAGTAAAATCTTAAATTACTAAAAGAAAAATTCAGATCTGACAACTGGACAAAAAGTTATTGGAGCGAAGACGTTTTGTTGCTCATCTAAACCGCTTCTTCAGCTCTGGTCAGATTACTGGTGAACACTATCTTATATCAGAAGGGAGGAGCTAGCTACACTGAAACTAACACACTTTACATTTAAGATTTTACTAGCCTACAAACAGAAAGTAATCATGTTAACCATGATTTGGTGAAATGTATTGTCTAATCGATCATATGCATTTTAAGCACCAGTTTGTCAAGAAGAAAAGTTCTTGACAAACTGAAAAGGAATCTACCCCATCTGTGTCATCAATACACACAAAATTCTGTCCAAAATGCAGGGATAATTTACTTGCAAGGAACATAATTTTCTGACAATTTGGAAATTAAGTTCAAGGTGCTGTCACATATTTTTAGTTGTCAAATAATGACTATTGTTAGATGATCTTATCCCTGACATTTAATACTAGCTAGAGAGGAGATCTTGGTGTTTTATTGCTCTTTTCCTATGTATTGTGTTATCTGTATATTTTTTTGTTGACTTTTATGTGAAGCACTTGGGTCAGCTGAAGTTGTTTTTAAATGTGCTATATAAATAAACCTGAATTGATTTAGGTTTTTGTTTATTGTATGGTTGCTAGGTAACAGTTGGGCATGATCTTAGCTAGTGAAATGGTCTCCCTGTAATATGTACTTTAAGGCTTAAGTGGGTTTCTAGTTGTTTACATTGAATTTCTATTAATGCTTTACTTTTGACATAAATCCCACATTTTGTATTTGTGCTTAGGGATTTGAGTTAATGGGCTCTAAGCTTGCAGTGAGATACCCAGACCGGATCCCCCCTGGTCTGAACATATCCAAAGCAGCCCACATATCTAACAATATACCAGATGACATTTTAAGGTGAGTTTTACCATTCAAGCTAAAATAATGTATCTGCTTTTTCTGGTTTAGTGTCAAAAAACAAATATTTTGTGATTCTAGGCATGATCTATATGCAGCTGGGAGAAATGGCAAACCTTATCACAACTATAGAGATCCACACAAGTATTGACAGTAGTGCTGAATTATAGTATAATTTTACTGCAGCACGAACAATCCTGCCACAACTATTTACTTTTTCATTTAAGATCACTTCTGTTTTTTAAATGGTGCCAACATTTGAGTAGATTTTTAAGTATTCATTTTTTATGTTTTAGATGGACAGTATTATAATTATCAATGCATTGCACTATAAGTATGAGTATATTAGTGTAAACTTCACTTTTGATTTGTTGTACCAAGAGAAATGGGTTGAAGACTAATGTCCTGGAAAATATTTACATTTCAATCCTAAATAAACAAATGTTCTTTATTTAATTTTATTCTTTTAGGTTTTAGTGCGTTATGTTTTAACAAAATCAACTTTGAATCAGGTGTTTTGCATTTACTTTTCATTGTCATAAAAATACATCGGAATTGTATCACGATTACGTTTATTTAACAAATTGATGTTTTGATCTTAACCAAAATTCATGAAATTGTGGATTTCTGATAAATGGAGCTACCAACTTGTACCAGTAGAGGGCAGTACATACCAATAACACCCGTTTGTTCCTGCGTATTTTCTTTTGTCTTGATCAACTAACAAATATGTATTTTTATGAAATACATACTGGCTAATAGATACTGTGCAACACCAATGTGATTATGTGTAAGACATTACGAGGCATAAGCTGTGTACACTGTTAATATCAGTGGTTGTTTTTCCAATAAAATCAGTATTCATATTTTTAAGTCTTATTTTGTTGTGAAGATAATTCAAAAATATTCTCTAGAGGAAGGCCACTTTTTTTTATTTGCAGTCAAATCAAATCACCGCTTTGTACAAAACCCTGGAGGAGGTTAAAATTAAGCATTTGAAATGAGAAGCTCTTAGCCAAAAAGATTTAGCAAAAAAGTATTTGTCACACATACACAAGCTAAAATCAAAATAAGAAAATAGTCAAGGTCTTGTGCATGACCTGAAACCTCAAATAGTTTTGACCGTGATTGTGAATAAATGATTGCTACAGTCTCCTTTCAACTGTTATTAGCTTATTCACCCAAAATAAGGCATTTGCGAAATTTCTAGAACTAAAATGTGATCAGATTTTTAGCAAATCCATAAATGTGAGCATAAACATAGTCTAGTAGTGTATGGCCAAGTTCAAATTAATGTTTTTGAGTCATTTCAATATATATATATAATACACACTTCCCCCCCCTCAATATCTGATATGAAGTCGAACTAAACTTTTCCTGTTTTAAGTCAGTTAGGATTACCAAAGTTATTCCTATTTGTTAAATGCCAGAATAATGAGGGTTTTTTTTGTTTTTTTGTTTTTTTTGCAATTTTTAATTCCTTTCTTTAAAGTCAGATGTTTACATACATTAGTATTTGGTGCCACTGCCTTTTAAATTGTATGACTTGGGTCAAACATTCTGGATATCCTTCCATAAGCTTCTCAGGCAGGAATTTTGCACCCAAGCTTTAACTCCCTGACTGATATCTTGAGATGTTGCTTCAGTATTTCCACATAATGTTTTTTCCTCATGATGATCTATTTTGTGAAGTGCACCAGTCCCTCCAAAACAACCCCACAACATGATGCTGCCACCCTCGTATTTCACAGTCGGGATGGTGTTCAGATTTGCAAGCTTGCAAGCCCTTTTTCCTCATTATGGCTCAACAGTTCAATTTTAGTTTTAGTCAGACCACAGGACTCGTCTCCAAAATTAAGGGCTTTGTCCCTGTGTACATTTTTTATGTTTCTTTTGGAGTAATGGCTTCTTCCTGGCCCAATGACCTTTCAGCCCATGTCCGTACAGTACTTATTTCACTGTGGATAATGACACACTCTTAACAGCTTCAGCAGCATCTTCACAAGGTCTTTTGGTTTTGTTCTTGGGTTGATATGCACATTTTGGACCAAAGCACGCTCATCTCTGGGACACAGAACCCATCTCCTTCCTAAGCAGTATGATGGCTGGACATTCCCATGGTGGTTATACTTGTGTATAATTGTTTGAACAGATGAACGTGGAACCTTCAGGCATCTGGAAATTGCATCCACAATTCTTCGCAGATTTCTTTTGCATGATTTTACACAAAGAAGCAGTGTGTTTTAGATGTGCCTTCAAATACATCCACAGGTGTGTCTCTAATTAACTCAAATGTTGTCAATAAACCTATCACAAGCTTCCAAACACATCATCATTTGGGTTTTGCCAAATTGTTTAAATGCATAGTAATATTACTGTATGAAAACTTCTGACTTTGAAGAAAATAATGAAACATTTTCTTTAAAAAATCCTTGTCATTATTCTGGCATTTAGCAAATAGAAATAATTTTGGTAATCCTAACAGACCTGAAAGAGGAAAAGTTTAATCTGATTTCATGTCAGCCAGTGAGAAAAAAAAAGAAAAGAAAAGCATATGTGTCTTGTTATATACTGTACGTAAACTTCTGATTTCAGCTGTATATATACACACGCATATTTCTATATACATATTTTTTTCTTATATTGTATTGATTTCATAACATATTTCAGAAACTACTAGCACCGCCCAAAAGGTTGACTTAATTATGTGTCCTGAGCAGCGTACAAAACCAGCACCAAACTCCAAAGAAAAAAAAAACATGTTTAATTTTACATTACAATGGCAAATTAAGCATCGATTTCAATAACTTACATGTTTCAGAATAGAGGTGGGACATATATTATCTACACAATATCAAATTGGTTGTTTTAAAGGTATATTCAAAATTAGATGATTAAGTATTATAGTAGTCCATTATAAACCTGGCTAAAAGACAGTTTGAATGAATGTATCCACAAGTTTTACAATGATGAAGAGTTAGGACCGGCAACCAAAAAAATACTTCAATTTCAGCCGTGATAATTATAGGCATGTTGTAGCATCTGATTATCATTACACTATAACATCATTAATATTACAATCAACAGTTCTGTCGATATGGCCCACCTCTATTTCAGAAAACCATACTTTGTGCTTTTGTGTAAGACCTTTTTAAAAATAGACAAGGATCAATGCCATCTCAACCAGTCCACAATGATTTTTAAAACTCTGAAGGCACCAGTGTTGGAATTCTTTAAAAACTGTCGTTATAAGTAGAAAAATAAAATGTCGTACTTTTCTTGTCATGATGACCTAGTTATTTTATTTTATTTTTTTTATTCCTGATGAGAGCGAGCTGCCATCTTTTCTCTCAGTGCCTTATGAGTCCAAGCCACCAGTTTGTAATGTTTGATTTTTAATGGAGCTCAACTGTCCCTCCTACATCTTGACACAAATTCCTATTCCTATTCCTCAAATAAAATTGACAAAAAAATAAAAATAAAATCAGCGATGTGGTATGAGCATTAGTTACATCATTTAATTGACAATTCAATATATTTCTGAAAAGTTCTACACCACAAACATAGTAGTGCACCTTTGACATCTGATAAATGTTATTGCTTTGCCTACAATGTCCCAAAGTATAGCATGTAACTTGTCTATCTCTATGAAGACAAGGTCATTCGATCATGTGGTAGATCAGATCTGTGGAGAGGCAAGCCACTTAAAATACAGATGCATATTTTTCAAGAACGTTTTGGGCAATAAAAACACCTACAATTGAATGAATGCAAGATGGATGTAAATTTAATGCTGTATATTCCAGGCAAAGCATCTCCATAGAGACAAGAAGGTCACAGATCCTTCCACAGAAAAGGTACATAGTGCACATTAAGGTTTTTTTTTTGTTTTTTGTTTTTTACTGAAAATAATTATGTCATGGATGTTAGTTACCGCATCACTGTGACAGTCTATGGGGAAATGAATGGGAAATTGATCTATATTTCAACTAGTACTCGACCACATGGTGATATTTAAAAAGTACTACGATTTTGTGTTAGTAATATCCTTATGCTGCATTCCAGTTGCCCTTTTTTCAGTGTTCTGACTTAAGTTAAATCCAACATGGCTACACCCTGCGTTTGGATAAACTTTGATCCGTTAAAATACTGATTGTTGTTGTGTTATTTCGCACTTGCTCTGCACTGTCTGACCGCTTCTCCTGCAGCAGTTGAGCCTGAGCAGTTATAAATACACTGTTATGCTCCGTCTGCTAATGGACATACACGCAGCTAATGACAACAAAAGCAAAATTTCACTCCCGAACTGGGTTAATAAATTTACCAGCATTTTGGCTGATTTGAGCGCTTTACTAGTTTTTATTGCTTGCTTTTATTCTCTTTACTGTACATATACTGTAATGTACTGGACTTTTTTTTTTCCAGCTTGACCAATGGAACTCAGAAACTCGGAAAAAATGTTACTCCAATGTCCGAGCTGCGAACCTCCAAGCATAAATGAAACATTAATATCAAAATCAAGATTTGAAATTTGACAACACTACAGATGAACAGGACTGTTGAGCTCCATTGGTTTGAATATAAACAATTTCTCTCCAACAACTGTCCCATCAAAATCCTTGAAGTTGCAGCATTTTGGCAGCTGGTGTTCCCAAGTCAACTCCAAAGGCAGATATTGTTCATTATCTGGCAGGTAGAGCTACTTTGGGCTGGAGACAGGTAAACTTTCCCACTGGGGCAAACGCAAACCTCGTATATTGACTGTTCATATGAGGCCTGGGGTGTGGACTTAGAAAACATGCCCAATGGAAGATTCCCCAGCTGGATAATGTTGGCATCTAAAAGTATCTGTAAAAAATAAAAAGAAAAGAAATTACAAAGGGCTGGAAGTCATTCAAATAACATAGCCAGAGGTGAAATGAAGACGCTGTGCCTTCCCGGTGATGAATGACTTTGGCGCAATCAGTAAATACGACGTGACATGTGGTGTGAATAGAGCGCCTCATCTGCCAACTGAGCATATGGACAAATGACAAATATACTCACTTTTGTAGGAGTATTTTTAAAGCCCTGTCTATTGGGACTGAAGTGTTTCTGTCAGGGATGGCAGGATAATGTGGTTTATTGATAATCGGGATTATTCAGGTCATAATATAGGTCTAATCGTAAGAACTTCACTTTGCCTTTATGTTCAGAAAATGATTATTTCATAAAGCTGGTCACGTAGTAGAGCAGTGGTGATCTATAAGACAGTGTGAATGAAAGAAAATGTAGTATTTCATTGTTGTTTATGGTGTCATCATGAATAATCCTGAAAATGGTCATATTTATGGATTCAAATATCCAAAAACCTATTGCCTTTTTGGCACCCAGAATTAAGGTGAGACACTGGAGGTGAAAAGGAAAAAAATAGTAAGTTTGACATTTAAATAAATGTAAGAAAATATATTGTTTTCATATAAAAATAACTAATGCATTTATTTTAATGGATTAATGCATTAAAATTGCCAGAATTTGACAAAGTGACACAAAAAATCATGCATAAATACACACTAGCAATGTGCTAAAATGCGTTTAGTAATATGTGTAAACATTATTAGTCTGTACTGATGGATTCTTGTTGCTGAGGAAATTCATGTAAATCCCAGTCCTAATCAACATTCCTTTGCTGTACACCAAACTAAGTGTCATGACTTCTAGCCAAAGCATGAATTTTACTAATCCATGTTATATTTTAGAGTGATCCTTAAATTTTAATACTACCTCCAGGTACCACTTCACCACTAAAGTGAAGCATAAAATTAGACTAGTATGAAAATGTCTGGGCCTATGGCTGATTCAGTACCTCTCCTTCTGTGGACTCAAGCTGCAGGTCTTTTCTGCCGCTGATCTGTAGAAAACCCTGCGCCGAGCTCACCTCCACTCCCCGTGGAGCCTCCATGGTCAGGGTCCGTGTGGGGGACTCCAATCTGACAAAACAAGGTTAAGGTTTAAGGGTAGCCTTAATTATCCCTGTAGTGAAATCTGTCCTCTGCATTTGACCCATGCATCCATCACCGTTACTGGTCAGGGGCAGTGGGTGCCGCAGTGCTGTACCCGGCGACCCATCTCCAGATCTTGACCTGGGCTTGTTCTGGACTGCCTAAGCTGGAGAGGTTTACCTATTGCATATTTTGGGTTAATGGAGGAAAACTGAGTCCCTGACACAAACCCAGCCAGACACGGGGAGAAACATGCAAACTCCACAAAGGTCTGAGCAAGCTGTCAATTGGAACCGTCTTGCTGTGAGGTGAGAGTGCTAGCCACCATTTTAATAGCTTTCTTGAGGATAGTCAACAAACCCCGTTTGGAACAAGTTAAACATGTTGAGAATGTTGTTTTCCATGTTAAGAGTGTTAAGTTGTTTGGAGTGCACCACTGATTAATTGCTTCTTGCCTGAATTCAATCCTCTTACTGAATGCACCCAAAGCAATGAAGTAATAAATCATTAAAAATGTCTGCTAAGTCTAGACTACTAATTTCATATTTTCTAACTCTTGTCTTGTGCATTTTGCCCTTAGTGAAACAGTCGCTGTCCATGTTAAAGTAGGCCGTAATTGTATCAGTGGATTTTGACCTTCAGCAAAAACACAGGCTAATTTGAATCTGCATTTCCCCATTTGTTTACACTGTGGCAGGAGTCAGATAGCCAATCAATGCAGAATTTATTTTCATAACTCATAACCGTCTCCAATTGATTTTCTCCCCCACATCTCCCCCAAATCTGTTTTCAATGCATTTTAAATAGAAGACTTAAAGGGGCTGTCTTGAAATCGTTTAAATCTCCGTGCCCTATGAAAATGACACACATTTTGGGATTATGTGCTGCTGAATATAGGCAAGAGAAAAGGCAAATGAATTTCATCTGCATTTGCAAAATCCTCTTAGACTCAAAATAAGCTCTGACTAGGAAATGAGAAACAGGAAAACTAAAATGTGACTGTTTACGGCATGGAACAAATAATAATGGCGTCATTATTTACACAGAGGTTGTCAAGATTTATACTAAGGAAACGACCGTATGCCTATTTAAATGCCAAAATGATACTCAAAAATTGAATTTTCCAACTTGAAATAATGGTGTAGTTGGTTCTTTAATATTACTATGTGCTCTTACGCTAGTTCAAGATCATTCTAGAGCTAGTAAAGGGTCTATACCTGATTTTTTGACCAAAATTTGTCTTGCCACAGTATATATTGTATACGCAGCTCTTGGGGTCAAAATAAGCCCAGTGTCCTGTCTGCATCTAATTATAAAGAGTTGTATTGTCTGACATCGCCTTCCCCAGATTGGCTCGCATGTGAGCTCTGGCCCTGTAAGATTCACGTTTTCTTTTCCTTGCATCCTCGGACATTGCTGACAAGTCACAAATGAACACTGGACATTTATTCTTGTGGACTGTGGACAGCACCGATAAGGGGTGGGTCGCTAGCTCTGTGTATAGTGTGTGTACTGAAGTGCTGTAAAGAGTGTGTGTACTGTGTGTACTGAAGTTCTGTAAAGAAATGTGTCTATTGCAAGAAGGAGAACAGACCAAGGAGAGTTGACCACAGGTGGGCAGCAGCCAAGTTGCATGTCTGGTTATCTGCTCAGAGACAGCTGAGGGAGCCAGCGGACCCGTCAAATACCCCAAAATCATCAGAGGACTTTGAAAGACATTAAATAAGTGACTAAAATAACAGTCATATAGAAGACTGATGCCCCAAGAGGAATCTCCTTCTCTCTCTTACTCACGGAAAGTGGCAAATAACACTGTCTTCTCAACTTTGTAACTTATATCTCATACATAGACTATATATAAATGGACATAGCTAACGTATTAGCCACCGCATTCCAAATAGGAAGTGAGCATGGGCGTACTTCCAGCTCCATCGAGTCCAATTCACTTTAGATTGAAACACTGTCGCCCCTCTCTCCGTAACTGCTGCTGTCACACTTGTTATTTTGGTTTTAAAATATTTGTATTGACCCATGCTGCATAATCCTGGTGTTTTTATTTCACTATTGTTTCTGTAAATCAAGATATGAACATTAATAGGCGCCTTCTTTCCCTGAAGTCGCTCCCACTAGCATTAGCAACAGGTTTGATTGACAGCGCTGCTAAGAGTCCACTCCCTGCTAAACCAGCGATGCAGGCGGGAAGGGGCTTTACCTTAAACAGCCTGGCTCCAAATTGGCTCTTTGGTTGCTACGACACTTGCGGTCAGAATTCCAAATATGGAATTCAGCTCCAAATTCTCTTCTATAACAGCTCGTCTTGATGAGCTTCATTTGGCTGGAGCTGGACGCTATAGATGACATCACATTCACTTAGCCCACTTCTTATACAGTCTATGGTCTCATACATGTCAACCTGCTCACCGTGAAATCAAAATGATCAATGAGCATGAGGCATGCAGGTGCCTTTATAGCATCATCAGCCACCGCACAGGTGATCTGAAATAATTATCCTTTCCTATTATTATGTCACCTAACTCCCCTGTGGGTCAGCCCCATACATATGGAATATGTAACTGGGCAGGGAAAAAATAATGATCCACAGATGTCATAGATTATAATATAGCAAACACAAGCACAATAGGTCTTCTATTGCTACATCAAGTATACCTTCTGAAGTGGAATTTGAAAAGTGAAAAACACAGTCATAAAAAACAAATACACTACTTATTTTAAACTGCTTGGATTTCCCACAACAGTGCAGTCATTAATTTCTGCAAAGAACACTATTTCTGTATCTGTCTCCATGGGATGTACAAATGAGTCATGGTTTTGCATAGACATCATTCAACAGTGAAGACAGTGTTAACAAGTTGAAGAAATGTCAAGCAAATGGTGTTGTCACCACAAACACAATTCTGCCACAAGACAAAGTGTTCAATTTCCAAAAGTGCCTGTATCAGACACAGTCCAAAACAAAGCATTAAATGAATTAAATTAAAATGTCTCTCACTGGCTTTTATACCCATGGAGAATCACTTTCATTTAGGAGTATGGATAGTCCGGGCCACCATCTAAAAACAAAATCTAACATTAAGTGAGTCTCATTGAGTCTTTCATCAAGTGCAGATGACAGATTAGACTACTTACGTCAGTATGATGTATATAACAATACAATTTATTGACATGTTGCTCGACAGTTTAGCATAGTTTTCCATGGTTTGACAATTTTAAAGTTATAGTTCCCGGTAGCACAGGTTCATTCTAAAAAGCCTCTGAGCTGGACGGCAGGTGAAATTCTAAGGCAGAATAGGTTGCGTTCACATTCTAGAATTTTGTGATGTCCAAAGATGGTGGGCAAGGGCCTATGTAACTCTATGGGAGATTTACTGTAACTCTATGGGAGATTTACTGTAACTCTACGAGAGATTTACTGTAACTCTACGAGAGATTCACTGTTTTTGAAAGAAATATCCAAACTTATGATCCACAAATGTTGCATCTTCATATTTATTAGGGACAGCTTATATGCTTATTATATAAATTTTTTACAATACCATTACTCAGTCAAAAAATCCCATAAGAGCATAAGTTTAATATGACACATTTGTGGACCCAGCCTCTACAACTATAAGAATCGACAATTGCAGACATTCAGTGTGGCTATTTCTTTAAAAAAACAGTGACTCACCCATAGAGTTATATTGGCCCCTGCTCTCCAACTTAAACGATGACATCAAACTACAGGATTACAAAACCTATAGACATTTATGGCCTGTGAATGATTGAATACGGTTGTCATGGCGGCTGAACGCTGCTTGTTTATATGCTTGTTTGCCATCTGTTAATTCATCTGTACTAATTGGAAATATAATAGCAATATGTTTATGATTATAGCTCCTCTGTATTGTGTCCCTAAGTGCTTATTATGCTCAATGATGCATGTATGGTTAGCGTCTCACTGACCTTCTATAGCGTAATTTTGATTGAATGAGGTTATCTAATGTGTTTGTATGTAAAGTGCATATTGATATTGAAGCTAATGGGTAAAGTATAGCTATTCTTTTTAATTATGGATTTATTTATTTATTCTCATTGTAAAGATGTAGGTCTTTGTGTGCAGCTGCTGAATTTTAACTAGCGCTATCTTCATAATTAATCTTTCTGCTCTTGATGCACGTCAAGTGTGAGGGTTTGGTACTTTGATTTTATATATTTTTTAATTTTCATTTTAATTTTGTGGTTGTTGAGCTTTATGTATAGTGACTGGTAATAATTCAAGACTGATATTAACACACAAGTGTGTACATGTTGCTCACAGAGGTGGGAACTAATTTAAAGGTTATATTACACAAAATTGACTCTTGTGAGCTTCTAGCCATGTTAGAGTGTTGTTACCTCATCAAAAACATAACTGGTGTTTCGTTCACACATGTTTGAGAAACCTATTACTAGTCTGTCTGCATCCCCAAAGCTCAAAATGCTCTGTTCTGTGATGTCATGAAGCGGTACCTTTCATGTTAACAGCTACCTTTACTTTTTGTTCAGTAGAGATGGGCAATTTCAGGGTTGAAATAATCCAAATGATTATAGTGAAGGTGTACGGAGTCTAAAAACACAGTAGAGCACTATCTGTATTACCGCATGACATCACAAGGTGGAACAGAGTATTTTCTTGAGAGAAGAACTAAAATCTAAATATGCAGAATTTGTGTGTTAAATGTGCAAATGAAACTAAACAAAATTCCTGCTATGTTTTTGATGAGGAAACAAAGATAAGGATTAATATAAATCCTTAATCACAAAAAAGATGTTTACATTTAAGTCTAAGGCTATTTCTGCACCAGCTTTGATTGTAAAAATGCAATAAAATCAATATAACAATTTTAATGGCTATGTGCTGGTGATATAAAGACTTAATTAGATAATTTAAAACAACAATAGCCATATTTACTCCATGTTACCATAATGTTGGGTTAACAGAGTTTAAGACAAGCTCTCCAGTTGTATTGAATTCTCTTCACATGTTCAGGTGACCTTTAGTTCAGAGGAAAGGGCAGTCGCTGTATACAGGAGCTCAAACACTGACGGTTGGAGCTGAGAGAGAGCAGGGAAAATAATATTATTGTTTATATATACAGCGAGACTCAGGTGCAAGCAAATTCTTATAATAAAATGCTCTATTGACTTTAAAGGCTCCATACCCAATTTTTTTTTTCATATATTTGAGCATGTATTTGTATAAGCAGCTCTTGAGGTCAAAATAAGGATTACGCATTTCATTCTATTATTTTAATGTGATTGGTTAAATCCACCTGTCACTCGGAGCATGATGGGAGCTGACTAATACGAGAAGTGGAGAGGTGGAGAAAAGTGTCTGCGGTTGAACAGGTTTCACATCTGCCATTGACAGATAAATTGAATAAATAAATAAATAAATAAATAAATAAATAAATAGATAAATAGATAAATAAATAAAAATAAATAAAATAAATAAAAATAAATAAAATAAAAAAATAAAATAAAATAAAATAAACTTGCAGATGGTAGCTTTAAATGATAATATGAGCAATGGTGTGTGTGGTTTGTTTTTTTTTTTTTTATAATAAAATGCATTTATCCCTGAACTAAAACATCCTTGGTCCGGTTAATGTAGCCTATTCATAGATTTTCAGCTTCTTGTTATACGCAACATTTTCTCATTCCAAAGATACAAAAGTTTGTTTTAAATCATTGCTTGCCATGGCAACCGCCCTAGTTTAACATCATTCTGAAACCCATGAATATACCACTGTGAAACAAAACATGGCAGTGCTCATCGTCAGTACTCATTTAGATTTAAAGCGACTATACTATTTCAATAAGAAAGTTTTTGTTTACCAACTTGATTATATTAAGCCATCTTTTCCTCCATGATTGCCAAACCCAGACAGTGTAATGCAGCTATAGTTTCATCTCAGTCCAACCCAATTCAGTGGCAGAGAGCTCACAGCCACTGGTCTGAGGGAGAGTTGTCCTGCCTTATCTCCTTAATGAAGTTGTCAGTCGTGTGGAGACATTAGCGCCTCTTACAAGGGGACAGAGAGGAGAGGAGGGGCCGTGGGCTAAACTGGAGATGGCTCTATTCAGTGTAGTCTGTTTAGGTTTTTGAGAACTCTTCTGAATTCTTGTAGGGTGGTTGAATATTATACATTTTTAAAAATCCTAAAACAATTCAATTAAAGCCAGTAGGTTACTTTTCAACCAAAAATAGACTAAAATCCTTTTTTTTTTTTTGCTTGTTTCCATTGAAAAGCTTGTTCCTTTGGCTGTAATATTCTACAGTATGGCATAAAACATCTAGAAGGTTCAGAAGTATGGTTTTAACTCTCTATTTTCATGGAATCAGGCCAGTGACATGCCAAGTCTAGTAAGTTATGTACTGTACCAACTCATTAATCCAAAACTGTCTTCTCTGAGCACTCAAAATGCTATGTTTGCATTTTGCCAGGATTGTTGAGTCGCAGGTGAATTTCCTAACATCTGCGCCGTTTTTAGCAGCATTGTTCTATTTTAAATTAAATATTGTAAAATAATTATCCCCAGGTGGCCAAAAGCATGTTTAAAAGAGCCATGAGTTATTAAAGCCACGGAAATATGTGTACTATTTATATTATCTCTTTTAATGGGGAAAAAAGTCCCTCAAATGCTGCATTGAAACCCATGATAGCTGTATCTAAAGATGACATTTGTATTCTTTTTGCAGTAGAACAATGCATCTTTCTTTCATGAGTAAGATCTGAGGCAGGCAAACCTATGTGACAAAATGTGATAGAACACCACTGTGCATCAATCTACCATTTTAGCACAGAGCCTAAAATAATATCATAACGCAGATGACACATATGCTCAAACTCAGGCGTGAAATTTCTGGCTGTGTGGGTTCATGACAAGGCTCCCATTGGCCCCATGAAAATCAAAGTTTGAGGTGGCGCTACCGAGTCGTCTTTCGTCATTTTTTCTCGGGGTCTTTTGTGACAATTAGAGCAGTGTAAATCAAGGAATAATCAGATAACTCAGTAATTAGAAGATTACGAATGATTCCGGGTTACGTAATTAAAGAGTTACAGTTAAGGTAAGGAGTAGGCTTTTCTTTGTACTAGTGGGAAATATTTAGTTATTTTTCTGTACAAGGTGGAATTATGAACTTTTCACAAATTATAGACACTAACTACTTATGTGTTTTTTTGTTTTGTTTTTTTTACATTTTGGATAATTAAAATTGTTTTTAGGCGATGATTTATAAACAATATTACTGTTTATTGTCTATATTTACGTCAAAATATGCTATCGGGGTTAGGCTACAGGGCTAGTAAGAGGTTAGGGTTAGGGTATTAATTCACCATTCTTAATAAACTATTTGTTCATTATGAATTAAGTCTTTGTTCATGTGTTATTAAGACAAATTATAGTATAGTTGTTACCAAAGCGATACCTCAGATGCAACATTTCAATAATAACTCCAGAAATGAGATAATGATCAGATTTCCGACGTGCATGTAAACATATGTAGCTTATGTTAATGGATCCTGGATATACAAATTCACAGGCCAATTTCCTTGTGGGTGTGTTGTAATCTCCGCATCTCTGTCTCTAGACGTAGGGGGCGTTAGAGGACAGACAAACTCAAAAATGAGGCAAACCGACATTGTGTGCGGAGACAAGGTGAAAGGCTGGACAGCAGACGACAACAGCCAAGATGGAGGTAATAAAAATGTGAACTCAGGGCAGGAAATGACAAAACTCAAATGTGACGAGACAGAGAGATGGTTTCAGGGACATAGTCAGCTTTCAAACACGCACACAGACGGATTACAATTGACATCACGCTGGGGGGCGGGCTGCATTTATATCAGTGGAAGAATGTTTATCGGTTACCGTGGTGACACACATTAACAAACGCAGCCTGATAAGTTTAAGATTGTATGAAAAGTCAGGAAAAAACCCCAAAATTAATTTAAACAACACATTTTCAGGTGCCTGTGATCAATGCGAGCGTTCATGGAGGATTGAGTTTTGCTGTCAGATAAAACTAACAACTAACAATAACTAGCATGCTAACGTGCACTTCCTGCTTATCGGACAATAAACAGCTTTTTTCTGACAGTGCACAGTGAACATATTTTGACCTCAAGAGCTGTTTAAACGAAATATCTGTACTGGGGCAAGACCAGTTTTGTTCAAATACAAGGAAAAATTGAACACAGGGCTTTTAATTCATGATGTGTCTATTCAATATGTTTCTTGTTCTCTCTCTAGGAATATATATAATGTGAACTAAATGTGTTCTACCCTAAATGGAAGATATAACCTGCCATTTCAAATTGAACTGCAGAAATTCAGATGTAACACAATGATTACTTTATTCCAGACAAATGATGTAGTGGTTTGTGTGTTTTAGTGAAGCCAATCTTTATGTCTGGAAGCAGCTTTAGTCACACTGCGACATTATCACCTCTCAGGCTGCTGGCAGGTGTATTTGAATTGGAAAAGCCTGGTAAATTTGCACAGTGCAATGTAATGAATAACAGCACTGTGTCGGCCCATTCAACAAATGGCCTTTTTATCTCAACCCAATTTATTCATTACATTTTTGTCAAATGCTTCTACATTTCCAAGACATTATAATAAGTCTTAACGGTGATGGTGTCTCGTCTCACCTCTGCTTAACCTGCTACTGCAAAATGAAGAATGTTCACTATGCAAACACAAACGATATTTGTTTTATAAGCCCAAACTCATAAGGATTAGGCCGTGCATATAAATATTATTTGTTTTAAAAATGAAAAATGAAACAGCCTCACACACAGGTCTGCTAATTCACAATGAGAATTAAATTTATCTTAATGTTGTTTCCTAATGGTTTAAGTCTCTGATGTATTCATAGGTTTCAGCTCCAAATTAAAGGTGACATTTTGTTGCCTTTGTGTGAATTTGTTAATCGCTACGGCAACGTCAAAATGTGGAAAGTCTATCTATAGTAGTACAGTGAAGACAGCCTTTACTTTGAGCCCTGATTTAAATTGAGGGCTTGTCTAGCCCTGGTTTAGTCTTGGTTTAGTCCTGCTTTGGTTCTGATTTAGTTCTGGTTTAGTCCTGGTTTGGTCCTGGTTTAGACTTGGTTTAGTCCTGGTTTGGTCCAGGTTTAGTTCTGGCTTGGTCCTGGTTTAGTCCTGATATTGGTCCCGGTTTGGTCCTGGTTTGGCCCCGGTTTGGCCCTGGTTTGGTCCTGGTTTAATTCTGGCTTGTTCCTGATATTGTTCCTGATATTGGTCCCGGTTTGGTCCTGGTTTGGTCCTGGTTTGGTCCTGGTTTGGCTCTGGTTTGGTCCTCGTTTAGTCCTGCTTTGGTCCTGGTTTAGTTTTGGTTTAGTTCTGGTTTAGAATTGGTTTATTCCTGGTTTGGTCCAGGTTTAGTTTTGGTTTAGTTCTCGTTTAGACTTGGTTTAGTCCTGGTTTGGTCCAGGGTTTGTTCTGGCTTGGTCCTGGTTTGGTCCTGATATGGTCCCGGTTTAGCCCCAGTTTAGTCCTGGTTTGGTCCTGGTTTAGTCCTGGTTTGGTCTTGGTTTAGTTCTAATTTAACTCTGTTTTAGTCCTGGTTTAGTTCAGAATGATCTTAATTCCCATTTTAGTTCTTAAAAAAACTCTAATCCTAATTTCTATGCACAAAGAGTAGAACCAATTTTGAACTAGTTCTTTTAAACACACTTGTAACATACAGTAAAAACCTTTGACATTGAGTGCTCCAGAATAGCTCATTGATTGATGACACGAATTCATCACGAACATGATGTCATACACTGTAACACAGGATTTTACTTCCAAAAATATAAATTGTCAGTTCTTACCCTTGTCCCAGTAACACCTTGAGATTCATATTTTAAAATGATGCCATAATTTGGACTGTTGGTAGTACTTTTTAATACAATTTTACTTGCAGTAGTTTTCTAGCATCTTACGTTTATTCCTACTTAAGTAATATGATTTCCAGTGTAACAGCAGCCAAGTTTCCATTACTTCCCACTGTGAGTGTCTACAAGTGTAAAGCTTTATGTTCAAAGTGTTAAACGATGAAGATTTGTGTTTCTTGCACTGCTCCTTGAGGTATAATTTCAGTTTTCTTTTTCCTTTTGTGGACTATCCTTTGAAAATACAACATTTTATGAATTAAATGTGCACTATGTAACTGGAATATTCCACACTATGATGTTAGACTGTCCTGAAAACATGTATCCTTACAGTGAGTGAGGTTCAGAGATCTGACCTGCAATTTGGCCTAGTCCTGGTTTGGTCCTGGCTTAGTCTTGGTTTAGTCCTGCTTTGGTCCTGGTTTAGTTCTGGTTTAGTCCTGGTTTGGTCCTGGTTTAGACCTGGTTTAGTCCTGATTTGGTCCAGGTTTAGTCCTGGTTTGGTCCTGATATGGTCCCGGTTTGGTCCTGGTTTGGTCCTGTCTTGGTCCTGATATGGTCCCGGTTTGGCCCTGGTTTGGTACTGGTTTAGCCCTGATGTAGTCCTGATATGGTCCTGGTTTGGCCTCGATTTAGTCCTGGTTTAGTCCTGGTTTAGTCCTGGTTTAGTCCTGGTTTAGTCCTGCTTTGATCCTGGTGTAGTTCTGGTTTAGTCCTGGTTTAGAATTGGTTTAGTCCTGGTTTGATCCTGGTTTAGACTTGGTTTAATCCTGGTTTGGTCCAGTTTTAGTTCTGGCTTAGTCCTGGTTTGGTCCTGATATGGTCCTGGTTTGGCCCCGGTTTAGTCCTAGTTTGGTCCTGGTTTAGTTCTGGTTTGGTCCTGGTTTAATCCTGGTTTGGTCTTGGTTTAGTTCTGGTTTAACTCTGTTTTGGCCCTGGTTTAGTCCTTGTTTAGTCCTGAATGAGCTTAATTCTCATTTGACCTGCACTTTGGCCTAGTGGCGACACCTGCTTGTCTTCTAACTTTAATGCTTTACTGTGAAACATTCCAAGCAAAGCATTTCCATGGAGAACAGCAGAAAAGTTACATAGTGCACTTTTAAGTAATAGTACCTTTACTATGATACAATTTTACTTCTTGCACTGGTTTTCTAGTGCCTACTTCTATTCCTCGTTGACTAAGATTTAGTGATGTAACAGCACTCTTACTTGAGTATATTTTTTGGCTACTCTCCCCACCTCCACTTGGGTTTTGAGTCCTCCACATCCACCCTCCCTGAGTAGACCAATCTCCACCTGTCGTCAGTAAACCATGCCAATTCCAAAGTTTAAATCTAGGTGGCTTTGAGCTTCTGTCTTCTTGGCACGATAACAATAATCTAGAGAAGAAGAGGGGAGAAAATCAAAGATGGCCACCAGAGAGCCTGCCTGACTTTGAAGCATCTGCACTTGTCCCGCTACGCTTTGACTGAGCACACAGGAGCTTTGCTTTGTCATCATCACTCCTCCTCCAAAGCCCACACAACTACAGTCAACATTTAATTATATCCACTACTGCATTTGAGGAAAACTACACTGCAAAAACATGAATTTCTGTTGGTTACAATTATTTGAATTTGGGATTTTAATTTCACTGTCAGTAGTTTTGAGTTAAATGGCCTGTACTCGATTTTTTCCATGTCTTTGACCAAAATGTGTCTTGTCCTAGTACAGATATATTGTATAAGCAGCTCTTGAGGTCAAAATATGTCCTACCTCTAACTTTACTTTAACTTTTTTGCTTGAGAATCAGTGCACGGTTAGCATGCTAGTTGTTGTTAGCATTACTGTGAGGACAAAACTCAGCTCTGGCCTCTGAAACTTGTGAAAACCACTTATAAACTCATTGTTTTGAATATTTAAGATGCTCAGAATCTATAAGGTAAGTGATTTATATGTTTAAACTGCAAGATGTTTCAAATAAAATTGTACAGTTTTTCATTTTTAAGACTGCATTCACATTTAGACAAACGTCACATTCATTTATGACTAAATGAAACTAAACCTGGACTAAACCTGGACTAGACTGGGATTAAACCAGGTCTAGTTCACAGTCAATATTGGGACTAAACCGCGACTAAACTCAAAACCTAAACACTTAAATTATATCAGGACTAAATCAGGACTAGACCAAACCAAGTCTATATCAGGATAAACCAGAGTGAGGACATTGTAAGTTACATCAATAGCAGATGAATGTGCTTATTTAAAGGTCAAATATTCTGTAACCACCCAGAAATGTCTCGAAATAAATTACATTCCATGTCATAAAGGCAATTCAATCTATAATCAAAACTACTCAAATCGAGTATTGCTCTTCTTATTTCATTTTAACCAAAGCTAAAATTAAATTGGCAGTCAAAAATGTTTTATCTTATCCTTCACTGAAGCGTTGTCAGCTAAAGGCTTGACTTTGTTGTTTGATGAATCACTTTTATTTGAAGCACTTGGTTTGTGATAAATGTAGAAGTGATTGGATTCAAAGCTCAATACTTCTGTTTCAACTTTAGGTTTAGGTGACACAACAACAATGACATAGCTTAAAGGTACACTCTGTAACTTTTTGTTGATGTTTTTTTCCACTGTACAACCACTCTGCCCGTGTACAGTCATAAAAAGCAGAAACTGAATGAATAGAATGAGTGTTTTTCAATAGCAGCAAAAGCAATAGTGTTTGTGATAATACGTGCCTATTACAACTCCACATGAATTGTTATGCCACACGAGCAGAGGGAGACCAAAACAGTTTGTCAATGTGCGCTCAGCTTTTGTTGATCAAGGACGAAAAACAGTAAAGACGCACTGCTAAAAAGAAACTATCTGATCTTGTATCAAGTCGATTCGCACCGCCACAGCACTATTACTGTAATTAGGAGCTAAACACTAAATACTGACAGATTTTTGTTTACTCCTGATTCCTGAGACAATTGTCCAAACAGTTTATATTATATTTTTCAGATGTGTGCGTGATGATATCATTGTGTAGGATGGTACAAACTGAAAAAGGATATTTAATTCAATAGGAATTATCACTGTGTAAATGAAAAGTTGGAAAAACAGAAAGGAACTTTTTCTCATTCTGGAAAGTTATTATTATTTTTACTGTACAGTTCACATAGAAATGAATGTTGAATAGATTTGATCCAGAAGGCAATGCTTAAATAGTTAGCACTAAAATAGATTTAATTTTATAACCCTTATCCGATTTTTTTTTTTTTTTTCAAATTAACTGAATGAAATATTCTTAAGGAGTAAATGGCACACTTGAAAACATTAGCTAAGATTTGGTTTACCACAAAACCATCTTGTTAGCCTTCAATGGCTGGATTTCACTGGCTCCACCATTTTATCAATCTATATCACCTATCACAAATACCATCTTCTCAGTCTCAGGATGTGAAAAAAATCTTTTGTTCCAACCGTCATTGGTCTTTTAAATAAACTATAAATGCCAGTGTTTTTTTTGGTGTTTTTTTTAGCTAAGGCTGGGAAATTAATAAAGAGTTGAAGTTGAAGTAACACTTCAGTACACTGGAAATGAACAGACACTAGTTGTTTACAGTAAGGACTATCCTAAGATGTGAAATGTCATGTGAGCTATTTTGCATCAACTGTGAGTAAAGCAAAATACAACTCCAGATGTGTTTGATGATGGAAAAACATGAACTTAAAGTAGAACTAAACACTAGATCACTTTTTTGCTACTAAGTATTGTCTACTGTTCCCAGTGCCTTTTTGGGTGATTTTAGCGCAAACTAGGTACATTTGTGTGCTGCATCCAATGACCACTGCAATTTCAAGTACTATGTGACATCACACAGGACTACTTGAGTTTGCAATGTGGATACCTGTTAGACCAATCACACTGTTCCTCATATATCCAGCCCTGCCTCTCCTCTTTCCTCAATTTCCCCTTAAGTCTTCCAGGTACAGCCCAAGTAAGCTGCTTTAATTGAAATGTGGTTGTGTCAGTAGAGCTAAGGTGTTTAGTCCCACTTTAGAGGCTCCAAAAATGTTCCCTTTAACCTATAGCCCCCAGTGCAGTGGGTATATGTTTGCTCTGTAGCCCCTCTTATCTGTATTCGCCTCACTGCCTGCGAATTAGCTGCCAGAACACTGCTTTTCTGCCAACTTTGATCGCGGCTTCCCTTCAGGACAACAAACCGCTCTGCTTATAATAGTGCATGCACACCAATGGACCTGACTGATATGCATCTCAATATTTAGCCTCTCACTTTAGCCCATTTCAGAGTATAACTAACACATTAAGTCACTCTTGGGGTGTTAAATTGAAATAATAGGCGAGTTTGGTTTGTAAATTGCAGGAGCAGCGGCACTTGAGTAGACACGAGGGTGCTTGAGAATAAGGATACTGGTGAATAATGGCTCCTGCTGCTCTTTTCTCTCTTAAGGCTGAACTTTGATATGCTATGCTACATTTATCTTGGTTTTATAAAGAGCCCGATGCTAATGTGAAAAGATATGAACACAGAGCATTAAGCTTTAATGGGTTTCTTTAAAGTGGGTGATAATGAACTTACTTGAGGTCTTCTGCGGACTTGGCCAGGATTAAGGGGGTTTCCACTGAATGACCAAAAACGGCTCCTTCAGAGCCTGAAACACATTAAACCAGCGGGAGACTTGGGTTAACTTTTACTTGCTAAACTCAAACTTCATCTAATGTCTCCTCAGATGGAAGAGTTGCAATGGAATAAGGTCAGTCAATTCAATCTTTCTTTCTTTCTTTCTATCTATCTGTCTATCTGTCTATCTATCTATCTATCGGTCTATCTGTCTATCGATCTATCTATGCATCTATCCATCTATATATCCATAGTTAGTAGGGCCCACACCCCTGTTCCTGCATACCTGTAATGGTGAATTTCTCTGTTGTCATGACGACTTCCTCTTCCTCTGCAGTAAACAGTAGTCTTCCTCCTTCACTGCTGCGCACCTCTAGTCTCTGACACTGAGCCTCCACAGCCTCTGCTCCTGCTCAAGACATGGGCTCAAATTCAGACACAAATAAGGTGCGTTCACACTTCTCCAGGTTTGATCCTGGTTTGAGCCCAGTGATGTAAACTTGACTGAGGTTGTTTTCACACTGCCACTAGTGAGTTTGATATAAAAAAGCATTTGTTCCAAGTGCGGTGTGAACACGGCCGACCTCGGGCCAGCTTACGCAGTCCACGGTGCAAGTAAAAGTGCTAGAAATTGGGCAAAAAAGTGCTCAGATCATTTATATTTGTGTGAATGGGTGCTGCAGAGCTGCTTCTTGACACGTTCGTCTGATGAGGCAATTTGGATCAACTTAATATCAGCGACAGTCTCCTCCTGCATCTGTCTGCACAGCTGAGCCTGGGTCTCCGTGTCCATCAAAAAACTTTTTACAGACCTCATGGTGTGTTTAGCCACAGATGAAATAAAAAACGACTGTGTATAGAGGAAGTGAGCACATGCGGCATAGTCTATCTGTTTGAAGCACATTGTCATAGAAATATGTTTGACTCTCACGTGGGTCATGGTGCATGTTTGGGGTGAATGATGTGAACAACACTGACCAAAAATTACGTAAACAGAAGTAAATCTAGTGCGCACTAGGGTCGGTCGAAAGAGCACACTAACATGTGGAAACAACCTCAGTCCTAGTCTAGTCCAGGTTTAGTTGTGGATTTTATCTCAGTTTAGTCCTTCAGTAATGTAGCCTATATTGCTTGGGTAATATGACATTTTTACATCTCATGCACATGGGGTTGTAAGAGTTTGGAACTAGGTGTATTTATACTTGCACACACCGAAACCTGGACTAAGGACTAGGACTAAACCATGGCCAGAGCAGGCCCAAATCAGTTGTACTTATTTTTTATTTTATTTATTTGATTGGGACAATGCATGTTAATAAACAGACACGATATAACATGAATGTAAACACACCAGATTATAGCCAAAGGCTCATTTCCATACATTGTCCCAAGGGCTGGGGTCACAAAAGGGCTGAATAAAAATTGCACACTACACTCATTGCACAGTTCCCATTATTGTACCATTATTGCACCGTATAAAATATTGCACATTCCATTCATTGCACAGTCCTCATTATGTCAGTCAGTTTGCATCAGGACTAAATTGTGCTCAGGATTGTGCCATTGTATCTCAGGGAATTTTCAATGGAGATTTTAAGATGCTAAATAGTAAAGTTAGAGTTCATTCAAAACAATTTTAATATTATAGTGTGATAAATGTATTTACCAGTAGTGACCCGGCAGTTTATTGGGTTCTTTGGTTTACTTTTTTACATTGTTTTTGCGCATGTACTTCATGTGTCTTGACATACACGGTTCAGTTTTAGCCATTTCTATCCAAAGCCTTATACCGACATGAGTGTGAACACAACCTAAACATCCCATATTTCAATAGTATTGCAAGGAGGTTTTCTTTGTCTTGAGTTGTAGCAGAGTATTTGTTGATGCTAATATAAGTTGACTTCAGGCCAATGGGGTCATCCGTGTGGGAACAGTTTCTACATTTAATTAAACATGTTTTCAGCAGCTTGGTTGAATCCATGGAGACATAATGAAACTGGCATATCAGTACAGCAACAAACAATGGCTGTAACTAATATGCAAAAAACAAGTTATAGGCATTGATAACAAAAAAGAATAAATATATACTTTTTTTTAATGGTGGTATTGTGATTGAGTTTATCAGGTCAGGCATTTTACTATTTGGGGAATTGGGTTTTTGATTTTTGTTGGCTTTATGTTATTTGGTTAACCTGTGAAATAAAATCTGTGATGGAGAATTCATTACCGACAAAATGAACTCCTGAACTTCCTTAACTATATTTGGGGTCTCTCCGGTCATTTTGGACACTGGCTTTATTGCATTCATTTTTATAGGAAAAAAGTAATTACTATTCTGCCACTTTGGGCTAAGAAGTTCTGTGGAAGTTTGTGTTTCCGCTAAATGGGCATTATCACATTTGGGCACGTAAGGCTATTGGCAATGTGAAATACTGTGTGGAGTGCTTGCTGCGCAAATGAAAGGCTCGAGCAGAGCTGGATCTGCCATGCTTTTACAAAGGATGGAGACAAATCAGTAATCTGTTCCGCTGGTGAGGAATATTAATTCAAGTTCCTTAGACTTTGGTATTTTTCCAGATGTGCAAAAACTTTTACCCTGTTTTAACTCCATTAATCCACACTCTGCAACGCCGAGGGAATGTAATTATTCTCACCCATTTAATATACTGGGTTCACAGGACATCACATTCTAGGATCCCTATACTTTAAAACTGAGCTGGAGGCCTGGTCAGAATTCTATGGTGGAATGTCCTGTCAGATTGCAGAGTTATTGACTTGGTTTATGGTTAATATTTCTGTCATTACTGGGCCTTACATGAAACAAAAACTGCCACAAAGTTCAATGTCAAATTATTGATATTATGTTCGAAAAGTGGTACCGTGTTCAACTCCAAAAGTGTGACTGTTGAAGAACTTTAAGACATGAGATTAATATTGTGGGTTTGTGGACTAATCCCAAACAATTGATGATAAAGTTCAACATTTGTGCATGTTTATTTTGGATATTTCTTTCAAAGATCTCCCATAGAGTTACATCCGAGATTATTACATCATGAAACTGTAGAACATGAAGACAACCAATTTCAGCGATACGCTTTCAACAAATGTAGGATCTCATTTTGAGAGGAAGGCCACGCATGTCCTAAACCGTGAAATCAGCTGCTAACTTCTGCTTGGTTGAGATCAATAGCTATTAATACGAATATGAAAGCCGTTTACTTTCAGTAGTCATTAATCATGTAAATGACTGCAGTAATTTGGCCTGACTGATGGCTCAACTTGATGATAATAAGCAGAATCCATTGGCCTTTTAATTAAGCCTTCAAATATTGTGTTTGGCCGAAACCACCACAAGTCAAAGATCTTGATTAAACCCATTAATTTAAACATCCATCAACTTGTAATGAGTATATGAGTAAGTTCAGAGATCTTAGGCTCGTCATGATGGTTTTGAAGAGCAAAGATATTGCCTATTTTAAAAATCTATCATAAAAACCTAACCCATAAAAATTAAGTTACTTTAAAGGGGCACTAAGTAACTTTTTCTGGTGGAGGGTCTGTCTCCTTGAGACCTCTTTGTCTCCATGGAAATGTTATTGCTTTGCCTGGAATGTTTCACAGTATGTCATTATCTTATCTTTCTCCACCACCAGGTTACAGGTCAGATTGTTAGAAAGGCAACCCTGCACACAGTAAAAATGCATGTGTAGCATCTCCATGGAAACAAACAGATGGCAAATCCTCCACCGGGAAATATTATATTGACCTTATTCCGCCCCCGTTTGCCACTAAATGCTACTTAAATACTTTTTCTTTGTGGTGGTACTTTTGGTGAAGTGGGAATCCCATTCATTTCAATTTTTATGAAGTTTTACCACTAAAATGTGATATAAAGTAGGTTGATTTGTGTCAAATGTTCAATGTTCATGTGACCAACAAGTCAAAAGTCACTGCACCAATTCTCTGGGAGGGTTTAAAATGGCTTTGCATTCCCTATAGAACAGTGGTTCTTAACCTTGTTGGAGGTACTGAACCCCACCGGTTTCATATGCACATTCACTGAACCCTAGTTTATTGAAAAAAGAAGAATATATATATATATATATATATATATATATATATATATATATATATATATATATATATATATATATATATATATATTTTCAAATTCAACACATATGTATGTTTTACTGGTGCACAAAATGAATCGTGCATTAACATCACTGTGTTTAAAGACAATGCATGAACTCACAACAAATTACATACATACCTTTTTACAAAGACATGACCTTTTTTAATACTAGTACACTGAAATTATTTAAATTTTTAACCTTATGTACAATGTTCCCTCAAATTTTTTACGAGTCTGAGCAAACACACAAACTCCCTGAGCGGTCCCATGGACCACTGTGAGCAACATCAGATGTGCGCACTGTGGTCATGCTGCATCGCATCCATCCAAGTTAAATGGTTTATTAAAAGAATCGGCATTTGCTAATGCTAATAATTACACATAATACACATTTGACCCACAATTAAGTCAATAGCAGAATAAACCACGCTTACCGATCAGGAACAGCATCCAGTCCATCAAAACATAAGGTCCTCTGCTCCTGAGTCCACCATGAGATCTTCACTCGGTTCCACGAACCGCTCCGGTCCCAGATGCCTCTAGTTTAACTTGTACAAACATCCACAGTGTCCTCGGTCGCGTACTTCCTTTCTTTTGTCCGTTTCGTCATGTTTAATACGCAAAACTACTACAAAACAGTGCGTAAAATTACGCAATTATGCGCGCGTAATTTTAAGATGCGCAAATACGTCTGTGAATCACATAATTGGCCGGAGCAGCAGTCACCGGTCACACTCACTGACTCACACTGAAAAATAGCGCAGAATGAATTGTTGTGTGCTTATTTTATTTTCAACTCCGGTTCGACTTTTTTGTGCTCAGCACAGATTTTCTGTGCGCGGAGACCGTGTCAGCAGTGCGCAATTGCGTACGCGCGCAGCTTAGAGGGAACAGTGCTTGTCACTACATCAAATAGATTTCTTTGGCGATTTCCTCTGAAGGGTATGACAAATAATAAAGCTTCTGAGTTGCATTACAAATACATATATCAAAATTATTGAATGCATATTGATTGAATAAAGTTTCTTAGGTGCATCACATCTACATATATATATCTTTTGACACTGAAATCATAGAAGTTTTGAATATTGTCATGTAACCACTATTTGTATACTGAATTCATGTATGGGTCATTTTGATAGAACACGCCTAACACCTCTCAGGATTTTCATTATACATCTACGGACAAGCATATTAGCACGTCATGAGGGACGGGCGACAGTTTTACATCGGTGAAAATCCATCTGCTGCTGACCCCTGTGCGCACAGCGTCTGAAAATCAGGACTGTGAGCTGTGTCTGTGTCTGTGAGGCGTGAGCAGTGTTTGTTTTTAACATTGTTCCGCAGTGTGACGCTTATTTTGATCAACGAAAAATAAGAAAATATATTGTAAATATATTGTATTTTAATATTTCAAGATCACAATAATCTTCCAATTTAAACTACAATAAAAAAGAACTAACACAAATAAAATACAATTCAATTAAATACTTGAAATTTATTTTCCCAAGCCACGCATAGCCGGGGGTTGCCGACCCCTGCGCTAATGAATATTTACTGCAAATCAATGTGACTTCTGCTGTTGCGTTTGAGAGACCAGGTCAGAAACGCGTGGCTTCACCTTGGCAAGTGCCACTCTCATGTCATTTTCACAGCAAAGTCTGTTCCTTTTCTTCATTTTTATGTTGTTTTATGTTTTTATGCCGTTTAAATGGCTCATTTAAGTTGGGCAGGTACTTCGATAGACACATCAAAGGGTGCATTTGTTGAATTGGGCCAACGTCTGGAGACGCTCGCAGTCCGCTAATCATATGAGTCGGGTGTGTGTCTTGACCTCCGCCGAACCCCTGAGACTGACTCACCGAACCCCTAGGGTTCGATCGAACCCAGGTTAAGAACCACTGCTATAGAACTTATTTGCTGTCAAGATCGGCAGCCCCATACAAAATAATACAACCCAAATGATGATGGCGGTGCCCATGGCAACTTCTGGAACAAGGTGCAAAGTGCACCTTTAACAGCTTTGGTAAAAAACAAAACAAAAAAAAGACAAAACTACTGTTGGGGCATATGGACTCACCAACGGTCAGCTGGCCTGTCAGTTGTCCCTGGTCATTTCGGGCGTTTAGTGTCACATTCTTCTCAGACTTCAGGACCAATAAACCTTCCTGGAGAGAAAATAAAAAAATAGATGGATAGAATTCGATAATTGTATTTAGTCTCTTTTTCTTTCATGATCAAACCAAATCGTGACACATTTCTCAGTTGATGATTGGATCTTTTTCTGAAGCAATCCAAATAAGTTTTTAGAAAAGACCAAAAATAACATACTAATGACCAAACTGAATATCTTGACTCAATTTCAACTTGAACCCATTGGACTTGAGATGACTTGACACTTCTCCTAAAAATAGAAAACATTCTTCTTGATACTTAAATTGCCCAGTTTTAAAGCAGCAATCTTGAACATGTCTCTTCCAACCTTTGAACAGAGTTAAACTTCTTCAGATCCTACATCTATTCTACAGTTCCACTCCTCGTAAATATATATTCATTGGAGCAGACAAACTTTATTAATTTCCCAAAAGAGACATGAGATTCTAACAGGTTCTCTTAAGATGTGGAGATGTGTGCAATTTGCAAAGGTCATTCGTTAATTTTCACCACTCGTTCTTGATAAAAATGCATGCTGTGAAACCCTGAAGTACTCCAGTGAGGAAATCTTGATTTAAAGAGGATGTTTAAAGGGTTACTAGGCTTCCTTTAGGGGGTGAAGACATGACCACATCTTTGGGATCACATTAAAGTGGGACTAAACCCCTAAACTCCGCACACAACCACATTTCAAATAGAGCTGCTAAACTGGGGAGTGAGAAATTGGTAATATTGCAATTGTTGTTTGGAGATATGCATTGGACTATAAATTAAACTATTAAAAATTACAGCAAAATTACAGCAAAAGAGCAAAACGAAAATGAGAAGAAACATCTAGTGTAATCTGCCAAACAAGGGTAAAAAGTGATATTTCTGTACTTGGGTGGTTAATTTGACGCACCATTCAAGTTTTGTATGATACCTGATCCTTAACCAAAACAGTTAAAAGCACATTCCTGATGCATTGTTGAAATATCTTCTGAATACTGCGATTAACATAATGGAAAAAAATATCAAGGACGTTAATTTCTGAGCGACAGTAGTGACAGTAGCAATAACTGAGAGACAGTAACTTAGTTGGTAGAGTGTTTGTCCACAGATCTGAAGGTTGGCGGTACCAGCACAGATGAATATTGTCGTTCTATCCTTGGGCAAGACACTTAAACCACCTCGCCCCCAGTGTCTGTGTACACTTGAATGTGAATAGGCGGGTAGTTCCTTGATGTAAAGCACTTTGAGTGTCTTGAAGGTGGAAAAGCGCTATATAAAAATGACCGTTTACTATATCGTCCACTCTTAGTCACGATACTAAAAATTCATATTCATTTCAATACTATGCAATACGCTTGATAATAGTTACTGGCAAATCTTCCCAAGCTTAGATGGACGTGATTGACAGGTGGATTAGCCAATCAGGGACATGCATGGTCTGCCTGTATCAAAACAAATATGGCTTCTTACAAGTTAAAAAGACAGTTTATCTGGCTCGAGGTGCGACGGAGAGAGCGATGACCAGACTAATATCTGTCAGTGTAAACAATACAGAGATTTACCTAGTTTGCAATAAATGTACTCATAAATAACTAGAACAGTCGATGAAGCTATAAAAACACCACATACACAGTTTAGAAGAAAAAGGTTGATTTAATGCTTAGTTCCACTTTAATTTTTTTTTTTTAAGTTGGCGCACCCATCCATTCACGAAGGTCAACAGAAGATCAGAGCCGATGCACATAAATATAGAGCCTGTTGTCATAAGGTGCAGTCAGACTGAAAAATTACCATGGCACTAGTGCTTCCCTGAATACAATGAATAACATCGCTGCCACCCGCCCGAATGGTAAACACAGATAGCCCAATCCCACCCTAGCGAAAGAAGAGGAACATTATTGCATTTTAAAAGAAAGTTTAGATATATTTGAAAAAGAGATTTGGGAGCAGATTCATTGTCATATTTTTCATGAATAACCCAGAAATTCAAAGTGGCAGTTATCTAATGTTTATGCAATGTAGCAAACTGTTTGAAGGTGCTCTGTGAGGAGAGGGGGATTTTGAAATGAGAGATTGTATTCTTGGTTTTGCGAGTGAGAGACTGATCTACTAAGAAATGTGAAGAAGGTCCAAATCCTTCCGTTGCTAATCCCATTAATGTATTAGATTATTAGATTATCAGATTAATCATCTTTTTGCAATTAATCTTTTCTTCAGGTTGGTAAATTATTGTGACACATAAGATAAGTACAGATATGCAAAAGCAGCTCCTAAAGCCAAAATAAGACCACTGTGTACTGTCTGGAGCTAATTACAAAAAGTTGTTCAGATGTTCATTTGAAATAAAAAGTGGGCGTGATTCTGGCTCCATCGACTCCAATTCACTTTACTTTTCCCTCTCTGTTGCTGTCAGGGTTGTCATTTGGGTTACATCATCTTGGTGTTTTTATTTGGCTATTTTGTCCCTAAATCAAGATATGAACATGAATAACAGACTCATGAGGTGCCGTTTTTCTCCGACATCGCCTCCACTAGCACTGGCAACAGGTTTAAGATAAACCGGTGGTGTGACCGGGAAGGGGTGTTACCTTCAACAGTCTTGCTCCAGATTAGCTCTTTGGTTGCTGTGATCTCGCAGTCAGAATTCTTAATATGGAACTCGGCTCCAAATTCGCCCCTCTATCTGCTAGCCTCGATGAGCTTAATTTGACTGGAGCCGAACGCTGTGGGTGACGTCACGCTCCCTTAGTCCACTTCTTTATAAAGTCTATGGTCTCTCCATATAAATGCTATAATTATATAAGATGTAATTACTTTACTTTTTAACATGTGGTCATCACATTTTTAGATCACTTAGTTTTGACCATTCTACCTTAGTTCAATTTTGTTCATCTGTAGGAGTTTTTAAAAGTGCACTATGTGACTTTTCTAATTTGCCTAGAAAATTCCATTGTATGCCATTAAACATATCTATCTCCATAGAGATAAGCCAGCAACATAACCAGGCCAAATTACAGGCCACATGTGCGGAGGGGGCAAGACCACTCACAGTAAAAATACATGCTTTTTAAGGCATTTTTGTGATAAAAACACCAGTAATTTAATACACACAAGACTGCTCAGTTTAATGTCATAATGTGGAACATTTTAGGCAGTTGTTTTGTGTAGGAACAAACTGAGCAAAATAATGAAATACTGAATACATTTTTTGTAGCTTTTTCAGTGCATCTGAATTGTGTTTTAAATAGCTTCTTAATAAAATATATTTGTTCTACCTAAACTCTAAACCTCTGTATCGACAAAGCTATTAGGGTGGCAGCATGACACAACAAGTATTAATCTTCAGATGCACGTCCTTGTACAATTAAATATATGTCGTGACTATTTTTCCTATAATAAAGAAAAAAATGAACAAAATAAATAATTAAGATCCAAAAAGCCTTGACTTGATAATGGGTGATGTCCAATACAGGTTTTCAAGGCCAGTTTAGGGAAAAGAAAGTAAAAGGTGAATATTTCCATTTTAGAAATCTCTTTTGAGCCTTTTATTGATAATCAAAACGATCTGCCACAATCATGCATTGGCTCTTCAATAGGAATGCTTGCATTCAACATAAATACGTCAAATAAAATTATAGAAATTATAGAAACTGACACTTAAGGCACGATACAACCTTGTCCTCACTATGGTCTCTAATGCTTTAAATTGGAGCAATATAAGTACCAAAAGCTAATGTTTTGTTTTTAAAGGAACTGTATGTAGCCTGCACTCGTACTGTTTTGAAATAAGTATTACATTCATAACTGAACCTGGGTTGCTAGAGCCTTAACCTCCACGTAGAGCAGGTCACACGTATGTTTTTCTCATTCTCATTATATGAACAGGCCATGTCTCATGTGAAAGCTCAGAACCTCCAGAATTCACTCACTGAGCTGCAGAGGCTGCACTAGCACTGATTCATCATTGGCTGCAGGTGCTGGTGTTTAGGTAGTGACAATTCCGATCAGTGAGTCCTTTTAGGTTTAAACCAAATGGATTTCAACATTAAAACTGGCGACCCAAATGAGAGACTCATGTGAGGCTCATTCTGCTTTCTGATTGGATAATCGTACTAAGAACCAAAACACTACCTTATAACATAAACAACTTGGCCATCATGTCCAGAGTTTTTGTAATTAAGAAAAAATCTGCCTTACAATTGTTACCAGTAAGAGCTATATTTGATTTAAGCATATTTAGTACCTTGTATCTTTGGACACAGTTAGGTCATGTATATCGAATCAAAATCTTGCATACAGTTCCTTTAAGTTACAATAACTGAATGGAAGCTAGAGATAAACTTTGGAGAAATATAACTTTTGATGAACACAAAACCACGGAACAATGAAGCATAGAGCGGTTTCCCTGGTGTTGCCATTACTGCAATTCGAAACAAGCCTCGGCTGCCTCTGAATTGTCTTTGAAAGTCACTATTTGATGTTTGAAGCGTCTATGAAAAGAGAGACAGAAATGTGTGAGCTTTTTCAAACACTTGAAATTGGTGAATGCCATGGTCTTTCGTCAGACGAAATTTGAACATTTTTGCCAAAAAAAAGGTGTAAAATGACATCCACTATGCAAGGTGAAATTTCATTCTTTAAAAGTTCAGAGCAGATGGAGGCACTCAAAAGCTGCACTAGAGTCAAAGCCCTTCAACATAACCTACTATTACCTCTATAAAGAGATGGGAGATATATATAGAAATAAGCATAATATCAAAATTGATTATAATTAGAATATCGAGTATATTGTCTACGATGAAGGCTGCAGAAAGAGCTGATGAGTTTGCAATATAATCTTTCAAATGTATAAAGTCATATCTTTGCACTTTTATGGTTAATTTTACAGTCCATTAAGTTTTTGTTCAATATTTATTTTGAAACTCTGAATATTTCGACAAAGTACATTATGTCCACAGCTTCTGTGACTGTGACAACATCAAACTTCGATACAAATAATCTGATTTGAAACATTTCTGTCCAAAAACATGGCATAGATGAATTTACATTTTGTTCATTGTAAACTACAATATTGGTCAAAATAAAATAATGTACTAGCCAGGTCCATTGGATTCCTGTTCAGAATGACAGAACTGATTCTGCAAACTCCACCTTTTCATAGTGACATTTTGTAACATTTTGAATATTTATTTATGACCATTTCAAAGAATCATAAGTAAACCAGAGATGTGGGAGGAGAAAGAGTGAAGGTGAAAACAGGCTAAACGTTTTCTGAAGCAGTCAAGCCTCAAATGCTGCAGAAAAAACAGGATCACTCAAACACGCAAAAATCACTCAAAATATAACTAAGTAAGCTAACTATGTTTTAATTATAATTAAAACATATGGTCAATACAAATCAGATAAGTAGAATAATCAGATCTGAGTTTTGGGGTGTGTTTATATGCACAAATGAAATTGCCTGGCTTCATTTAATCCATGGTTTTAGAGTAGGCTAACTGTTTTATTTTGAAGACAATTACTTTTAAAATAACACTTTAAATAATACCCCTCTTTCGTTTTTGTCTTTTCCAAATTAGTTTGCCCTTTTTTGCAAAATGCTCCGTGACAAAACCTGCACAGGTGTGAAGAATTAGAAAGAAGTCAGATTACTCACATCAGATATAACTGTTTATATGAACCTTTAATAAACTGATGGACTGTGAGCATCTTTGGTAAACACAGCCATACATAGACACTTTTATATATTCAATAGCTTCTATAATTCTTAAGTTATACTCACCAAACTTTAGCAGTAGGTAAACTAAACCTTCTGAGATTTTTGGCAATATATACGATTATAATTGTTCACTTACATTTGAGCTTATCACTACTTAAACTAGGGGAAGTGAAAATAACAACATTTTTAAAAATAATGTTTTTTAAGTGTCCATCATTTTCGGTTTGGCCCTGAATAGCCCGATCGTTTATTGCCTGACGTTTATTCACAAACACCTTTTCTTTAAAATCGCCCCACAGGAAGAAATCAGGACTAGTCAGGTCTGTGGAGATCACATACTGCCCCCTGTCTTTGAAAAACACGTATTATTCCTTTAATGGCATTTACGCTTGGGGCATCTCTGGTATTAAAATGTTGATGGTAAAACACCGCGGGGTTTCTGAATTTGACCCATGTGACTCAAAGTACCACTGTACAATGAGAGTTCGTTCCTCGGTGCTGTATTTGCTCATATTAATCTCAGAAGGGTAGTTCTAAATGCTCTGAAAAAATAAAAGAAAAATATTTAGAAATAAAAGAGTTATGATTTTTTTTTCAACTGTCAGTGACTTTGGGGCCACACTGTAGATAGATCTTTTTGCATATTTTGCATATTCATCTATTGGCCTTAAATTTCCAGCTCAGGCAGATATTTTGTTTTGGCTGACCGGCTGAGTAAGTTTTATTTGAAAATTTCAGCACAAAATGATAACTGCAGAAAATGTAACTACAGTTTTCTTATAGGTTGTTGGTAAAAGGCTGTGGGTGAGTTTGTTGTAAAAATGATCAAAATCTGCCCTATATATCGGCCCAAAAGTATCGACAGAGCATATCAATTATCATTGCTCTGGATTCTAAATCGGTATCGGCAATGAAAAACCCCATGTTGGTCGATCTCTACTTTTAAATTGATTAAGTTGAATGAATGATACAGCCAATTCTTCAGTTGTAATGCAGAATCATCTTAACGTGAGCCCAGAGTTTGCCATTGTAATGCAGTGTGCAGCAGGTGGGACAGGTGTGCATAGGGGAGGCCCCGGGGCAGGATAAAATAATATACACAATCTTCCTCCCATCCATCTGCCTGTCACTATGACAGACAGCTTTGCACAGGTGGAGCTCTGAGCCACCTCCACCAACCAACTACCAAAGACAATGCCAGCAGATTATGCTCAAAAGAGCCTACGGAAATGACACCATAATGAAGTACTAATTTCAAGTTTCACATCACAAACTTTACTAATTTTACAAACTGTAAGACTGGCACTGTTTGAAGACCTTAAAGATCCTGTACCGAATGTTTTTTTAGCTAAATTTCTTGCCCCAGTACTGATCTCTTACAAGTTGTATAAGTCAAAATAAGTTTACTGTGTACTGTCCGCATCTAATTAGCCTGAGCATTTTATTGTCCAATAACCAGAAAGTGTGTGTTAGCATGCTAGTTCTTGTTAGCTTTACCATTATGGCAAAGTTGTGAAAAGTGCATATAATTGTGGTGAATAATTTGCATGCTCAGAATGCCAGAGGGCCCCCAATAGCCCATGCTTTTATATTGAAAATAATGATTGGAAAGTTTTATCTGGAAACTAAACAGCACTCAGGTGTTTGTACTACTACTACTACTACTGTGTTTTATTGTCAGTAGCTAAATATGTGCTGCCTACATTTATTTTTGAGTTGGCATTTGTGTGGAGAGCTACGTATTTAGTAAGCCCCCCTTCCCTCGAGGTGCGCTCTAGGTGAGCTAAGGCAGCAGAGGTACATTTGAATGGGTCTTTTACAGACTAAAACACTTTAGTTACTGAAGTTAAGTTTATCTAAAGGACGGGACAATGCATGAAGAGCCCCGGAGGAAGATCCTTTTGGGGAAAGAGGGACTTTTCAGAGAAGACTTGTAAAATGTCACCACTGTACACCATTGGACATGCAGGATAAAACAGTGAAGCTAACTGATTATAATTATGCAGACAGGACACACATCAGAGCGACAAGAGGACAGCAGACAAGTCCGTTTATTACACTGATTGTTCTTGGCTGATCCTTTTGTGGTCTAAACTGGTTGGTGATGTGAGAGTATACTAGCCTGGAGCATGTTACTGCTCCTGTTGTCAGATTCGGAACATTGATTATGGCACAAACTTTTTTTCTGTTGCATGTATTAGACAAATGAATGCATTCTAAATGCTTTTTAATATGTGCATTTACACAAAATCTCAGCTAATTTTGTAAACAAACTTATGTTTTATAACTCAACTCTGCATCCAAAGCCTAACAATAAACGTCAAAATAACATGATTATAAGATCCTCTTTTTGTGGTCTATTCTTTGAAGTTGCCAGATTTTGTGCATTATTTATGTTTAGTCCATCCAAATGATCTGATGATTAGAAATCTGATGTTTCTCTTGCACGACTGGAACTTGGATCACTACTTTGTACTTGTTGAGTAATATGATTTTGAAGTAAAGGAGCCCTTGCTTAAGTACATCTTTTGGCTACTCTATCCAATTCTGCATTTTATGACATAAATAATTGATAAATATAACCCCACTTTAGTCAACTGGAACACATTCAAATGCAACACAAATCAAGAAAAAATGGGAAAAAATGTGGCTATTGCTGCTGTGAGCCTCCAGAATTTGTAGTCTTTTTACAATGGGTAGAGATGATGTCTTAATTTTGTCAAATATGTATATGTGGCGCTGAAGCGGTGAGGGCCCCAAATGCAAATTCTGCTTAGGATCCCCTAAATGCTAGGGCAGATGTTCATATTTATGTCTTTTATGTTCAGAATGGCTACAGAGCACTTTTGAACCCTACATCTATGACTTTGAGTCCTTTTTTCAGATAAGTACAAGGAGGTGGAGCTCCGAGCCACCTCCACCAAACAATCACCAAAGACAATACACGCAGATTACGCCAATACAATCCCATGGAAAGGACAACAATGAAGTCCTAATTGTAGAAACTTTCAGAGAGCTGCAGCTGTGTAGTTTGGAGGCATAGTAATTAAAGCAATAGAAAGGTTTTAGGAGTTTTGCAACTTGTGCAAACTGCAAATCAATATATTTTTGTGAAGGTGTTTTTATCTAATCTGGAGAATACTTCACTACTATCACTATCCACTGTGTAATTTATCTGGTGCAAGACCCACCACCTGCTTGTGTCCACGGCGATGCTATTGATTTTTTCCCATTATGGAGACAGGCAAGGGATACTGTCAAGTTAAAGGTGAGATCTGTGGAAAGGGGAACTTGCCAACACTTAATGCATGTTTTTAAAGGTACTGGTATTAGTTTTGAGCTATTAAAACACCAGCAACTGAAGCAAATGATGGACCTTCTACCAGAAAAGTTACATAGTATATCTTTAATTGACTATAATGCCGATCAGATATTACAAGATACACTTTTACCTGAGAATATATGTATCGTAAAAGTTAACTAACACACACACAAAACAAAACACTCAAACTTATTCCTCCAAAGTCTGAACTCTGCTCTAAACCACATGGCTTTACTGACAGAGGACTAACGAGAGCTGATCACTGACGATTGCACACGATTGGCCCTCGATTCAATTTGGAATAATTGCACAACCCCAGGCAACATTCTTTTAAGTATTATCTCTAATTGGCTATTTTTGAACACAAACTTTTATCAGTTGGTATGAAGATAAAACGTGTGAATTGTGTAATTGAACTAGCTTTGCCCTTGTTACCCAGGCTTTTTGTCATAATAATTATTCTAGCAGATTTCCTGTAGATAATTGCTGATTAATTTCACTTCTAAAAATGAAAGTTCTAGCGCAGGCCTCTTGTACGCTGGCAAATGTCATATTCATGATTCAATGTGCAATTATTGTGAGAGGAGAGGTGTTGTTTTGGATGTTAATGCTTGAATAATTCCTCTTTTCTTTCCTTTTTTTTTTTAACAACAAAAAGTCAATTTAAGTTCATCTTTATTGAAATAGCTGCAATCTGTGTTGAAATAAGCACTGATGGAAGAAGTACTCAGTTCTGTTAAGTAAAAGTACAGATACTGGAGCAACAAAATACTGTATACAACAAAATATTAGTAAAAGTGTCACATGAAAAAATCTTGTAAAATGACTAAAGTACCTGTTTAAAAATGTAGTAAAAGAGTAAAAAGAAAAAGTATTTTGCACATATTTTGAGGTCTTATAAAACTTCAATTACAATTTTGATAAAGCTTTGTGCTGAATTTTGCTCAGTAGAAACAATTGAATCAATATTTATTTTATATCTGTTTTTATTTGTTTTTTTGTTTTTTTTCTGTTAAACCCCCCCCCCCCCCCCACAAAAAAACTCACTTTTAATTTGTAGTCCAGTTAAAAAATGTAGTGGAGTGGAAAGTACAGATACCTGCTCTCAAATGTAGTGGAGTAAGTATAAGTATAAAGTAAGTATAAAGTAAGTATAAAGTAAATTTTAATATGTGCTTAAGTAAAGTATTGATACCTAAAATACTTTACTACTTTTACTTTACGTTACATTCCACCACTTAAAGTAAGACCACTGTGCTGTGCCTGAAAAAATAAGTTAGAGCTGTGGATAAAAGTTTAAACTCATTCACTCAATTCACAATTTTAAAAGGTATACATGTATTTTTTTTTACTTCAGCTGTGCAGTAGTAATAGTGGTTTTCTTAAGGGAATCAATTTGATACTTGTGTGAACTGTTAATGAATGAATGAGTCTGAAACTGTATGCATGTGAATACTAGTGATGCGTCAATGGATTTGTACGAGCTAAGAACTAGTCAGAGCCTCCGTGGTGAATATATGGCAGACAAAACGTAGGCAGCCCATCTTTGACTCTTTGTTTATTTGCACTGAACTTATTCTGTATATTAAAATGCTGCATTACTAAAAATATAACAGTACTGTGCAACCCTAGTAGTGAAGTTCGACCCACTGTATCCAACCCTATTCGTTTGGAGCCGTGTTCTGTGCCTGCCCCCATAGAGAGAGCACATTGGTATTCACACGTTATACTTGGCTCCACTGATGAGGATTCAAAGACCTGATTGATTCATGGACTGGAGACTTCGTTAGTCCCACACTTTGGTCAGAGCTAAGAAGTCATTTGATAGTTATATAATTAAGAAAAAGGCGCATTACGAAGATGTATATTTTAAATTATAGGTGTGTATTTAATTACTGAGCTCGATAGAATATATTTTATTTAATGACTGATTTACAATACTAATCTAACTTTAATAAAACTCATTGTTCATTCATATAATCATTATCCCTAGGTATTATAAACACGTATTAAAGGGATCATATTACACAGTTTAATGATCTGTGTTACAATGTTGTTTCCTCATTAAAAACATACCTGGAGTTTTTGTGTGTTTTGTTTCATTCACACATGTTTAACACACAAACCCTGCATATTTAGGCTGAGTTATTCTCTCAAACAGAAAACACTTTGTGATGTCATGTGGTAATACAGGAAGTGCTCCACTGTGTTTCAAACTCCACACACCTTCACTAGAATCATTTGGATTATTTCAGACCTGGAATTACCCAATCTCTACTGAGCCACAGGTAAAAGGTAGCTGTCAACTTGAAAACTACCACTTCATAACATCACAAGGTGGAACAGAGCATTTTGAGCTTAGGAAATGTAGCCAGACAAATAATAAAAGGTTACTCTAACATGTATGAATGAAACAAAACACATCCAGGTATGTTTTTGAGGAGGTAACAACATTATAACCTCGCTTGAAGCTCATAAGAGTCAATTTTATGTAACATAGGACCTTTAAAAATTGGAGATAAAAACTTACCATGGCATTTTAACGAGTTTTGTATTCCAGTGAGAGTAGTTACAACTTTAGATTGGTGACAGTTCTTTGTAGCAGCAGTTTGTCAGATAATATATGACATTATAAAGTAATACTTGAAGTATTTATGGTAGTATCCACAATAGCAGAACATTTAGCAGTAGCAGTAATGTTGTTACCAGTTATGTTAAAATACTTGCATTTGTGTTAGTGATTTGTAGAACTAGATCTTTTGGCTGTGTCACATTTTAATCAAATCGACATGCTGGTTTCAAATTGCCAATGTTCAGCTTGAGTTCAGACTTTGGAGGAATAAATTCGGCTATGTTTGTGTTAAATGCCACTGATTAAATTTGCTGTGCTGTTTATGTTCAATGAAATTATTTGAAACGTCATTTGTAATTGTTTTTAATAAGAAACAATGAGTAATCAAAATTCAACAATCAGTCAATACAAGGAAACAAATCAAACTAGTAAATGTAGGTAGATAGTCACCTTTTTATACAGCGCTTTTCCACCTTCAAGTCATTCAAAGTGCTTTATATCAAGGGACCACTCACCCATTCACACGCACATTCATAAACCAGTATACACAGACTCTGGGGTCGAGGTGGGTTATGTGTCTTGCCCAAGGACACGACAGCGTTCATGTGGGAGCTGGAATCGCACTATTGTCAACCTGTGAGTCAGTGGATCTTGTCGTACAATCAGTGATGTTTATCAACCGTCGGATCAGTAGACAAACACTACTGTCGCCCTTATTTACACTTTATAATGAACACATACTATTGATAGTTGATTAGAATTCAGGTCGTAACAGTAACTACTTCATTAAACTGTTGGGTTAGGAGTTTAGAGTAATAAAATCAGGAGCTGCGCCAGATTTTTACATCTTCAAAATGTGAAAAACAGAACTAGTTCATTTTAAATGGTTTGCAGTGGTCTAAAGTTATTTCTCACCACAGTGAATTAATAAGTGCTTTTCACAACTTTCAAGAGCTGCTGAGGTTTGCCGTCAAAGTAATGCGAGCAACAACTAGCATGCTAACCATGTACTTCCTGATTATCAAACAAGAACACAATTTATAATCAGATGCAGGCAGTACACAGTGGACCTTAAGAGCTGCTTATACTTACAAATGTGTACTGGGGCAATATTTTGGGTACCGGGCCTTTCACTACTTGTTCATCGTGATATTAGTCTTTGTTCATGCTTTATTAAGGCTAATTAAAAACTTTTTAAGGGTCCTATATTGCACAAAATTGACTCTTGTGAGCTTTAAACCATGTTAGAGTGTTGTTTCTCCTCAAAAACATCCCTGGAGTTGTGTTTTGTTTCATTCATGTTTGAGTAATCCTTTTAATTATTAGTCTGTCTACATCAGGGGTCACCAACCTTTTTTAACCTGAGAGCTACTTTATGGGCACTGAGTCATACGAAGGGCTACCAGTTTGAGACGCTCTTCTGAAATAACACATTTTCTCAGTTTGCCTTTGGTTATACATTATTAATAATGATAAATGATAATCATCTATGTGAACACACTGTTCACGATGCAAGACACTGATCACATTAATGATTTCTCAAAATAATTATCAACAATGAGCAAGGAGGGAAACAGATATCAGTATTCAGCACTTTAACTTTGCTGATCTTAGTAATTGTTAAATTTCCAGATGACTCTTACATCACTACATCTCATAGGGAAAGTGTCCCATTTTCACTATCCATTGACAAACCTTTTTAACAAAACATAAATAATATACATTGCACCATGTTTCATAAAGTGATCAATTATGTAATGTTAAAGAAAAATAAGCTTACATATTTTAAAATAAATCTTGGTTGCGTTGTGTGACTTTTTCACCGGTGTCGTGAAAAAATACTGTTGTTTACCCAAAGCTGCGTTTAGCTCTGGGCTTGTTCTGTCCATAGTGTGCGTCCCCGTGGGGAGTGCGTGTCCCCGTGGGTAGTTAGTGTGGAGCTTTGTGAGACGTAGTGAAGTGTCCCTCCACATTGTGCCGCTTTGCCGTCACCACAGTCGCTCCGCAGATGAGATACGTGCAGGTTTCTTTTACAGTCTTAAATCGTTGTGAAAGTGATCTCTTTATTTTCTACCATGTTTTGGAGTAAGGAACTGCTTTCAGCGCATCCTCACAGCGCTCGCGAGCGGAGCACTGGTTTTGTCACGCGCACAATACTGACCTTTGAAGTGAGTAGGTCAAAGTTCACCTTAACTTATCTAAACTTCACGTATAATGAACATATGTTTAAGATATGCTCCTACACGTTGAGAGGAACCAGTTGAGGTGGCTCGGGCATCTGCTCAGGATGCCTCCTGGACGCCTCCCTAGGGAGGTGTTCTGGGCATGTCCCACCGGGAGGAGGCCCCGGGGAAGACCCAGGACACGCTGGAGGGACTATGTCTCTCGGCTGGCCTGGGAACGCCTTGGGGTCCCACTGGAGGAGCTGGAGGACGTGTCCAGGGTGAGGGAAGTCTGGGAGCCCCTGCTTAGACTGCTGCCCCCGCGACCCGGCCCCGGATAAGCGGAAGAAAATGGATGGATGGATGTTTAAGATATTGTCATTTTTAAATCTATATAAATGCAAGGGTGATAAAAAAAAATATAGCAACAGAATAAAATAAAATTTTAGATGCAGCTCATTAGTGAGTTGTGCTATTTTTAGAACCGGTCTGCGGGCGACTCATGTGGGGCTTGGGGGCGACATGGCGCCCGCGGGCACAGGGTTGGTGACCCCTGGTCTACATCTCCAAAGCTGAAAATGCTCTGTCCCCACTTGTGATGTCATGAAATAGTAGTTTTCAAGTTAATCGCTACCTTTTACCTTTTGTTCAATAGAGACTGGCAATTCCAACGCTGCAATGATCCAAAAGATTCTAGTGAAAGTGCATGGAGTTTAAAAACACTATGGAGCACTTCCTTTAAAACATTTATGCTTTTTCCTTAGTCAGTGTTTAAACGTCTATTTAGCAGTTCCTTTTCAATCCTATACACAGTACTTCTTAGACAGTAAAGTATTCACTGTTGCACGTGGTAATGGCTTATTGATCAGGGCTGGTTATCTGACAAAGGAACTGCGCTGTGCTCCACATTGAACCACGTAATCCCGCTCTCCCCTGCGCTTGACACACTTCCTCAGGTTAGAAATATCGACTGACCTGCTCCCATTTTGTCCTGTTACAGAAAGATAAGAAGGGTCCTTTATGAGACCCCAGCTGTCTGTAAAACAAGACAGTAAAAATGTCAACAGGTAGTAACACATGGGCTAAATGAGATCAGCTCTCCAGGTCTCGGGTAAGGCAATCATGTTTGTGGATGCTGTAGTGATCTGAGATAAGAACATGGTACTTATAAAACAGTAGGTGGTAAGAGTGATTAGGGGAAGTGTATGTGAGATTTTGGTAAACGGTCACATTTTTATATAGTGCTTTTCCACTTTCAAGGCACTCAAATCGCTTTACACTCACCCATTCACATGCACACTCATATACCAGTGTATGCAGACTCTGGGGGCGAAGTGGGTTAAGTGTCTTGCCAAAGGACACAACAGCATTTGTCTGTGGGAGCTAGAATCACACCGCCAACCTGTGGGCCAGTGGATCTGACCACTCAAGCAATGATGTTTATGTCAAGTGTGGGATTTGAACCGGCAACCTTTGGATCAGTGGACAAACGCACTAACAGAGCTACTGTCTACTTTTTATATTAAATTTCACAAACCTGATCTACCTGTGTCCCCAGACAGGGGGTAGACATTTTCAAATCAAATATAGCTTTTACTGATAAGAATTCTAATCCCGATTTATTCTTAGTTACAAAAACATTGGACATGATGGGCATATTGTTTGTTATAATTTGTTGTTTTGGTTCTCAAGAGGATTATCCAATCAGAATGCAGAATGAACCTCACATGAGTCTCTCATTTGGGTTGCCAGTTTCAATACCCCAAATGCCTCTCTCTGATCTGAATCCTATGCAAAAATGTGAATATTGAGTACGATGTGAGTATATGTCCAAAATAATAATAATCAGAACTGTTTGGACGGATTACTTAAACAATATTGCAATATCGTCACCAGGGTAATCCAATTAAATTATTTGCTGCCAGGAGAGAAGAGGTCTAAACTGCAGCGCATATGGCAGGCTCCGTGCCAGCTTCAGAGTCCTGAGGTGTATTCCAATAATTTACTGAATGTCTCTCTGCTCTTTACCCCATTTCACTCTGTACTGTCCTGTCATATAAAGCCTGCAGGCTGTAAAAATGTTAAAAATAAAATGTGCGAGTTTAGCCCTGGATTAGTTCTGCTTTCTACTAGTCAAGTTTTTGTAATAGCTTAGTCCAAGCTTGTTCCTGAATTAGTCCTGGTTCAATCCCTTAAGACCTGGCACACACTTCACTATGGCAAACACTGCACTCTACACTCTACACTCAACTCCTTATCTTACTGTTTACAAAACCCAATGTATTTGAATGCACTTCGAGCCCTGGCTAAGACATCAAAGACCAAGTGGGCACTGGCTAGTTGTTTCTCTATCCACTGTGGCAAATTGAAGCTACAATCAAACCAATTTCAACGCACAAAAAGAACACATTTGCACGCTATCCGGTTGGCAGCGTCCGGAATTGCTACTGCAGCATAGCTAATCACTGAAAAGGAGGATGATCCAATTGTGCTAAGGGAAAATTTGAAACAACTTCTGTGGGTCGTGCTGGTTAATCTACTAAACATCAAAGGGGGTGAATTGGGAGGCCAGGGTCTGAATGGTAATCCAGAAGGAGAAGTCTGTGGTCGCTCTCTGTTCATTTAATATCTGTAAAAAGGTTTAAACGTGGCAGAGCTAATACAAATCTCCAGTCGATGGGAGTCTTGATAATGCGCGGTAGGAAAGAGCAGGAAATGAGTTCTCCATCCAGGCGCTGTACTGTAAGGTATTGTTGATAAATTGATTTTAACTTCCGAACTGAGTGGGGAACAGGGTGGAACAATTTTATAAAGTTTTGTAATTTTGATTTGTCATTGATTCAGATGAGAGAAAGGCGCAAACGTCTTTCTCATCCACAAAAGTGCTTCCCTTTCCCTTCTGTAATTTCTGCTAAAATAACCAAAAGCACCTCTGTCTGCGTCGCCACGTTTGCTTTGGTTCGCTTGGGAGCTTCACCTCTGGCTCCCACCCAAACCACAATGCTGCTCTGTGATTGGTCCGAACCACTGATGGATGGATCCTTGTGAGTTTGTGAACACATAGATATTGCGAGAATTCATCTTTGTTTCCCATACATTTTGCTGGTGGCACAGGTATGCGCATATACAGCAACAAATACATTTCTTTATTACAGTCTGCTGGAGTAAAAATGTGATTTATTACCTCCAATTAATCTTGAAATCGTTACTTTTTAAGATGTTATAAAGGTTCAACAAGCAAAAAAGAATAACTTGTAATACCTATTTATACATCTTGTTTTTAGACTAAGTTGGAGAAAATTAGGTCATGGGGAGCCACCAAACTCTCCTCCATCACTGCAAAACCCTGAAGTAAATAATGATTCCTTTACACACACTTACCCCTCTGGACTGTATCTCATTCACATAAAGAGGAGACAGAAACTCAGACTTTCCCTCCACCCGGATGCCGTCCTGGTTCAACTTCAGGCTGCCCATCCCCTCCTGCAACACAAAAAACAGGTGATTTTGATTTTGATACAACTAATATGAGAATCACATGCACTTCATAATATGTTTGTAGAGGTCTAAGAGCATTAACTTTTTTTGTTTTGTTTTTTTCAGTGAGAAAGAACATTATAAACTTGCAGGACATTTTATTGTATGTTGTATATCTTGTTATTGATTGTGTTTCAATATGTGCACTCTATGGGTCCTCTTTATTTGAGGGGGTTAGGACCTATACTCCACCCAGAACTCCTGCTGCTGTGACCAAGACCAGAAGTGACAGAGCCTTTTCTATGTCAGTGCCCAGACTATGGAACAGCGCCCTCTGCCGGTCAGATCCTGTCAGTCTTTAACACAGTTTAAGACTAGACTGAAAACCCACCTCTTCTCCCTGGCATTTAATACTAGCTAGACAAGATATCTTGGTGTTTTATTGCTTCAGACGACATCACAACAGACCAATCATATATAATACAAATGCTGACTTTTTGTTGTAATACAATAAGTTACTGAGTCTAGTACCAATAAAAATCCAGCTAAACATTTGTGTATTTACATTTTGGATATTTCATAGCAAAGTACAATGTAACTAATAGGGAAATCTGTCTCTCGTCACATTCTAAATTGTTCTTTGCCTGTGTATCATATTATCTGTGTATTAGTTTTTTGTTTACTTTTATGTGAAGGAGCTGAAGTTGTTTTTAAATGTGCTATATAAATATATTTAAACTGAATACCATCTTGTACACAATTTTACAGCAATCAAATAAAAAAATGATTTGAAATGACCCAAATATGAAAGCTAAGGCTGCAATCATTTATGGTTTTCAACAAAATATTCTTTTTATGTGAAAATGCTGCTGTGCTTGTAGTTAATATTATACTTATTAACATCTGAAATTGTGTGATTCTTTTATTAGGTTATGAGTTAATAATTCAGTCTTCTCTCAAATGCTATTGATCTTGCATGTGTTTAAAGTGTGCGCTACTAACTAGAAACCTGATTTGAAAACATAAATGGCCAATTTAATCTCAATAAAAAATAAAATTAAATACAGCCCTATGCATACACCACCCAACGACGGCACCTTTAGAGCCTGAAAAGTGCTGGTGTCAGACTATAGTACTGTGGAGCCATAGTCTTCCTGGCTGAGCTACACACGGTGGCCAGGGCAGCTTTGATTGACGGGAAAGAAGTTGGACATGGCATAGCGATGACAGACTGACGTCCTGCATACGGGGAGGCAGAAAGAGAGGACTGGTGCAGATAATGTGACAGAAGAATGGAGCGAGGGCCTATGGAAATGACAAAAAGGAAATAAGTTCATCTAATAGGAAAAAGATGGGACCGTATGGGTCTACTACGGCTGCACTGGCCCGGAAGATGTCTGCTATTCAAATGATATGTAAAATATAAATCCGTAGGGACTTTCTGAACTTGCGGTGAAATTGGGCATTGACTTTTATATAACTGTGCTCACAAGTTATCAGCAGTTTTTACATAAAAATTCTGTTAAGGGAATCTCAAGGTGTGCAGTAAACTTGCATATTTCTGCTTATGTAAATGCAATTATGGATTTAAGTGAAAATGTATAGACTCTGGAACTGTCGGTGACAGTTTTGGGACTGTGATGAATACAGCTGTTTTTAAAGTTGTTTAGTGGCTGCCAACTGACAGTTTAACATAAAAAAACAATAATGAATGGAAACTTTCCAAAAATGGAGGGACTATGTCCCTCAGCTGGCCTGGGAATGGAGGAGCTGGAGGATGTATCTGGGGCAAGGGAAGTCTGGCAGTCAGTGCTCAGACTACGAGCTGGCCCCAGATAAAGCAGAGGGAGATGGATGGATCTTTAAAAGGTTGCTGGGGGGTAATCAGCTGATGACAAGACCGATAATTATTTAAAATACATTTCTTAATCTCAGTAATGTGCTGTGACTTTTTTGGGTATGAAGCAGACTTTAATAAGACAACTTTTTATACAAACAAATAGCAAATCAGTATATTTATTTATTTACATATTAAATGCATAATGAGCCATTTATAGTCAGATTAGAGAAGCCTACACCTACATAGTGCGTTAATATTTGTATATATTGGACTGTATTTGACACACTTCATTTATGCAGCTGAGCCTTCTGTACTATTGTTATCTATGTAATTATTATTATGCATTTAAAACCATAAGTGTGACATATGACGGCTCTGCAGATGTGTAATGTTATTACACAAAATTATTATTACACAAAATGTACATTTATTCTTCACACAAACTAGCCCTGAAACTAGTTCACTGTTTGATTAAATGTCTATATTTTTAACTAGCATCTAATCATTACACAAGCGAAGCTCCAAACAATGACATGATGCTAAAACACACTTATTTTAGACACTTGTGGTGAAAGTTGGCGCTGCTGTTGTTGTCTCCTGTCCAATTCTCATGGATCTATAATATGGGTTTATACAGCAGTGTTTGAGTCAGCAGTGGTCCTCCGTACGCATGTGCAAGTCTCTAAAACATCCAGCTGGCTCTCTGGTTGAAAACATGCTGTGAAATATAATGGCACAGCATGGTCTCTGTAGCACAGGACAACAACCCAAGTTAATAAGGCGTTTGGAACCGCGGTTGCTGTAGTCTGCTCAGTGACCAGTAGGGTGTATTAAAGGACACCGTCAACCATGCTTAAAACAGGCAGAAGTGAAGGGAAAAAGGGATTATTTGGATATATTTCTAAAGTATTTAGTTATACTTTTGAGACATGATTTTAGGTTTTATTGGACAAGCACTGCTTGCCTTGATTGCCACTGCCTAAACTTTATAAACTGCAAAGTTATATCAAAAATATTTAGCAGAATTTTAAGTGGATTGAAAATTGTCCGTAAACTCTTGAGTATTGAATAAATATGAAAATGTATTGGAAAATCTGGTCTGAAAGTTTGGGAACTCTTGAAGCAAGGCATACATCTTCATCTTTGTAAAAAATTACTGCAAGTTGTTTCTAACTGTTGAAAGTGAATACCATTACTGAAATATTCCCAAAAATAATACAAAAGGTTGTGTCCATGATAGTCAAACAAAAAGTGAAATATTTAGATCTAATTCATCTTTCAGAGTTAGGTGAGTCTGGCTCTCCTTGGCCGTGGCTGTGCGTCTGGCATCCTGATATGAAATGACCCCAGCTTTTACTATACAATACACTTTTATTTCATTGTTTCAAGAGTCAGATGCAATAGAAATATCCCATTTAGCTTTCAGGCCGCATTCACTTCAAAGTTATACGAATAATCATATCCCTGACCAGTTCTTTCATGTTATCCTCTTGTACATTGAAATGTCTGATGTCTGATTATATATGTCTGATTTGTACGTTTTACTCCAATGATGTACTATAATGCTATGACTTTCTATGTAAAACATCAAAGAACACTTACGTTATGGCTTTCTATTGACATCAAAGAAGTTGTCCTCTCCATTAAGGATTAAAGCCAATATTTCAATACTAATTATGGTATTGGGAAATACAGTGTATAGCTTGAAAAAATTTAATCACTTGGAGTAAACCTCAAACATTCATTTTTTTATAACAAGATCTGCATCTGTGCATCTGGGAAATTCTAACTGTAGACAGCATAATATAAGTCTATTCATTCTTCAAAACCATTTTTGGAACAACACAGTATTTGTTGTCATGTAGGTTATGTTTGAGGTATGTATGTCCTCAGTGCCACTGCAGCAACCTGCCAGGAGCCATGGATGACCCCTTTGACCCATCTCCAAATCTTAAAGGTGAACTATGCAACTTTTCCAGTGGAGGGTCTACCACCTGCATGTCTCCGCGAAGGTGGTGTATGGCAAGTTAAAGGTCATATCTGTGGAGAGGTGCGCCTGTTCACAGCAAGAATTTCTGTTTTCAAGGATTTTTTTTAGCCATAAAAGCATTAAATGCAAGGTATTCCAGACAAAGCTATACCATCTCCATGGAAACAAGCAGAAAATTTCACTTTTATGACGATTTGGTCAGGGCTAGCCAAAGCGATTAGGTTTATGAGGAATTTAAATAAAATAAACTTATGAAATATTTTTCATAAACCAGTGATAAACTGCATTGTGTACATTGATTGGTTTTAGTTTCCTGTTATATATGCAACATTTTGAAGACTTTTTCTAATTAAAAAGATATAATACTTTGTTTAAAATTGTGAATCGCTATGGCAACGTTCTTAATTTTTTCATCATTCCGAAACCCATGAATAACAACCCCACCAGCCATTTTATCTGCTCTAATCCATAAACTATAAAACAAAGAACCACATTACTCTTTAATAGACTAATCTTTTAGGTGTGTAAGCTAGCCAGCCGCGGTCCGGAGAGACACAGAATAACGGGGTACATTTTGTGGCACAACACCAGCAGCACTGATAGCATCTTTACTCCTGACACAGACTGATGGGATCCCGAAGAGCAGAGGAGCGATAGCAGGCATCCAGGGACACATTCGTCAGAGAGAGGGGGAAGCTGCCAGCCGGAGTTTGTTGACAAACTGCTAAACTGTGTGTATTGTTGTGGAATATGTCACAGAGACTCTCCTCCGCTATAGATAAAGACTTTGGGTGTCATGGCAGCACGCTAGTTTTCCCTAATTCTTTATCAAAGCTGAGGAAGAGAGAGAGAGACAGAGAGAGAGAGAGACTGAGAGAAAGAGTGAAAGAGACAGAAAGAAAAAGAGAGCGTGAGAGAGTGAGAGAGACAAAGAGAGCGAAAGAGACAGACAAATAGAGAGAGACTGAGAGAAAGAGAGAGAGCGAAAGGGACAGAGAGAGACCGAAAGAAAGATGGAAAGGGAGCAAGAGAGAGAGACAGAGAGAGAGATAAAGAGAGTGAGAGAGAGAGACAAATAGAAAGAGACAGACAAAGAGAGACAGAGAAAGACTGAGAGAACGAGAGACAGCGAAAGAGACAGAGAGAGAGAGAAAGAGAGCCTGAGAGAGTGAGAGAGACACACAAAGAGAGAGCGAGACTGAGCGAGAGAGAGACTGAGAGAAAGAGAGAGAGTGAAAAAGACAGAGACTGAGAGAGACAGAGAGAAAGCAAGAGAGAGAGACAGAGAGAAAGAGAGAGTGTGAGGGAGTGAGAGAGACAGAGCGAGAGAGACAGACAAAGAGAGAGACAGAGAGAAACTGAGAGAAAGAGAGAGAGCGAAAGAGACAGAAAGAGGATGAGAGTCAGACAGAGCAAGAGAGAGACAGAGAAAAAGAGAGAGTGAGCGAGTGAGAGAGACAAAGAAGGAGTGAGAGAGACAGACAGAGAGAGCGCAAGAGAGACAGGGAGAGAGAGAGAGCGAGTGAGAGAAAGAGAGAGACAGAGAGAAAGAAAGCATACAGCGGGAAATGTTTGGATACCCTGAACTTCACGCCTTGTAACTTTGTATTAAGGTCAACCAATTTTGTCTGAGATTAAAGAAATGCTTGACCTACATAACGCACATTACACAAGTGAAGATACACATTTCATACAGCAAAAGTTAACCATCAATTTCTTTTTTTTTTAAACTACAAACGCAACATTTAACAACGCAAAAGGAAAAAAAAACTGTTTAATTGATGTTGAATGGTGTAATTACTTGGCACAACAATCCTTCTTAATAATAAAAAGTACAAGTGAAAAAACAGTTAAAGTTTTGTGGTCAAATTCAATATGTCATTATATGTTATTGTAAGTTGATAAAAGGATTTTGTACTTCTACTAGAACATATTTCTCAATTCATTTTTACCCATATTTCTTAACTTTTCTGGTAGGGGGTTCGTCAACTGCTCATCTCTACAGACACATATAGGTTTAATGCCGTACTGTGCAATGTTCTATGCAGAGCTGTAGCATCTCCTTGGAGACAAGAAGGAGGCATGCCTTCCACCAGAAAAGTTACACAGGATCTGTAAATATGCATTCCTCATTTCACTCGGAATGCTAAAAAGCAAAATTCTTTTTCTTATTTTTGTTTTTTGAGAATAAAAAATTGAACATGTTCTCAGTATGCATGAAATGTTTCTCATCTGTACTTCTTCACATTTATTTTAATTGCTTTCCCAAATTTACTTGAATTGACAAAAATAATTTATGTTATCAGAATGTTAAAAAGGCAATACTTTTTTTTTGTAATTTTGTTAAAGGTGGTGTTTGAAAGCCTTTTGCTGTCTTGCTTTTTGGGGTTTATTAAAATAGCTGATGTGATTTTTCTGTCTTTTATGGTGTTTGTTCACTTTGTTTACCCGCGCAGCCCAGTACCGCCTATACTCCTTTCATGAATAAAAAAATCCTATTAAAACATCCCACATATTTTTCCGTTCCAGTGCACAAATCCAGCAAAACCAAATGAAACTGGCAATTCAAAGTAAGAATGAAATTAAAATAGGACCCCCACTGCCTGATTACAGTGTTGGGACTGCAGTTATACTTACAATACCATAATGTAATAAAAGTCTGAAACTTATTATTGCAGCATCATAATTTCTGTTAAATTAAAAAATGCTAATTTCAGTGTTACGAGCCTCTACAGGGTTCACAACCTTTTTCTCTCCCCCAGTGAATCTGATATGTGGATGACCAAGTATTGTACAATTACAATATAAAATAAACATTTATGCAAAATATATAGTAGAGCAATGCATAATGACTTTTATAATGCCTTACTCTTTGATTACACAGCAGATTGTTTATCCACTGATCCGAAGGTTGGGGGTTCAAATCCCGCTCTTGACATAAACATCATTGTAGAGCGGTCAGACCCAGACCCAGTTGACAGTGCGATTCTAGCTCCCAAAGATGAATGCTGTCTTTGTGTCCTTGGGCAAGACACTTAAGCCGCCTAACCTCCAGTGTCTGCGTACACTGGTGTCTGAATGGGTTCCTTGATGTACAGTGCTTTGAGTGCCTTGAAGGTGGAAAAACGCTATATAAAAATGTGACCATGACCCACGACCATATATAGAGGGAGAAGTGTCTTGCCCAAAGACACAACAACAATATTCACAGGTCAGAGTGGGATTCGAAACGCCGTCTTCAGCTGAACTATGTAACTTTTCTGCAGGAGAGTTCACTACCTTGTCTCTAACATGAATTTTTTTTTCAGTTAAAAAACCCCCTGAAAAACATGAATTCTTACTGTGAACGGGGTCGCCTCTCCATCAATCTGACCAATAACTGTGTCCTGAGGCTTGTTTTCATTTAGATGGATTAATGCCACGATACGGGACAATGCAGGCAAAGCAATACATTTACATAGTGCTCATTTAAAGTGATCTAGTTACCTTGACATGTTTCGCTAGCTGAAACATATTTCATTGCACTCACCATGGAGAAGTTCATGACTTTGAGGATCCACACAGTGAGAGCCAGATTGACGATCATAGTGACGAGGAGGAGGAGCAGAAAGAAGTAGAGCCCCCTCTTCCTCCATCCGTACACCGCACCCGGACCACCCCCCTCACAACCGCCACCCTCACAGCCAGGCCGGGGCAGGTGGAGGGACTGCGATGCCAGGATGTAGTGCTCTTGGGTAATCTGCAAAGCAAACACACCTCTGTCAGCCGAATATTACCTCCTGAGTGCCTCCGAAAAGTCTCTAGGCTGAGGCACAGAAAGGGGCGGCTAAATATACGTAGGACTGGGCAAAATATAGTCAAATTAAATCATAACTTTTTCCTTATATTGATCATAATGATTTTTAAAAGTTTTACTGTCAACGTTCTTCCTCTTAAGCCTGAACTCCAACCCACATGTTTTTACTGACTGAGGATTGGATGTTGCCCTCTCGGTTAAAAAGTCCCAAGCTCATCATTGACGATTACGAATGAATCTCGACCTCAATTAAAATTCAGTCAAAACAAGTATGAACACTGAAAAAACATCATGCAAATAGGACATTTCCTCAAGAGTTTTAGAATAGTCTTATACTCATCAGAACTACAGTCCACGTGGGAATATTGAAGAAATTATTTTATTTTATGGTGAAAACTACATTCTTTTGTATGAAATAATATGTTTCATTTTGTTATTCATCATTTCCGTAGTATTGAAATCAACAAAAGACTATGGCTGTGTTCATACATATACACGCAACATAAAGATTGGGACTGAACTGGGAGTTAACCTGAAATTAAACCTGGTCTAGGTCAGTGCTAAACCAGGACGCATCAGGACCAAACAGTCTACATCAGGACTAAACTGAGCTAAAACAAAGACCCTTAGATTGCAATTTTGGAGAAAAGTTGGTATACACAGATTATATATATATGTATCTTCAACACATAGGTACAAATAGGAGCTACAGTGGATGCTATATTGTGGTTCACCTTTTTTTGATGCAATTTTGCACGCTTTTTTTTTTACAGCGTATGAACTTGCATTGTGTTCTGTGTCCTGATTGGCTAAGGGACTGTAGACCAATCTCCTCCGTGCCGTGTCTCCTGTACAGTACAGAATGCGCTGAGTCAAATTTACATAAATATGGATCGCAGTGTGACTATGAAGTGCTGTATGTTTGGAAGTTTTCTCCCCGACAAAACCCACAATGTCGATGAAACGCTCTGTGTTTCTGTGCACGGAGATGCGCCTCTGTGGATACCACTGAAGCGGAGGCATACATGAACAACACATTTAAAGCAATCATCGAGGAAGGAGGATATAATATACGAAGGTTTGAACTTTGAGAGTGTTTAAACGAGAGAAATGTGAGAAAATGTCAATGCCTATCTGAGAAAAGTGTATAAAGTGTGTGGTGAGGGTTTTTTACAGCCTTAAAACATATATAATAATTGTAAAAAATAAAGATGACTACTTCGTGGATTTCGCCTATTGCGGGTTATTTTTAGAACGTAACCCCCGCGATAAATGTGGGACCACTGTACTATACATACAACATTAAGACTGGGACTGAACTAAGACTAAACCTGGTCTAGAACTGGGCCAAACCAGTAAAGTAAAGTATGTATACACAGACTACACAGTAATATCTTCAACACATAGGCACAGATTAGGTCTTGGGTGTGCTGCTTTCATAGTTTGCGTTCATGATTACACATCTGGCTCAGTCCTGAACAGAGCCGGGGCAGAGTCATCCATCACAGTGTGCTTAAAGACAAGGGCGTTTGGGTGATGTTATTTTATTAAGAGAGCGATATCACCGCACCCACAAAACAAAAGGTTTCATTTTCGCTCCAGACACTGGCTCATCAGTCAAGATCCAGCTTCAACCAGGGATCAAGATTATTCTGTGATTATTCAAGTCATGATATTGAAAAAATATATAGATAACACTGTATTATAACTACACTTTAATTATGTCTGTGTAAACCCTCAGTCGTCCAGGTCTGACCCATGGTAAAATCCTAAAAAACAGTTGATAGATTTAACTTTTGGCTTTTACACTTTAATTAGCCTTAATAAAGCTTGAACAAATACTTAATTCATAATGAACAAATGGTACATTAAGGAGGATTCAGGCTTAGTAAGTCGTATTAATATCCTATCCCTAAATGCTAACCCTTTTATGTAGCACTTTTCCACCTTTAAGGCACTCAAAGCACTTTACATCAAGGAACCACTAACCCATTCACAAACACATTCTATACGCCAGTGTACGTAGACACTGAGGGCGAGGTGGGTTAAGTGTCTTGCCCAAGGACACAATAACAGTATTCAACTGAGCTACCACAGTTATTGTAAAGCGATACCAAATTGTAGTCGTGACCAATTTAGAAGCAAAACTTCCTTCCTCCAAAAAAATGTTTTCTAAATGTGTTTTTATCTGACTATTTATGTGACATTAACTTTGTCCAAGGCTGCAACAAAAAAATTGCAGTGTAATCGTGACTAACTATCGTCATCTGGACTACACAGACTCCAAAAAAACACATGCTATTGCCAAAAGACATCTTAAAACACAGATAGCGACATAATTACATTACCATACATTTAAATGTCATTAAAGAGAATAAACTATTTGAGATTTTAATCAAATAAATAACCTGTAAATATTCTCTATGGAGACGCATTCAGACAATATATATTTACCTTCATTTTATATCTTAAAATATATTTCAAAAAATCCAAAAAGAGGAATGCTGAACTATTGAACCATATGAATGAATGAGAAGTAAAGATATCACTGTTGTTTGGTCCTGATGTCAGTAATTGTGAATACCTATATAATACTCAGCTTTCTTCTCACAGTGATCACCATTTCTAACTCAACCCTATGAACACACAACACTAAGTGCCTCCTAAACATATATTTACTTTCCATTATAACCTGCAGCTTTGTTTATTCTCCACCTCAAGTCTTGACATTTCCGTGTGTACCTTTGTATAAAATGATTTGTTGAGTTTTAATCACAGGCCACAGTTGTTTTCCCTGTTAATTACTTGTTGACATTTTGCACCCCTGCATTCTTATACAGTGACAGATTGAGTGACAGCTTCCTGTTTACAGCTCCCCTCCAGCACCGGCTCTATAATATTTATGCCTATCAACCTTCACAATGTAATCAACAACTATACATTCACTCCATAGGCTAAAAACTGCTTGTAATTACACTTAGATATTAAATCAGTCGGCTTTATAGGCTATAGAACATTGCGGCGCGTCTTTATACTTCTTGTAAAGCCTGATAGGAAAGCTCATATAAACAAGAGAATCCAAATAGGTAAAGGGATAGATATTAGGTGCATTATAAAACAAGAGCCTATTTCATTTTATATTTGAAGTGAAATAGAGCGTAACATTATTTCATTTAATACAAGACCTGAAAGTTATGGCATTAAAGAGACAGATCCAAAACATAAAGTGATGAATATGATGGTTTAAGGTCTGCCAATATAATTTTCACATTATGGCCTATATCCACACAATTTGAGCAAGCATCAAATATTATAAAGTGTATTATTGAGTAGCCTGCTAACATGGCACCAGCACTAATATGAATGAACACAATTAACCCCCCCAAAAATGAAAATGGCCAGATAGGATCTGTGCACAATAGCACCTGGCAACCTCACTGTTAGCGTCACTATTTCCTGTCCAATTTTATCTGAGTTTTTTTGCAGAGTCACGTCAAAATTAATAAATTTATTTAAAGATACTGCGTTTCATCATTGGATGTCACTGACGATATGTTAAAAACTACACAAATAAAATTAATACTTCACCGGAGGACACTTGTGTGTTTAGTAAGAGGGAGGTTTGTGTCGCAGTGCTAATGCTTGTTTATTTAATATTTTCCGATTTTAATAAAAGTGACTGGTAGCTTTGAGACACAGTGAGCTAGTTAGCGTGCTGCTTTGCTCTGAACCAAATCTGTAATTATTATTAATTTAGCCAATGTTAATGCTCTTGGATGTGCTTAAAATGAGCACTCCTCCTAATTGAACCCTACCATTAAAACTTAAAATTGCATAATTAATGTGACCTTTCTAGTCTAGAGTCTGCTACCTGCTTGTCACCATGAGATGTTATGGTGTTGACTGGAATGTTCCATAGTATGGCATTAAAGTTCGCCCATATCATTCCAATACTTCCTCTGTATATGTTCAACATGCGTTGCCGGGAATGCTCCGCAGAATGGCATTAAACTGATCAATCTTGCATTTATTTAATTGCAGATGTCTGACTGTGATCAGCAGGGTCAGATCTGTAAAGAGCCACAAATCTGACCTCTAACTTGGCCTGGTCACCTGCTAGAGATAAGCAGGTTTAATACATTATTCTTACATCTCAAAGGAACAAGCAAGCAGTAAACCATCCATCAGAAAAGTTCCACAGTGTCCCTTTAAGTCCAGACTCCATCATTACTTCCCACACTCACGCAAAATCAAATTATGTCAAAGACTTGGATAACTTTCTCCTGATTTCCCTGGGAGCGTTGCTAATTCACTGTGCTTACTAAAACGCTTTAACATATGCATAGGTAATGGCCACACCTGTGCTCAGTTTTCCCTGCGGAGACACAAAGGGTACAAGCCATGCATTAGTGAAGTCTGAGATCTGCATGCCTTATTCAGACTCATTAGCATACAACACGGATGGCACTTATCATTAGCCGCTATCTTTGTCAGTGCTGCAAAGACTTTGGATCTGCGTTAGCTAATTACTTTTCAGCAGAGGTCTACATGGATTGACCTGTGTTTTGGGCAGAACAATTTGGGGCAAATTTCTAATTACAATTTTTCCTGACAAGCTTTGCAATTAGGTTTGCTAGGTATGTTTTAATAGTAGGGTATTGTTAAAGGATCACTATGTAACTTTTCCGGTCGAAGGTGCTTGTCTCCCTAAAGATATAACAGCTTCTTAGGATATTCCACAGTATGCCAACATTATACTGATTTACCTCCATGGAGACAAACAGGTGATGCAACCAGGCCAAGTTAGAGGTCAGATCTGTAAAGAGGCATGCCATCCCCGCTCACAGTAAGAATGCATGTTTTTCAAGGCATTTTTATATGGAAAAAAAAAAAATCTATTTTTTTTCCTCCCATATTCATCCATCACGATTTTCGATTTGATTTTCTTCCATATTTTTGAAATCATAGACAGGTTGACTTCAGGTATAAAGAGCAGGGTGTCAGGATCACTACAGTTTTCATGTTGATAGGACTAACAAATCTGGAGAAATCCACATGTAAAGTTTGGAATTAGTTTGAACAATATATTAAGCCTAAAAGCATGTGCGTGTTACTGATATTGTCAGAAACAAATGCAATGTCCGTGCACTTAATTAAGACAGTGTCAAAACTTGGACTGTAATGATGAGAAATGAAAGAGAAGGGAAAGGAGCAGAAAGAAGGTGAGGAGCTGCCGCTGGATCAGAGAGAGGGAGGGGGAGCGGGGCATACGGCACCACACCCACAGAAGCACAGGAGAGGAGACACTGGGCTTTCAGTCAAATTGTGAAGATTTAAGTCAAAACTTGTGAATCACAAGGACACCTGAGGAGAAATAAAAATGTGTGCTGTGACTCAGAGCTTTCTCCTAAACAAGAGAGCGATGACTCCTCTTCAGCACCACGCCCTATTCCCACCACAGAACTGGCTGTAGATCTGTCCATTAAAATGCACGTGCCTTATCCTCAAGATCGATCAAAGTTTAGATTGGGACCTATCGTTCTTTCGATGTTTGGCACAACCCTATTTTTGACCAATAAAAACACTTACACCGATAAGTGTAATGTGTACACATAATGTATTAAACTTAAAGTCATAAATGTAATACTGTGGAACATTCAAGACAAAGCAACAACATATCCATGGGGACAATTTGAGGGAACATTTGAGGGAACACTGATATATGAAGCTAAACTAATACAAGAAACACATTCATCTCAGAACACATTTGCAGAGGTTTGAACTACATTTTGTTGTTTGGAGACAAAAAGTGATTTCTTGTATGTCTTGTATGCCTTCCTGTATTGAAACTGGAGCTAAAATCCTTATGTACAACTGTAAACTCCTTGCTCCTTACCACCCAGGACACATCATCGCGCTCAGCTAGTGTGGATTCAGTGTCTGCAAAGATTTGGAGAAATAAATCCAAAGTGTGACGCGGAATCGAGATGTATGTGTGAGCTCAGACAATGCATACAAACTGAAACAAATACATTTATCCAACCACAACACTTTCTACAGAACCTCAAACTATTTCAGAACTTTTGATTAATAATTCAACATTACAATTACACTGTCTCCTTTAAAAAAAATCAAATTTATATATCTTTCATTCAAAACAGGTTTCCATTTTCCTTTGGTCCATTCAGAGCTGCAGTGTGTTTGAGCCGTGTCCTCATATGAACATGACTGGCCTGTATTTTTCGCAAACTGCTCAAACACAATTACTCAATTTGTGATGTTTTTATACATTAAGCATGCAAGGTTATTTAAATGAACATTACTAAATACGTTTCACCAATGGTATCTCGCAAAAGGGCGGGTCTGAAAGCTGTTTGTGGATTCAGTGACAAAAATAACATGGTTCACATATGCACTGATTTCTTTAACCCTATAGAAGCGTATCCTATCATTGCCGATAGAGCGCTTTTGCGAACTTTCCATTACCGTAACTCTGCAACCAATTGGGCAATTATGTAAATTCAAACGGCGTCTTAAAACAGAGGCATGGGGCTCTTTAAATATTTTACTGTCATTACGGTTATCTGCCTCCGTTGTCCCTCGAAGATGACGAATGAGAGCGCAGGTGGCGTGAAGATTTTCCCAGTCACTTATTCAATGCGTCAAAGAAAAAATAAGGATGGATATAGGGGTAGTTGTGTGAAAAAATGCAGTACATTCTGATACCTCTGATTTTTCCTTTAACATGATTTTATAGCTAAAAGAATAAAAATCTAGGCGAGCTATACTGGTCTATAGTGTGCTCAGTCCTTAAAGGGTTAAAGAAGTACTATGTAACTTTTCTGATCTGGGTCCGACACCTGCTTGTCTCCATGGAAATGCTTCTGCTTTTGCTTGGAATGTGCAGAACTAGGTCCCTGCTGCTGATCTCTGTCCATATGGAAGCTTTGAGGCCATGGACGTCTCCTGCCATCGGTGTGCTCCTCAGGCTGGCATCTGATTGACTCCTGGGCCCTGCATGTGATTGGAGCAACGTGGCAGCACACCTTAAAAGGACCCGCCCCTGCCACTCTGGGCTGCTGGATTTCTGACTGAACCGCATGCCACTTGTGACTTGTGATAATGTTGAACTTTAAATCTGGTAAAATCGTGTAAGCTATAGTACACTGAATCAGTTTTGAGACTGTTTTGTTTTGATCTTTTGTGTTTTACCTTGCACCAGTTTTGAACACGCCAAGCCCTCTTTTATTAACTTTCATTTGCTGTTTAAGTTTACAACTATTATGACACTCTTATTTACCTCATTATTAAAAAAGCCGCTTCTTATTTACCTTTTTACATCCAGGGTCGTGTTACTTCCTTTCTACCCGAGGAATAGATTGTAACACTGGCCTGGTGGTGCTAACGGCTTCTCTCCATGGAGGTAGATACACTTAAAGCCATACTGTGAACCATTTAAAGCAAAGAAGCTCCATTAGAAAAGTTAGATAAAATAGTGAATTGCCCATAGAGAGATCCCAAACCCTGCTCTTCGTGTTGTCAACAATTTTGAGAACATTAATAACTGGTAAATATTAAATGTTTTTTGGGTGATCTTTATATTTGAGTGTGGCAAATTCCTTTTCTATATAAACCTTTTGAAATGTCATGTTTGCTTGTTTTGCCCGTTCCACCAATGCAACTCCAATCACTCTTTCCTCTCCTCCGCCACAGTACAACTCTATCTCCACCTTAAGAGATTGTTTCCTTGGATGAATACATTGGGTCACGTCTTCCAAAAAAGTGTCAGATGCCTCGGCGGTGGAGGCTGTGACTTTGCACTAGATACAAATGACCTGTGCCGCTGGCCTAGAAATGTCAGCGCGTCCAATTTACCCAGCGATGCGGCTGAGGGACAAGAGCCTTATGAGAGGTGCTTACACAGAGGCAGAGTATAACTGTCAGAGCAGGGTCACATAAGCCCTGCGCAACTATAACTTTTCTTAACCGTGAAACCTCTATCAAAAATCCAGTCTTTATGCTGTGGTCGCTGATGCAAAACAACGAACTACGAAATGGACATTGTATTTTATCATTTATGTATCAAAATTGAGTGAAATTTTACTATTGTGACAACACTAAGCACTAGTAGCAAATTGTTGTGATTCTTTTGTAGTTTGGTAGTTTTGTAGTTTGGTAAAATTACAGCAAATGTTTACCAAACATTGGGATTATCCAGTATTACCTTCTGTGTCAGTGACATAAATGAGTTTCAATATTGGTATTTACTATGATATTTTCTGTCACAATATATCGATCTTCAATTTATTTATTTTTTACTGTGACAGGCCTAAACTTGCTTAGCACCCGAAATGAGGCATAATCAGGCATTCTCAAGGTTGTGTCTAAAGTTACAAACGTTATTAAAAGCTCAGTTCAATTCAGTTTATGTGGTTTCAGTCATACAAAAGGTATTTCATTTTACATAACTTGTTATTGCTGTATAACTAAATCAGGCTGACCCAAACATTGACACTGCTCAATAGAGGAGAAAAAAACATGACGCATTTGCTTACATATCGCCTGTCCTATTAGGGAGAAATCTTTAACTTGCAGAGGTCGGTACAGGGACTGGGACAGATAATTGTTTTAATTGGATACTTCAAAATTTTGACCTAAAAGTGCTTTACAGCTTAATAGACCGAACGTTTAACCCTGAACCAGAAGACTGCCAAGTCCAGTCTGCACTAAATCTTTGGCATCTCGAATTTTTTGAAATGTGTAATGGAAAGTAAACTTCACAAGCTTTTATAACCTATAACATCTATAATATCACAAATATAATTATATATATTTTTTAAATACTGTATAGGGCTGCAAGATGAATCACAATCAAATGGAAACTGCAATTTGAATGGATGCAATTAATAAGTCCCAAAGTCTACAGTTTTTGAAGTACCATAATTTTCCTCCAAAAACAACAAAAACACCAGGTCCCACTGGTGTGATAGGCCCTACCGGGCACACCAAGCTTTGAGGTTTGTGCAGAAGCCAAAGGCCAAGTGCTCAAGTGAACCAAAACAAACATGGCGACGCCGACAGATGCACTTCAGTCTGTTTTAGCAAAAATACAGACTATTTTGTTTGTGAAAAACGTGCAGGATGAAAGCACTTTGTGCATTTGTGGACAGGGAAGATATCTGTGCTTTTGTCTCATCTGGATGGAACAAAAGTTTGATTGTTCAACTTTTAGTGCTGCTGTTTTGACACATTGACCAATGAGATTCAAATCATCATCATGGCGTTACCCACTTTCTGATCGCTTTCAGTGGGAACCATCCCAGATTGATAATGTGTAGAACTCAATTCAGAGTGCTACACATATAAATCTGGTGTGAGCCAGGTTACTATTCTCTTGGATGTGCTTAAAATGTAAACTTTGAACAGAATTCTGTTATTAAAATATAAATCGCAAAACTAATTGCAATCACAATGCTTGTTAGGAAATTTGCAATGATAATACACTACCAGTCAAAAGTTTGGACATACTTTTGTATTTAATACAAGTCCTTAAAGGGTAATAACCCTTTAAGGACTGAGCACACTATGGGCCAGTATAGCTCACCTAGACCTAGACCTTTATTATTTTTTAGCCATAAAAATCATGTTAAACGAAGTATCAGCATTTGCTGCATTTTTTCACACAACTACTTCTATTTTACACATCCATCCGTATTTTTTCTTTTACGCGTCGAATAAATGAGTGAAAATCCCCGCAGCCCCCGCGCTCTCATTCGTCACCTTCAGGACAACAGAGGCAGATTACCGTAATGACGGTAAAATATTTAGATAGCCCCGTGTCTCCGCTTTGAAACGCCGTTTGAATTTACATGAGAGCACGACTGGGCGCAGAGTTACGCTGCTGGAAAGTCCGCAACCCGCTCTATCTGCGACGATAGGATCCGACGCTATAGGGATAACGGGGAGACGGGGAGACAGCGCAGGGCGACACACGCCACAATCTGCCAATGGATCGCGGATGCCTGGGCTGATATATCAGTCTCAACTGTGGTCCGAGTTTCATGGAGGGAGGAAATGTCACTGAACTGTTAGACAACAGCATTGACACGGATAATGGCGATTTTGACGAGACGGAATCGGGCACTTTGAATGAACTCATTCTGTTCAACTCAGACACTGAAGAGGAAGAACTCGACGGATTCGTGAATGAGGAATGAACTGAAAAAGTGAGCTTTACGTGTTTCTTTCACGTGTTTACAACTAAACAAGGCTGGGAGATATTGTGAATATGGACATTAACGTTTGAACAACGTTGAGTTATTGTTATTACGTTGCACTATTTCGAGAGTTACTATATTGTGAATGCATTAACTTGTTTTGTGAGTTTGACTGACTTATCTGACTGTTTTGTTGACATTCCCTTCAGCGCAGCTCTATCCCGTGGTTGCGTAACACAACCCCAGCTACTACAGTAGTTTATATCCTATGCGCCTTATAATGCGGTGCGCCCTATATATGAAATTTGTTTTAAAATAGGCCATTCATTGAAGGTGCGCCTTATATTCCGATGCGCCTTATAGTGCGTAAAATACGGTATTTGTCACTACGATTTGTGTTAATAAGCTCATTTCACAACTTGCAAAGACCAGAGGGAAGTTTTGCAGTCATGGTAAAGCTAACAACAACTAGCATGCTAACACACACTTCCCAATTATTCCCAATAAAACGCTTTATAACAGTGTACTTATTTTGACCTCAAGAGCCGCTTGTACAATCTGCACTGGACCAAGACAAATTTTGCTAAAATACATTATGGACATTCTTTGTCCATAATTCTTTGCTTCATACATTTCATGACTTACGTATGCATCTATTATGTGGAAAGTAGTAAACATTGCAAGAGAAGGTCAAATTTTTGGACTGGTTTGAGCCACAGCACTCTATATATTCAACAGTCCAGATAGCAACAAATCCACTCAAACTTTGTCCAGGTAACATTAATACACCAGTCAATACATATAGTGTCCTAAAACTGACTTTTGCCGAAAGCGATGCCCGATCTGGACACAGATTTAAGTCTATTTTAAATTCACTGTTGCCAAGGGAAACGTCAGCACTTGTAATTTCTATGGCAACCCACTGTTTCCAATGGATGCTGTGATTTCTTTGCAGACTTTTTAATGCATATATTAGCCTGGAGGAGGGAGCGGGGCCGGATGGACGAGTGCATTGTATGTGACGCTTTGTCGATGTGTTGTTTAAAAATGGCAAAGGTGGAGCAGGTGGACAAATCACAGGCCACTTTCACTTGTGCAGCACTCACTGGTGGTTACAAAGCACATATTTCACCACAACAAAAACAGTCTTTTATATAGTTTGTTTCTGTCGCCTTTTATTTCTACTTTGTTCAAGCGTTGGTATGTTTGTAAGTTTGTTAGGCAAGAAAAAGGCTACTCAAAGTAAAAGTTCAGAAAGTCTTACAACGAGGGCTGGGAAATTAATCAAATTTTAATCAAGATTGAGATTCAGTCATGTCTAATCGTCAATTATTTGCTTGGGTGACTTTAATCGAGAGAACTACAGCCAATCTTCTGTCAGTAAAAGTATGTGGTTTGCAGAGTTCTAACTTTGGGAGGTAGGAAGTTGACTTTCTTGGAGGTTATTCTTGGAGGTTGCACAGATTAAAAGTGAGTCTTGTTTTTGTTCATTTTGTTTACGTTTCTGATTGATCAATATGAAGAAACAAATACTGACTCATATTTTTAACATAGGAGCGAGGCAAATGTGAAATGTGATGGTCTGAAAACGACTAGCCTAAAACAGCCTACAACACATTTACTCCTACAAGCTATGATTACATGTACTTTCTAATGTAATTTATAATAAAACAAACACTTTGAAAGGTTGCAAAAACAAAAGAAGCTTAAGGCATACCTAGAGTTAGGCTCAAAAGTTATATTTCTGCACTTGTGTTTAGTTTTACAGTCCATTCACTTTTCAATGCCCCTAACTACAATTAGAAAATTTTAGATTTCCCATGGAGTCCTATAAAGTCTGAAAACTGTTTGGATGATCACAAAGATTATTACTATTCCTAGTCACTATTTTTCTTTCAATGTATTTTTAGCATTCAGCACCACTATCACTATCAAGAAGCTATTCCCAATTTTTCACAAATTCTGAGAAATGAAACCACAGATGTTGCTTTAAACTCGTGATGGGGTCTGTCATTGTATATGTCTTTGTCTTTATGGTAACATTTTGTTCTAGGGCTGACAAGTGTTGCGATTGGGAGTGGATTTGCAAGTTTGTTTACAAAGTACAATCTGGTTCAAAAACTTCCATGAGCATTACATTCAAAACAATACTGAAGTATGAACTGATAAACTAATACAAGAATGTCTGTTGTCTAAATTATAGATACAAATCTTTTCAATAAAAAGATTGGATATTGTTTCTTTGCAGACGACGTTCCACTACCTGAATAATTGCAACGCTTGCGATTTGATAATTGCGTCTTTGATTCAGTTAAGTTTAATTGTGCAGCCCTGTTCTATTTCTTACCAAACTTTCTTTAAATTTTAATCAAAGTAAACAACAAACGAAGCTCAAACGGAAGAGGAACAGTGTATATTCTGTGTTTGAGGTGGAAATCTAGTTCAATTCATTGTTGATGCCTTTTAATCCTGGTCCAGGCACTCTTGTTTGAGCTTGGTAATCAGACCTGTCTTATGAAATACTCATGTTTTGGAGTGTTTGTGTAGGAGCAAGGCAAATGTCACTACCTCCAACACGCTGGTCTGAAAACTACTCCAGCCTACAATCACATTTACTCCTACTACAACACAAGATTACATGCACTTTCCATATTTAGACCCTTCACACCTACACAGTAATCGGCTGTCTAAGGTACGTTACAAAAACATCTATATTTGTAGAGTAAGCTTGACTCGCTGTGAAAAAGTTTACAACCAATTTATAATACGCTCAATACAACGTAGTGCCAAGTATTGTATGCCGTACAGCAACGAATCAAGTCCTTGACCTTAATCAAGTTCAACTTAAAATGCACATATCATTACAAATGTCAGAGCAATAGATTTTTTTTGCATAACGCACTGCATAAAGTTAAGCAAACCAAATATTGACCAAATATTTTAGGTGCACAATGCAACTTTTCTGGTGGAAGGTACAGCACCTGCAATATTACACTGTATGGCATTAAACGTGTCTCTTTCGATGAAGGCAAACACACTCATAGTAAGAATGTATGGTTTTCAAAGTAAATTTAAAGCAATAACAACACGTGTAAATGCAAGACATGTTTAATGTCATACTGTGGAATATTCCAAACAAAGCATTAACATGTTTACACAGACAAGCTGGTAGTGAACCTCCCACCAGAAAGGTTACTTAGTGCACCTTTAAGCAGAAATAATAGGAAAAAAATCTGTTTCTGGTATTATATTGTTAAGATGGTCTGAAGGTATTGTTAACCTTTAGTTGTAAAAAAATTTAATTACTTTACCACACCCAAAATCTGTGAACTTTTGTTTCATTATAATGCATTTCTCTGTGACTTATTGTGCATTGAGACACACTCACACACGCATATTAAGTGGCTCATATTCATTTGTGCATCAACCATTCCAATCCTCTTTATAGTGCTCTTACAACATATAATGATTACAGATGGTTCCAAGTTGTCCTGAAACCTATATTCACCCAAAGAAAACACACTGCATAGGTCGTGATTACATGCACTTTCTATTATTGGCTCACTGACACCTACACAGTCAGTGGTTTCGCTTGGGCACTCTACAAAAATGTGTTTGGGCAGCAGCCAACGGGCCCTTATAGACTTATCACACACTAAATCTATATTAGTTTAGTTGACTCGAGTCCCTTTTAAGATCTGATCTGTCAATTTGTGTTTTTTTACTTTGGGGAAAAAGCCATTATTTAGAGCCACAGTACACAACATACTCCAAGTAACCAATCATTGGAGCTTAATGATTGATGTTTTAATGGCGCCGTACCTGACATTTATTTGTATTTTTATTTATCTTTATCTACAGGGGGAGCCCAATGAGAGTACTCAGAGTGTATTTTTCATGAGCACCCTGTTAAAATATAGAACAATACAAACAAAAACAAAACAAATAACTACATGGGACCATTTAAAACATTAAAAACAGGCGCAGGTGTGATTATAAATGTTTATCACCAGATTATCAAAATGCATTAGTGGCACCAATTTATCTTTCCCATTTCAGGTTTAATCCAGCCAGTTTTTAGATATAGACAATCATGAGATCTTGTATCAAACGTTCCTGTAGTTCAACAAGCAAGTGAGATATTCAGGCAGTCTATCAAGTACTCCCTTATAAATACATTTTATAAAGTGTTGCTCTCTTCTGACAGATAGCGATGGACAACCTACTTTTTCATAGAGTGTACAGTGATGGGTTTTAAATTCATCGCCTGTTAAGAAACAAAGGGCTGAGTGAAAGAGTGTGTCTAAAGGTTTCAAAGTAGAGGCTGAAGTCTGCATGTAGATTATATCTCCAAAATCTAGTTCAGAAAGAAAAGTTGCTGGAACAGTTTCTTTTTTGTAATTCTTTTGGATACAAGATTTGTTTCTGTAATAATTTTGAAGTTACATAATTCCAGGGTATGTATTTTAAAGTATACTTTTTTGTCAAGCCAAAATGACAAAAATATATCTATAGATGATCAAAGGGAGCACTTTATATATATATATATATATATATATATATATATATATATATATATATATATATATATATATATATATATATATATGATATAGATAGATATATATATATATATATATATATATATAGATAGATAGATAGATATATATAGAGAGAGATATAGATATATAAAACAGCATCATCTGCATATAAATGTATGAGGCTTTCTCTTAAATTGCAAACAACTGAATTAATAAATATAATAAAATGTAGTGGGCCCAAAATTGAGCCTTGAGGCACTCCATTGCTTAAAGTACAAAAAAAAAAAAAAAAAAAAAAAAAAAAAAGGATTAATGCCTGGGATCAATTTGAAAGATCATTTGGGAACCAATTACATGTAGCATTGTAAAATCGAATATGCTTCAGGCTTCAAGAGGATTTTATAATCTACTGAATCAAAAGCTTTAGTTAAATCAATAAACAGAGCTACACAATCAACTAACTATTTCTTTTTAAATGAAAAAAATACCCAATCCCAATCTGACCTAGTTGAGTGTGCAGTTTTCCAGGCAGCATTTCTTTCTCTAATTAAACTTTGCAATTTGAACCAAGGAATGTTAGAATTTTTCATCAGATTTTTTCTTTTAGGAGCATGTTGGTCTCTAATTTCATTAAATGTATTAATACAAAAAATGTAAGGCTCACTGAAATCTTCTACAATGTTCTCACCTTTACACACAGATGTGTCTTTGTAACTTTTTCAAATACACTCAGTTGGACAGTGGTCGTTAAAATTCAATGGGGAAACACTGTGGCTTATAATTATGGGGTTTGTTTGTTAAGATTATATCAATGAGTGTGCTTTTATTTCAATTTCTAGGGTCAGGTCTAGTCAGAATAGTAATAAGTTGTGTGAGCTTCAGGCCATTGCATAGATCTTTCAAAGTTTCAGACTCTTTCTCCAGGCAGTTAATATTTATATCGGCCATTATTAAGACCACATAATTTTCCAGTTTAGAAAGCACCGTGAATACATCATTAAGAGCATTTTTGAGTGCTGATGTTGCAATAGCCATTTTTATCATGATCATTTACAAAACAGACAGAGACAGATATTCAAAAACATTTAGGTTTTGAGCAGGAGAATAGAAGGTCCATAGATTGGTGATTTTTAACATAAATGGCAACACTACCTCCTTTAGATTACCTGTCACACTGAAAAACTTTCTAACTTTCAATATTGATTTCCTTCTCTCTCGTTTTATTTAATAGCCAGGTTTCAGAAAATACAAATATGTCTGGATCTGTTTGATTTGCCCAAACTTTAATGTAGTCTAATTTAGATGTGATACAACGTACATTCATATTTATAATTTCCAGACAGGACTAAAATATTTTTCTTTCATTTTAAACGATTTGCAGTCATCCAAAGTTATTCATCATTTACCTTACGCATTCCGAGCATTTTAATTATTTGCCGTGAGCGCTTCTCACAACTGTCAGAGACCAGAGTGGAGTTTTGCCATTTCAGCTAATAACAACTAGCATGCTCACGTGCACTTCCTGATTAAGGTTCAATAAAACATCTGCTAATTAGAAGCACACACCAATGGACGTACGTTGACCTTTTACAATATATTTGTACTGGGGAAAGTCACATTTTGCTCAGATATAGGGAAAAAATCAGGTACAGGGCTTTTAATAATATGATTCTATTAAAATTTCTCATTTTTCATTTTAAACGCATCCAGAAGAATTGACAAAAAGACTGAAATATGAACTGACAGGCTAACGCAAGAATCACACTTTTTTTTTTTTTAATGCAGAATAAGACAGGTTATTCAATTGTTTTGCAGCAAATTATCGTACTACTTTCCTAATTGCATCCACCCAAACTGCGACTTTGGTTTGATTGCGATTAATCTTGCAGTCCTACTGTTCTCCCACATTGCGGTTTTTAGCCACTATTTCGATGGCACACTACAGTACATACCCCGAGCCACCAATTACCCAGCAGTCCCTTCTCGCTTTCTCATCTTCATCAATTAGTGTTAGACCGATATTCTACACGGACTCTCATCTAACAGCTGCAATGGGCTGCCACTGCTCTGCATCTACCCACAAGGGCCTAATGAGATAAAATCAGAAGATATTAATTCTCCATAATGTTAATCAGAAAATGCGCTAACAGGCTTTAGCTCAGTGCTGCCAATGGAGTCCCACGAGGCCCTCTCAGCTGGAGGTAAGAAAACACTACCGCTATAATGGCCGTATACAGTAAGCATCTATCCTTTCCGCTAGCTAAATGGTGCACAAAATCGCTGCTAAACCCCAGTGTTGGTGAGGTGATGACTAACTTTAACAGAAAAGTTTGCATTGCAGTGACCTACTTCTTTACCTTGAGATGGCATTGCTAACTTCCATTTTATTCTCTTTGGAACAAAATTCTATTTAAAACAGGATTCCATTGTGCAGCTGCTCTGGTGTATATATTTTTAAGCAACTATGGTCCTCTGTGTGCAAGAAATACATATAGTAGGCGTGTTGCTTCCCATTTTGCCCTGTCTTCCTGAACAATACTAAACGGCCCTGTACTTGATTTTCTCACATGTATTTGAGTAAATTTGTCTTGCTCCAGTACAGATATTGCATACGCAGTTCTTGAGGTCAAAATATGTCCACTGCGTGCAGTTTGCATCGAATTATAAAGGGTTTTACTGTTTGATAATCAGGAAGTGTGCAGTAGAATGCTAATTGTTGTTAGCTATACCATCACGCCCAAACTCCGCCACATTTTTAAGATAGTGAAAGTCAGTAAAGTTAAATTCAAGACATTTACACCTTTTTTCTTTGTGCAATCGATAAAATACTTATTAGTTATTAGATGGCATGATATTAGTGTGCAGCTGTCTCAATTTGTCGCAAAGTACTTTTACTCTATGGGGGATTGGAAAACAAATTTAAGTTCGGTACCTCAGCCGATCATGTAAAATCTGTTATATGGCGAAACATCTACAAACAAACTAAACAGCACGTATGGTGAAGAGAAATATAATGTAAAGGGGACCTCAGGTTATGAACAAGTACTGTGCACCTCTGAGTCAAAGCTGTATCAATAGTTTCTACAACAGAGCATAGTGTCCTTAACAAAAAGACGTATACTGCATGAAACTAGAACACAACAAAATAAATAGTAGACAATGAATATCTATATACTGAATGAATGAATATACTATTGAGTTGGTATTTACTATTTTTTGGTATTATATTGCCATTGTGAAGAATGTTTGCAGCCAATCCTGTCATTAAAAGCATGTGGTTTGGTGCAGAGATCATATTTTGGATGAAAAAATATTTACTATATTTAGTATTAAAACTGATGAAAAGTCTGCATTGTTAATGTTTAGGAAATTAATATTGATAGTCATTTTAATTTATTTTAACAGGACAAAATAAAATAAAACATTCAGACTTTTTTGTCATATCATCTATAGGCTCAGCTATACACAAAACCTCTAATTGGTATAAGCAGAATATAAGTTAATAAGTGGCGAGAATTATTTTCAATACTATAAAAATGATGTGCCAAACATTCTCCATTAAAGCACTCATTCAACAGAGGCTGAACGCAAACCTTGGCAAGACAATTATATTGACGTGAGCATTTCACATTTTGTTGATGTGAAAATCAAGCTTGAGCGCGGCTGTCAATAGCCCAACACTTAGATGTGAAATTCAATTTCTGTGGCTCAATCATGAGCACTGGAGCAACAATAGCAGAGGCCGGAGCTTGTCAATGGATTCATCTTGTGCCTTGTGCTTTGCCCTTTCTGTGAGGATGGATAACACATATTCCCCCATCAGCTCAAACTACAAGGTAACCCCTACTGTACATCAACACTGGGAAGGATCAAAGACCTCCAATGTGGCCGACGCAACCGAAAGGTCGCAGCTGCTCAATCAAAGGCGTCTCGACATCACACAACTTGTTTGAAGGAGTTTTCACAAAGAGTTTCGATAGTACCTCCTCATAACGTTTTGCTATATGAAGCCCTAAGACCCTGACCTTTGCACCATTTTAAGGTTAGCTTTGTTCATGTTTATTGTCTCCCTCTTGTTGTTGATGACAGCAGAGGAAGATGATAAACTTCTAATACAAGTTGACAGACGCTTTGCCTGCCAAGTCCGGAATGATATCGCTCAGTATTTTTTTTATAGAGAGAGATATCAAGTCTGGTCACCCCTCCCTCTGTCGTGCCTCGAGCCAGACTCAGACAGTACGGTCCAATCAGATTTGTTTTTTTCAGTGACACATGTAAAATGCAAGCTCATTGGGCACTCATCATCTAGTTTTTTTTTTTTTTCTGTTTAGTGTTGACTTTTGTAGGAGTCCTTTGAGGATGTGGCTCTTTGCAAATGCGCTAATGCAGAGTAAACTGCAGTTTAAAAACAGTACTGAATACAATTAGACAAGTGTTCAAGGTGATAGTGAGAATTAATCCGTATTTCTCAAACAAATCTGAATATACCTTTTCAATTTTGCTCATTTAAAACGACAATATGCAACTTTTCTGGTTGAGGGTCTGCCACCTAGTTGCCTCCATGGGGATGGTATTGCTTTGCCTGATGTATTCTAAGTATCTAGCTCTATATACATAAGCATGTGACCCCACTAGGCCAAGCTCCCCGGTCAGATCTCTGGAGAGGCAAGCCCTAGCCCACTCACAATGAAAACAACTGTGACTGTATAAATGTAACATAGATAAGTTTAACGTCATGAATCGGCAAATCAATAACACAGCAATGGAAATAACCAGGTGCAGGACGTTTCAACTGTAACTTTACCTTCTGGTCTCCATGGAGATAGATGTTGTTGATGTTTAATGCCATACTGTGGAATACTACAGGCAAAGCAACAACATCTTTATGGAGACAAGAAGGTGAAGCCACCAAGCCAAGTTACAGGTCGTATCTGTGGAAAAAGGACCCTGCCTTCAGTTACAATGCATGTTTTTCAAATATTTCTGAATAATAAAACCACCTGTGAAATGAAACACGATATATAAGGTTAATAATATTCTGTGGAAAATTCCAGGAAAAGCTAAATCATCTCCATGGAGAGAAGAAGGTGGCGCACTCCACCAGTAGGAAAAGTTAGTGCGCCCAGCTCGTCAATTTGTCACTATAATGGAAGGTCAAGGGACGGGGTGGTATAAGTGACTCTTTGTTTGATGTTCTGTGCGTGTGAGAGGCAGGCCACTGAATACCTCTCCTGACACCACAGCGCTGACTGCAGATCCACTGTACCCAAGGGTTACCGGCTCCCGCGCTGGACCGGAATGATAATGAGAGGCCATGTGCGCAGAATATTCATATGCTGTCACATTATTACCGTGATTGTTGAATAGGTGAACGCACAGAGTATGAGCAATAGTGCAAGGGAGAGATACGTAAAAAAAAAAAAAAAAAAAGAATATAGGATGTTGCCCTGAGCCATTCTGTTCAGCGGGTGAAAAACAGGCTATACATTATTCAGCCTGAAAACCGAAGGTGACAGTTCACATCCATGCAAGTTTAGTGGCATGGGTCGATTGCACACCAGTTGCATTTCATTTTCAATTTGCCATTTTGATTGAGTCGAAAGTAGCCCTTACAGGTTTTCCACACGGTGGGTTTAAAAGAGCACTGTAACTTTTCTGGTGCAGGGTCCATGACTTGCTTATCTCTATGGAAATATGATTATTTCACCAAGAATGTTCTGTAGTAAGCTATGGAGACAAGCAGTGACACCAGGCAAGTTACAAGTTACAATGAACAGCAGACTATCCAGGCTGACAGTAAAACAGAGAATCAGCTGCTAACTGGTTCAGTTTGTCTTTCTAAAGAGACACTTTCTAAAGATCGGCATGGGTACCAGACCCGACAGTCAGTCTCCCTGCCTTTGCCTACAACTAATAAAGAAAAAGAAATCTGCTTATCTGCCTCTATATTTATTACAGAAAAGAGGTACTTCTAAAAAAGAAATTAAAACAAATTACACTTAACAAAGAGAATATAATTCATGATTGTTAAAATATATCATCAGGAGACAGTCTTGTGAAATTCTTCAATTTGTATGTAATTAAAGCGAAGAACAATTATATAATGTGAAAATAACAAAGTTTGCATGTAAAGCAATATTTTACAAACAAAATGTAACCAATATATGTGAAATGAACAGCGAAATGTCTGTGTTATGCCTATGTGTTTTATGTAGACCCCAAGGACCCCAATAATTAGTGCTGTGGGATCCAAAATGGGCATCCAAAATAAGGAATAAAGAATGCAAGTCAGATCAATGGAGAGGTGACCCCGCTCTCTGTAAGAATGTCTTTCAACAGCCTGTTTTTTTGAGCAGAGCAAATCCTTCTCTTTGCACATAACATAGATAGGCTACATTTAATGCCATACTGTGGAACATTCCAGGCAAAGCAAGTGCAGCATCTTCAAAGAGACAGCCAGAAAGTTACATAGTGCACCTTTAATCTAAATAAGGACTTTTAGTTGAACATAATACAGCTATTTTTTGGACTTTTTCTTATTTCAAAAACTCACCTTGAGCGTTTCGATGTCCAGAGTGGCCGACTGCTCCATGTTACTTCTCATTTGTCACATATTTCCACGAAGTTGATTACATCTTTTAGATTCGCCCAAAAACTGCTCGGCACCCCCGGATCCATGAAAAATAAGAGAGTTGAGTTGTTTTAGTGTGAGTGCTGTGGATGTATATTGTGGATAAAGTGTAGCTGAATTGCAGGAGGCTCTGGTGCTCGCTCTGCCGCTCGTTGTGCGTCCAAGATGCGACTGAAGCCCTCACCGCTCCAGGAGTGTCCAGCGCAGACGACCACGCGCACTGCACTTCCGGTTTCGAATCATTTTTCAAAATAAAACCAAGTGGTAGCCCGTACACTTGCAGCTGAGCCTCTGTACATGTATATTGTTTGTTTCTTGTTTTGTGTGTGTTGAAATGATGCCACGAACAGGTTTACTTACAGTTCCCAATGAAAAATAAGTAAGCCATATTAGTGAACCTCCTAGATTCTGGCTATTAAGTAGAAGTAGTTGAAGATAGTGTTTTACATGTATTTGTCTAGAGGTTTGCGTACATTATTATTATTTTATTTTTTTTGCATTTAGCTTTCGCATTGATCGTGGTAAACTCGGGACACTTGGCAAAAAGTAAATAAATGAAAACTAAATTAAAAAAAAGTCATAATAATAATAATAATAATAATAATAATAATAATAATAATAATAATAATAATAATAACTTTTTTATTGCTTATATTGAAACACCATCGTTACTCATTTAATTCTTGCCTAAGCAGCCTAATTATTAACACAAATCATTATTGATAGGCCCAAATAACGGACGGTTTTATGAGGTTTATTCTGATCAGGAGGCTATTGTCTCCCCCTGCAGGATCTGCGGAAACATGACAGTCTACTTAATCACACCAAGCACGGCTATAAAAATGACACACTCCTGTTTAATTTTGAGAGGTAGTCTATAACTTTTTTGTGGCTGATTGGCTTTTACTTGAAAAATTAAAAGAATAGCCTAACCTAATACTTACTCACATATGCCACTCATGCTCACTCGTATCCACAAGATGGCGCCAAACACCTTTGTATCTTTTCATCCAAATCTCTGCGCTCTGAGGAGGACCAGGGAAAAATAGTCAATTATCGACAAATCATCTTCCTTTTATTTAAGATGTCAGACGCCAGCAAGCAAAATATGGCACCGAAAAGGTCGGTAAACGTTTCTTTTCTTATAGCCTAGTTGAATCATAGCTTATCAGATGGAAATAAAGCACCAGGTTTAGATCTTGACCATCAGGGTTATTCATAATTTAAGATTTGGATTTGGGCTCCACGATAAATCTGATATTTGTGTTGGTTCTTTTATGCTTTTAAATGCTTATTCTGCTTTCTCCTAGTGCCAAAATCTCAGCTGGTGCGGTGGTTTGCGTAGAGAGCGAAATAAAAGGAGACGTGACCATTGGTGAGGATTTTATTTTTATTTATTTTTTTATAAACTGTAAAAATTGCATACATATTTTCCATTCTAAATCATGCGTTAACATCTGAGCAGGTGCGAGAACAGTAGTCCATCCCAAAGCCAGGATCATTGCAGAATCCGGGCCTATCGTCATTGGAGAGGGGAATCTAATAGAGGAGCAGGCTCTTATTATTAACAGGTAGTGTCCATACACATCTCCACCATGGCTGATATTCTATGCGCCCTTGTTTTTCAATCACATGTTCATTCATATTTTTACACGCAGTTATCCAGAAAATATCATGCCAGACGCAGGACTTGAACCAAAAACGATGATAATTGGAACCAACAATGTGTTTGAAGTTGGATGCGGTATCCTTTTACAAACCATGTTATTTTGTATATTATTTAGGCTATTTAATAATTACATTTTGTAAAAACACTTGTAATTCTTGTGTTGTCCACCAGAGGGCGCTTACGACTCATGCAGTTTCCAAATAAGTCTCCTAATACAAGTTTATGGCCCGTCATCAAAGAAAGACTTAACTGCTCTGAATAACATGCCATTTATTAATAACATTTCATACTTAATGTGTCAGTAATTAATTTAATTGTTTGTTTTTAATTTATTAATTTATTGTCAACTAGATATTTCAATTCATACTAGCCATAGTACTATTACTACTACTACTACCACTACAATTAGGCCTTCTGCTACTACTTACTACTGCTCCTACCTATTTCATGTTCTCAAATTAACATTCTTTCTTTATTCTTTATTTGTCAGGGACCATGTACAAATTCATTAATCTTACAAAAGAAAAGATGATTTGTACCTGATTTAGCTATTGCTACTTTCCATTTGCAGTCCCTAGGCAGATGAACACACATTACAGTTCGTCATTAATATTAGCAGTAAAATACAATAAATGTCCCCCCAGGTCCAATACATGAGCCTGAATAATGATGTTCACAGAGTAGGCTGCTTATTGTAAAGATGCATTTGTTCAAACCCTTAACAATCCATCCACAGTCTCTAGATCTTTGAATATTGGGGATAACAATGTCATTGAGTCTAAAGGTAATTTCTACTTCTACATACTTCAGTTAACCCCTTTATGTCCAGTAGTTTTCCTCTGACTTTGTTTTTATTTACAGCTGAGATCGGCAGAAATGTGATTCTGACCAGTGGCTGCATCATTGGCGCATGCTGCCAGATCAACACATGTGAGGTAGTGCCTGAAAACACTGTGGTCTACGGGTCGAAATGCATCAGACGTGTTCAGAGCGAGAGGCCCCAGGTTAGTCATATTTTCCCCTTTTTTTTTTTCTTTTCCAATAAGATGAACAGGTAATATTTTATAATAGCTACTCCACTTTAGCCCTAATATAGCATAAAGAAAAACTTAATTCATAATGATGTGGGCGACAGTAGCTCAGTTGGTAGTGTTTTTGGATGGTTGGTGGTTCGATTCCAGCTCCCACAGATGAATGCTGGCATTGTGTCCTTGGGCAAAACACTACAGCTACCTTGCCCCCAGTGTCTGTGCTTAGTAAATAACCCTAAATCCTAATACTAACCCCTTAATTAAGCCTTATTTAGTATTTCTTGCATTATTTATGGTAGTTAAGGTATGTTCTTATAAGTATTATAAAGTGAAACTGAGTAACTGAGTAAGATTCCGTTCTCTTTTTCAGCCTCAAACTCTGCAACTTGATTTCCTCATGAAAATTCTGCCCAATTATCACCATTTGAAGAAAACAGTTAAAGGCACTGGGGCTCCAATGAGAAGCTAATTGGTATAAAAATAGTATAATCTGACAACTGCACAAGACATTATATAAAAACAATGTACTTTTCACATTTTATTTTTATTGTTAGTCATCACTATATATCTTGCACATTCTTTTCTGTGGCTGTTTCTGACAAAATGTTTGACATGAGTTGTACATGTTCCATTTGGTAGCAATATTTATCTATATTTATAACTCCACGCAATGCAGTTGATAGGAGACACATTCCAATAAAGTATTCAATTCAAGCAGTTTTGTATGTTTTTTAAGATTAAAACAGTTTGAAATTACACGTTACTGCTTTGCCTAGAATGTTTCACAGTATTGCATTTGATTATCTTGATTAAAACAAGCAGGTGATGCCAACAGGCTAAATTACAGGTCAGATCTCTGGAAAGGCAACACTGCTAAAAGTAAGAACGCATGTTATTCAAGTATTGTTTTTAAATAATAAATCACTTGTAATTAAATAATGTTACACTGTGGAACATTCCAGGTATCGCAACAGGATATCTATGGAGACAGCACGTAGCATTCTTCTCACCAAAAAAAGTTACATAGTGCAACTTTTAACCCAATCTGAAAAATGCCTGACAACCTGAAGTTCATGTTTTCAGCCACTAGAAGGTGCTATTGAATTTTGCAGCTGAAAAATATATTGTTAAACCATATTGTTATAAATAAACGTGCCCACTGATTTTATTTATTAGACACATCTAAAAGAAATAAATGACCCACATACATCTAATTTGAGTACACAGGAAAAGATTAAGACAGTTGCACATCCTGTTTACTGCACAAGTGTTTCCTAAAAGTAGGGCTTTGGGCGTGGTGCTGATTTGCTTGTACCAGGCTGTCCCATCAGACTTTGCCAAATTGGTGCCAGGGGTAACTGGGTAATCCCATGGAGCCTGGTTTAATGTAACCAGTGCGGGTGTGGTTTCCTTTTACATTTCTCCCTCTGAACTTCAATAAGCCTTAACAATGCCCTCTGCCCCATTCATGTCTGCTACACACACTCAAATCAAACCGCTTTTATAGTAGAGCTACGGCTTAATCGGGTTTGAATGTGAATTTAAATCAACACAGAATACAAAAAGTAAGAATGCATGCTTTTCAAGATATGTCTGTGCAATTTGTGTGTAATTTGTTATTGAATTAAGTATAGAAAAGTTGAGTGCCATACTGTGGAACATAACATAATTACATAACATAA